>NC_065444.1:157066784-157775284 GCF_917563875.1 Diabrotica virgifera virgifera | reverse complement strand
AGTTATATTTCTGTTTATGGAAAGCTTATGATAATAGTCTGCGAATGCTTCACCTATTTCTTTTGTTTGGTTTATTCGTTTGCCGTCATAATATAATGCTTTAATGACATGGTAAGTTTTGTTTCCATAAATACCTTGTATCTTCCTCCATGCCGATGATATTGTAGTGTTTCTGTTTATGCTTCCTACGAACTTCTTCCATGACTCTTTTTTACTTTTGTTGGTAATATATCTTGCTTTTGCCCTATGTTTTTTGTATTCAATTATACTTGTTGCGGTTTTCTCCCTCCTACATCTATTTAGAGCAGATTTGCTGTTTTGTATTGCTTCGGCACATTCGTCATTCCACCAAGGCACAGGTTTAAATTTCTTGATATGTTTTGTTTTTCCTATTGAAAATTCAGCGGCTTTTATGATTATTTTGTTAAGTTGAGTTACTGCTGTATTTGCGTCCTTCCACTCATTAATTTTGTATATGTTATTCTCAATGGTTTTTGAGAAAGAGCTCCAGTCGGCTTTCTTTATTTTCCATTTCTGATGGATACTATCTCCGTTTGATATTTTGTCTTTTATAATTGAATTCGTTAATTTTATAGGAAAGTGGTCACTGCCTAGTAAGTCATCCATAACTCTCCATTCAAGGTAAGGACTAATAGTTGGGCTACATAATGAAAGATCGATGCAAGAAGAATTGCCAGTAGCTATATTGAATCTAGTATTGCTGCCATAATTCAGTAAACTTATGTTCATGGTGTTGAATATGTTTGATAGAATTCGTCCCCTTCTGTCTGTTTTTTGAGAACCCCAGCAGTAATTGTGGGCATTAAAATCTCCTAGAAGAATGAAAGGAGTTGGAAGTTGATTAAGTAGAGACTCCAGTTCATCCTCAATTAAATAATGGTCAGGAGGAATGTATATGTTGCAGATGGTGTAATTTAGTTGTGCTTTAATTTTTACGGCTATCGCTTCTAGGTTTGTATTTATTCTAATTTGTGTTGCTTGTAGATTCTTTGAGACGTAAATGGCTACGCCTCCATTCGCAACTTGTACATTTCGGTTTTTAACGAATTCATTGTATCCCCTCATTTTGTGGACATTTTCGTCTCGGAAGTGAGTTTCTTGTAAACACAATATGTCCAGAGAATGGAGGGCTATGATATGCTGTAGCATATTTAAACGGGTATAGTACCCATTTAAGTTCCACTGGAGTAATGACTCGAATGTATTTATTGGGTATCTTGAGATGTATTTGAGATATCAGATTGGGTATCACTTAAATCTTGGGATTGCTTTAGTAATTTCTTTTTTAGTCTTGTGACACGAGTTTTTAGTTTCTTAGTGTTTGCGTGAGGATGAAGTTCATCTAACATATCTATTAGTTTTGGAATATCTTCTGTGAAGTCTTCCGCAATGCTAAGAACATCCTTCGATCCGTATGTATTTTCTAGGAGCTGTTTAAGCTGATGGCTGTTGATTATGAAGTGAGGAAAATGAGAGTCGATATAGTTTATAATAGATTCAGTAAGTTCTATTTCTGGATCTGATGTATTAGATTTGGGTTTTTTGTTTTTCTGAACGACTGTTTGGGGAAGAGAGAAGGTAGAAGTATTGGGTGGCATTTGTTCTTCTGGAGTGGCTGGGGTCATATCTTCAGCTGTTCGTTTTGTTGCGGATGAAGTTGTTGACTTAGTAGTTTTGTCCGAGGTTGGGATATTTTCAGATTGAGCAGTGTGATCTGGATTTGTTACCAGATTGGATGTGATCAAAGCAGTATTGGCGACGTTTGCACAATTTTCTACTACTGAGAAACTTTCGGGTAGAATATTATTTATTGAGTGGGAATTTAAGTCATTAGGAGATGTTTCATCCGGTTGAGATATTGACGAGATTGGAACATTATGTGTGGGTTGTGATGATTGTTGGGAATGTGGGTTAATATTGCCCGAAGGGCATTGGGATGCAACATGACCCGATAATTTGCAGGTGAAGCAGCGTTGACTGTCTAGGGCTAAAAAGATATGATATGATAGATTATTATGTGTTATTTCTAAGAATTCGGGTATGGTAATATCTGGGGAAGGAGCGATATACACCTGTCTTCTGAAGCTGAGTATGTGTTGATATTCTGGATTTGATGCACCTATTCTAAGAAAGTTTATTGGAGAAACTAATTTTAATCCAATATTTTCCAGTAAGGTTACAAGAGTTTCGTGTGGGATCGTTGGGCTTACATTCGATAATACTAGTCTGTCTGCTGGTGAAATTAGACGTCTTGCTTTGATGGCTTCATTATTGACAACAATTTGACCATGATTAGTTAAAAACTCATCAACCAGTGATTTATTGGTTAGATAAACACATATTCTGTTGTGTGAAATTCTGCTACAGAAAATGATGTTTATTGGTTTTACTAGAGGTCCCAATTGGAGAAGATAATCTTGAAGTTTTGCTCCCTGAATGGAGCCGAAGATAAGTCCCTGGTCTTTGTTAGGATACTTGTAGATATTTTTTGAGACAGTGCTTGCATAAGATGTGTTGGAGGTATTAATATTATTTAAATTATTATCTGGGTGAGTGTTGGTGGATGAAGATTGATTTGTAAATGTTGGTTGTGATATTTTATTTAAAATATTCAAATTTGCTAAGTTATTTTGTTAAATATAATTATTGTCCAAAACATTTTTCCCAGGCCGACCCTGCCTTTTGTTGTTAAAAATTCTTTATTTCGCTAGGCGAGTTTTTACTAGCTAATTACTTTTCAGTCTTGTGTATCTGATATCTAACTTCAATCAGCCTAACAAAAATCGTCTGGATGCAGATGCAGTTAATATTAAAAATTTACTCACAGTTGCTGTTCTTGGTATTTTATGTCACTGCACTAGTAAAACTTAACTATTAAAAGGCTTTTATTTAGCGGTAATTTGTTTAAATCGACCGTAAATTATAAAACGTGTGTTTACAAACAGGTCTCACAAACAAGTCCCTTGTAAATACTTGCAATAGAATTCCGTATTCTTAAAGTTAAGTTTGGAACGATTTATAAGATGAGGTTTCATCAAAGATAAAGCCATTCCTTTAAAATGACACGACCTTCTTCTATTTTATAATTATTATTATCTTTATGTACAATGTGACAGTTGATGCCGCCAATATTTAATATTGAAAAATATATAAGTGGCCATCTACAACTAACCCGTATAATAGAATATAGGGTTTTTTTTCATCGACCACATCCACGGCGCCTTTTGTTACATTATAAAAGGATATTATTTCAGGATTTAAGTGCCAAAATAAAATTAATTTTTATACACAGTTGGTCGCCGTGAAGCGCACTTACTCAGCAATCTGGTGATACTAAGTCAACTACCATCTGAGAGGACGAGTCTATTAGATTGTCGAGGAAGGATATTTAGGAGACTAGAAGGAATCACAGCGCATATAAGTTCCCAGTAAAAAGTTGTGCGCAATTTTCTGAAACCGTGAGAGAAATTCTCATACAGCGACCATTGCCGGGTTAATAAAACATTCTGATTAGTAATGTGGTCGGTATAAGATATCTTCAATATTCGACGGTAAAACCAAATTTTAAAAGCCTCAGTTTTCTTGAAGGTGGCGTCTATGAGAGTCCACGACTCAACTCCGTACAACTGTATAGGAAAGATATAACATCGAAGTAACCTGATTTTTATAGGTATTGATAAAATAATGATATCTAAAAAGCTTAGCTATTTTTTGAAATTCAGATCTCGCTTTCTCTATCCTAGAATTGATTTCTACGGCTGGTCGCAATTTTCATTGACGTTTGTACCAAAGTAGGTATATGTTTTTACTCTTTTTATTTGTTACACTGCTTCAGCGAAATTGCTGTTCCTTCGTAGAAGTCATCATACATTTTGTTTTCTTAATGTTTAGTGACTCTAAGTCCACATCTCTGACTTACTTATGCGATTCTATTCATTAACTTCTGGAGGGACTCAGAACTGTCAGAGAAAACCACCGTGTTGTCTGCGTATCTCTTGTTATTGATAAATTCCTCGTTAATTCGAATTCCGGCTTTAACCTTCCGATGACCAACCTTTTTTTAACAAAAAAATGAAGTTTTTTTTTATTTTTTTTATTTTTTTATTTTTTTATGGCATGGACTTTATGTCATTCAGCCAGTCACAACATGAGTATTAGTGTCATGTGTAGTGTGTATGTTGAGTAAGTGTCTTGTTATTTTGCAAAGCCGACGTGATTAGCGCAAAACTACTTGGAATTACACATAATAGACGGTATTTTACTTAACATCAACTTCGGAATATATTTTTTATTCGTAAAATATAGGGAATTTTTTTTATTTCAAAATATGAGGATATCTAGAATGATATTAGAGTCAAATAAAAAAATAATGAGTTAAAAATTGAAAATACTTTTGAATTTATTAAAGAAAAACATAAGCTGGTGTCACAATTTCCCACGCTTGGTCATCCGAAGGTTAACATCATAGAATGCAGATATTTCTCAGAGTATATGTTGAACAGCTTTGGTCACAGTAGATATCCCTGAAGGACTCCACGTTTGATTTTGATATAGTCAAATTTTCTTGCCTCTGTTCGGATAGACGATATTTCGTTCTAGTAAAGACAGTTAAAAATTCTTAAATCACAGGTGTTTATTCCAATATTGGTTAATATCTCCATCAGCTTGCCGTTATAGCAGCTAGGTTAACTCCTTTATATTGAAGTCTTCTTAACATATTTTGTATAACATCAAGTTAAACAACTCCGGAAATGCCTTTTTTGGGTATAAGACTTGTATCAGGTTAAATAACATGCAATGTACTGGCAATATAAAGTCAATTAACTCTATGTAGCTGTATTACATATAGAAAGCTATGGAAAAAAATTCTAATCGATGCATGCTGTAAAAATAAATATCTTGATTTTGAAGTTTAACCGATTCCAGAGAAAGACATTTTATTGACAACAAAACTCTGAATTACCTACATAATATATAAATTAGGTGGCAAACACCTAATAGGAAAAATGTATGCCCTCATAAACAAGATGTGAAATGCTGAAAAGATCCCTAGCGACGGGAAAATCGGGATTATATTCCCAGTCTATAAAACGGCGATAAAATAAAATGCGAACATTATCGCGGTATAACCTTCTTGTGTACATCTTACAAAGTTTTTACTTATATCCTTAATAAATGACTCCAGCGATTAACTGAAAATATTCACCGAAAATCTTTAAGTGGTTTTGATAAGCAAGATCTACACTTTGACTAACTATTCACACTGAAACAAATTCTAAACAAATCGTGAAAATACGACATTAATCTCCACAATTGACTATTTTTTACCTGCGAAATAAGCCAGAATTGGAAATTTTTATTGACGTTGTGACTTCCACTTCGGAAATCGTTTTTAAAACACAAAATATTAATAAATTAAACATATTTTGTTTATGTTGGTTGGTAAAAAATCCTTCTAACAATTTGATTTAATCTGACTCATTCATATTGGTAATTCAGACATCTATTATACATTTTAAAGTAGAGGACTTTAAATTGATATTGTCAATATTTGTGTGCTGTGTTGCTGGAGGACTTAATTGAAAGGTAGTTCATTCGATTACATTAAATCAAATTTAACTTAATATCCGTAATAACAATCATAGCATGTGATTTGTCTTTAAAAATACAACCAAATACAATGATGACAGTAAAATTCTCGTGTTAGTGGTTTCATAGTAAATGACAACGAAAAACCAAGAAAAATCATCATGATATATCCCGACATGTTAAGTATTTGGTCATACATTCATTTTACTCTTAAAATTAATACTAAACTTTGATTTTATGGGTATGTATGTTATTTTAAAATATAAATAATATTAATAATACATAAGTATATAAATAATAATAACATATAAATGAAGTATCCTCGACATGTTATTGACTTACTTTATATATTATTAATATTATTTGTATTTAAAAATAGCATACATATAAAATCATAGTTTGGTGTTAATTTTAAGAGTAAACTAAATGTAAAACGTAATACTGAACACGTCGGGATAATATCATGAGGTCTTTTCTTGGTTTTCCTTGTGATTTACCATCAAATCACTAACACAATCTTTAACATTTTCATGACGAATATTCTTTAAGTAAAGTTGATTTCATGTAATCGAATAAACTATCTTCCACTAAAGTCGTCCCAGGAACGCAATTCACAAATATTGTCAACATCATTTTACAGTCGTCTACTTTAAAATGTATAATATAATATATGTCTGAATTGTCCATATAAATGAGTCAGATTAATTTAAATTATTAAGAGAATGTTTACAAAGCCACATAAACAAAATTTGTTTAACTTACTAATATCTTGTGTTTCGATAAAAATTTCCGATGTGGAAGTCGAAACGTCAATAAATTTAATTTCCAACTTAAATTATGATTTATTTCCCAAGTAAAATGACCATTATCATCATCATTCAGCCTATACTTGTCCACTGCTGAACGTAGGACCCCCGTAGTTCACCCCACAAGTCCCTGTCCTGAGCCGCTTGCCATTAAATTTTCACATCCGCTTCAGGTCATCTGTCCATCTTGTTGGTGGTCGTCCTCAACTTCGAACGGCGTCATGTCTGGGTCTTCACTCAAGAATACGTTTTGTCCATCTGCCGTCTTTCGTTCTCGCGACGGCCCCGCTCAGTTCCATTTTAAGGTGGATATTCTGTTGATTGCGTCGGTTACTCCCGATATACGCTGCAATTCTCTGTTGGTTATTCGGTCTCATAAGATGAACCCCAACATCAACATGGACCGTTCCATGTTCCATTGTCATCTGTGTTGTTTGAATTTTGTTTGGGGGCGTCTTAGTGAGCGTTAGCGTTTCCACACCATAGGTTGGAATCAATAGCACACATTGATCAAAGACCTTTCTCTTTATTCAGATAAGAAGAGCTTATTTGAAAACGTCCCTTAGCTTCCATAATCCTCCCAAGACAACCCTATTCTACGTATTAGTTCACTGGTCTAGTTATAATATCTACTTAAGCGAATTTCGTGCTCCAGATATTTGTATGCTGATGTTTGCTCTATACTTGTTCCAGCTATGATTGATGTCCTCACTCAGAAGGAGGTTTGTCATCACTTGTGTTTTTAAGTAGTTGATCATTTATATTGTTTTGTCTAGTGGCATGGTAGAGCCTTTCGCACTTTACGATGGCATGATCAATGCGATCTGTTATCAGGACTATGTCGTCCGTAAGCTTGAGGTGACTAAGTTGCTCTCCATATATGTTTATGCCCTTTTCCTCTAGGTTTTCCTACTTAAACGTGTATTAAAATATTGTTGTAAACAGTTTTGGCAAAATGGTGTAACCCTGGCCAATGAATGTTGAACTTTTGTGTATCATCATGGAGTCTGACGCATGCCATATCATATCATAAATGTTTTTTATGGCAGTGGTATAATAGCGGTGATATATTCGGCATTCTTTTAAAGCTTCTAGTATTTTCTGCTGGTTTACTGTGTCAAATGCTTTTCATAATCATCCACAAATATTAGGACGAGGGGTTTTCTTGTAGGTAGGTACTTTATAAATTTTTCGATGATGCTTTTAATAACTTGTAGATGACCATTTGCTCTCCTTAAAATCTCCTTTCTTAAACATTAGAATCAGCACTACATTTTGCCATTGGGATGGTGTTGTTCCCCTTTCAGGGCATTCTGTGAAAAGTATGATAAGCATTTGTATCAGTTTCTCGCCTTCTGATTTTATGGCTTCGGCAAGTAAAATTTCAAAACAATATTATTCTTCACGATTTTCAACATGCCTACGACACAATAAATAGATATATTATATCAAATTAAATGAAAGATGCGGCGGAAATGTATTCACAAATAAAAACAGGGGCAACAGAGGCCGAACTAGAAATAAATTTTCAAAGTCAAAAAAGCATTATGCAGGAGCTATGTGAACAACACGCATAGTTGAATTAGAGACGCTATTGAGATATTAGACAGTTTCACATATTTTGGACTTAAATTAAAAACTACTGGAACAGAACAACCAGAAGTACAGAGAAGAATAGAAAGAAAAATTAAGCTTATTTTTCGCTAACTAGCCTACGTGTCTTTTTTGAGAACCACCAACTGGAGATCAAAGATCTGGGTCTACATAATTATTATCAGACTGAGAGTATTTTATAGATGCGAGATATGAGTACTAATAGAAAAGGCAAAAAAAAGCTCTAAGGTTTTTGAAAGAAACATCCAGATGAAGATATTTGAACCTACTAGCAAAAGCAAAGTATGGAGATCCAGGTAAGAGCATGAATTCTACCAACTCTTCAAATAAACACTCATCTCAATTCATTTAATTTCAGAGACTGTAACGGTTTACACGTTACGAAATTATTTTTGAACTCTTTAATTATTTTTATATTTATCTTCTGTTGATCTCTTAATAATTAATTTCTCTAATTTTCGCGTAATTAACTATTTCTAATTATTATCTTCTTTTATATTTAAAAGTTTCTTCTTTTTAATTATGTTGTGCTATCACTGGTTGGTCTGTAATATACGCCACCTAGTGGAATTGACAGTTCGTTGGTTCCGAGTCTTAATTTTGAGGGAGAGAGAAATTTCTGGTCACTTTTGGTTGGAGGTTCAACGAGTGACGAGAGGCATGTGGCAAATTTGGGCCAAGGTTGGAGGTTAAGCCCTCGTTTTATAGTTAAAATATGTGAATTGCGAATGTTTTCAGGAGTGTTTAGAAGGAGCCAAGAAACTAAATCTGAAACGTCACCACATGCCACTCATGTGAAAACTTAAAAGCCTCACAACACCAAGAGGCCAACCTCCAATCATTAGTCACTTAGGGGAACAAGTTTTTGGAGCGTTCCAGCTCCATTTTCGTCTTTGCACCTGGGCCTATAGGAGGCATGGTTTTGCACCACGCTGGTGCTCATTTTCGGGGATGCAGCAGCAACCTTGTTTAGGAGTCGTTTGTGTTGTTTTGGGAACAGTTGGTTGGGACATTGAGTAACTATGGTTAATATCACAGACAATTGGTTGTATTCACTATGTTTATTAATTCTTATTTTTCAGATTTAGCTTGTATTTATTAGTTTTTAATATACATATAAGTTTAGTAAGTTCCAAAACCTACGTATAATCCTGCGGTATTGTACGTTGAGCTCGGCTTATCTGCCAAAAAGATACTTATTGTATTTTGTTGTTAATTTGGTCGATTTCATTTCATTATGTAAATTTAGGTTGTAAAATTAGTTGCTTCTTTCCCAGATATTTTGGTGTTCGTTTGCTTATCTTCATTTATTCGGTCAATTCAAGTCGTTTGTATATTATATTATATTATATTATATATTACATTATATTTCTTCGCTTCAATTTCACTCATTAACTTTGCTTAACTCATTGTATTGTGTTTTACTTACAGTCGGAAAAATGAAAGAATACTCATGACCGAACATATAAAACACGCTGTATTTTCCTGTCACCGCGTCGCACAAAAAATTGGCCAGCGCAAGTACATGTAATAATTATTGTTACATGTACTTGCACTGGACAATTTTCTTTTTGACACGGTGACAGGAAAATACAGCATGTTTTATATGTTCGTTCATGGGTATTCTTTCATTTTTCCGACTGTAGTCAGGCTTGTGCCTGCTGTTTTATATTATTAGTCATATTTTTCGGGTTTTAATTTAGTGGTACGTAGCAAACATACTATAATCATTTGGTAAAGGTATTCTCATGTGAGTTGTAACCTATATATAGGTAAGAGGTTATTTAATTTTGTAACAGGTAACATTATTGTCGTTATCTTGAATATAACATATCAAAGTATAACGTTGTCATTTTAGAGTCACATAACGTTCACTGTGTGTAACTCAGAGATTGTCAAAAATCTAGTAGTTATATCTAATAAATGTTTATTTATTTTGTATATCGTTTATTTTTAATCCTTTATATTTACATTTGCTTACTGATTTAATATAGTTTTGACAGCAGTGTAAGATACCTGGGAGATTGGTGGATCCCATCTTCTGGCGCCCGTAAATTAGTCTATTTTATTTATCTCCTATATTCTTCTATTTTTACTATATTATTATATTTATTCTCTCTATTTTCTGAGCATCTATTCTTCTTATTATTTCCATTTTTATTCATCATCACTATCTACTTTGAGCTACCGTCTTTGACAGGCATGCAAATTGACCGTATCCATCCTTCAATGTCAAGTTGTCGTTCTCTTGCATATATCGCTAGCCTAACTCCATTTAGTTTGCGTCTGTCTATTCATATTTTAGTTATTATTTCTTCAATCCTTTCATCTTATAATTTTCCCTTTACAAATACTACTGCAAAAGTAGTATTTTGTTACATCAGCTTCTACAACGAGAAGCTATTTTCTTTCTATTTTCATCTTTGTTCCATTAGCTACTAGAAGCTATCATCTCTCAATTTTTTATTTTTCTACTTCTGTTGGAGTTTACCATTCTCTTTATTTTCACTCCAACAGGAGATTTCTTATTTTGCTACAAGACGTCGACGGGCTGTCATTTCGTGGGAATAGCGACCCACAGATTTACAAAAGTATATCTAGATAGTAAAAATTAGGCAGCAAGACCAAAGTCTCAAAGATAATAGAGGCCAAAAAGATATCAATAGCCGCTTTGTTAGATAGGGAAAGGGGTATTTAATAATGATACCACCGACTCTCTGGATAAAAAAAGAAATGAGTAGACGAGACACACTTATGATAACACGAAGATTAATTAGGGCATCCCACGAGAATTAAACAGCACGAAAGCTACTCACTCAGCAGTATGGATTTATGTCGGTGCCCTAAAGAAACTAGAAGACCATATAGTGAGGTTACGGTAGCCTGGGTACAAGGTCACGAGGGTCTAGGAGCTATGAAAAAGCAGATGAAATGGTCAAACAAGGCTAAAGAATGGCATTTAATGGACCGGAATACTTCTGTGGCGTTAAAAAGGCTGTAACGAGAATAATATAAGAAAGTGGGTAGCTCACAAAAATTTGTAATGGTGGAGGAGCTGAAGGAATTCACCAGGACAAAGACAGGCAAAAAAGTTCATTATAGAACATTCGCCAAAATTTACAGTAAACTTATTAAGCAAAGACAAGACAAACTATTGCAGTCAAAGTCATGGTAGGTCTGTTAACAGGCCACTGTGAGCTAAATAGGTAGTTGAATCTGATGGGAATGGAGATGATGACCCATTATACAGATTCTGAAAAAATGACAAAGAGCTACAAGGAAGGTTCAGTCTCTAAGCTATTAGACCTTTTAAAAGGGTTAAACAGAGGATGTAATCTAGGATAAGAAGACCACAATAGATCTCAACAGGTAGAAGTCGAATATGCCAAAGCCACCTGATTGAATCTATCTATCTACTGAACGTACTGTGACTATAAAATTTTTGAACATTCCGCTGTTATTGTTCATTTTCAGTAAGTAATGTCGTGTTGACTTACAGGATGTATTCATATTTATTACCTATACTATTTTGTTATCTATAGTTTGCGCAAAAGAACTCACTCGTACATAGTTACATAGCTTTTAAAGGTTCATGATATATTATTTTTCCTTAGGTATAACCAAGTCCTTTTGGTTTTCGTGGAGATTTTATATTGAGAGTTTTTAGGCTGTTAAAAAGGAAATTAAAAATTGGAGCCAACTAATACAGGGTGTTTGGTAATGAATAGGCCATAGCTTAACCATAGATTACTGAAGTTAAAATAAGTCGATTTAAGCTAACTTACCTTAGAACGAAGGTTGATAATAACCGAAATACAGGGTGTCAAAGTTAAACGTTTATTTTATTTATTCTTGAATATTACCGGCACGGAATATTAACACGGTTGGTAAACGGGGGTTTTTTGGGACGAGAAATCTAAATTCGCCACCAAAAATGATGTATTTCCCAGAGGGCACAACCTTTCATCGCTCATTTAATACGTTCAAATTTTTTTATTACCCACTTTTTGAGTCAAAACTTTTATTCTCTTAATATTTTAACTTAAAAAAGGTATACTACATTCATCCCGCTAAAATTAACTGTTTTCGAGATAAACGCATTTTAAGTCTGCGATACAATATAATTGTTTGCATAATATCATTGTAGTTACACCCGAAAAATAACTTAAACATAATAATTGTGCCAGTTCTCATATTTATGTTTCTCATTGCATCGCAAATTCCATTAGAAGAAATTTTCGATACATTTTTGGAAATTTTTATGTTTTTGTTATTTTTCGGGTGTAACTACAATGACATTATGCAAAAAATTGTTGTATCGCAAACTTAAAATGAGTTTATCTCGAAAAAAATTGAGTTTAACGAGATGAATGTAGTATGTATATCTTTTTTAAGTAAAAATATTAAGAAAAAGTTGTGATTCATAAAATATGTAGAGTGGGGGATAAAAAAATACGTATTAAATGAGCGCTGAAATACGTATGTGGCGCCCTATGAGAAATACATCATTTTTGGTGGAGAATTTAGATTTTTCGTCCAAAAAAACCCAGCTTAAATTTTGTCTTGTTATCCCATGCCGGTCAGGAAATATTTAAGAATAAATAAAATACAGTTTAACTTTGACACCCTATATTTCAGTTATTATCAACTTTTGTACTAAGGTAAGTTAGATTAAATCGACCTATTTTAAGTTCAGAAACCTAAGGTTAAGCTATGGTCCATTATTTACTAAACACCCTGTATATTTTTAAAACCCTTAGGATAAATTTATATCTATAATTAATAAGTAAATACTTTATTATTTAAGATTTGCGAAATGACGGCCGTGAAGTTTATTATTTTTATATTAGGACACAAGCTGATGTCACTAATTATCCCCAAGAGCTCATCAAACAACTATCTACCCCGGGAACCACAAAAAACTCGAACGTCACATCCCTATTAAAACACAACAAAGTTTGAGAATAAAATTTCATGAATAGATGATGATTAAGGTTTTCATCTCCGAAACTGCGGAAACCGAGTATTTCCAAATTTGTAAGAAGTTTTCCAGATACGCCTCCTTGTTTATGGAAGAACTGATCACTGATTAGGATTTTCATAAGGATAATTAAAAGTTTTTTACTAGATGAGATATCTAAGAGACAAAGATCTCATCAAGCGGCAGCAGCGGAGACCGAACTGGCTAAAAATTTGTTTTAGCCATGGGTGTAGAAGATTTTTTTCTAATGCAAGTAATCCTTTGGAGTCGCTTTAATTATCAATATTATCTTTGACCTAAACTGTCAAAATAATTTTGAATAAGAAATTTTTCATTTAAATCTATAAACTAAGAAATTCTAAAAGTGTGTTTAAAATTAAGTTTAGTGTTTGAAGCGTTCTTGAAGCGAATATTTATTTTCTGTGGGTTTTGAAATGAGAAAATGGGTTTTTATTAGAACCTGCTGGTTTTGTTAAATTTCTTACGCTTTAGATCGTATAAACCTCTATACTCGTGCCCGTGTTATTTTACTTTCTGTTTGACTATATAGTTTGGCAAAATATATGTCCATGCTATGTTTTTGCCTCTCATTATAGAGTGAGCACGTAATGGTTGGAATAAATTAATTTGTTCATGAATGGAAGATTTTGGAAATAAATACATACATAAAATATGAATATAGCAGGTTGATTTTTATTTTTAAATTACGATTTTTTGGCATATATAACATACTGGTGACGTCATCCACCTGGGCCTAATGACGTAATAGATGATTTTTTTTAATGAGGGTAGGGGTCATGTGATATCTCATTTAAAAGGTTATTCAATTCTATATACAGCAATATAAACACTAATATATGTGATAGTACATGTAATATAACATGTGATAGTTCATTTAAAAGGTTATTCAATTCTATATACAGCAATATAAACACTAATATAATTATTTATACAGAGTATCCAAAAAAATTTTACTTAATTAAAATAAATGACACAAAAAAAAGAATGTAGGTATGTAATTTGTTCAACTCATAATACATTGTATTGCTGTCAGAAAACAGAAATAAATGTTTATTTAAAAAATAAGCATTGCTTTTCTCTTAAATTAAATATTCAGTCTGCCAAGAGGCAGGTGAGTGGCAGCTTTAATATTGAATTTAAGGGCATAGGCTCAAAATGGCGCCTGTCAAAATGTTCAATGCCTTTTAAATGTATTAATTTTTTTCGAATTCCGAGAAAGCTAATAAATAAACTGCTCGTCAAAAGTTAGGGACATAGAAAATTCTGCTGAATTTTTATAATAGATTTTTTCGTGAACAGATTAACGGATTCCGCTATTTTTTTTTATTACTTTAGACTTTTTTTAGTATTTACACAGATATGCAAAGGTTTACTCAAACTGTTTTTTTGTACTTATACCAGGTGGAAGAAAAGAATGTTATTCTTATGTTAAGTTTGAGACGCTCTGTAGGGAGGACGAGGTACAAATGGGAGTATATATCGAAATCGTATTGTAGTCTTATGTTTTGTGAACATTTTGTTTTTTTAATGTCCCTGATATCTTTAGAAAAAAAATAGACGGTTTTGTAATTTAACATATGTTTTAACCGAAACAAAAGTTTGAGATACCTTTGTAGCGAGAAAATGGCACAAAGGTGAGTGTACCTCGATATTTTGTTGTAGTCTCATATTTTGTGAATATTTTATTTTTTTAATTTCTCTGATATTTTAATAACAAAGAAACTAGACGATATTACTCTTTAATATATGTGTTTTAACTGACGACATGCGTCACATCACACATATTATGAAACATAGAAAAACATATTAAAGAGTAATACCGTCTAGTTTCTTTGTTATTAAAGATATCAGAAAAATAAAAAAAAAATATTCAAAAAATATGAGACTACCACACAATACCGGGGTATATGCAACCTTGTGCCTTTTTCTCCCTACAAGGTGTCTCAAACTTTTGTTTCGGTTAAAACACATGTTAAATTACAAAACTGTCTATTTTTTTTGTTTATAAAGATATCAGGGACATTCAAACAACAGCATATTCACAAATCATAAGACTACAATATTATTTTGATGTATACTCACATTTTTTGTACTTCGTTCTCCCTACAGGGTGTCTCAAACTTAACACAGGAAAAACATATTTTTTTCTTCCACCCGGTATAAGCACAAAAAATAAGTAAGCCTTTGCACAACTATGTAAATACTAAAGAAGAGGCTAAAATAAAAAAAATAGCGGAATCCGTCTGTTCTTCTTCTTCTTTCTCGAAACTCCTTATGCCCCTCAGGGGCGTCGGAGGTTTTATTCATCTTCTATCCATCTCTTCCATTTCTTGCGGTCCTTTGCTAACTCTTTCATGTGTTGATGTGTTTTTCCTTTTTCCTGTCCAGTTTCTATAATCTGATCGATCCATCTCTTCCTTGGCCTCCCTTCCCTTCTTTTACCATATCTTTTCGATTCCATCACCTGCTTTGGTAGTCTTCCCTGGTCCAATCTGTTAATGTGTCCATACCATTTTAATTTTCTTTTTTGTATCTTGGTTATTATCGATTCCTGTTTCAGTCTTTGTCTAATATCTTCATTTCTTATTCTGTCCAATTTCGTTTTTCCTGCTATTTTTCTTAGCTGCTTCATCTTCGCTGCGTTTATTGTACTCTCTATTTTTGCATTGTTTACCCATGTCTCACTTGCATATATTAAAGTTGGTACGGAGATTACGTTGTATACCTTCAGTTTTCTTTCTTTATCTATTTCTTCCTTTCCAAATATTGTTTTATTTAGTGCATAGTAGATCTTGTTTGCTTTTTTCGCTCTGTATGAGATTTCTTGATCTATCTTTCCATCCTCTGATATTATTAGTCCAAGGTATTCAAACGTCGAGACTGTTTCTATTATTTCATTTTTGAACCTAAATATCGTTTGGTTTATTTCCTCCCTTCTCTTTTGGGTTACTATCATGGTCTTCGTTTTCTTTACATTTACCTTCATTTTTAAATTTTCTATTTCCTCCACCCAGATATCGATTGCATTTTCTCATTGTCTGCTATTATTACTAAGTCATCTACATATAGTAATCCCTCCATTCTCACTGGTACTAAATTCCTGTACCCTATCATTGACTGTCATTGCCTTGACCTACTTTTAGCGCTCTTCATTACTCTATCCATTACTAATAAAAACAAAACTTGACTGAGACTGTCCCCTTGTTTTATTCCTCTCCTTAGATTTATTATTGGCGATTTGTTTCCGTTTATTTGTACTTTAGCAAGTACGTTTCTATATGTACTTTTTACCATGCTTACTATCTTTTGCGGGATTTGCATATCTTTCATTACTGACCATATTACTTCTCTATTTATATAATCAAAAGCAGCTTTAATATCTATAAATGTAATATATAAGTCTTCTCCTATTTCGTTTTTCCTTTCAATTATATTTCTCAGTATGTATATATTATCTGTTGTTGCTCTTTCTTTCCTAAAAGCCGCTTGTTCTTCTTCTAGTTTTCCTTCCAGTTCTTTCCTGAGCTTCCTTTCTATTATCCCGGTATAGACTTTATATGCCACTGATGATAAGCATATAAACCTATAGCTATCACATTCCGCTTCATCTTCTTTCTAGTGTATTCGTATCAATAAATTTTCTTCCCAGTCTTCCGGTATCTTTTATGTTCTCCATGCTTCCCTCATTATTTCCAGTAGCCAAAGCTTGCCTCGTTCTCCCACGTACTTCATCATCTCCGGATTTATGTCATCGGCACCTCCCGCTTTTCCAATCTTTATTCTTGCCAATCCTTCTTCAATTTTTCTTTATAGTGCTTATTCCATATGGTTAGTATGTCTTGTATGTTTGTTTTCAATTCATTTCGCTCATTTCTAATTCCTCTTATGTGTTTACTTTTCTGTCTGTTAGCAAAAAAATCAACTATGAAAATCAGCATAATCTTCTATATCCTTAACTTTTGACGAGCAGTTTATTTTCGAAAAATTTAAACGTAGAACGAAAGATTACATTATTACTGAGGGCCGAAAGTCCCAGAAAATTTCTGTTACAGGGGTAAAAATAAAAGAGAAAATTTAGTGTGATTTTTAATTGCAAATATTTCATTTAAAAGAAACTTTTTTTATTCTAACTAAGGGATGTTTGGCCCTCGGTAACAATGTAATCTTTCATTCTGAGTTTAAATTTTTCAAAAATACTTACAAGTTTTTCAGGATTAAAAAAATTGGATACATTTAAAACACATTGAAAATTTTGACAGGCGATATTTTGCGTCTATCCCCGAAAAACAAAAATTTGTTTTCTGTTGGATGATAGCAGTAAAATGATTTTGAAGTAAATAGATTACCTGCATTCTTGTTTTTGTCTCAATTAACTTAATTCAAATTTTTTTGGCGACCCTGTATAAATAATTATTTAATTATTTTAATTACTATAATATTGTTTATGTCACTGAATAGAGAATTCAATAACTTTTCAAATGAGTTACCATACGACCCCTATTCTCATTTAAAAATATCATATATTACGTCACCACGCTCAGATGGATGACGTCACTAGTATGCTATATATGCTAAAAAATTATAATTTAAAAATAAAAATCGGTTTGTTTCGGGATTTATTTCCAAAATTGAAGATTCGCGAAAAAATGAATTTATTCCAACCTTTATGCGCTTACTGTATATATATAATATGTAGTTACAAGTTTCAGCAGTAGCAGTGTAACAGTAAGTACAACGGTATAAATAATTTAAATAAAGTATGAAAATAACAATTATATAAACTATAAAATTATATAAAGACTGAGATAGAAATAAACCTAAAGAAAACTGAATGCCTAACAACGGAGAATACAGAAATAAAACAGCTGGATATAGACGAACGTAAACAAATCCGAGAAACCGACAAGTACAAGTATTTAGATTTCATAATATCAAACAAAGGAACAACGAAAGAAAGTATAAAAAATAGACTAGGGCAAATAAGATACTGCATACGAAAATTTATTGAACCCGGTACTGTGGGATAAGAAAACCACCATCAAGACAAAATGAAGAATATATACACCGAAAGAAAAAAATTCTTGAAATAAAGATACTTTATTAATATTTAAGAAAGATCGACTTGGCATATTGCCTAAGAAATATATCTTTGTATGTAAGATATAATTTTCTAAAATATTTCAAATAAATTTTAATATACCCAAAGAAATATATGACATGTTATTATACAATATGAGACATATAAACATGATTGAACTATCAGTTTCTTGCAAACTGCAAACCCATTTGTCAAAAAGAAATTATAATTGTCATAAGAATATATTTTCTTGGCATTACAAACTCTTCTTTCCGAGCAATAATATTTCTTAATAAGGAATATTGTTATCTTACCATTATTAATTAATGTATTTAATGTTAAGAAATACTGGGTGGGGATAAAGTATGGAACCAAGCAAATATCTTTGAAACGAAAAGAACAATATTTGTGAAACTTTGCATGCCAGTACAGTGACGCAAAAGGTATCTGTTGCCATATATTTTGTTACTATTCCACTTCCGGTTTCACGAGAAATACCCCTAACTTATTTAATTTAAATGGGACACCCTATATATTTTTGTGGATTTTAAAAGAACTTGTTATTTTAATTCACACATACCAAATTTGGTAGAGAAAATTTGTTAAAAAGTGTCTGTAGATAATTTTTTGTATTAATACAACGTAGGAATATAATAGGAAACAAACGAGTACATTTATACTGTAGACTAAAATTGTTGTTTACATGCACTGCATGACTTATTTGAATTTAGTATAGTAGGTAAAACTGTTACTGAACTAATTGACAGAAATAAGTTGTATTAAAAGGTTCATTTAAGTGGAAAACATCGTATTGAAATATTAATGATAATAGGTTATGGTGAATTTTCATGTTTTGGAAGTGAATTTTCCAAATCCATTTATTGGACGTAGAGGATTCATAGAGTGGCCCGCTCGTTCTCCGGACTTCAACTCGTTAGATTTTTTTCTTTGGGTTATCTAAAATTACGTGTTTACGTTAGGCTACCAACATGCTTGCAGGATTTGAGACAAAGAATAATAATTGATGAATGTGAACTAATACGTGGAGAAATCTTGCAAAAAGTGACTCACGAATTTATTTATAGGCTTGCAACATTTTCAACATTTGAAATATTTTTTTTTTATTTTTAATATACGTAAATAAATTAACCTATTTTTTTTTAACTGTAAAGAGATTTATTTCTTGTTTTAATAGTTTTTTCTTCCAAACTTGGTATGTATGAATTAAAAATAACAAGTTCTTTTAAAATCTCCAAAAATACACAGGGTGTCCCATTTAAAGTAAATAAGTTAAGGGTATTTCCGGTAAAACCGGAAGTGACGTAGTAACAATAAATATGGAATCAGATGCCTTTTGCGTCACTGTACTTGCATGCCAAGTTTCATAAATATTGTTCTTTTCGTTTCAAAGATATTTGCTTGGTTTCATACCTTATCCCAACTCTGTATACTTCTCAGATATAATTGTACATTTAGAATTAAGTTACATTTCCTAAAAATAAAATGATATTATATACGGCGAAATAAATCATTATGTTAAGGTAAAATTATTCTTTATTAGATAATAAAAACAGGATATAAAACGTTAGATATTAATACATACAAGTAATTTCTCCACTCTTAAACCACTGGCTTCTATACAATAATAAAAGGATGGTG
Organism: Diabrotica virgifera virgifera; assembly: GCF_917563875.1. Classification (NCBI taxonomy): domain Eukaryota; kingdom Metazoa; phylum Arthropoda; class Insecta; order Coleoptera; family Chrysomelidae; genus Diabrotica; species Diabrotica virgifera. Next base: position 157,755,516 of record NC_065444.1, on the reverse strand, counting down.
AGGCAAATCCAACTTCCTTAATTTTTCTTTCTTTTTGTTAATAGCACTTTGTATATCAGCAATTATTACCTAAAACAAAACCGTTATGTAGAAAGGGTAAACTTATTCTAATAAAAAAATTTTTATAAGGATATAAGTACATAGTTATTTGACAAAAGAAAATACAAAAAAGAATACACGGGCCCACATAAAAACTATTAATTTTTTGGTATACTGCCCTGATTAGTAAAAACGGCCGATCTACAATGGTCGTTTTTTCGTGATAAGGTTAATAGGATGTTTATTCTAAGCACAACAGCTATTAGTTGTAGAAAGGACAAATAAATTTACGCTTTTGTACGATTTGTGATGGCAGAGAAGGACTTTCTGACTAAGCAATACGATGCTAAATGTCTAATAGTAGTGGAGTATAAATCTTATCACGAAAAAACAAAAATTTTAGATTGGACGTTTTTACTAAGCAGGGCAGTATAAGAACGGTAGGTATCGGTAAAACAGTCTACAATCCAAAAACATTTCTTGACATTTAAACAAATAATAATCAATCATATTAAATTCAAACATGACTTTATTTATCCTACCATCTTTCTTAATTTTTTTCTTTTAGTATATGAAATATTAATTATTTATCTGTATAATATTAAGTCACACAATAGATATTGTTTAGCTAAAACAAGAAGAAAAATACAACCAATGTAAAACATTGAAGCAGACATATATTTTAATTTTATTTATTTATATAATCCAAAAGATACAGCATACAGCAAACGTAATCATTAAGAAATTTTATTACGGGAAAGTATTAATAGTTTACATCTTAAGTCATTTAATACATGCAGTCGAACCCGCTTATTGGAATAGCCTTCGTGCCAATCAAAACTATTCCTATAACCGGGATATTCTAATAACCGATCATTGGTCGTTAGTAGAAACGTTTCGGGACCTCAAATTTTTATTCCTTAAACCGGGATATTCCTTTAAGAGGTATTCTAATAAGCGGGTTTGAGACTGTATTAACTAATTCACGATTCTACCGCATACTTTTAAGCCATACGGAAGTGTCTAGCAGTAATCGCATTTGGTTTAATAGCTTGTTAATTAGTTCTAGTTTTTTCTTTTTGTTTTGGTGATTGTTTAAAAATAAATACATAAATTGTGTGTTTTTAAATAAATAGACCCCGTAATGGGGGATAAAAATCTAAAGACGTCCTCTTTGACGAAAGAAATTGATATGGACGTGTCTAGTGGAAATAGTGTATTAGAAACTAGTGGTGAAACAACTCAGGAAAAAGATGATTTGCAGTCCAAGGAAAAGGAGATAAAGCATTTTAATTTGCAGTCAGATAAGTACAATTTAAATAATATCGGGGTATATATTGAAAGAATTGGTGATTTAAGTAATTTATCAAGATTACACCCCATGGTTTTAGGGGATTTATTATTTAAAATGTTAAAATTTGCTCACATACAGCAAATACGCAGTATTGGGAAGAATAGGATAAACGTCTTATTAAATTCGCGTTTAGATGCTAACAATTTAATAATTAGTAAGTCTCTAAAAGAACATAATTTGCGAGCTTATATACCAAATCACTTGTTAGAAGTGAAAGGGTTGGTAAGAGACGTGGATACGACGTTTGATGTTAATTATCTTTTAGAAAATATTTAATGCACGTCAAAAGTTTTAAATATATATAGAACAAAACGTAGGATTCAAAACGAAAGTACAATAGAATATGTAGATAAGAAAACTGTAGTCATTACTTTTGAGGGAAATATTCTACCCAGTTTCGTTGCTTTCAATCGTGTTTATTTTCCTGTTGAGCATTTTGTTGGTAGGGTTGTTCAATGTTACCGATACCTGAAATTTGGGCACGTCTCTAAGCAGTGTAAAATCTCACAGGAATCCTGTATACAGTGTGGTGAAATAAAAAATCCAGATCATAAATGTGAGAAAAGTATGTTTTGCATTCACTATAAAAATAGTAACTATGTAACAATATCTAAAAACTGCCCTTTTTATGAAAAGCAGAAGAAAATCGAGACCATTATGATAGAGCAAAAAACTACCTTTTTAGAAGCAAAATTATATTGCGAAAATTCTTTCTCCGACCAAATCAGTCACAATCCTTTTTCTGTTCTTTCAAGTTATGATAAAGAATTTCCCACACTCCCTGTAAATAACAATAATGTTTCTTTAAATCGGCCTAATATAAGTATGAAACAAACCCAATTTTCAACACACCGTCAAACTATTGTAGTGAAAACCTTCCTACAGCAAAGAAAAGAAAAGCTAACACCCCTCCTATGCAATCACCAGCACATCAACCACATTTTCCATTCACATTTGGACCCTCACAACCCTTACCTCCTAACCCATACAAACCAAACTATAGAAAAACTGACAACAAAAATGAATTAGCTAAATGTGTTTAATCTTTTTTAATCAATCTTTTAAGTAACATTCGTACATTGGAAGACATAAACACAATAGACCATAAAACAATAATTTCAGGTTAAGAACAAGTATTGGATAAAGTACATAATAGTAAATTTTAATGTCTCTTAAAAATACTTTTAAAATAAGTCAATGGAATGCTAGATATGCGGTTGCCAATACAGGTAGCTTAATGAATTATCTAAACAAAGAAAAAATAGATATTCTCCTCTTAAGTGAAACATGCTTTAAAAGAAATTTGCAGTATCGATTTAATGGTTACAATCTTATCAGAAATGATCGCCAAGATGGTTTTGGCGGTGTGGGTATATTAATTCATAATTCAATTTCTTTTAGTGAATTAAACTTAAATTGTAATTTTAATAAGGATATTAAAGTTTGTGGTACAAAGATTAAATATAAAAAAAGTGAATTCTGGTCCATCTATCCTGACACTTTAGGTTCAAACCATTTTATCATCAACATGGAAATAAATTGCCAGAATAAAAATGAGGAGATTAATCCTGCGAGCAAGTGGAACGCAAAAAAGGCCAACTGGTATTTATATACATTTTTTGTAGAACAATTTTTTGGTAAGCAATACCAAATGGAAAATATATCAGAAAAATACAATTTCTTAATAGATGGGATCAACCAGGCAGCAGAAATTTCAATTCCACGGTACAAACCTTTTAAAAACAAAATTCGAACCCCTCCCCCCTGGTGGAATAGAGATTGTGACAAAATCATCAGTGAGAGACAAGAATCACTTTCAAATTATAAACACAATTCGAATTTTGAGAACTATTTGAAATGCCAAGAGACCATAGCAAACGGTAAGAAAAAACTGAAAGCAATCGCAAAACAAAGTTGGAAAACTTTTGTCTCCACCCTTAACAAAAATACTCCATCATCATCCTTATGGAATCAAGCCAGGAAAATAAACAGAAAACCAATATCGAATACAAAATGCTTTGACAGTACATTAGAGGAAGAATTTTTTGAACAGATAGCACCACCATCTGTTAAACCACGAGAAATTATAATACCTACTACAAAAAATAATGAAAAGGAATTTTTACTAGAACCATTTAAAATTGCTGAGTTAGAATATGCACTCAAAAACAGATGCAACACAAGCCCAGGATTAGACAATATTAAATATCCTATAATTCAATTTCTTCCTAAAATTGCTAAACTCTTTTTATTAGATATATTTATTGACATAATTATTAATCATTCAGTTATTTATGAATTTAAAGAAGTAATTATTATTCCTATTCTCAAACCAGGTAAAAATTCCAACTTAGCAGATTCGTACAGACCCATTTCCCTTATGTCTTGTTTACTAAAAACATTAGAACGAATGATCAAACATAGACTAGAATGGTGGTTAGATAGGAATAACTTACTTCCAGAATTTCAATTTGGATACAAAAAAGGATGTGGTTCTATAGACGCTATTGCTACATTAGTAATAGATATTCAGGATACATTTACCAATAATACATATCTACCGACAATATGTTTAGATATAGAAGGTGCATATAATAGTGTGTGTCTTGACATCCTAATGGAAAGAATGATTATTGCGGAAAAATTTGTCTGAGATCTAATAATAATAGACTGATAGGTCCTCGATATAATAACCTCTTTTTTTTTTGTTTTTTTGGACTGAGGTGGAACGCTCTTAGTAGACTAGGGAAGGTGTCCCTAGTACTGTTGGACTCGAACAGGAAAGGAGAACACGCTAGGGCGCACCAACCACAGTATGGCCCGTGCGTCCCGCATGCCCCCGATGACCAGCCGCCTACCAACTAATAAAGTAACTAAAAGTGAAGTCTTCTTCTTCTTCTTCTTCTTCTTGTAATAGGACTATGTCCTGTTTCTTCTGTTAGTCTTTGCTGCGATCCAGAGCTCCAACTCTCGTACCATCGTTTTTTGGGTCTTCCTATGGGTCGCTTGGGGTTGGGCTTCTGTGTTGTCGCCCAATGCGCCATACGTTCAGGGTCCATCCGATCTACGTGGTCTCTCCACATGCGTCGTCGCGCTCTTGTCCATCTCACTACGTCTTGAACGCCTAGCTCTCTCAATGTGTCTTCGTTTCGTATTCTATCTCTGAGTGTGATACCTCTTATGGATCTTAGGGTTTTCATCTCTGTTGTTCTCATTATTTGTTTGGTCTTTGTTGTCTCGGCCCTTGTCTCAGCTGCGTATGTCAGTACGGGTCTAACACATGTCTTATAAATGCGGACTTTGCTTTCGGTGCTCATATATTTATTCCGCCAGATTATGTCCCTCAGGAAACCAGATATTCTCGCTGCTTTCGTTGCCTGCAGTCAAAAAAAAGTGAAGTCACTGAAACAAAACAAATTCGTTCTAAAATAATATATGATAATATGGTAAACATGTTGATTGAAAAAGATTGGGCATATTCTTCGGTAAGCATCGATGAGGTTACTGATACTTTCATCAGTAATGTCGTAGATATTTTGAATAGAGTGTCACCAGTTAAAACTGTGGAAGTTAAGAACTTTGGTAATAAATGGTTTGACAACACTTGTAAATTGGCAGTTAAGAATAAAAATCTTGCTTATAAAAGATTTTTGTTTACAAACGATTGCGTAGATTGGAATAACTATAAAATTGAAAGGAATAACTTTGTTAGAATTTTAAAACAAGTTAAAATTAGATTTTATGAGTCAAATATTGATAGGAATAGGGGTAATTCTAAACAAATGTGGAAACATCTCAAACAGTTAGTAGGAACTAATAAAACTGTATCACAATTTCAAAGTCTTGAACATGAAGGTGTAACATATAATGTAAATTTGGCAAACATATTAAATAAATATTATGTTGATAGTATTAAAGATATTATTGTAAGTTTTGACCAAAATAGTGATATTAATTTAAATTTGCAGACAGTTGTTTCATCTGATGTAAATTTTGAAACTTTTGAGAGCATATCACTAAACCAACTATATGATAAAATCAAATTTCAATATAAAAAGAATAGTACGGATGAAGTAGGTCTTGATATTATCAAAAATCTACTTCATGTGTTAGGTTATCCTTTATTAAATTTAATTAATATGAGTTTAGAGAAGGGCCTGGTGCCCAAGCAATTTAAAATATCAACTATAATTCCTGTTCCAAAAGTTCCTAATACTAATAAACTTGATCAATTACGTCCAATAAATATGCTCCCATTTTGTGAAAAAGTTTTAGAAATTGTGGTGTACAATCAGCTGATTAAATTTATTACTTCAAATAATGTCCTGTAAAATTACCAGTCTGGATTTAGAAATTCTCATTCATGTGAGACCGCATTACAGTTAGTTGTCTCAGATATGAAAAGTATTTTAGATACGACAGGGGTCGGTATATGCGCAGTTTTTATAGATCTCAAAAGAGCATTTGAAACAATAGATCGTCATATACTGCTTTTAAAATTAAAGAAATATGGTTTTAATGGGACAGTTTTTAATTGGCTGAAAAATTATCTGTCAAATAGGTACCAAAGGATTAAATTAAATAGTGAAATGTCAAATCCACATTTAAATGATATTGGTGTGCCGCAAGGCAGTGTACTTGGACCTCTACTTTTCATATTACGTATTAAGCAAATGTAAAATTCATCTTTTTGCTGATGACACAGTAATATATTTTTATGGGGAAGATTTTGTTGATGTAGTGGACACGATGAATCGTGAATTGCATTTGTTAACTGAAAGATTTAAGTTAAACAAATTGAAAGTCATTGAGTTAAAATCCAAATACATGTTTATTGGTAATAATACTCTTTTCGGGAAATTCTTAAGTTTGGATGTTCACATTAAATTAAATAATGAAAAAATTGAAATGGTTCAGGAAATAAAGTATTTGGGATTCATATTGGATAGGGAACTAACTTTTAGTAAACATGTTGATTACATTTGCAGAAAGATAGGGAAAGAAATAGGTTTTTTTCGAAGAGTATCACCAGTTTTGATATTTCAAACTAAATTAACAATTTATAATTCGTTAATTGCCGCGTTTAACTATCGAACTTGCTGGAAAAAGGGTGGCTGATTACTCTACAATAGATCCCTAGTCATGTCGGTGTTGAAGGGAATGAAGCGGCGGATAAACTTGCAAAAGAAGGCACTACTCTCCCACAGCACCCTAGCTTTCAATCGTACACATCAGCAAAATCCACCATTAGAAGAGAAATCAAAGCGAAGATAAAAGAGCAGCAAATAAAAGCCGGTGCTGGAAAATCTTAGGCTCACCTAATAGAGTCACCAATCCCTCGCAACTTGCCGAGACCCATTATAGTGTAGCCGTGTTCAGAACAGCTACGGGACATGACTACCTGGCTTCCCATCTACATCGCATTGGAGTCCGTGAAAATGACAACTGTCCACTATGTAATCAGCCCCAGATGGATGCTGCTCACCTCGCAGTGTGCCCAGCCCTGATAACAGACCCACCCGAGGAGGATGAAGATCGCCTACGAGAAACGGCTCGTCTATACTGGTCAGCGCGCCACCAAATGGCTAACATGCCAAGGGTGGGCGTTGGCTAGTAAGTAAGTAAGTAAGTACATTATATTGATTGTGTCCCACCTTCAAACACATCAGACGAGTTTGGAAACTACCACTGTCACAGTGACAGTTTTAGTTGACATACTCCTCTGATATGTGTAAAGGTAGGAAACAATCAATATAATGTAAATTTAAAGGTTAATATCGCTAAATTTCCCAGCTCGACTAGTTTTTTTATCTCACAACTTAATACGATTTCCATCTTTTGCGCTATTTTGGTGGTTATTAGCGCGCTCATCACTGTATATAGAAAACTTATGTTGTTGTAATCGTACTTACTAGTTCCCTAGAGATTTTTTCTAATATCGGCGCCAATTGACTTATTATACGTTGTGTATACTATAATGCATGTGTTAAGTAGTTACCTTGTTACTAAGTAAAGTCCGCTTCATTGTCTTTACAAAGGATCGCTTATTACATCCGAATTACTTCGGTTGATTACCAATATAATAAAAACAAAATATTTTTTCTATTAAAACGTTTTATCTCGTTTAGATTCCAACTGACTACCCTGGAGTTTTTGCTCTCAGTAAGTTAAGGCTCTTACTATGGTGCCATCAAGCTGGTCCTTATATTCACGTACATATTTTTTTTTGTCATGACATATTCAATTTGAGAGGTAAGTTAACTTTCTATTTTTCGAAAGAATTTAAAATTTTACAATTACTACAACTAGTGCTATTGCTACTTATAACATAATATGTATTATCTCATATCTAGCAACATTTTTAGGTTCAAGCCGAAACCTTTTTGAACCGCTGCACATTTTGTCTCGAAGCATCCCACGTGACAACAAATGTATTTCTTAAAAAGATTGAAAGAAAAATAATAAATAGGCTATGAATAGGTACTCTGCCACAAAATCTACAGTTTGGTGGATCCGCTTGTAAGAATTAGGATGGTCGCCTCCACCTTAAGGTTAATACTTTTGTACTCAGTCCTAGACGTTCTTCAAGTCAATAATTCAAATTTACCTTGTATATTATTATATATGTTACAGTTCAAGTTGATTCTCAGTTAGAGTTGACTCCAACTAGTTGGAGTCAACTCAAACTGAAACGAGCAGTAAAAGTTGATTCTAAAAATTTAAATCAACTTTTACTAGTTGGAGTTGACTCTTCCTGGATCGATTCAGTAAATGTTGATTATACGAGAATCTCAAGTGCATTTTGGATGAGTGTGCGTTTCTTTGTTTTGACCGTTTCAACTACCTATTAGTATAGTCTGTAACGTCGCCCCCGTTAAGTAAATTATTCTGATTCGATTTTTTGCACAAACTTACTCAAATACATCCGTATAACAATCCCTATAACAAATACACAGGGTGTCACGCGGTACCGCGGTCGAAAAATTGTTTAACCAATTTTTGTTAACCAAATTCACCAAAAAAAATTTTATCTACTCTATCTCATATTATGTAAAGTGTAAAGGTTTTATTGTGTGAAAATTGTAAATATAGATAGCAGTACATGAAGAGTTTAAAGTGTGTCTGAAGTAACAATGTATTTTAAATGGGTTTTACTTTTGCGGACTGTTTTTTAGCACACTTTCATATAATTGAAAATCCTTAACTTTCGCCTTCGGGAGGAAATCAGACACGCCCTTGCAACGGCAACTGAAATGCTCACAAAACATCGACCACGGAAGCAAATATGGATGACAGAGGAAATATTGGATTTAGTGGATGAAAAAAGAAAACGCAAACAGCACAAAGCAATGTACAAAGCATTAAATAGAACCATTAAACAGAAAATAAAAATTACAAAAGAAAAATGGATAACAGAACAATGTGAAGAAATCGAAAACGTATATAAAAAACATGATGACTTCCATCTGTATGAGAAACTCAAGGAATTCACAGGCACGACATACTCACAAGGACGAAATAATCTAATCAACGCAGAAGGCAAACTGATTTCAAGTCCTGAAGAACAAATACACATGTGGGAAGACTATATAAAGGAACTCTTCTATGACATCTATCGGAGTCGACAAAAGAGATTCTAAAATTATAGAGGCTATTTATTGGAATCAGACATCAATCATAAAGACCAATGGTAATACGTCAAGGCCAATTGAAATACAACGAGGTGTTAGACATGGTTGTATGCTATCACCCATACTTTTAACGTCTACTCTGAGGTAATATTTGCGAACTCTTTATCGCACCCTTCAGAAGGAATGAGGATAAACGGTCAGAGAATAAATAACATCCGCTATGCAGATGACACAGTATTAATGACTGATTCAGACCATAGTCTGCAGATACTGTTGGATAGGGTTACTGAGAGTTGTGAAAAAATGGGGATGAAGATCAATACTGCGAAAACCAAAGTTATAAGAATATCAAGGAACAAAAATTTACCTCTTCCAATAAATATGTGAAACACATATATAAAAATATCTTGGTTGTTAGTTCAACAATCAACTTGAATATAAACAAGAAGTCAAGAGCGAAAATACAGGTAGCCCGACAGGGGTTTATCAAAATGAAAAGCTTATTTTGTAACAGTAGCATTAATATCAGCCTTAGATGTCGTATTCTGCATTGCTATGTGTGGTCAATACTTTTGTATGGAACGGAGGCCTGGACAGAACACAACACTGATGAACAAGTTGGATGCCTTTGAACTCTGGCTTTATAGAAGAGACTTGAAAATACGTTGGACAACCCACACCACCAAAGAATATGTTCTGAGGAGAATAGGTACAGATAGGGAACTGCTAAAAATCATTAAAGTCAGAAAAGTTAGCTACCTGGGACACATAATGAGAAACTAAAAGTACCGCATCACGCAACTGATCATCCAAGGTCAGATTGAAGGAAAACGGGGTCCCGGTAGGCGCCAGATTTCATGGCTTAGAAATATCAGAGACTGGACCGGCCTTGATTCAACATCTTTGTTTAGAGCCGCATTGGACAGAGACAGATTTGCCAGTGTAGTCGCTAACCTCCACCAAAGAAGAAAGCACCACCAGAAAAAGAACTTTCGCCTTGTCATGGTGATGACATGTGAGCAATAAATTACAAAAAAAATTTTGACAGTTTTGTGGTTTGACAGAAGTTTGAATTTTTAAATGTCAAAATGGTGCAATGGTGCATCTCACTCGCACTCACATTGATAGCTGCGTCAATGCGCTCCTAGCGCTTATTGTGAATAATTAAAAATAACCGCTTAGTAATAAAATAATAACAAAAATTTCTTCAGTATCTTGTAGGGGGGTCGTTAAAATTTTATTTGGTGACTTTCGGACTTTCATAATAATAATTTTTAACTGGGTTATTAAGAGGAAACAGTAGCGATCAACAGGTAGCAATAAACGCGTTCCAAGATTGCGGCTCTAATTTTGAATACTTTGTCGAGATATTTGGCACACATATTCGTAATATAATAAAGAATGGCTGTACAGAGCCCAATTTCAGAAATATGTTAGTATGTGGAAATTACTCTACAGCTAAACAAAATATTGAAAAAAGGAGCCTGTACCGCCATTAAGAAAGACAAAAAATACACTTTCTTTAAATAAACTTTTTTATCCCATGCCTAGATTTTGTGTAATCTTGGAACTACTAAAAATCGATTTTTTTATAACAAGAAATCGAACGTCACTGACTTGGCAACATTTCGCGCCCATGTGTATAAAAATTATTGTTTTTGATAGTATTAACGTCACTGTCAGAGTCGAATTACCGACGCACTGTTGCCTCACTTTTGAAAGTTCGCAGAACTTTCGCAATATTGGACCGCGTTTGTTGCCACCTGTTGATCGCTACTGTATCACCTTAAGCCTTGAAAATGGTCATTTTCTTATTTTGAAAATTATAAATCGCGTATAACTCGAGAACAATAAATTTTACAGAAAAATCACAAAAGACCTATTTTGCTCCGAATGACCCAAATGATGTAAAGAAAATTGTCCTAAATAAACTTTTTTTGTGAATTTGTTTAAAAAAATTGTTTAAACAATTTTTCGACCACAGTAGGTACCATCTGACACCATGTGGTTTCGTTATAAGGACCTCTTTTTGAGTAAGTTTGTGCAAAAAAATCGAACCGGAATAATTTACCTAACGGGGGCGACGATACAGCCTAGACTAATTTGAATATATTCAGTAACATTTAATTTCTAGAATCGGCTGTTTGTGTGAATCAGAATCAACTTTTACTAAATGGCATTGGGAAGAGTATACTTTTCCTAGTTGGAGTCTACTTTTACTAGTAAATGTTGAATATAAATCTTCATTTTAAATTTATAATCAACTTTTACTGAAACCAGCCGTTAGAGTTGACTCCAACTAGTTGGACTCAACTCCAACTGGATAATCAACTTCAACTGTAACATATATAATAATATCATTCATAATGTATTATGCTATCTGTTATACTACCAACATTAGGGATGGCGGTTTTTGTCAAAACACCGGTTTTCGGTTATACCGTTTTTTTTTCACTTACGGTTTAATCTGGCGGTTATAACCGGCCAAAAAAAAAACGGTTTTTCCAAAAACCGGTTTTCAAATGTTACATTTACAATGCACTTTAGTTTGCGATACTCCAGTCGACTCGATACTCGATATATGATCAAAATTAGTACTATCGAAAGAACATCAATATCAATATAAATAAAACACAATTTTTAATAAAACCAGTTTATTCTATTAATTAGTATATTTATTTATTATTTTATTATTATTATATATTTATTGATTATTATTAAATATAATATAGCGTAAGATTAATATATACGTATTGCAATAATATACAATTTAACCCAACCATTTCAATTTATAAAAAATTTCCCAGTCTCTTTCAAATGGAATTTAAAAAAAATAATATCAACATAAATATTTTACTTAAAAATAAATTGGATAATGCAATTTATCTTTTATTTTTACTACAATCAAAAAAAGTTATCATGTATTTCTTTTAACACGTTTGCATATTTGTATAATAGGTACATTTTAACTCATTTAATACTTCCTGTATGGGTGTATCGTTTTGAAAACGTAGGGAAATCCTTGGAGATTCGTATTCGTAATCGGTATTTCGATATTTGTAGTCAGAACATTATTTTTGGTAATCAGAAAAAGTAATTCAACCACTTCTTCAGATCACTTCTTATGTAAATATTATGATTACATATACCTCTTCAACGAAATATTATAATAAAACTTAATTGTTTCTGGCTGATGTGAGTTTGCACTTTCAGTTTGCTTCTGTATTTTATAAAATAAAATAAAATTTGAATTATGGTTTTGTTTGGAATAATTACTTGAGAATAATAATTATGATTGGGATCCAAAATATTACCTAACCTAATCCTAATCACCGTAAAAACCTAATAACCGGTTTTTACTTTAAAAAGAAAAAAAAAACGGTTATAACCGGGCCAGAAAAGAAACCGATAAAACCGGTTATTGCGAAGTAAAAAAACCGGTTGTAGGTTAAAACCGGTAGGTTTTTCCCATCCCTAACCACCATGTCATTATTAACGAAGTTACGATGTAGTGTCCTTTTGGAAGTTGTTACAGTTGAGTCCGGGAATCTTTATCCGTGCGCCATCATTTAAAGTATACGAAATAAGTCGATGATAAGTCTTCTTCTTCTTCAAGTGCCGTGCTCGATTATCGAACGAAGCAGTGGATAATGTTGAAGCCGAATTCAAATTAACGGAGAATGTATCAATAACATAAGATACGCTGACGACACGGTGAGATACGCTGACGATACGATGAGATACGCTGACGACACGGTGGTATTCGCTGACAGTTCTGAAGCCATCCGGAAGTTAATGAACAGAATCACAGGAGTCAGTCAGAGATACGAACTTTCACTAAACACTTGTTCTTCTTTTAGTGCCTATTCGTTTCGAATATTGGCAATCATTCTGGCTATAATTATTTTATTAACTAATGCTTTAAATAGATTAGTTGTTGTTGTGGAGAACCATTTCCTCAAGTTCTTTAACCATGATATTCTTCTTCTCCCAATTCCTCGCTTTCCGAATACTTTACCTTGAAGGATTACGTTCAGTAATCTGTGTTTAGTGCCGCTTCTCATTATGTGTCCGAGATATTCTAACTTTCTCTGTTTAACGGTATACATCACCTCTCTTTCTTTGCCCACTCTTCGTAATACAGTCTAGTTGGTTATCTTGTCCGTCCATGGTATCCTTAGGATTCGCCTGTATAGCCACATCTCGAAGGCACTAAACACTAAGAAAACAAAATATATGATGATCACTAAGAAGGAACAGCAATTTGGACGAATCAGTGTAAACGGTCAACAAATAGAAATAATAAAAACATACACTTACCTTGGTACGAACGTCAATGAAAATTGGGACTATTCCATAGAAATCAAACGTAGGACAGAGAAAGCAAGATCTGCATTTCAAAAATGGCTAAGTTATTCAAATGTCATGATTTGTCGATACGCATAGAAATCAGGTTACCCTATGTTATATCTTTCCCATACTGTTGTACGGAGTTGAGCCGTGGACTCTCACGTGGCTTTATCGTCGAATCTTGGAGATGTCTTATTACTAATCAGGGTGTTCTAAGAATGCAAAAAGAAAAAGAGCTAATAATCACAATAAAAACAGTGTCGAATACCTCGGTCACATCATGAAGAACAGTGAAAGCTATGGACTACTGTAACTGATCTTGCAGGGAAAAGTAGAAGGAAAGCGCGGACCAGGAAGGCGAAGGATTTCCTGATGTTCGCCAACATCTGAAACGAATAGGCACTACAAGAAAAAGAATAGCACTATATTCGTTAAATTTAATCATGTGAATCTTCGCTGGTCCCTGTACGTTAAACCGTTTAACTACTATTAGCTTAAGGTCCATTTGACTTTCTGGTTATACTCTGTGTATTACAGTAAGTTACAGACGGAAAGAAAAAGAGGGTCATAGTGTCTTTTTGGCGACGACCAATACCTTCATGGTGACTACTGCCCTCATGACATGCTGCATGATTTTTCTATAGCATTTAACTCTACTCGTTCTAGATAACGAGACACCTCGCATGTTAAGATCGAGCGAATAGAAGCTAAGATACGTATACATTGCCCTTTGTAATGACGTCATATTTCTCTATCATACTATTCTATTGGTTAAATCACGTCATATGATATATCGCACGGTCCTGTATGTAAAATCGTTAGGCACTATAAGCTTAAGGCCCTTCTCACAATTCACCCTGTGGGTCCCACCCTATACTATTTACTTCTTGGCCTACCGTCTTTCCAACGACTCCTCATACGTCACAATTCGACCAGCTGTTCTACTTCTTCTTTATGTAGCTTGTCCTTTCAAAACGGTGGTTACCATCATCTTCTTCGTAAGGTGCCTTCTCCATTACCGAAATTTGGCTAAAACTACAGCAAATTGCTCTTTATCTTGAGTTATTGTTAATATGAAATGTGTGTCTAGACCTGTCCTGGATTTTACGTTCTTCAGCCAGTAGCATTTTTTTCTTACCGTAACTCTTCTTCCTTCCACTTTTCCTTCCATTATGATTCGTAAAAATTGTATCTTTCGCATCTGTAAATATGTCCTACATGATTCGTTTTCTGTTTTTTATAATATTTAGTAGTTATCTCTCAGTTTCCATTTTTCTCAACACCTCGTTGTTGATGACGTGCTTTGTCAAAGAAATCTTCAGAATCCTTCGAAAAACCCATATCTCAAAGGCTTCTATACTCCTTATACTTGTAATTAATCCCGAGAGTCCATATTTTCAGGTCGTATAGCAATATGGAATAAATTAATGATTTTAAAAATTGGTATAATAATGATATCACGATGTTGGATAATGATATTCAACAATAAGGTAGAGGTTATTTTAGTTAAGAGAAATCAAGAAAAAAATATCCTGTTGATGATACAACCCCCTTCAGGTCGAAACCTAATTTTTTGAGTAGTATGGACATCTATATTAGTAACCTATATGTTTCCTGCAGCCGATTTTAATGATATACATAGTTATAAACAAATGAAGATCAAAAAACGGTAAATTTTCCCTTTTTTCGACGATAACCAAAAAGTTAACTATTTTAAACAAATTTGATAGTGAGAAACTCATAAATCATATTAAAAACTTCAATATGGCGTTCGCTGAATATGTCTATCCGTATTGGTTGCTTATAAAATTGCAAAATAAATAATAAATTTTGAGTTTTTATAAATATTCATAACTTATGTAAAAATTAACTGGGAACGTTCTTATTACACGGAATGCTGATATATCTGGTTCTTAAATCATACCCTAAATTTCAAAGCAATTGGTCAAATAGTTTAAAAGGTATTTAATTTGTTTATCCCAAATTAACTTTTTGCAACGCTATTAGTCAGAAAATGATGAAGAACAGTAATATTTTGGATAGTTTATGAAAGAAAAAAATTTATGCTATTAAATTAATAAAAAAAAAAAATTACAAAAAATTATTCTAAATACTGCAAAATTATTTTGCAAAAACATGTGAATTAAAAAAGGGGGGGCAAACTTCGTCCCTAATTGTCTTAGGACAATTGTTTTTCTTTCTAAATGTGTATAAAAATTTAGTCTATGAAAAAATAATTTTTCCACGGGTAACGGTGTAAAAGTTATTCTAATTGTTTATAAGTAAGCAAAAAATCGACGTGTTTTTGCAAAATAATTTTAAACTCTTTAAAATTACTTTTTGTCATTTTTTTTAATTAAGTCAATAGTATAAGAAGGTTCTAAGTTAATTTTTACATAAGTTATGAATATTTATAACAACTCAAAATTTATGATTTATTTTGGAATTTTCTAAGCAACCAATAAGGATAGACATATTCAGCGAACGCCATATTGAAATTTTTTAGACGATTTATGAGTGTCCCACTCTCAAATTTGTTTAAAATGCTTAACCTTTTGGTTATAGACGAATAAAGTGAAAATTTACCATTTCTTGATCTTCATATGTTTATAACTATGTATATCATCAAAATCGGCTGCAGGAAACATATAGGTTATTAATATAGATGTACATACTACTCTAAAAATTTGGTTTCGGCCTGGAGAGGATGTGTCACGAGAAAAATCTAATTTCTCTGGACTATTTTTCAGTCTTTGAAAAGCAGCCCTAGCATACGAGCTACGAGCACGTATTTCGCCCTTGTGGTCAAATCGTTTTTTATCCAGCACCCAAGATACTGAAATCTTTATACGGGTTTTATCTGTTTGTTATAGATACGACGAATATTGATGTCGGTTACCATCATAACTATCTTAATTTTATTCACTGCCACCCTAAATAGCATGCTTGTATCTACCCCATACTAATCTCGCAAGTTCTTTAACTATGAGGTTCTTCTTCGTCCTGGCCTGCGTTTGCCTGCTACTTTTCCATATTTTGTAGCAAACTTCATTTGAGGCCTCTCATTACATGTCCGAAATATTCCAGCTTTCTCTTCTTGATGCTTTTTATAATCTCAGTAGTCTTGCTGAGAAGTTTTAGGGTAGCTGTTCTACCCATACCACAAAACGAACCAAAAATGATCAAAAGAAACCATTAATTTTCGTACAAACGCCCATGGTAATTCTTATAGGCGCATCCACCAAATCGCAGTTTTTGAGGCAGAGTCATAATAGATAGTCAATACATTTATTACTAATATCGGTTTAAAGAATGCAAATGGGCTAAAAGGGGACTAAAAGTGATTATTAAAGGGACTAAAAGGGGTAAAAGGGGAGGGGCTATGCAAATTCGGATGCAAATGGAGACGCAGTAGAAGCATGGGCTGAAACGAGTGGCCTCGCGCTAATCCATGATCCTAAACTTCCACCATCTTTTCAGAGCAAAGTTTGGAAAAGGGGATATAACCCGGATATTTATTTGAACGAGTTATGAAAAGCAGATTAGAATGGTGGTGTGAGAACAAAAATATATTTCCAGTGTCTCAGTATGGCTTTCGTAGGAACAAGGGAACTATTGATTGTGTTTCTCAATTAACAACTGATATTCAATTATCATATTCAAATAATAATTATCTATCTGCCATTTTTCTTGATATTTCTGGGGCTTATGACAACGTCAATTTAAATCTATTGTTCGAAAAACTGAAGCACATAGGTATTCCACCTTTGTGTGCTTATGTATTAGTAAACCTATTCCTTAATAGACAGGTATTTATTAGATGTAATGATAGATTGATTGGCCCAAGATTAGTGCATCAAGGTTTACCACAAGGATCAGTCCTCAGTCCCTTGTTGTTTAATCTATACACTCTAGATCTCCACAGTATAGGAATTAGATGCAGTATATTACAATATGCAGATGATTTCTGCTTTTACAATGTGAATAAGTTGTACCAACAAAGTATTAATTCAACTAAGATGGTACTGGGTGATGCAAGAGAGTATTTTTTTAAACAAGGATTTGACCTTACTGCAAATAAATCAGCGGTGGTGTTTTTTACGCGACATCGCTTACCAGTTATGACCAGCATCATGATTAACAACCTAAGTATACCCGTTCATAAGCACTACACTTATCTTGGTATTACATTGAACACCAAGTTAACATGGGATGAACACATTAATAAGTGCTTAATAAAATGTGAGAAAAGTTTAAATATTCTTAAAGTAGTTAATCGCTATCGATGGGGTGCTGACCCTAAAATTAATTTAATGTTTTATCGTGCATATACCAGATCCATTCTCGACTATGGAAGCATTCTATATGGATCTGCCATAAACAGTTGCCTTAAAAAACTAGATCGCATTCAATATAAGGCTCTGCAGTTAGTTCTAGGTGCGCTCAAGTCTACGCCTATAGAGAATCTTTTAGCTGAATCCATGGAGCCTCCTTTATATTTAAGACGACTATTTTTGGCTGAAAAATTTATTCTTAAATGCCAATCTTACAACCAAACTCAACTACTACAAAAAATATGTGACATCTCTGTTTCTAATCTTATCGACAAATGGTGGCACAACAGGAATTCTCCTATTTTAGCAGTGGCATACTCGAACGTTTCTCAGCACCTAAACAGTCCAGGTGAATTAACTTTCTTTAAATCGAGTTTTAATATATCTTATGCCAATGTTAATGTTTGGTTCCCAAATTTTGACAGTGAGAATCCAGTTGACTTTCAGCAACATATAGCCAAGCTTGATAATCCATGCAGGATTTTCACGGATGGTTCAAAATCAAGATTGGGAGTTGGATGTGCTGTATATATTCCGGATCACCAAGAATCCTTGATGTTCAAGTTAGATAAACAATGTTCCATATACTCTGCAGAAATGTTCGCGATTTATCAAGCTCTAGAATGGGCTGTCAACAGAAAAATTTCTAACAAGCAAGTTGTAATTATGTCAGATTCAAGATCTTCGTTATTAGCTCTAGAAAACACACGTAAACATTTATATAAAAATAGCCTTGTCGTCAAAATTTTAGAAAACCAAATAAAGCTACTGGAAAAACAGACTTCTGTAACTTTCGTCTGGGTAAAAGGACATATTGGTATTTTCGGTAATATAAAAGCAGATTTTTTTGCTAAAGAGGCAATCTTAAAAGGATCGGAAATAACTTGGCTAGATAGAAGCGATCTAACAGCTACTCGCAAGAAAAGTTTGAAACAAAATTGGGATATTGAGTGGCACGCTTTCTGCAATCGAAGCAATAATCTCTACACCAAAATTTATCCTAGTTTACCTACTGAGCCTTTTGCTATCAGAAGTTATCCCAATAGAAATATATATGCCATGTTTACTAGATGTCTCTTTAATCATGCCACTGTCAAGTCATACCTCTATAGATTTAACCTATCCGAATCAGATCTTTGCGATTGCAATGGATATGTTGACGATATGAATCATTGGTTGTTTGGATGCAAACATAATGATGTTGCAATTAAGTTTTTGATGCACAATCTGGTTCAAGAAGAAATACCTTTCCCACAAAATAATGCTTCTCTTTTATATTTGTCTCGTAGAAATTCTAAAATTAAACAAATCATCTGGGAGTTTTTAAAAAGGACTAAGAGGAAAATTTAACTTGCACTGAATGAGTCCGGTTGAATGTGTTTAGCAATAATTATTGTTTTTTATGTTTATCCTTATTATGTAATATTGTCTCCCTGTGAAAGTTCATTAAGTAGATTTTGCAGGGAGGTAATAAGAATAGAATTGTATAAAAGTTTATATTGAAAAAATTAAAAAAAAAAAATTATACAAAAAAATATGTATACAAAAAAATATGTATACAAAAAAAAATGTATAAAAAAAATTAAATCTTATTAAAAAAAAAAAAGTATAATAAATTATAAAAAATAAAAAAGAGAAAAAAAAATTAAAAACACAAAGAGGGTGTAAACCTCCGCGGGGTTGATCCGGGTTGAAGCCTTATCGCAGTGTAAAAAAAACATATATTTATTAGCATTTAGTATTAGTATTTAGTATTAGCATGTAGTTTTTTTTTGTCGATTTAATTATTTGTAAATTAATTTAAGTTGGTTAGGGCCATGAATGAGGAGTATACCTACTGGTCAATTAAATGTTTCCACTTCTACATATGTATTATGTATGTGCGTACATAAGTATTATATGTGCGCACATGTACCTAATGTATTATGTAATGCAAGGTATTATATTTGGAATATTGTAGCAAACAGTAATTTATTATCTATCGTGGCTGAATGGATCAAGTAATCCAAAGCCAATAAGAAAGAAAAAAAAAAACCCGGATATTTGTTTTTCAAGTAATAACCTCGAAGACCGATGTACCAAAGTAGTATATGGCCCCATACCAAAAACTCAGCATATACCAATTGGTATAAACATCTTTCCAATTGTCAGACCACAAACTATTCCATTCGGAAGGAGATTTAACTTCAAAAAGGCAAACTGGCAAAAGTATGCAGACATACTAGATTCTAAGCTGCTACGTCTTGAGCCAAAAGTAGAGAACTACGAAAAATTTGTAGAGGTAATACAAAATGTGTCTAGGAAAGCTATCCCCAGAGGATGTGGGCAACATTATGTTCCCGGGATGTCCAGCGAGTCCAAAGAACTAATGAGAACATACGAAACCCTCTATTCCATTGACCCTTTTAGCCAAGAAACGGTTGACTGCGGAGCAGTCCTACTCCAACAGCTAAGTCAAGCCAGAAAAGAAAAGTGGATTGAAACCCTGGAAAAAATGGACATGATACGTAGTAGCAAAATAGCATGGAACCTTGTAAAAAAACTTA
The DNA here is from genome assembly GCF_917563875.1 of Diabrotica virgifera virgifera. Classification (NCBI taxonomy): domain Eukaryota; kingdom Metazoa; phylum Arthropoda; class Insecta; order Coleoptera; family Chrysomelidae; genus Diabrotica; species Diabrotica virgifera. The sequence goes on along the minus strand of NC_065444.1, from coordinate 157,735,262 downwards.
GCAGTAACCCAAAAGAATATAAACCACCTTGCAAGGTTACAGCAAACCAAGTTGCTACTCAACTCCTTATGAATGGAAGAACTAAGAACACATGTAAATACCCATATAATTGAAGAGGATTGAATCAGGAGACAAACCACCTAGGAGCTCCTTTTGCACTAAAAGAATTTCACGACGACGGTATGAACAGGTTAAAAACGGGAAAGCTGCAGGTGTGGATGATATATGCAGTGAACAAATAAAGAATCTGGGCCAAGTAGCAAAAAACTGGATCTTGCAACTTTACAACACGTGCTGCAAAGACTGCAAAATTCCAAAATCATGGAGAATATCTAAAGTGATAGCCTTGTTAAAACCAGGAAAGGACCCAGAAAATCCCAGTAGCTACAGACCTATTTCGCTGTTGTGTCACTTTTTCAAATTATATGAGAGGCTCATCCTCGCCAGAATAGAAAAAAATGTCGACAAGCACCTCATCTTGCACCGGTCAAGTCCTCGTACTAACAAAACACATTGAAGAGGGCTTTGAAGAAAAACTCATAACAGGGGCTGCTTTCGTATATTTGACATCAGCCTATGACAGTAAGGTACAAAACATTGCTCCGAAAATTATAGGACACTCTAAATGACCACTATCTGGGTAAGGTCGTATACTCCTTACTGCAAAACAGACGTTTTTTCGTTGTGGTGGATGGCAAAGTAAGTAGCTGCAGAGTCCAAAAGAACGACTTCCCACAGGGAAGTGTTTTAGCATCAATGATTATCAATATATACACAAACGAGCAACCTACGCCGACTAAAACCAAGCATTTCCTCTATGCTGACGATCTCGCAATATGTGCTCAAGGAAATAGCTTTGAAGAAGTGGAGGAGAAACTCGAAACTACCTTAAAAACAATCACAGAGTACTATCTGCAGAATTTCCTGAGACCTAATCCCTCTAAAACACAAGCCTGCGCCTTCCACCTTCGCGCCAAGGAAGCCAAGCGAAAACTTCAAATTGTGTGGAATGGTAATATACTAGAGCATACCGGCCAACCTATATATCTTGGAGGAACTCTGAACAGGTCCCTCACCTACAGACAACATTGCATAAAAACGAGAGGGAAAGTAACAACTAGGAACAGCATACTAAGAATGCTAACGGAAAGTAAATGGGGTGCATGTCCTGGCGTCTTAAGAACAACGGCACAGGCATTGTGCTTCTCAACTGCTGAATATGCGTGCCCAGTTTGGGGTAGATCTGCCCACGCTAAACAAGTTAATACTGCGCTAAATGAAACATGCAGGATAGTAACGGGGTGCATGAAACCAACGCCACATTCAAACCTATGTTTTTCAGAACCCTCAGCATGCAAAGGCGTTGCTGAACACATAGAGAAAATTAAACAGATTGTGGATGAGCGGCATGCCCTATACAAAGCTCGAACACCACGAAAGCGCCTAAAATCCAGGAAAAGTTTCCTTGGAACAGTGCAGGATGAACCGCCTGAGTATTTTCCTCTTCCTCAGGTTCAACATGATAAGAACGGGGGTCGCTCCAGTGAAATCGAATATGGTTAAATGGGGGAAAAGAGACCAAAATGATGTGATCTGTGACTGTGGAGAAAGGCAGAATATGGAACATCTTGTTACATGCAGAAACTGTCCTTATCGCTGTACCCTCGAAGATTTGTGGCTCGCCAACAAACACAGAACCGACGTAGCTCGATACTGGGCTGAAATTTTATGAATGACATGTCCGGACACGATAAAGTAAAGTAAAGTAAGGAATAATGACTAAATAATAATATTAAATATTATAAAGATTTTGATTACATCCCATAAAACTAACCATTTCTTCATCCTTCGGAAAAATGGTACAAGAATTTAATAGTACGGGAGACAAGTATGCTAAATTTTCAGTTACCCGAGCGTTATGGGGTTTTAAAGATTAGGTCCTAAAATCAAAAAAGGTTAAGTTAGGTTTTCCATTTTAGTGGGGACTTTCCATTTTTTAATTTAATTTTTCCTTTCCACCCCCATAAAAAATAGGGGCTCTTATAGATTTTAAAATAACCCCCAACCCTACCTCCGTGGGTGGTCGTGTTTGATGTCATTCGATAAATTGAACACGTATTTTTCAGTTTTTCGAACGGATTTTCATTTCGAGAAATTTCGCCGGATTCCTATTTAAAAATTTTAAAGTTACCCCCACCCCTCTCCGTGGGGGCCCTGTTTGGTATCATTCGAAAAATTTTAGAAACATATTTAACACGTATTTTTCAGTTTTTCGATCTGACGTTCATTTCGCGAAATATTCGCTGTTTTTGTGAAACTTTATGACTCGCCCATTTCTTTACGCCCCGCTCAAATAGTGAGCTTTTTGAAATATACACTGTTCTGCATTTACTTAACTTACCTTATCTTAAACTGACTGTTTCGAGTATTTCTAAGGATAGATTTTTTCGGAACCCCCTTTACGAACTTCCCTGTATTAAGAGTAGGGGTACATTTACAGGGCACAAGGTTTCTCCCCATGTAATTTTCTGACGTGCTCGAGTAAGTGAAAATCCCCGCTTGGGTCCCCTACCCTAATTTTTGGTTCTTGACATATTTTCTTTTCGTTAAATATTAAATTTATATAAAAAAATTATTATACCCATTAACCCCTTCTATGTTACGTATCAGGTTAAAAATATCTGCTAAATAACGCGAAACGCGGCTTTCCTCTTGAAACAATGCCCTTATTCCGGAAGGAGAGATAGTGAAACGTTATAAAGTGAAAATTACTCGCTGAGTAATTTATGAAAACGTAATGACTTTCCTTGGAAGAGCTCGTTAATCAAAAGAAGGACACAAAAGTCTCTGCTGTTGCAGCTTTGCCACTGTATTGAGGTCTTTTGCATTAGCTAGAGAGACTTTAAATAACTCACACATAAAATACGAAAAAAGCAAAGTGTGTATTTAAACTGAAACTTCCAAAATGACTATAATAATTATTTATCTCTTATTGAACAAAAATATAAAAAATGTTTGAACATAAGGACCTATTTTCACAACAATATTACATGGACAAAGATAATCAGGACAATCTATGTAAGTACCCGAATGACAAAAATATTATATTGTATTCCTTTTTGTACTAAATTGTATTTAAAACATTACACATATACCGATATTAAAGTTAAAGTTTGTAGCCAAATCAGACAAAAGTTACCTATTGTTAATTGATTGGTTACTGTAGATTCCTTATATAAAGTTAAATATCGTAGATCATGTGATTTTTGAAAAGTTAGTTAGGTTAACATATCTTCGTATTCTTAAAACAAATGTAAATTAAACAAATCTATACAAAAAACTATAAGAAACTAGAGAAGATGAAAGCTATTTCATACCTTAGTAGGAGATATAATCGGGAAAAATAATTGTTTGAAAAATAAACAAACAAGAATACTTAAATGGCGCCTAAAACATAATTTAAAATATGGACAAATAATCAGCCAATATAGACCAAAACAATATATCCCAGTAAATGAACGTAAACGATTGATCTTACACGACTGATCGAAAACGAAAGTCAAATATTTGGTCTGCAATAAAACACGTCAAAGACAAAGATCATGATAGTGGATAGACTACATAACAATCATCCAGACATAATCACAATTGACCGGTTTTGAGGTTGTGAGCTAATACTTATATCTGGGATCATTGATCACAAACACTACAGGGGTCACTACAGGAAGAAACAATTCGTAGATGTGATCTTGCAAAAGTTGTCACAGCAAAAATTACCATAATATGGAAGGACATGTCAAATTTAAAGAGCGTTGAAGATGAGGTTGATCAAGTACTTAATATTCCCAATACTGACCTACTGATCTGAATCTTGGACCCTGAGATAATAGTAAAGAAGAAAGATAGGCTCAACTGCAATATTCTGTGTGAGACGAATGTTACGAATTCCTTGTAACAATCGTAGGACAAATAATTCTATTTAAGAGAGCTAAAAGTAAGCCAACAACTCTTCCGTAAAGTCAATCTTCAACAATTAAAATAATTTGGACATGTTATGCGAGCAAACACAGAAAACATGGAAAGACTCACTACAAAACGACAGGCTGAAGGCCGAAGATCACGAGGAAGATCCCCAACAAGAGAGATCGATCAAATTACAGGAATATGCAAAAGACCTATGCGTGCGTGAAAAGAAATGAACATAGACATCGATCTTTGGAGACGGACAATACACGACATCACGTCGACCACTACACTACGTCTCTCTGGGGGGTCAGGATTAAAGAGAGAGAAATAAACGTGAAATACGGCGATACTGTGCAATCTTCAGTATCACCACCGAATTGAATGAGAATTTGGACTCTACTTACCCTCCACTTGGACTTGTACCGTTGGTTGATTTTACTTGTGGTGTGAAAGTCACACCCCTTCTAGGGAGTAAAAAATTTACGTGTAAAATAGGTAAGTCCAGAAATGGATAAACTGATTCATTTCAAGCAACTTCTATTTTATAGAGTTTTTTACTTAACTCAATATTTTTCGAGTTATTTGCGAGTGAAAATGTTAATTATTGAACAAAAAAAAACACGCTTTCAGACGGTTTTTCGCAATTAACTTAATAGTAGGGGAAGAAATTATGCTAAATTTGCAGTTACTGGAGCGTTACGGAGACCTATTTGATTGTGAAGAGTAGGTCCTAAAACCAAAAAAAGTTATGTTCAGTTTTAAAGTGGGGGACTTTCCATTTTTTAATTTAATTTTCCATTTCCAACAATCGTTTTTTTCCGACTAAAGCGCCATGTATCCATAATTCAAAAATTGTCTTGAATAAAAGGTATTTATTTTTACGTAAGGAATCCAAATCTGCAATAAAAATGCTGGACGGAAGGGCCGCCCGAGAACTTTATCGTACCGATCTATTATCGTTATCGTACTAGATACTGGCATTCTATAAAACTAGCAAAGTTACTCGTTATTTTAATATTTTAGAAACCCTTTGTATACTTGAAAATATTTTATGGTTCTACGTATCTTTAATTTCTGTATTTGAGAAAATGTTCGATGCCATATTTCGGGGACACACTATAGATGAATAGATTATTGTATAATGTTGTTCTGAAGCTATTTCCTTGTGGCATTTTTATAATCAACTATTTATAAGGGGAAATAAGCCACAATTTTGAAAGCAACTCATAAATTAGGCGCTCAGAGCAACAGTGGCCTAACCCACAAATTAAGCAGTTTTAGATTAATATATCAATAAAAGCAGCAACATTAAATCTTCCTATTAACAAGGGTCTACACAAACTACCTCTATATTTGGCTAAATGGCGCTATATAATTTGTAGCGCCTTCCCATAAGGACAATGTAAATTCGAATGCAAAGATTGCATTTATCTCAAAACTTCGTTTTTAGGGTTAGGCCATTGTTGCCCTAAGAGCCTCAAATATTGACGATATCATTTTAAAGTCTTCTACTTTAAAATGTATAATATACATACGTCCGAATTGCCAATATAAATGAGTCAGATTAAATAAATTATTAGAAGAATTTTTTTACTTAGCAACAATATTTTTGTTTTTTTGAGTAGTATTTTGTATTTTGACAACGAAACCCGATCTGGGCTTCGAAAACGTTAATAAAATCGTTTTTTGGTAAAATTGTGGCTTATTTCCCATTATAAATAGTTGATTGTTATTGCATAAATCAATAGAATATTATAGTCATACTTTCATTTCAAATTAGTTCATTTTTCTAATAAATTAATTGTTTACATTATTTGCAATTCATTCTATTTCTATTACGCCAGTCAATGCGCGAGATTAAGAACAAGATATTACCTCCGAATTTATCCTACTGCATGCATGGCCTTTAATGAAATTTTGGGAGTAGCCCAATCTCCTAATTCAATGTCTATCCTATATACTATGGCGCTTTTATCACGGGGGCGGTTCCCACCACTTCTCGGGGGGAACATTTTTATTTTCGAATTACATGGAGAGAAAGAAGGAAGATTTTTAAGAAAATTTAAAAATGCATTCTCTAATTTGATCACATGTTTTTACAAAAACCATTCATTTTATACCCGTTCAACTTTTTGAAAGTGGAAATAACACTATATTAAAAGGTATTGCAGAAGAAAAACAATGCATTTAAATTCTGGTGGATGAGGGGTTAAATGTATGTACTTCTCATTTTTCCTTAAAGTACATTAGTCATATATTTCTTTGCACCATATCTCGCTTAGTTTGAATGTAACCGACATTTAACGGTGCTCATTTTAAAGGCCTTTTCAAAACACTACAAAAGGCGTTGGTAGCATTATACACCTAAAACCTACCGCTCCTCTGTTAATTCAAGTTGAATACACCAATTTGAGCATACACCAAAAAACAAACTCGTTTCACCTACCATATCTCTTTTTGTATTATAAGTAGAACATTTACGAAAGAACGAATCTCTTTGTAATTTATAATCTAAAAAATGTTTTATATAGTGTTTTTAATTCGATACATAGTTTTTAAGGTATTCACAAAAAACCGTTCGAAGTTCGAAAAGGTTTCATTTTTCAATGAAAATGGCCAATTTTCAACTACGCATAACTCAAAAAGTATTGAGTTCTCAAAAAAAAAGTATAGACCACTTTTTGCTTAGAAATAGGTTCTCTAGCGACTTCCGTGATTATTTGACCAACAAATTTTCCACCCAACTTAAAGGGGTGGGAACCGCCCCAAGGTAAAAGCGCCATAGTATATAGGATAGATTTTGTTTCTTGAGCTATTCCCTACTTACTGTGAAAATATCAAGTACATCGATGTAGTAAGATAGAATTCGGAGCCAAATACCCTCATTGACTACCCTATAATAATGCTCTGCTATGATCGCCTGAGAGAGGACACACACAAGATTATAGCAAAATTTCTATTTACTGTAACTTTTCGAGTTTTTGAGCTACAGCAACGAGTTTTATGTCATTGGAAAGGCAATTTTGCGTTCTTTCAAAATCCGTAAAAATATACAGGGCGTGTCTAAAAAATTAAGATTTTTTTCATTTCCGGTTCAAACGGAAGCCATATTTTGGGTAAAATTTTTTGTGATAATAGATAATAAAGTACCATACCTATATGTCTGCAAAACTTCAAATTTTAGTTTCCATTACAAAGGAAGTTACGGGCACTCGAATATTTTTTTATGAAAAATTCATAAATCCCCTCCTACGGGGAGTTAAGAAGACTGTCTAATGTCATTCAATTTACCGATATGATATCAAAAATATATCAAAAAATAAACAAATTCCGTGGAGCCATTATTGAGAAAATCTAGTTCTAAATTATGTCAAATTTTGACCCCTTAAATATAGGCAACCCATAACTTTTTCTGAAAAACGAGAATATTCTTCTTATAGCTCCATCTTTAGGCTATATAACGACTTTTTCAAATTAAACTTATCTTAAACAAGTTTTTAGATAGGTAGGGAAATGTGTCGGGTGGGCGGTCGACCATGTTGGCCGCCATTTTGAATTTGGAATTTGGAAATGTCATATTCCGTATTTATATTTAACTGACGATGAGCTAACTTTGAGTTAAATTTCATTCTTTTCGGTCAAAATTTGCAAAAATGGGCCCTAAATAACCCCGCTAGTTCGGCCCCCCTTTGAGAGATTTTTTTTAAAGCTTAGTTTCTCGACAAAATTTTCTTAAACTTACTCATACCGAATTTCATCGAAATCGGTCCGGTAGTTCTTGCTGGGCGGTGGCGACATACGTACGTACATACATACGTAAACGTACATACTTCCGACATGTTTTTTTATTTGTTTTTTAGACTCAGGGGGACTAATTATTATACTATACTACGTATGTAGTACGATAAAGTAAAAATGGGGGTCCTATTTAAGATTTTAAAGTAATCCCCCACCCTACCTCAGTGGGGGTCGTGTTTGGTGTCATTCGATAGATTTGTCAAAAATACTCGTATTTAATACGTGTATTTTTCAGTTTTTCGATCTGATGTTCATTCATTTCGTCAAATATCGCAAGGTTCGTATTTAAAATTTTAAATTTACCCTTCCCCTCACCGTGGGAGGTCGTGTCTGCTATCATTCGATAGACTTTTGAAAAATATTGAACACGTATTTTTTAGTTTTTTGATCTAATGAACATTTCACGAAATATTCGCTTTTTTTTATGAAACTAACTCACCCATTTCCTTACGCTCCGCTCAAATCGTCAGATTTTTGAAATATAGAATATTTTGCATGCTGCACTTAACTTACCTTATCTTAATCTGATAAGTGAGTTTTTATTTCTAAGGATATATTTGATTTTTCGGACCCAACTTAACGAACTCCCCTATATTAAGAGCCAATATATGGTAGAGGTACATTTAAAGGGTACAAGGTTTCTCTACATGTGATAATCTGACGCGCTGGAATCACTGCAAAAATCCCCGCTTGGGCTCCCCTACCACAAGTATTTTATCGAACAAAATATTCAAATCAAAAATGTAGCTTACCCCCTCTGTGACTCAGAGGTAAGGGCGCCTACCTTTGAATTGAAAGGTCCGAATGATCGTGAGTTCAGATCTCACCAGGGTCAGAAATTTTTCGTTTATTATAAATTAATGAAAAATAAATAAAAATAAATAATTAATGAAAAATAATAAATTAAATGGAAATAGTTTCTGTCCTTGTGGGATCGGTACTCACCGGAGGGACCGCAGACGTTCGGATATACAACTAGCGCCTCTTTGCAAAGACAATGACGTCAACTTTGCAAAGTAAAAAGACACTTACTCAACACACACAATACACATGGCACTAGGTACCTAACTGCAAAAATTCACCGTAACTACCATACCAATGGCCATTAGTTGTCGAGGTAGTAGTTAAATAGGTATAAAAAATGTAGTTTACAAAAAATGAGAAAAATTGTATATATGTACATGAAGTCTATCGACCCAGTAAAAGCAAAGTTCTAGCTCCTGAAAAATTGTTCTTATTCGTCAAATTACAAATAGAATATTTTAATGTAAAATAACCAATAAATGCAGCACTTTTTGAAGAAAACTCATTGAAACTTTTTTAAATGGTTTAAAAAGAGCTTTATTTTTTTTTAAAGGTCCATCATCAAAACTAAGCGAGTTACGCTCAACAATACAACAAGTCACAATAAAGATTCCCTCCAAATAAACAAACCAAGACACGTTGAATGTTACAAGGAGCACTCCCAAATCATGAATTACAAAGTGTATATGTTACAGTTCAAGTTGATTATCCAGTTGGAGTTGACTCCACGGCTGGTTTCAGTAAAAGTTGATTATAAATATAAAATGAAGATTTATATTCAACATTTACTAGTAAAAGTAGACTCCAACTAGGAAAAGTATACTCTTCCCAATGCCATTTAGTAAAAGTTGATTCTGATTCACACAAACAGCCGATTCTAGAAATTAAATGTTACTGAATATGTTCAAATTAGTCTAGGCTGTATCGTCGCCCCCGTTAGGCAAATTACTCCGATTCGAATTTTTTGCACAAACTTACTCAAAAAGAGGTCCTTATAACAAATCTACTGGGTGCCAGGCAGTACCTTGATCGATAAATTGTTTAAACAATTCTTTTTAGACAAATTCACACAAATAATTTTTTCACTTCACAAAATAATTTTCCTAACAAGTGCAGAAAGTCATACTTTTCCGCACGCGACTGCAGTTTGCCGAACGATGCGAAGCGGGAGTTCGGCAAGCAGTCGAGTGCGGAAAAGAGACTTTCTGCAAGCGTTAGGAACAATATTTTTTCTATGAGTCTTTAAAAAATGACCAAATCTTTATCAATGAATTTAATTAATATGAAAATACATACACAAATTAATTCTTTGACAACGTTGTCAAAACCAAACTTTCAGCATAATTGGTTAGCATGACGACGATCTTGGTTTCCATGACGACGATTCAAAACCACTGTTATTGTCTACTGATTTGACTTTTGAATATTATGTCAAAATTATTTTATTTCATCGAATTCTCGCGTTAATTTCATTAAAACATGAACACAATAAGATATATTTGAAATAAATTAGTAAATAATATCTAAATATTAGTTTATTGTATGTATTATAATTATTTTAAGGCCATATTAACATATCTAAATTAACACGCGTGCGGAAAAGTAAAACGCGTGCGGAAAAGTAAAACGCGTGCGGAAAAGTAAAACGCGTGCGGAAAAGTAAAACTTTCTAAACTAAAACGCGTTCGCGAAAGTAGACATTTTTGCACGCTCGTAGAAAAAAGGTATTTTGTGATTTTTCTCTAAAATTGATTGTTGTCGAGTTATATGCGAATTAAAATTTGAAAAATGCGAAAATATCCATTTTCAAGGCTTAATAACTCGGTTAAAATCCATTATTATGAAAGTCAGAAAGTGACCAAGTTTATAGCCCCCTCTACAAGATCCAGCAGAAATTTTTGTCACTACAATTTTATTACTAAGCTTTATCTTTAATTATTAACAATGAGCGCTAAGAGCGTATTAGGCGGCCGTCAATGGTGAGTGCTAAAGAGATGCACCATTCCAGCCGTCCAATGGTGAATCTCACTCGCACTCACATTGACGGCCGCCTCAATGCACGGTTAGCGCTCATTGTTGATAATTAAAAATAATATCTTATTAATGAAATAATGAAAAAAATTTCTTCATGATCTTATAGAGGTAGCTTTAATCTTTGATTTTTTTTTTAGTTTCTGACTTTCATAATATATAATATCGTATGGCATTTTTGCTTTTCAGGCAGTTCCGGCGCCAATTACACCTTTAACCCTGTTTCAAGTAACTAGTGTCGATGTACACTAGCCCAGGGGGACCTACGGCTTAATGTGCTCTCCGAGGCACGGTGAGACGGCTCGTGTCATTATTGGAAATGAAAATGGTTTGTCTTTGGCAGGGCTCGAACCCACGTGCACTGGCGTATGAGGCCAGCGATTATGCCGTTACTCCACGGCCGCTCGCTCGACTTTCACAATAATTATCTTTAACCGAGTTATTAAACATTGAAAATGGTTATTTTGGCGATTTTCAAATTTTAAGTCGCTAATAACTCGACAACAGTCAATTTTAGAGAAAAAAGGCCCAAAGGATCTAATTTCGTCTAAAATTAAAAAAAATTTCTCAAAGTTGTAAGTAAGTGTTAATGTTTTTTATGATTGACGATACAATTTTGTACGCACCACCTCAATACTCTTTATCGAACGCGTCTGTTGCTCGCTTCGCTTCCTCTGCTCGTAATATCAGACTCGTTCGATAAAGAGCCACTTTACTGACTTGGTACATAAATAACTATTAAACAATTTTTCGACCACGGTACTGCCTAGTACCATCTGTCCGACAGCGAGTATAACTCCTCGTTAATTATAACAGGTAGAATGACAAATGAGGTGTCAAAGGAAAGATTAATATCTAAGGATGGTACTAAAGGTGACAAATTTAACCTAGGCTGTCTATCCGTCCGTCCGCGAATATAACTCCTCCGTGATTATAACAGGTAGAATGACAAATCCTCTTCTTCTTCTTTTTGTATAGACACTACTTTGTCTGTTTTTTCAATGTGCCTCTAGTAAGTTGTCGTTCCATCGCTTTCGTGGTCTTCCCACTGAACGTCCTCCTATTGGGGAACCGTCTCTCGCTGTCCTGACTACATTCTATTCTATTCTTCTGTTTCTTACCCAGTTATTAATGTTATCCACCTTGCATCTCCGTCGTATATCTGTACTTCTAGCTCTGTCCCATAGAGTCTTACTATCGATTTTTCGAAGGGTTTTCATCTCGGCTGTTTCGAGCAATCTTTTTGTCCTCTCTGTGTCGGGTTGTGTTTCTGCCGCGTATGTCATTATTGGTCTGATGACTGATTTGTAAATTCTGCCTTTCATTTCTTTTCCGATATGACAAATGATGTGTAAAATGAAAGCTTATAATCCAAGGATGGTAATATTCATTTTCTTCTTTCATCCATTAAATCCAATATTTCCTCTGTCATCCATCTTTGCTTCCGTGGTCACTGTTTTGTGAGAATTTCATTTGCCGTTGCAAGGGCGTGTCTGATTTCCTCCCGAAGGCGAAAGTTAAGGTTGTTTAATTATATGACAGTGTGCTAAAAAACAGTGCGAAAAGTAAGACCCATTTAAAATACATTGTTACTTCAGCAACACTTTAAACCCTTCATGTACTGCTATCTATATTTACAATTTTCACACAATAAAACCTTTACATCAGCGGTTCTCAATCTTTATGAGTCATGTACCATCTAAAGTTTATTTTATTGTATTTCTATATTTTTAGATTGTATAATCAAGATTTACTATGTACTACTATTTTAAGTTTTTGTGTGTTTTGTGTACCAGCGCAAATAATTATATGTACCACCAGTGGTACATGTACCACAGATTGAGAACCGCTGCTTTACATAATATGAGATAGAGTAGATAAAAATTATTTTTGTGAATTTGGTTAACAAAAATTGGTTAAACAATTTTTCGACCGCGGTACCACGTGATACCCTGTGTATTTGTTATAAGGATTGTTATACGGATGTACATATTTCTTTGAGTAAGTTTGTGCAAAAAATCGAATCAGAATAATTTACAACGGGGGCGGCGTTACAGACTATACTAATAAGTAGTTAAAACGGTCAAAACAAAGAAACGCACACTCATCAAAAATGCACTTGAGATTCTCGTATAATCAACATTTACTGAATCGATCCAGTAAGAGTCAACTCCAACTAGTAAAAGTTGATTTAAATTTTTAAAATCAACTTTTACTGCTCGTTTCAGTTGGAGTTGACTCCAACTAGTTGGAGTCAACTCTAACTGAGAATCAACTTGAACTGTAACATATACATAAATCATGATTCGGAAGTGCTCCTCGTAACATTCAACGTGTCTTGGTTTGTTTATTTGTCGTGCAACTTTATTGTGATTTTAATATAAATATACAGGGTGTCCCGAAAAGATTGGTCATAAATTATACCACAGATTCTGGGGTCAAAAATAGGTTGATTGAACCTCACTTATCTGTATACAATAGTGCACACAAAAAAAGTTACAGCCCTTTGAAGTTACAAAATGAAAATCGATTTTTTTTCATATATCGAAAACAGAGATTTTTTATTGAAAATTGACATGTGGCATTTTTACGACAGCAATATCTTCAAAAAAAATTAAGTAAAATTTGTGCACCCCATACAAATTTTATGGGGGTTTTGTTCCCTTAAACCCCCCCAAACTTTTGTGTACGTTCCAATTAAATTATTATTATGGCACTATTAGTTAAACACATTATTTTTAAAACTTTTTTGCCTCTTAGTACTTTTTCGATAAGCCAGTGTTTATCGAGATATTTTGAATATTTGTCGAATCCACCACATATTTGTATATGGTTAAGTACGGTTATAGAGACCTGTTAATAATCTGAAAATTTATTTATAATTTACATTTTTAGGTATATTTTGAAAAAGAAGCTACATCTCGATAAAAGGTGACTTATGAACAAAAGACTAAGAGACAAAAGTTTTAAAAACACTGTGTTTAACTAATGGTACCACAATAATAGTTTAATTGGAACGTACACAAACATTAGGGGGGTTTAAAGGAACAAAACCCCCATAAAATTTTTACGTAAATATATTGAAAAAGAAGCCGCATCTCAATAAAAACTGGCTTATCGAAAAAATACTAAGAGGCAAAAAAGTTTTAAAAACGTTGTGTTTAACTAATGGTACCACAATAATGAATTAATTGGAACGTACACAAAAGTTTGGGGGGGTTTAAGGGAACAAAATCCCCATAAATTTTTTATGGGGTGGACAAATTTCACTATAATTTTGTTTTAAGATGTTACTGACATAAGAATTATACATGTCCATTTTCAATAAAAAATCTTTAACAATTTTCGATATATTGAAAAAAATCGATTTTCATTTTGTAACTTCAAAGGGCTGTAACTTTTTTTGTGAGCACATTTGTACTAAGGTAAGTTAGGTTCAATCGAACTATTTTTGACCCCAGAATGTGTGGTATAATTTATGACCATTCTTTTCGGGACACCCTGTATATATAATAATAATTTACTTCGGGCGATAAAAACTAAGAAGAATCCTTACTGCGCCTAAGTTAGATCAATTACTTATTTCTTAATGTTGTTCTGAAGCTGTTTCCTTGTGGCATTTTTATAATGAACTATTTTATATGGGAAATGAGCCACAATTTTACCAAAAAAATTAATTCATTAACGTTTCGACGCCGATATAAATGAGTAAGATTAAATAAATTATTAAAAGAATTTTTTACTAAGCAACAACATTTTTGTTTATATAGTATTATTTTGTATTTTGACAACGACACCCGACTTGGGCGTCGAAACGGCTTATTTCCCATTTAAAATAGTTCATTACTTATTTAGTTCTATACACTTTTGTTCCCTTAATATTTTCGACTCATCTAATGTCCTTTTTCAATTTTAGACAGCAAAATAGGATACCTATGCCGGGTGTGCCAAAAAAAAACGGAACGGTCGAATATTTCACAAAATTTCAGATAAGTACTCTAAAAAATAAAAATATTTTTCATATTCTCGATCCGATGTTAATTTCGCGAACTACTTAACCGTCCCGCTTTTTGGCGTATCGTATAAATTCGAGTAAAAAATAAGAATTGTGTCTTAAATATTGGATGTTTAAATTATCCATTATAAGCATCATCTCTTAAAGTATGACCGAATTAATTTTTCAATATATCCATAATAAAAATCCATCTAGCTTCAAGTGCGCTACTTTTTTACGTAGTAGTACTTTTAACGTAGAACTTACTAGTTATATCTAGGAACAGTCCCCCTTTATCATGCTTAGGATTCACAATACTCTTCTTTGGCCACCTATGTGCAACCAGGTCAAAATATTAATATCTTAAAAAATATGTTTATACTTAATGCCATGGAGCTTTTACTCCATATAAGATGAAAAGTGACAATTAACGAATAAATAAACTTTATTACTTAATCACTTATTAATATAGAAGCTAAAAACCAAATATCCAAAGAAATAGAGTATGGTGACATGTATACTAAAATAGTGAAGTCACATTGACAGAATAGTAAGGGAGGCGAGTATGCTAAATTCGCAGTTACTCGAGCGTTATTGGAACCTATTGGGTTGTGAAAAAAGGTCCTAAAACCAAATATAGTTAAGTTAAGTTTTCCATTTTAGAGGGGAGTTTCCATATTTTAATTTAATTTTTCATTTACAACAACCATTTTTTCCGATTATAGCGCCATCTACCCATAATTCGAAAAATGTCTCGAATAAAAGTTATTTATTTTTACGTAAGAAATCCAAACCTGCATTAAACAAATCGGGGCTCCTATTTAATATTTTAAAGTAACCACCCAACCCACCTCCGTGGGTGGTCGTGCTTGATGTCATTAGATATTAAAAAAAATATAGTTAATACGTATTTTCAGTTTTTTGATCTGACGTTCATTTCGCGAAACATTCGATTTTTTTTGTGAAACTTTGGGACTCGCCTATTTTCGTATGCCTTCCTCAAATCGTCAGATTTTTTAGAAATATGGGTACACTATTCTGCATATACTTAACTTATCTTAATCTGACAATTTCAAGTTTTTCTAAGGATGGATTTTTTTTCGGACCCCCCCTTAAGGAATTCTCCTGTATTAAGAGTCCATAATTATATGGTAGGGATACATTTACAATGTACAAGGTCTCTCCCCATATGATTTTCTGCTGCTCGAGTAACTGCAAAAACTCTCGCTTGGGTTCCTCTACCAAAAGGATCCGGAAAAAAGAGTAAACTAAAAAAAATCTATAAGTAAATTTAAGTCAGTATCATAGATCTGGTATAATCAGACTCTACCTTATTAGACAAATAAAAAAAAATTAATAGTTTATGGTTTGTTAACGTTAAGTTAAAGACTATCTGTCATTCTTTATAAAATCATATAAGCATCACGTTCGAGTTACAGTATCATAAATAACTTTTTAAAGTTTAGGTAAAGTAGAAATTTTCGAATTTCCTGTTCGGGAAGTGAAGCCGGCAGCTCTTTTTAAAGAGATAATTTTCAAAGAGACGGCATACCGCACCAACTTCTAAGATTTATATCTCACCTAACTTTTGACAGAAAATTAATCATTATCTTCTTAGACACCTCAGCTACGTGTTTTCTTTAACACTTCGGTTGTTCTAACAGAGATATGAACGAACAAGTGCAACACGGTGGGGCTAGATTAGGGCCACAAGTACACAAATTAATTTGTAGCACTAGTTTTATAAACTACTCTGTGTATTTTCATGATTTCTCACGTGCAGCAATCACTTTTGTACCTACCAGTATTTTATTAGCCCTCTTCTTCAAAATTAATTAAAATATATTTTTTTAAATCTCTGGTGTTGGGGAAAAAGGGCATAAGTCAAATTTTTACTATATTGACTTAAGTACACTGGCGACATGGAATTTAATCGATTTAGTTGTGATCCAAAGGACATAAGTCTATTGTATTTCGAACAGCTTTAATCTCTATTGATCTAATAGACGCAAGTCGTGTAAAACCGGTTCTGTTTGGACAAGCGGACCTATGTTGACTAAAATCTTTTTTACCGCGGCAACCTTACAACTGTATATTTACACTTGCCAAGGACAGGCTGACTTAATTCCGTATGACCCGTTACAATAACAAACACGTATTGCTTTTCAGTGATAAAAATTTGTATTTACTTGTGTTTTTGCTGAGCTTTTTAAGGAGCTTATGAATTTGCCACCCGAAGTGAAAAAAGTGATTTTGTACTCGGATACTTGCGGTGGACAAAATAAGAATTTCTACGTAGCAAGTATATTCTTAACTTTTCTTCAAATGAAAAATTCGTTTCAAACAAAAAAAAACAAGTGGTATGCAAATATCACATCCACATGATTGGGCGACATTAATACGATGCGCAAATAAAAATAAACCTTTCCAAGTGCTTGAAATGTCACAAGATGATTTTTATGACTTTGCGGCCTTGTTGAAAAGTATCTTTGTAAAACGAAAACAAGATAGTGAAAAACGAAAATTTCTATGGCACGACTGCAAATGGCTCAGATACACAAAGGACCTGGGACTGATTTATTATAAAAAATCACTTCAAGAAACAGAAGACTTCTCCATTCTGAATTTAAATCGCCGTGGCCGTCCGGTTGCACTCTCTTTATCAAAAAAATATACAGATCCACTTGCAATCTCCAAGGCCAAGAAAGATGACCTCTTGGAATTACTACCCCTTATTCCAGATGTGTATAAAAGCTTTTATGAGCAACTTGTACATTAAAATGCAACAGCTGACGTTGACCCAGATTTAGAAGACCTAGATCCAGACGCCGAAAATCCAGACTTAGAAGAGGTACATATGTAATAAACATTGCAGTGATGTATTTTACTTGTATTGATTTTTTTTTCAGCGAATAAAACTTCATCCATTATTTTATGTTTCTGTATTTACCTGTGTTTCTATTAGATGTTATTATACTATACTACACTTAATGGCTAGCATGTTAGTTCATATAGACTTAAGTCAGCAATCGCATTCAAAGTCAGATCCAGAAGACTTTAGTCAATCAAAAATCATCAATTTGAAAAGATATAACCTACTTTATTATTGTCTATAGGTTTGGTTAATATATCGTATTATAATATTAGTATAAATGCAAGTTTAATTTAAAAATAGATTTATATGACAAGAATGAAACCTTTAATAAATTGTCCTGGAAAACAACAGATCTCGACTTATGCCCTTTTTCCCCAACACTAGAGAAATATTTGTCCAAATTTTTAGAAACTATCCTTTGTAAAGTAAGGTCGATTAAACAAAATTGATTTTTAAACAAAGACAGTAAGGCCCCTTAAAGGGGTAAAACAGAAAACTTTTAAAACCCGTTTCAATGTAAAATAACTAAACACGCTTCATTTAAGGGGAATTTAAAAAGAAAAAACTTTTAGCTATCTTTCAAATCACTTAAAAGCGATCTACTTTAATGAGTTTTCGATAAGGTTTGATCAGCTTTTAGTTCGAATTCGTTTACGTAAATTTTTGTTAATTTAATTTCGGTTAAGTTTTAATTATTATACAGTGTTCAACAATTGATAAGCATCATAATTATTATTTCAAATATTTTAAAAGTATATTGACGTCAGAGTATTTTGCGTTGGTTTTACTTAGAAAATATATATATATTAAAGTATAGTATTCAAAAGAAAAGTAACATAAAAGTGTGTTCTACAAAATCCAAAATAACGATATAATTGACTAGTCCTGTCGCCAGGGGGGGTACAACGGCCTCGTTAATTCAGATGGACTTACCCAAGTTTTTTTTATGTATTTTGACCCGTAGAACACGAATTTTTTGGGTAACAGTTGATCCGGATGTCGATAAGATTGTTATAGACCAAGAACTTGAGGAATCAAATAACAGCGATTTTTGGCAAAACAAAACAATATTTTGTATTTTTTGGGTCATTTTAAGCAAAAAATATTTCTAAAAGTTTTTTAGTAGGATGCACAGTTTTCGAGATAAACGCGGTTGAACTTTCAAAAAATCGAAAAACTGCAATTTTTAAACTCGAATAACTTTTGATTAAAAAATAAAATAGCAATTCTGCTTAGCGCCTTTGAAAGTTCAAGTCAAATTATGTCGGTTTTGATTATTTGCATTGCTAAAAATTTATTGTGTTATTGTTAAACAAAGCTACAAACAACTAGTGCGTGAGTGATGTTTCTATGATTTCTCATTTAAAATCGAACGAGTAGGTAGAATAGGTACTAGTGCAATCAAGACTATTTCTATGTTACATGCGTTAAAACGCATGTAAAAGCACGGGAAACCCTACGTGTTTATAGCTTTGTTAAACAATAAAAAAATAAATTTTTACCAATGCAAATAATCAAAACCGATATAATTTGACTTAAACTTTCAAATGCGGTAAGCAGACTTGCTATTTTATTTTTTAATCAAAAGTTATTCGGGTTCAAAAATTGCAATTTTTCGATTTTTTTAAAGTTCAACCGCGTTTATCTCGAAAACTGTGCATCCTACGAAAAAACTTGTAGAAATATTTTTTACTTAAAATGGCCCAAAAAATACAAAATATTGTTTTGTTTTGCCAAAAATCGCTGTTATTTGATTCCTCAAGTTCTTGGTCTATAACAATCTTATCGACATCCGGATCAACTGTTACCCAAAAAATTCGTGTTCTTCGGGTCAAAATACATAAAAAAAACTTGAGTAAGTCCATCTGAATTAACGAGGCCGTTGTACCCCCCCTGGCGACAGGACTAAAATAAAAAATGGTAATATTTTGTTGGACCTCCTCGTGAATGAATTAAACTTCTTACTCTATAAGAAGGCATATTCTCAATTAATGCATTCAAAAAATTTTGGCGTACATATATGTTATGCATATATCGTCGCGTCGCCTCAAAGCAACAGTAGGATATGTAAAAAAAATGACTTTTGTGATATCCATGTCAAATGATTCGAAATAAACCCTTCTGTTGAGTGTAACAATAAGATAAATAAAAAGTGAAATACTTTTTTCATAATATTACATATCCTTGTGTAGCTTAGTTCCTTTTAGCCCAAATTCTATAATGCAACACTTAGACAACATACATATAGTCCGTTCGCTATAACTTTTCCCATGCGGTACGATTCATTTTCAATCAAATTAAGTCCAAACAGAAAGTCAAACATACGCCGATGTGCGTAGTATATAGTATACAGTCTACAAAATGTATATACACATCGACGTTCGTTTCAATTGATGTTTTGACTTAATTTGATTTAAAATGAATCGTACCGCATGAGAAAAGTTATAGCGGACGGACTATATTATCATAACATTATATTTTGTCGTTTACCCATTTTGGTCATCAATATTAATGCAACACTAAGTTATCTTGCGCACATATCCTACTGTTGCCATGTAGTTATTGCTGAGTTGCGATTATGTCTGTGATTATATCATTCAGCTTGCGGTCACAATTTTATCTTCAGTAATTTAAACAATAGTTCTATTACATTGATGTTAAAAGGTGTGTGTTAAGAGTAGTAAAAATGAATAATTCAGCCAATTTAAATTGTAAACATTATGTGTATGTAGAAAAAGTCAGTATTTAGTGTATTTAGCGACAAAAATAATATTGATTCTGAATTGTTATCTGGAATTTATCAATCACAGGAAAAAGGTAAGTAAGTTAAATTCATGATAAATTCCCCTTTAGAAATTTCAGGCTGATTTAAGAAGATGCAATAAGTTTTTACTTTGACAACTTTTGCATCCGCTATTACCAAAACTGATTCTGATGATTTTTTCATTTTATTTTGTTTATTATCTTGTCAAATTTTAAAATTTTTGGAAAACAAGTATGTTCATGTTACAATTTATGTTGTAACATGTTTAAACAACAAAATTGTTTTGTTTTTTGTATTAAAATGTGTAAAATTTTAAACAAAACTTTAGTGCAATATAAGTTTATATAACAGAAATTTACGGATATCGGTAAAAAACAGATTATCTTTGAGGGCAACAGTAGGACAACTACCTTTTTTTCCAATTATTTTTCACTTTTTTATGAATTACTATAAATTGTTATGTAACGTATGTAAAGTTAGGTCCTCAAACAAAATTCCATGTAAATCCATTCAAATATAACACAGTTATTATTTACTGAAGTTTCGTAACATTTTCAATTGCGTTTTTCTCGAAACTACATTATTTTACATATTCTACTGTTGCTTTGAGGCGACGATAAAATATGTAAAACTAGGACTACGACAGGGATACAGCTTATCGCTAACACTGTTTAAAATCTTTATAAATGAGGTCTTGAATAAGTGGCGGAAATCATGTTCTGGAATAGGGATATAGCTAAACAATGACTCAACACTATACACACTGCATTTTGCTAACGATCAAGTGGTGATTGCCCAGGATAAAGATGATCTAATATTTTTGACAAACCGACTGTTTCGAGAATAGAAAAAATTGGGTCTATACGTTAATAAAGAAAAAACCAAATATACGTGTATAGGATATGGTCACAGTATATAGAGGTTGCACAGTAAAACCACTCCTCTGTCGGCGCTTTGATCTCAAGAAGTAATACCGGCAGTACGCAATTGGTAATTCACCAGTGGTGGATGCGGGTTTTCCCTGTTAAAACCCGTACGTTTATATGCGACTAGCAATGCGAGAGTGGGACAAAAGCGACTAAGAACATTGCGCGGTCGCCATGCGCGACTACAGATTTTACTTCCAATTTTTCGGAGAGTGCTTCTACTGTCCCTCTTTATACTGTGATATGGTTATCAAGCCAAGCTCTGATTATGTATACTTCGAATGAGAATCCAACAAAGTGAAAGGACATAATTCGAAATAAAGGAAAGAATTGTGAAATAAAAGAAAGTAATAGTAGCTTTGAATTCACTATTTTGGTCAAAAACCATATCAAAAGAAAAGAAAAGACGGCTATATAATAGTATCTTTAAAACACGTTGACGGACCGTGCGTCAAATATGTGAGCAAGTGTTGTGACACTATATGAATTTTGCAAAGTAGAATAGGGAAATTGCTAAATTTTTTTAGCGCTTATAGTTTATAGGAACAATAAGTTTTTTAACATTTTTTATAAATATGTGGACGACGACCATGGATGTCTTGCCACATTTCATATGCATCTGTAGATGTAATGTGACAAAAAAGTCTATTAATTTTTTGTCACAACTCGTTGTAGACGTTGTGTCACATTACATCGATGGAAATTAGACGTCTATAGTCGTTATGTCCGTCAACATGTTAAAAGCGTGGTACTGTATGGATGTGAAACCTGGCAACTGAATAAGCGTACAGAAGTCACGTCGACTTGTTTGGCCCTAAGTCATACCTCTCTGCCCTCCGTAACTTCGATGTGGCCGGGACCAGCTAAACCCCACCCCTCTCATACTAGGGCATCGGGGTGGAATCGCCCGTTAAAGCATAACTTCTCCCCGATTTCTTTCTTTTGCCCGATTTTCAGTCGCTCGCCATCACACATCAGCTTCCGTCTCTTGCACTCATCCGACCACCACGTCCTTTACCCCTATGCTATCAACCCTTCCTTCTTCCTACCTCTGCTGTTCTGCCTCCTTCTTACCTGCTAGAACTGCGTCTAGCTCCCGATCTTCCTTCTATTTTATCGACAGCACCTTTCTCATATAGTTGTGAATTTTATCCCACCATCGCTCATCCATCACTATCTTCTCTACCATCTCTCTCACAGACTCAAACACTCTCTCTAGCTCATTCCTTTCCCTTGCCCATCTGACGCACTCCAAAAGGGTACGTGACACAGTTTCCGAAGCCCCACAATACAGGTAATTGTCCGATTTGGTTTTTTGGATATGTGCAATAGCTACGGAAGCTCCCATCTCCTGTGAGCACTTGCGTCAGATAATAGTCTAGGCGCCTGTTCCTGCAGTCCAGCCAGCTCCGCAGATTCGGTATCAGTGACTTCGGCCACTGTGCCACATGCTCCGCTACATCTCACTCGGCCTGCCACAGCTTAATATATGTGGACCTCTCCTCACTTCTAACATTCTCCCCTTGTCCTTCCCTATTTCTCTGCTAGAACATCCTCTCTCTCTCTCTCTCTCTCTCTCTCTCTCTCTCTCTCTCTCTCTCTCTCTCTCTCTCTCTCTCTCTCTCTCTCTCTCTCTCTCTCTCTCTCTCTCTCTCTCTCTCTCTCTCTCTCACCAACAAATGTAAGGGGACATAGCCGGTGATTATCCACAGGGCAGAAGCAGACACAGTCCTGTAAACACTTGCCACCCGCAAGACATGTAAGGGGACATAGCCGGTGATCATCCACAGGGCAGAAGCAGACACAGTCCTGTAAACACTTGCCACCCGCAAGACATGTAAGGGGACATAGCCGGTGATCATCCACAGGGCAGCAGCAGACACAGTCCTGTAAACACTTGCCACCCGCAAGAATAGTTTAGTCCGCGCGTACCAAGAGCTTCTTGTAAGAAAGCAATGTCTGAGAAGGATCTACGACCAAGAGATTGGACAGATCGACTCGGCTGGAAAATAGGAGCCGGAAGGCGCAGGACGCTATAAACCGGTATTATATACAGGGTGAGGCAGATAACTGGCCTATTAGAAATATCTCGAGAACTAAAAGCAACATAATCATGAAAATTGGAATACAGGGGTTTTGAAGGATGATCTATTAAATGAAAATATTTTCATCTCTTTGCAACTTCCGGTTATACCGGAAGTTGCTTATAACTTCGTTTTTTTAAATGGGGCACCCTGTATATTTCTACATTTTTGGATTCTCTTCGATGTCTTCTTTCTTAAAATATGAGGATTTGTAATGTTATACAGGGTATTTTAAAAGATAATTACGTTTGTTTATTAATTTCGTAGCAATATTCACACCCTGTAGAATTGTAGTAGTTTGACAACTAAAACTCTAATTACGTTCAAATGATTTTTAATATAATCTGCTATTGTTAAGAATCATTAGTATAGCTAAATTTTTAATTTTAGTATACAGGGTTGGTCGAAACTCGGAATGAGTATTTTCTGAGTTTTCTTAAATGGAACACCCTGTATTTTAGTATTGTAATGAAATGATATTTTATGGTACTTTTTATTTCTTAAGCATTCCTTATACCTAACTGCTTTAATTTTGCTTAATTGTTAGTCGCACCAACTATCTTAACTACGTAGCTATTTTGATAGCTAAACCATTATTGGCAATTTTAAGGATCGGTCTGGACTAATATGTATTTATTTCTGAAAAATTGTTTGTGATTGAATATTTTCATGGCCAACCTAATAAAATTTTACGTATTTTGTGTTGCAATTAATGTTTAGCTTGAATCACCAATAACTCACAAATTAAAGCAGTTAGGTATAGGGAATACTTATAAAATAAAAAAGTACTATGAAATATCATTTCATTACAATACTAAATTACAGGGTGTTATATTTAAGAAAACTCAGAAAATATTCATTCCGAGTTTCGACCAACCCTGTATACTAATATTTCAAAATTAGCTATACTAATGATTCTTAACGATAATTAATAGACTATATTAAAAATCACTTGAACGTAAGCAGAGTTTTTAATGTCAAACTATTACAATCCTACAGGGTGTGAATATTGCTACGAAATTAATAAAAAAACGTAAATATCTTTTAAAATACCCTGTATAATATTACAAAATCTCATATTTTAAGAAAGAAGATATTGAGGACAATCCAAAAATGTAAAAATATACAGGGTGTCCCATTTAAAAAAACCAAGTTATAAGCAACTTCCGGTATAACCGGAAGTTGCAAAGAGATGAAAATATTTTCATTTAATAGATCATCCTTCAAAACCCCTTTATTCCAATTTTCATGATTCTGTTGCTTTTAGTTCTCGAGATATTTCTAATAGGCCAGTTATCTGCCTCACCCTATATACATAAGTAAATGTTGTTCTGAAGCTATTTTCTTGTGGCATTTTTATAATCAAGTATATTCAAATGGGAAATAAGCCACAATTTTACCTAAAAATGATTTTATTAACGTTTCGACGCCCAAGTCGGGTGTCGTTGTCAAAATACAAAATAATACTAAATAAACAAAAATGTTGTTGCTTAGTAAAAAATTCTTCTAATAATTTATTTAATCTGACTCATTTATATCGGCAATTCAGACACGTATTATACATTTTAAAGTAGACGACTTTAAAATGATATTGCCAATATTGATGAGTTGCGTTCCTGGGACGACTTTTTTTGAGAGTAAACTAAATGTAAACCCAAATACTTACGATGTCGGGATAGTATCACGAGGTTTTTCCTGGTTTTCCCTCGTGATTTACTATGGAATCTCTAACGCGAGAATTTCATTGCCACCGTTGCATTTGGTTGTCTTTTTAAAGACAGATCACATGCTATGATTTTTTATGGCGGATATTCTTGAGTTGGGATTGATTTCATGTAATCGAATGAACTATCTTTTAGTAAAGTCGTCTACTTTAAAATGTATAATACGTGTCTAAATTGCCGATATAAATGAGTCAGATTAAATAAATTATTAGAAGAATGTTTTACTAAGCAACAACATTTTTGTTTATTTAGTATTATTTTGTGTTTTGACAACGACACCCGACTTGGGCGTCGAAACGTTAATAAAATCATTTTTAGGTAAAATTGTGGCTTATTTCCCATTTGAATATACTTGATTACATAAGTAAAGCTGTGAAGTTCAAATTATGCTTTTGTAGTTGCCCATATATGTACGTCACAGCTACACGTAACTCCTTTCATACGGCGATACATCTGTGTGCATCATGATTGACTGTCCGCTACGTATGGTGATGCACACGGGAGCAGGATGAGCTTGCGTTCGCCATATACGGCGGTGCAGCCGTCTGCGTCATATTTAAGGAATTTTTGTTCGATCCGAATGTTCTTATTCAAATCTAACGGCGGATAAACACATCCTTAATTAGTTTGTTGTAGTGTGATACTGTACTTTAACCGATAACAGTCAGCGAGCAAAATGCGAGAATCACTTTATAGGTGCGACTTACCGTATTATGGTCCGGCGCGAAGGGGTTAATGGCCAAAACGTATTCATTGGATTTTTGCATATTTAGTTTTCGTGTTATAGCGGCCCACACATGTTCTGTGCAGTTCATATCTGGTGACCAGACTGGTCACTCCATTCTGTCAATACGTACCGTGATGCCGTAATCTTTCGTTCACAATTCTTGCATGGTGGGGACGGGCATTGCCAGTCATACGGACAAAACTTTCTCCAATTGCACCTGAAAATGGAATGGTAAGATACTTCGTTTTACAACTATATCTCTATATCTCTGAGCAGTCATCGCAGCAGTTGTTAGAACTAGTAAGTGGGTGCGGCCCCCAAAAGGA
Organism: Diabrotica virgifera virgifera; assembly: GCF_917563875.1. Lineage (NCBI taxonomy): Eukaryota > Metazoa > Arthropoda > Insecta > Coleoptera > Chrysomelidae > Diabrotica > Diabrotica virgifera. Next base: position 157,709,243 of record NC_065444.1, on the reverse strand, counting down.
ATACCACCCAAAACGCAAATAAAGCCTCTCTCAAAAGCAGATGTAGGCACCGTATAATGGTCATTATACCTCACTCCTCGTTTTCTTCAAACCAAAATACCACCAAATGAATTGCTTATACGAAATCTAGACTCTAGTAAATACACAGTTTATGCATTCGTTGATTGTCCAGTTGCGGTGTTCTTCAGCCCATAGTATTCTTAATCTGTGATCTATGCCGGTTAATACTGGATGAGATAAACGTCTTAATGATCGTAGTCATATACAACTTTCTTGCAACGGTTTGGTTTAAAATTAATGTTCCAGTGGCTGATGCGAGAAGCCGTATATGTTGGGTTCTGTGTAGCAATAATTCTGATATATTGGTCATCAACAGGGTTGGTACTTCGTTGTCGCCCTCCACCATGAATATATGAGGCTACACTATTTGTGACATAACTACTATTCCAAGATCTATTTGCAACACTTTGTGAAAACCCCAAACGTAGAGCCATTCCCCGTTGTGTTAAATTTCGTTGATCCACATCACAATCTGTTGCATTTGGGCAATATCTAAACGTTTTTGAGGCATAGTTTATAACTGACAAATAAATATACTTCTGTATTTAAAACAACTGAACCCAAAGTATGTTAATATTAAACAAATATAATATACGAATGATGAAATTGTTGCAGGTGTGAGCACATTTTGAATATGTTAGGGTACAAAGGGTCTACTACTCACAATATTATTGAAGGTGTTTATTAAAGCAGTTTGTGGACAACCGGTTTCGGCATTCACAATATATAATATGCCATCGTCAGGCCCATAAGAAACTGAACAAGCTGAAATTAAATTAAAATTTTCAATACAGTTACCCTAGCTTTAGTTTTAAATTTAGAGTTTAGTAATTGTTAATAAATTACAAAAGGTGATATAAAAAGTGTTCGAATAGACCATTGCTACTCTGATGTTAACTGCTATAGGCAGTATATGATATGTACGGTATTAATAATAACATTATTGGTACTTACATATCAGTACTTACACTAAAGTGAAGTATAAAATGTGCTGTTAAATTTTAATTTGAAGTCTATGTGTCTTTCTCGATTTCAAACTCATATAGGTGTTTATGATGGAACTATGTTGCCTACGTGTTCTGATGTGTCCCTTTATGAGTAAATTATAAATATGTGCTAGAGATCCGATAGTTGTGTTGTAGTGTACTACAGTGAAAAAATATATATGACAATAAACGAAGTTGGTGTATGACTGCACAGACCAAAAAGACAAACAACACATATTATGTGTGACGCCACATGCTCACGTGCTATTTAACACAAAAGCCCATTAAAGTAACAAAATGAAAATAGATTTTTTTTCATATATCGAAATCTCTTAGAGATCTTTTATTGAAAATGGACTTGTGGCATTCTTAGTGCAACAACATCTTAAAAAAAAAAGAATGTCTGTGTACTTTGTACGCACGTAAGAAGTTATACTTCTATTATATGATTACAGTAGAACCCCGATTATCCGGGTGCGGATTATCCGTGCTATGATTTTCTATTACTTAAGTTGCGTTTTTGAGGTTTTATTAAAATAGCGTCATCGTAAATCACTTGACAGAAACTCTATATGACGAAAGAGAGACTCATAATGAAATATTTATTTTTTTCTGTAATTTTTTATGCTAGGTACATATGTATGTGTATACGTACATATGTATTATACATACATAGGAATTCATGTTCGGATTATCCGTGCTTTTCAATTATCCGTGCCACCCTTCGGTCCCGAGGAGCACGGATAATCGGGGTTCTACTGTATATGATTATAAACGAAATTATTATACTTTTTATTTATATTTTATTTAAATATTAAACTAATTTATACTTACTACTTCTCAACCATTTTTATTAAAACAGTGCCAAAAATTAAAATAATAAAAGAATAAAACACACACAAACACATTAAAAATGCCACAAATGATTTCTGAACATTAATTGTCGGAAAATTTTTTAACTAAATACGTATTTTCTGAAAATAAAATTATATAATAAATATACTTACAATCATAAAATGTATAAAAAAAATAAAAAAATAAAAGTTTCTATTGGGATTCGAACCAACTTACCAGCGCGGCTGGTATTGGCGTTGTATTGGGTTCACTCGCATTAAATGCTTCGCCACGGAGACAGTGTGTCATTATGTGCGAAGATCGAATAACTAAACGGATTAAACTTTTGACATTTTTGAATTATGTAAATCAAATTATTTTGATTTTGAATTGAAATGATTTAGAATTGAAAAAATACAACAAAACATAGAGTAAGAAAACAATATATTAGGTGAATATTGTTAGAAATTTTGATGGTAATCAAATTATGTAAATAAAAGTATTACATACTATGTATTTTGGTAGGTTCAAATAGGTAGGTACCTATGATACATTTACAATTATTACATACCTGTTGCTTTAAAAACTATTTAAAAATCACTACAATTTTAAACTTTTTTGTTTCTGTCCTCACAACAATAAAACTAGTATATAATATACATTTGTTTACCTTCATATTGAACAATTATTTATTATTGACAGATCATTTCAACACCCAATCAGAGCCCGTATAACGACTAATAAATTTCGCAATCACTTGCATTGTGCAATGTGGCTATGTTCAAATATCATAACAAAATTTGGTCAACTATTTTTAAAACACTTACCAGTGTTAGATTCTTTAGCTTTGAATAAGCGAGATCGTAGATCGTCCCGGTTGATTGCTGTTATCCACAGTTCTCTACGCCTTCGAGCTAATAGGTTTTTTATCAGTAATTTTGCGGCTCTCATACTAGTCACAGTTTGATGGGCTTTCACATTGGCATGCAACAATCATCCCTTCTATGTTAATAAGTCCAAAAATATAATATGAAAACTATTGAAAAAGGCAGTATAACCATTAACTAACTTTTTTTTTGTTGTTTCTCTTCCTACAAATTTTAAAACGCAACAACCATACATAACCAAATCACAGTCCCACAGCTGTACCACAGCTGCCATACTGGATAATTTTTTTCATGTCATTTGAACATCCAATCAGAACAAATTTGTAATGCGACTGCGCCGGGATCAAAGGTTTTAATCCTATTAAAATTCACCCTCATATCGCGCGTAAAGAAGTATAACGTCAAAAATAAAGTGAAATTTGTGCATCCCATAAAAATTGTATGGTGGTTTTGTTCTTTTAAACCCCCCCAAACTTTTGTGTACGTTCCAATTAAATTATTATTGTGGCACCATTAGTTAAACACGATGTTTTTAAAACTTTTTTGCCTCTTTGTACTTTTTCGACAAGCCAGTGTTTATCGACATATTTTGAATATTTGTCTAATCCACCACTTATTTTTATATGGTTAAGTACGATGATAGAGACCTGTTAAAATTTATTTATAATTTACATTTTTAGGTATATTTTGAAAAAGAAGCCACATTTCGATAAAAGGTGACTTATCAAAAAAAGACTACGAGGCAAAAAAGTTTTAAAAACACTGTGTTTAACTAATGATACCACAATAAGAGCTTAATTGGAACGTACACCAACATTTGGGGGGTTTAAAGGAACAAAGCCCTCATAAAATTTTTATGTAAATATATTAAAAAAGAAGCCGCATCTTGGTAAAAACTGGCTTATCGAAAAAATACTAAGAGGCAAAAAAGTTTTAAAAACGTTGTGTTTAAGTAATGGTACCACAATAATGAATTAATTGGAACGTATACAAAAGTATAGGGGGGGGTTTAAGGGAACAAAACTTCCATAACATTTTTATGAGGTGGACAAACTTCACTATAATTTTGTTTCAAGATATTCCTGCCATAAAAATGATACATGACCATTTTCAATAAAAAATTTCTAATAGTTTTCGATATATTGAAAAAAATCGATTTTCATTTTGTAACTTCAAAGGGGTGTAACTTTTTTTATGAACACATTTGTACAAAGGTAAGTTAGGTTCAATCGAACTATTTTTGACCCCAGAATGTGTGGTATAATTTATGACCAATCTTTTCGGGACACCCTGTATACCTGGTAGGGGTATAGCAATTGGTATTTAAAATTTTCATTTATGTGTGCTGATCTAAGACTCGAATAAATTAATAAATAAAACTAAAAGCTTTTTAATTTCCGTGAAACCTTTTTCTCCGTCCATGTTATCTGTGCTATACGAAAGTCATGAAGTTGTGAATTGTGACACAAATGTCAGGAGAAGTTATTTATCAACTTTAGAGAAAATTTTAGCAGCAGTAAAACTATGAGAGTATAAACATATTTTAATTAAATTTGATATGATTTTAAAAATGATTAAGTCAATATTTTTTATACACTAGTTAAAATGGTGTTCCAAATAGTTCTCTAAAAATAGTTGATACATTAGATTAATGAAAATTATTTTTTTTAAATAATATATTTAATGTGCTTTCTCTTAAAATTTGCCCCACATTTTATAAACTTAAAACATTTGTTTTTTTGGTGACCCTTTATTTATTCTTCAAATAAATTGAACTGTTGTTGGATACGTTTATAGAAGTATTTGATTGTCTAATATTACAGGCCTGGATCTCGCGTATAAAAAAGAAGTTGATTAAAAGCAAGCTGAAAATTAGTTAATAGCTTAACGGTATCTAGTCGGACAAACTTTGATGTACGGGACCACTGGAACACGGGAAGTTTTTATTGTGAAACAATTTGAAAATTTGGAACGTCAGATTACGAAAACACCCCATGTATTTTGTCGGACTTTTAATTGACAAGAACCAATTGATCTGTTATCGTTTCATTAAACTGTCATGCAAAAATCTAACTGCTATTTACCACCAATATAATTCCTGTCATTTGATATTTTCTTCGTGTTCCACTCATTAAAATAAATGCTTAGTTGGTGGCCAACACCAGTCGGATTTTTTAATAAGAGTTTAATGAAATGGTAACAAATCAATTGGAAGTTCTGTCCGACGAAATACATGGAACGTTTTCGTAGTCTGACGTTCCAAATTTTTAACCTGTTCCATAATTAAAACTTCCCCTTCTCCAGTGGTCCCATACATCAAAGTTGTCCGACTAGACACCGTTAAGCTATTAACAAATTTTCAGCTTGCTAATAATCAACTTTTTTTGGTACGTGGGATCCAGATCTATTAGTCATTTAATGATGTTTTAAAATGTATGTGTGGTGATTAATCAGTAAACCGACGATTATGCTGTTTTAAGGGGAACGGAGCAATATGCAAAATTTTGACGCATGTCAAATTTTTCAATGTGTTTTAAATGTATTCATTTTTTTCGAATCCTGAGAAAACTAGTAAGTAGGTATTTTTGAAAAATTTAAATGCAGAATGAAAAATTACTTCATTACCGAGGGTCGAAAGTCCCTTAAAATAAATAAAAAATTTCATTTGAATGAAATATTTGCAATTAATAATCACACTAAGGTTTCGGGGACTTTCGGCCCTTGGTATTAATGTAATATTTCATTCTGCGTTTAAATTTTTCAAAAATATTTACTAGTTTTCTTAGGATTCGAAAAAAATGAATACATCAAAACACATTGAAAATTTTGACATGCGTCAAAATTTTGCATTATGTTCCGATCCCCTAGTACATGTGTCAATTGAAATGGATCTGTCATCTCTCGTTGTATCTGTACCTGAGCCACTGTGTCCATCGTCATCATATTAGTCTAGCTTATATGGTATTTTAAATTAACTTAAATCTTTCTTGTTCTTCTTCAGCCTCTTTGCACCCACTGCTAGACAGAGGCCTCCCCATGAGTTCTGCAATACCTTAATTATACTTATATAAATGTGCCCTTTTTATTGAGTCGTATGCTTATTTAAAGTCGACTTAAATATTACATTCATCTATATTACCCGTTGTCCTAGGTGAGCGACGGAAAACGACGCGACGCGATGCGATGCGTTGCGATGCGATGCGACGAGTAATTCACGCGACCTGTGGCTTATGTAGCGTCGCATCGCATCGCTTTCCATCACTTAAACCAGGACAAACGTGACGATGCCAATTATTCATTCCTATTCTTAAGTGTGGGGAAGTATACGGCAGTGTTACTAGAAAATTCATATTTTAAATACTTAGCTAAAAAATTCCATAAACGAAAAAGGAAGACAACAAATGTCATATATTTAGAACGAGTAAATTTGGAGAGTTTAATCATTTATATCCGAAATTAATGAAATAATCCACGTTGGTTTAAAGAGTATTGTGGCTTATTCACTTTCGATTATATCATTGCAGCTGTTAAACTCAGTATTAATAACTGAGCTGTCAAAAACTATCAATAAGTAATTTTCAAAAACCAAATTCTATTGAGGAGAGGCTGTTACTGACTTTAAGGTATGTTAATGAGAAAACACTGGTACTATATAGTTATTAATAATTTGAATTGAAAAAATCAAAGGGGCGTCACACTGTGTCGTGTCTCGTCGCGAACAAATCAAGTTCGCACTTCGTCGCGTCTTGTCGTAGACTGATTAACCCGAAAACGTAGGCCATACACAAATACAACCATTAGTTGATATTTTCGCGTCGCGTCGCGTCGTGTCGCGTTGTCGCGTTTGTCGTTCACCTAGGACAACGGGTTAGGTCTGGATCCCGCGTATCAAAAAAAAGTTGATTAATAGCAAGCTGAAAATTTGTTAATAGCTTAAGGGTGTCTATTCGAACAAACTTTGATACATGGGAACACTGGAACAGAAGTTTTAATTGTGGAACAGGATAAAAATTTGGAACGGTTAGACCACGAAAACGGCACATGTATTTTGTCCGACAGAACAGACTTAAACTCTCCGAACAGAGATTGAGCTCTCATGCTAAAATTAGACTGCTATTTATCACCAAATGAGCGTTTTAATGAGTGGAACATGTAGAATATGTCAAATGACAGGAATTATGACAGGTGATAAATAGTAGTCTGATTTTTGCATAAGAGTTTAATCTCTGTTCGGAGAGTTTAAGTCTATTCTGTCGGACAAAATAAATATGCCGTTTTCGTGGTCTGACCGCTCCAAATTTTTAACCTGTTCCACAAATAATACTGCCCCTGTTCCAGTGTTCCCATATATCAAAGTTTATTCGACTAGACACCCTTAAGCTATTAACAAATTTTCAGCTTGCTATTAATCAACTTTTTTTTTCATACGCGGGATCCAAACCTATATTCTATGTCCTGTAACCACGCTTTGAATGCCGAGGTACTTTGTACTATCGGACTGTGGTATATCTTAATTATTTGTCTATAACGGTAGGAAAATCTGACGTTTAGCTGTAAACATTTAAAACATTTGTTTTTTGGTAAGACTGTTTATTTTTCAAATACATTTAACTGTTGTTGGACATGCTCATAGAAGTGTTTGGTTTTCTAATATTGGTTATTAACAGGGATTTTAAAGGACCACGCAGAAACCTTATGGGAAATGGCCCTCTGTCAAATGCTGTGAAACTTTGGGTTCTGGTAGTCCTTGATGTGTAGAACAAAAGACTCAATGGGCGCGTAGCTCCAAAAAATCATGGTTTTAAGGTATAAGCCTCTAAAGTTATAGGAACAGTGAGGACGTTTGAGTTGGAAGAAATTTGTTTTCTCCAGAATGGGCGACAATGGAGATACATTACGAATATGTCGATTTTTATTTTTAAAATATAATTTTTTGGCATATATTTCATACTAGTGCTCTGGACGTGATGACGTAATCGATGATTTTTTTTAAATAAGAATAGGGGTCGTGTGATAGCTCGTTTGAAAGGTTATTCGATTATCTATTCACTAATATAAACATTACCATAATTATTTATACAGGGTGCCCAAAATTTCTTTTCAATTAAATTAATTGAGACAAAAAGAAAAATGTGTATAATTTATTTAACTCGAAATACATTTTACTGTTGTCTAAAAACAGGAAAAATATTTATTTGATAAATAAATATTGTTTTTCGCTTAAATTCAATATTAAAGCAGCCACCCACCTGCCTCTTAGCAGTTTGAACATTGAATTTACTCGAAAAGAAATGTTTAGTTTCCAACTTAATATTTTTTCCTGTTTTTTGACAGCAGTAAAATGTATTTCGAATTAAATAAATTATATACATTCTTCTTTTTGTCTCAATTAATTTAATTAAAAAAAATTTGGGCACCCTGTACAAATAATTATGTGAATGTTTAAACTAGTGAATAGAGAATTTTAATAACCTTTCAAATGAGCTATCACACGACCCCTACTCTTATTTAAAAAAATCATCGATTGCGTCATCACGACCAGATTGATGACGTCACTAGTATGACATATATTCCAAAAAATTATAATTTAAAAATAAAAATCGACTTGATTCGTAATTTATCTCCAGTGTCGCCCATTTTCGAGAAAATGAATTTATTCCAACTCAAACGTCTTCACTGTACCTATAAATTTAGAGGCGTATATCTTGAAACCGTGATTTTTTGGAGCTACGTGCCCATTGAGTCTTTTGTTCTATACAGCAAGGACTTTCAGAGCCCAACGTTTCAGAGTATTTGACAGAGAGCTATTTCCCATAAGGTTTCTGCGGGGTCCTTTATGTGTGGTGGGTAAACAGTGGTAACCCGTTCACTACGCTGATTTAATACTTGTGTTATTTGAAATGAATCATTTATCATCTCGAGTTGTATCTGTACCTGAGCCACCTTATCAGCCATCACCATATTATGAGCATAACTAGTTTAGATAGTATTTTAAATTCCCCTAATTATACTTATAAAAATGTGCTCTATTTATTGAGTTATATGCTTATTTGAATTTGACTAAAATATTACACTCATGTACGTCCTACTCCCATGCTTTGCTTAAAACTTGCTTACCGTGAGTAATTCGTCAATGCTAGATATTCCTCGTCTAAATCCTGCCCGATATTCTCCGATGATTTTATCTGTGAGAAGTTGTAGCCTATGGTTAAGTATAATACCGGTAAATATTTTATATCCACATGACTGCAAAGTCCTTGGTACATAGTTTTGATAGATCAGTTTGTCCTCGTTTTTAAAGGTTGGGCAAATGATGCACTTATTCCACACTTTTGGCATTTTCGGTTATCTTCATATTCTGTGTTTGGCCTTCATATATTCTTTTCGTTATATTTTTCCTTCCGAGTTGAACAATTCTGCGAGTATTCCATCACTTCCAGATACTTCGTTATTTCTCTGGAGTTAAATTGCCATTTCAGCCTTTCTATAAATGGCGGTTTTGTTGTCTAAGTCTCTTTATTTTGTGTTTCTTCCAATATTTTATGTTGTGTGTGTGTGTGTGATGCATCATTATAGTTAGAGTTTTTGGTAAGATGCCTTTCAAAATATGTTTTTCGAGTTTCTTTAGTGTTGCTCGTTATTTCATTTTTTTGTTTCTGCGCAGATTAATTAGTTTTTGGGGTATTTCTTTCTTTCGATTGTTTGGTAAATTAATATGAATTGGTTAAAATCATAGGTATAACACCATCCTACTGCGATTAAATATATCCATTATATCTTAAAATGCTTTTAAATTTGGTTGCCAATAATGTGGATATATCTCATGATATACTCTCTTGCTGCAAGTAAACCGTTCTTAGTACATTAACCAAAATGTTTATAAAATATCTAGCAGTTATTGTCTCTTAAAAGTCATTGTTGACTGTTATAAAATAATTAAAATTCAAGAAAATGTCAAAATAACTTGACGCATAACTGAATTATTGTCAGTTTGTGAAACATACACACAAACAATTGACCAAAAACTAATCTCAAACACAAAATCACTATAGTAACACATAAAAGGTAGATGTGATCTAGCAAAACTCACTGTAAAGAAGATATTAAAAATATGGAAGCACTACCGTGTTTCACGAACTCTAAAAATGAGGTTAATCATTTGCTTAATATTTCCAATACTGGCATACGGATATGAATCTTGGACCCTAAGACAAGCATGTGAAAAGAGAAAGATGCAACTGAAATGATAAAATTCCGAATATCAATTTAACCCGGGAGCAGTAGCGCCCATTTCTGTAACGTCGATAGTCGCGTGTGAGATTCTATCTTAAAATACGAATTTAAAACAAATTTTTATTTTGTACTAATTTTATCTACTTTTTATATTGAAAATATATATTTCTAACAATTTTATTGAAAAAACCTGTGTTAACGGCCACTTGCCAACATCGGCGACCTGTCCTAACGGCCAGTTTAAAAATTTCCCAAACCAATTATAAGTAGACTACAAAAACTGGCAATACCGTCCACCTTTTTATATCGGCCAATAGTTCTTTCATTTTTAGTGGCCCTTACTGACAAATTTTACTGTACATATTACGAAAAAGGATGAAATGTGAGATTCTATCTAACGGCGCGACTACTCGCGGGTTAAAGCTAATTGGCTCTCCCCAAAGCCATAAATTCCACAAAAAGAAGAAGAAGAAAAAAAATTCCTACGCATTACTACACCCTTCCTCGAGACATTTACGAAATTTTTTCAAAATTGCCAAATTTTTCATCAAATTATCGCGAAAAACGATAAAAATTGAGATTCTATCTCACCGCGCGACTACTCGCGGCTTAATATAAGCTAAAGGTCAGCAACATCAATACATGTTAAAGGTCAGTACATTTACTTAGGTCATGAAATCAGAATTGGAAGAAATAACCAAACGTGCGAAATAAAAAGAAGATTAACTCTTGCTCGAGCAGCCTACGTAGCGCTGAGATACATATTTAGGAACAGTATACCGACCAGTTTAAAAAGAGGAGTGTTTGATCAATTTGTGCTACCGGTAATGGCATACGGAGCAGAAACACTGACTCTAACCAAGGCAACAGCGTCGAAAATGAGGGTTGCTCAAAGGCGTATGAAAAGATCCATCCCAGGCGTAACCCTACGGAATAAAATAAGCAGTGAAGATCTCAGACAAAGAACCTGTATCGCAGATGTTATAGATCATGTCACCAAGCTCAAATGGAACTAATTAGGACACGTCGACAGGCTGAAGCACTCGAGATGGACACGAAAATTAATGGAGTGGACACCAAGAGAGGATAAACGCAGTAGAGGAAGGCCGCCTACACCATGGACAGATGCTATTAGGCTGATTAGTAAAAACTGGCTAGGATCAGCACAACTCCGTGAAGTGTGGAAACAATTAAGGGAGACCTATCTCCTGCCGTGGACGTTTATTGGAAGGATGATGATGATGAAAGGTCAGCAAACGCCTCTCCAGTAAAGTCCATCTCCAACAATTGAAACACTTTGGACATGTTATGACAGCAGACACAGAAAACATGGAAAGCCTTATCATCCAAGGAAAGGTAGAAGGCTGACGATTGATCACGGTGAAGCTCCCCAAAAAGATGGATCGACAGAACTACAGGAATGTACAAAACCTATGTATGAGATACAATAAATGACCAGGCAGAGATCTTTGGAGACGGACAATGCACGACGTCACGATGAACACTGCACCCTCCACAGGGGGTCAGGACGGAAGGGAGACGGAGAAACCTCCATAGGAACCCTGATTTGAGGACGCCTTCTTCATTGAAAATTTTGAATTTCGAAAATTTTACATGTCGTTGTTTATATACCCCTTTTCTATTAAACAGTGCGTTGAATTTATTGTGATTTTCATTGAAATTTGATTATAACTTTTTAAATGCCCCATACAATTAAAAACAACGTAATATTCTTGTAACGAGAAGGTGAAGCGGAAATTAAATTTAAAGTAAAGTTTTGTTAACCAGGCATTGGTCGCTAGGTAAATTGTTACGCGAGTGATCGCGCGTGAGATTTTCTCTCACATATCCAACTTTTGCATTTCTTTACAAAATTTTACAAAAAAAAAGATGAGGTTTCATCAACGATAAAGACATTTGCTTTAAAAAGACACGACGTTTTTCTGTTTTATTATTATTATCTTTATATAAAATGTGACTTTTGATGCCGCCAATATTTAACATTGGAAAATATATGGTAAGTGACCATCTACAATTAACCCATAAAACAGAATATAGGATTTTCATATCATCGAACACATCCACGGCGCCTTTTATTACACCATAAAAGGATATTATTTCATGTTTTAAGGGGAATAAATAAAATTAATTTTTATACAAAATTGGTGGCGCCGGTGGTCGCTTGATGCGAGAATCTCTCACATGAAGCGCACTGACTCAACAATATGGTGATACTAAGTAAACTGAGTCACTATCTGAGCGGACGAGTCTATTAGATTGTCGAGGGAGGATAGTTAAGAGACTAGAAGGAATTACAGCGCGTATAATTTTCCAGAAAAAAAGTTGTGCGCAATTTTCTGAAACCGTGAGAAAAAATCACATACAGCGACCACTGGCGGGTTAAAAAACATATATCTTTGATGCGGTAAAGTGTGATGGAAGACCTTGTGTATTTTTGTCCATAACTTTTTTGGTATCTCCTGTAATAAAAGATACAGCAGAATTTGTGACTGAAGTTGATTACCCTGTATAAATAGAATCAAAATCCAATAATAATTTTTTCAAAAAACTTATGTAACCAAGACAAATTAATATCCAATTAATAACTTTGTTAATATTTACTAGGTATGAATCTTACCTTAATAAATAATCAACAATCACTAAATGAATTAATATTCCAGTATTTTCTATAAATCCTTCTGGTTCCCTAAAATATACCAAATATCTATTTTCCAGCTTGATTTTAGACGGCCCTGATTTTCAAAAAATAACATCTACGCAGAAAAAAGTTTTATCTCAAAAATAAACTTTTCAGATTGCAAATTCCATTTAATACCCTTTTCCACATATTGAAAGTCAAATGGAAAATAAACAAACATCTTGAACTGAAAGTAAAGGATTTTATTATACTCGCATTTCTACGGCAAAAAACTTTTTTTATGATGGAAATAACGAAAAACTTTTCCATATTTTCCTAAGGGATAATTGTCTAACTTTTCCGAATGGACAGCAGAGAAATTGTTTGTAGAGATACATTTAGCATTTTCATATTTCTATAGAAGAAATTTCGACTTATGGTACATTTATTCAAAAAAATAGACTTTGAAATAAAATGTAATTGAACAATTATTATTCATTTAGGTTAGACTACAAATATACGGTGCGCTGGAGTGTTACCCCCCACCCCATATTAACTTATTTATTTTTAGCACATAATCAAAACGCTCGGACAGGTCTATTTTTAAAATAATCATAGTATATTGTAGCATCAATGTTTTGAACTTTGCGCGATCCCTCTTCAGGTGACAGTCATAATTTTGATCTTTTCGAATGGGAAAGTACATCATGTGACACCTCAAAGCTTGTGAAATACTGATTACAAAAATATATAATTCTTGTGCAAAATTTTGGCCCATTGCTTTTTAAATGCATTCATTTTTTGTGAATCGTGAGAAAACTAATAAAAATAATGTGTGTGTACTTTGTACGCACGTAAGAAGTTATACTTCTATTATATGATTTAAACGAAATTAATAGACTTTTTATTTATATTTTATTTAAATATTAAACTAATTTATTCTTACTACTTCTCAAACATTTTTAATAAAACAGTGCCAAAAATTAAAATAATAAAAGATTAAAACACACACAAACACATTAAAAATGCCACAACTGATTTCTGGACATTAATTGTCGGAAATTTTTTTAACTAAATACGTATTTTCTGAAAATAAAATTATATAATAAATATACTTACAATCATAAAATGTATAAAAAAAATACTGTCCATACTCCACAAACTAAATACTGTCCAACAAACCAAAAAGATGAAAAACTAAGTCAACCTACTAAAACCCTTATAGAACTAAGACGACAGATGAAAGGAGATACAAGTTCCAGCAAAGAAGCGCTAAATCAAATAAATAAGACTATCACAAAGTCAATAAGAAAAGACATAAGAAACTACAATGTAGAAAAAACAAAACAAGCAATAGAGCAAAATAAGAACATGAAAGTTTTGAATAACGTAAGCGTACAAAAAGGAAAAATAGAAATCAACAAACTAAGAAACAGAACTGGAAAAGAAACTACAAACAGAGATGAAATATTAACAATAGTCGAAGAGTTCTACACAGAGTTATACAAATCAAGAAAAAAGATGACAATGCGCAACCTCCAATTACAGTAAAAACTGGAGTATTAAATCAAGGATCGGATTTAATGCCCGATATAACAAAATCAGAAATCAAAGAGGCTCTGAAGAAAATGAAAAATAATCGAACCCCAGGTGAAGATGGAATAGTATCAGAAGCACTAAAAATTGCAGGAAATATACTACTTGAAAAAATTAAACAACTTTTCAATATCTGCCTTCACAACGCCAATATTCCAACAGACTGGAACAACGCTACTATGATTATATTACACAAAGCAGGAGACAAAGCCAATTTAGAGAATTACGGACCGATTAGCCTCCTCAGCCATTTATATAAGTTATTTACGCGAATAATAGTTAAGAGAATGGAAAGAAAGTTAGAGACTTATCAACCAAGAGAACAGGCAGGATTCCGAAAAAATTACGGAACAAATGACCATCTACAAAGTATAAAAACCCTGATAGAGAAAGTAGTGGAATACAATAAACCCCTAGTTCTAGTTTTTATCGATTTTCATAAAGCCTTTGATACAGTTGAACTTAGCAAAATATTACAGGCGCTTAAAGAATGCAGGCTAGATTATAGGTATACAAAATTATTACACAAAATATACTTACAGGCAACAACGACTGTCAAATTACATACTAACAGTAATCGCATAAAAATAGAACGGGGGGTTAGACAAGGAGACCCAATGTCACCTAAACTTTTTAATACGGTCTTAGAACATGCTTTCAAGAGTTTGGATTGGATGACAAAGGGAATAAAAATAGATGGAGAATACCTAAACAACTTACGTTTCGCCGATGATATAGTCATAGTAGCTGAGGATCTAGGTATGGCAAGAGAGATGGTACAAGAACTCGTTGTAGCTACAGAAAATGTTGGTTTAAATATAAACATCTCAAAAACAAAAATAATGACAAATTTGGTACCCAACCAGAACATCAGTATTAGTGGGAAGGAAATAGAACTCGTAGATAGATATAAATACCTGGGACATGAAATTACGATTGGCAGGGATAACCAGACTCATGAGCTGAAGAGAAGAATCGGTCTTGGGTGGGCAGCATTTGGAAAACTGAGAGAAACTTTTAAAAGTGAGTTACCCACATGTCTAAAGAGAAAGGTATTCGATCAGTGCGTCCTCCCAGTCTTGACGTACGGATCAGAAACACTTACCTTAACTAAAGCCTCGGCTACCAAACTAAGAGTCACGCAGAGAAGAATGGAGCGGTCAATGTTAGGAATAACTCTGCGAGACAAAATCAGAAACGAAGAAATCAGGAGAAGAACAAAGGTGACTGACGTCATCGAGAGGATAGCCAGGTTGAAGTGGAGATGGGCAGGACACGTAGCCAGAATGACAGATGGGCGATGGACGAAGAGGTTATTGGAATGAAGGCCAAGAGAAGACAAGAGAAGCGTCGGTCGACCGCCTACAAGATGGATTGACGACTTAAGAAAGGTAAATAAAAACTGGATGAGGGCGGCGCAGGATAGATGGGGTTGGAAACGAGGGGAGGAGGCCTATGTTCAGCAGTGGACTTTTGGGGCTGGATGATGATGATAAAAAAAATAAAAAAATAAAAGTTTTTATTGGGATTCGAACCAGCTATCAGCGCGGTTGGTATATTGGGGTTCATTCGCCTTAAACGCTTCGCCACGGAGGAAATGTGTCATTATATGCGAAGATCGATTAACTAAACGGATTAAGCTTTTGACATTTTTGAATTAAACTAAATTATTTTGATTTTGAATTAAAATGATTTAGAATTGAAAAAATACAACAAAACATAGAGTAAGAAAACAATATATAGGTGAACATTGATAGAAATTTTGATGGTAATCAAATTATGTAAATAAAAGTATTACATACTATGTATTTTGGTAGGTTCAAATAGGTAGGTACCTATGATACATTTACAATTATTACGTACCTGTTGCTTTTAAAAACTATTTAAATGTCACTACAATTATAAACTTTTTTGTTTCTGTCCTCACAACAATAAAACATTATACATTTGTTTATCTTCATATTGAACAATTATTTATTATTGACAGATCATTTCAACGCCCAATCAGAGCCCGTATAACGACTAATACCATACTGTCGGTGTGCGCATGCGCGCAGATCAATATAAATTCACTCTCAATCTCAATCGCGTCTAAAGAAGTATAACTTCAAAAATTTTTGAAAAATTTAAACGCAGAATGAAACACTACATTATTACCGAGGGCCGAAAGTCCCTAAAAACTTCTGTAATGTTTATTTTAATAAGTTACAGGGGTGAAAACGAAGAGAAAATTTAGAGTGATTTTTAATTTAAAATAGATCATTTAAAAGAAACTTCTTGTTTATTCTAAGGGACTTTCGGCCCTCGGTAATAATGTAATTTTTCATTGTGTTTTTAAATGTTTCAAAATAGGCATTAGTTTTCTCAGGATTCGAAAAAAATGAATGCATTTTAAAAAGCATTTGACCGAAATTTTGCCCAACCATTATACATTTTTGTAATCAGTATTTTAAAAGCTTTGAAAGGAGGTGTCACATGATGTAATTTCCCATTTAAAAAAATCAAATTTATGACTGTCACCTGAAGAGGGACCGCGTAAAGTTCGAAACATTCATGCTATACGACCTATTCGAGCGTTTTACTTATGTTCTAAAATTTTTTAAAGTAATTATTATGGGGGGGGGGGTAACACTTATTCCAGCGCATTGTATTTGTTAAGTATGAAACCAAAAGGGCAGATTATTCTCGCAATTATTTATCAAATATAAAAACGTGCATCGTTTTTTATTCTAGGTATTTACTATTTAGCTTTTATAATTTTTGGGAATAATACGGTAATTCGAAAAATGCATATGTAATAAGTAGAGACTGGAAAATATGCACTAAAAAATGTCTAAAATATGCATGCAATATGCATTTTAAAACAAGCTGAATATGCACAATTAACATGCAAATATGCATTTATATATGCACTTATTTTTATATGAATAATTTTATGGTTTACGTTAAATACATAAATAAATAAAAAATAATAAAAATAAATAAATAGGTTTGAATTTAAACCAAATTGTATTATTATTTCTTAATATATTTTTTTAACTTCAGGTTTTGTGACAAATAAAACGGCAAAATATTTTATTTTGACCACAAGATAAATAAGAGTACAATAAAATAAATGTACATATTTTTATTGTTACAATATTGATTCATATTTTCTAAACTAATATTATAAAAAGAGTACAATAAAACAAATTTACATATTTTTATTGTTACAATAAATAATCATATATTGATTCATATTTTCTAAACTAATATTATGTCTTCTATCTGTTAATATTTGTTTATAGGCAGAAAAAGATCTCTCAACGTCACAAGATGTAATTGGGGCATATTTAAACTTTGCTATTAGAGACGGATCCATATTAATATTTTCATCGAAGTTTCCAAAATTGATTATATTATTTATTGAACGCAATAAAGTGAAACCCTCATTTTTGTTTAAAACGTCATCAAGTTTATCTTTAATTTTTACTCCAATTTCCCCATTCAGATTTGTTATTTTCTGTTTAACCGAATCAACAATAGACATACTATTGTGAAGACATAAATTTTGAGCCTCTAATTTTGTAATTGAACTTTCAATGATATCGAAATTCGATTTTATATACAACAATTGATTTTTAATAGACTTTTCTTTAAAAATATTTTGACAGTTATCAATAGCGGTACAAGTCGGATCAAAACTTGAAATAACGCTTTTGATGTCGTCGTAGTGTTCAGATAAAAATATAGCACTTTTAAGCCAAGTTCCCCATCTGGTTAATACTGGTTCTGGTGGTAAAGGAATATCGGGAAGCATCTCCCTATATACCTGTACACGTAGTGGTGCTTTCAGAAATACTTTTTGTACATTATTTATTAAGGTGTTTACATTGGGAAATTCAATTCTAACTTTCTCTGCAACTCTGTTTAGGCCGTGCGCCAAACATGTACAGTGAATTAAATTAGGGAAAAAGATTTTAAGATTGGATGCAGCTTTCATCATATATGAGGCGGCATCACTAAGCATTAATAATATTTTTTCAAATGGTACTTGATCAGGTAAAAAAAAATTTGTTAGGGATTCGTTAACAAATCTAGCTATTGTAGCATAGTTTGTTTTTTCCAAACATTTTACACTAATTAAGTATGAGTTTTTAAAATCGCCAGAGTCGTTAAGAACTCCAACAATTAGATTCGCAATTTGTCGACCCTTTGTATCCGTTGTTTCGTCGACGGAAATCCAAAGATAATCGGCTTTTAACTGATTTTTAATACTCGTCATCACATCTTTGTAACATGCACTGACATATTTTTTCCGAAGAGTTGAAGAACTTGGTATTTGAGCTGGTTTATCTTTAATCTTGCAATAAGTTTTTAAAAAGTTTTGACACGATTTATGTTCTAACTTGTGCAGAGGGATATTGCAGTTAAAAAAAAAATGGCATAAATCCTTTGCAAAGGTTTCTTGCCCAACTGACGTATTCTGAATCTGCAAACTGTTCTGTAGAATCTGCTGGCGAGGTTTATTATCATTTTTTGATAGCTTAGTTTGGTGAAGTGAAGTTTTTATGTGTTGAACTACTTGGAATTTCTTTTGACATGGAATCTGGAATATAATGATAATGATGTTTTAGATGTTTTCGTAAATAGATACCTACATTAAAATGATCAAACTTTTTAAACCTCCCCCAATTTTTTTTTATTTCTCAAAGTGAAATTGAAATCGTCAAACAATAAAGTACAGTCAGTGTACCGTAGTATACAGGGTGGGCCACTCTCAACACCTCGCTCTGTATAAGCCAAACCGTTGCGAACTTTAAAAAACAGTTTTTGAAGAAATGGGACGGTTTGTCATTTTAGAATAGACAGACACATAGATGTGCAAAGAAGTTTGATAAGTTTAAAAATCTATTGAAGTGGAGAACTTACCTTTTTATCACAAATGGTGCAAAACATACTTTCACTGTCGATAACTTTTAGATGATTGTTACTTCCAATCCAACTTCTGAGAAGACTTGATTTTTCCCTTGCTACTTTAGGCATTTTCACAATAATAATAAAATGATTTTTTTACACAGTATAGTCAATAACTTGCAATCACAAAAGTTGAATAATCGGCGATTGATTTAAGACTAACCATTCATAAAATAAAATAATCTATCCTACCCTTAAAACAGTGTTGCCAACTCGACCAATATAGTATTTGCCAAACCTCACAAGAATGATGGAATGATCAGTTCAACAGTAGGTATTCCATTATCAACTAATAAAAAATCCCTATAGCAAGCATAACCCAGTACAGATAAATTATTTGTTTTAAAAAATGCTGAAACATGATCCTGTAGTTAATAGTAATCTCATGGTCCACAGACATAAGTACTAATATAAACATTATTGAAGGCGAAGGGATTTGCTGATGTAGGTGTGTATGTGTGAATGGTTAAACATTTTTTGTTAGGAATCAGATTTGACTTACTGATATCAGTTTCAAGTTCCTGTGAGAGAGTTCCTAAGTTGTTTTAGTAATTGTAAGGCCAACATAAAAATTTGTTCTGAATTAGAAGATTTTCGATTTTTACTAAATAATTTTTATATTATTTAATATGCTAGAAAATATGCTATATGCTAAACAAGAAATAAATAAGCTAAACAACACAAAAATATGCCAAATCTAGCATAAAATAAGCTAAATTGGCAACGCTGCCTTAAAATTTCGTTTTGGTTGGTTTTCCCAGAATAATTCATAGTTGGCCGACACCAGCAGAAAGTACAGGTAATATTTGTAATGTTATTCAAAATATAATCGGTATTTACTTAGGTAATTTGTAAATTCTGAGAAGTATATAAATCTTAAATATCCGGATAATGATACCTGCAGCTATAAATAACGCCCATTATGTTTATGGGTACAACAACAAAGGAGCTTAACAGCAAAATATTTACTTTCACATTTTATTTTAATGGATGTTGATGTTACTAATATATACCTTATTTTTAAATGGGGTAGAGTAAATTCCCATCAAAATATGCATTTATATGCTCTTAAATCTCCAAATATGCAAGGCATATGCATTTATGAAAAACATGAGAAATATGCAGCATATATATGCATATGCATTTTGCATATAATCCAGTCTTTAGTAATAAGGTTTGAATTTTTCAAGTTTTGAATTCGACGTCAGGTGTATATAAATATTTAACATTATTTTCTTTTTCTTTGTTTTCGGGTTTAGGCATTCGTTGCTTGTTCTGCCATCAAACGTCACTTTATGATTTTCAGGGATGCATTTCTTTTTTTATTTTCCAAGTACTTAAAGATTTTCAATATGTCCTGTTTGGATAATAATCGAATTTGATGATTAATTTAATGAGAAATTAACACGAACAAATATCATCAGTCAGCGCTGCTGAGTTCGTAATTAAATTTTACTAAAATTAATATTTAAAACAATTTCTTATATTTTAGATTCTAGACCGTTTTCTTATTAAAATCCGGTAAGTCCAACGGTTTGTATCTCTTAAGTCTTCTCATTTGCCTACCGCACTAAACTAGCTGCACTAAAATTAGGATAAATTTTTAAATGTTAAGGCATGCTCCGCGCTCCCTACAACTGCTCCAATGGATACGGTATGCGCTCCTCTACATTTAAACTGCCAACGATTGGAGCGCTGAGAGACGGTCCGGGAACGCGAAGGTATCCACTATGTGGAGCAGTTGTAGAGTGGGCGGAGCGCAAGTGGTTTGCGAACATAGTGGATACGTGCCTTTATAGATACCTGCCCTACACTATTTTATTTTACTGGATTAGGAAATGAGTCTATACTCGCAATCTTATAGTTTGTATGTTTATTAGTTGTTACAATCAAGGGGCGATCGGTTTCGAAGCTTACATTTTATGCTTCATCATCAGGCCCAGTACAAATAGTCTTCACGTGTACAAACTACTCGCTAAAATTAACAAAAAAGGCGAAATGTACATATATATAAAAATATAAAAAACAACTATGTCTAGGTTGTGATCAAAAACACACCATAAAGCAAACCAACTGTGGAGTATTGAACTCAGTGTTCCATAAAGTGTATATTGTGACTTTTTATATTGGGAGTGACCAGTCTGATGTAAATTGCTTGGTATATAAATTTTAATATATACTACCCTCAATCCTCGATTGCTTATAGTCCTGTCGCCAGGGGGGGTACAACGGCCTCGTTAATTCAGATGGACTTACTCAAGTTTTTTTTATGTATTTTGACCCGTAGAACACGAATTTTTTGGGTAACAGTTGATCCGGATGTCGATAAGATTGTTATAGACCAAGAACTTGAGGAATCAAATAACAGCGATTTTTGGCAAAACAAAACAATATTTTGTATTTTTTGGGCCATTTTAAGTAAAAAATATTTCTACAAGTTTTTTCGTAGGATGCACAGTTTTCGAGATAAACGCGGTTGAACTTTAAAAAAATCGAAAAATTGCAATTTCTGAACCCGAATAACTTTTGATTAAAAAATAAAATAGCAAGTCTGCTTACCGCATTTGAAAGTTTAAGTCAAATTATATCGGTTTTGATTATTTGCATTGGTAAAAATTTATTTTTTTATTGTTTAACAAAGCTATAAACACGTAGGGTTTCCCGTGCTTTTACATGCGTTTTACCGCATGTAACGTAGAAATAGTCTTGATTGCACTAGTACCTATTCTACCTACTCGTTCGATTTTAAATGAGAAATCATAGAAACATCACTCACGCACTAGTTGTTTGTAGCTTTGTTTAACAATAACACAATAAATTTTTAGCAATGCAAATAATCAAAACCGACATAATTTGACTTGAACTTTCAAAGGCGCTAAGCAGAATTGCTATTTTATTTTTTAATCAAAAGTTATTCGGGTTTAAAAATTGCAGTTTTTCGATTTTTTGAAAGTTCAACCGCGTTTATCTCGAAAACTGTGCATCCTACTAAAAAACTTGTAGAAATATTTTTTGCTTAAAATGACCCAAAAAATACAAAATATTGTTTTGTTTTGCCAAAAATCGCTGTTATTTGATTCCTCAAGTTCTTGGTCTATAACAATCTTATCGACATCCGGATCAACTGTTACCCAAAAAATTCGTGTTCTACGGGTCAAAATACATAAAAAAAACTTGGGTAAGTCCATCTGAATTAACGAGGCCGTTGTACCCCCCCTGGCGACAGGACTATTAAGGGTTGAGGGAGTGTAGACAAAAGAGTATAAATGATCAAAATACACATAAAGTTTTTTTTTTGCAATAGGTATGTACTTACATATCAGTACTTGGAACTGTTCTACAGCCAAGGATAATTTTTTCGGAAGTCACCAGCCCCATCAAAAAGCAGATAAGTTATATCTTTTGGATCTTAAGTTGCAAATGTATAATTTTTTGTAAGAACAGTTGGTTTTTGTCTTCAAAATTTTATGCAGTTGTTTTCTTTAATGTTGTATAATAATTTTTTTATTGGTGTATAAACATTTAAATGTAAAAATTGGACATCACTCACAAATTAACATTCACAAAATTTTTATTGAAAAGTGGGTTTTTTCTCTCAGGATGCCATGGAGGTATTTTATTTTTTTCTATTTCTTATATGTCAGATTTCCCACTACTTTTGAGTGACATATCTTCTTCTTTCTTTGAAAGAGCTGGTGACCACCGGTCTTAGGTGTTAAGATTGTACAGTTACTTACAAACAAATTATGTGCTGTTCAGCCAAAGCATCAATACGTGGAAGGGCGATATCCATGTTTTGCGTATGTATACATTTATCCGTTATTATTATTTATACTTATATAATATATTATGTGTGTATGTATGTATGTGCATATGTGTGTTTATTCATTTACCTATGTAAAAATTATTTCATGTTGTGATTAAATATGTTGTATGTGCGTGTATGTGTGTGTGTTTGTGTGTGTGTGTGTGTGTGTGTGTGTGTGTGTGTGTGTGTGTGTGTGTGTGTGTGTGTGTGTGTGTGTGTGTGTGTGTGTGTGTGTGTGTGTGTGTGTGTGTGTGTGTGTGTGTGTGTGTGTGTGTGTGTGTGTGTGTGTGTGTGTGTGTGTGTGTGTGTGTGTGTGTGTGTGTGTGTGTGTGTGTGTGTGTGTGTGTGTGTGTGTGTGTGTGTGTGTGTGTGTGTGTGTGTGTGTGTGTGTGTGTGTGTGTGTGTGTGTGTGTGTGTGTGTGTGTGTGTGTGTGTGTGTGTGTGTGTGTGTGTGTGTGTGTGTGTGTGTGTGTGTGTGTGTGTGTGTGTGTGTGTGTGTGTGCGTGTATGTGTATGTATGTGTGTGTGTGTGTGTGATCATGTCCTCAGGTAAAATCTGTTTGTCACAAATGTATTTTTGACATATTATCTATGTGTCTGTAGTTGTCTTGTTGTATATAATGGATTTCAATATGTATTTTTGGTATTATTTTTATTTTTTATTTATACATAAGGATTAAGCCGAACAAGTCTAACTCACATATGCACAACTGTATAAGCTGAATAAGTCCAACTCACACATGTACAAATGTATGTATGTGGAAAAAATTTTTTCCTTTAAAACAACTTTTTTCCAAGAATTCTCAATCCGTATCTTACATGAAGTAGAATGTTGTTATTATTATTTTTTATTTTTATCGTTTATCCAATTAATAAATTAGTAACTAATTATCAACCAATAAACCTCAAAAAACGTTTCTTTTTTGTGTTATAGTTGGACAACCTGCTGATCGTGGCGAGCACGCGCACGTATTTTGGTACGCATGTCACCACGAACAGAGGTACGCTTAGATTTGCCGGTTACGAATCGGGAACACATTACTCCAGCAACTTGTTGGTGAAAAGTAAGCTGTCTATATACGTTGAGATGCAACGCTGGGCAAATTGTTTGCTCACGTGTTTGTAAAGTTTTAGGATTGCTGTTCCTGCCGTTAATCTGGTTAAGAGATTGGTGTCGTGAAGAGGGATTAAAATAAGAAAAGACAGAAAGCGGAACAAGGTATGAAATAGAGCATGAGGTGTGAATTCAGCCGGCAATGGTGTATGGGCTAGCTATTGCATCAATTTCTTGTGTTTGGCATCTACGATGGTAAGAAATATGTCTCAAATGTGGCTCTTTAATATTTAATCTTTACTATTTTATTTCTTTGCGCACAATACTCATTGAAAGATCACGATGGTTGACTTTGTTAGTGACGTTCGTAAGGATTTTCAATTCTAACCTCTGCAGGATTAGAACATTGTATTCGCTGGAATACCCCCACATTAATTCGAAAGTTTAGATCATTTACTTTATATACTAAAAGTTACTTTTCTAATGATAGAGCAGATCTTATTCCAAGTATTTCGAAAAGTTGTCTTAATTTTAAACTAAGTTACAAACTAAGTTCTCAATCCAGTAGTACACAAAACGACAATAAATATCGTTCTCATACCACTAGATTGACAACATATTATTATATGGAAACTCTCTGGTTACTACCTCCGCGACTTTCAAAATTATAAATCATACGGGTGTTGAGAGGAACATTAAGGTAATTGAATTTTAAATAATTCACGTCCCATCTGCTCAGCGTGGTAAAGTTCCAACGAGAAGGTTTCCTAAGTACTCTACAAAAGAGTAGGTAAATTAATTAAATGCAGTAACATTATACTCTAGTTAAATTGGATAGTACAGGAAGAGTCTATACCGGTTTCGGGGATTTTTTTTTGGGATTTTTTCCCTACATCAGTAAACCCATATTTCTATAGCTAGTGCTATACCTAACCTATTGTTAAACTGTAAACTCAAAAGAAATATTCACACCCAACAGTGTCATTAGAAAAATTACCAGATTCCTATACGTCGCTAAAGAGTTCCAAAAACAACTGATTTTTATATACATTCGGAGAAAGGAATAACGCATAAATTAAAGTAATAACGCAGAAAATAGGAAAAATCGGTGGTATAACTTAATTAACACGTTGACGGATAGTGAGTCAAATGTATAAGCAAGTGTTGTGACACTATATGTATTTTGCAAACTAGAATAAAATATGGAAAAATGCAACGTCTATAGACGTTGTGTCACATTACATCAATGCAAATTAGACGTCTATATACGTTCTGTCCGTCAACGTGTTAACCTATGCATTTTAAATGTCCATAGTGTCAAAATTTCATAATTTAGTGGTGTCAACCTGGAGCGGTAATTTTGAATTACTCCTCCTAATTTAAAAACGAGTTATAATAACTTAAAAAAAAAAAAACAACAAAACACGTAGTTTTATATAAAATTTATAGATTTAAATATAAATCAAAAATAACTGTGAATACAACCTTTATAGTGCAGCCGATATGTGAAACAATTGTGCATTTAATGATAGAAGTATATAATTAGGATCGCATATACTGCACACATAGAGGTTCAAATTTAGATATGAGGCCATCTCAGATTTTGTTTTTTACAAAAATGGCGGGGATTCAAAATGGCGACTATATATTGTGACTAATAGCACGATAACTTTTGAACGAGACTTGAGATTTCAACCAAATTTGGTATATAGGTTCTTTTTTATGTATAAGATCGAGGTCTTGAACCGGAAGAATCGGTTTACCAGAAGTTGTGTTCTTCCTGGTTTTTATGTAAAGATATGCTTTTTTTTTCAATTCTTTCACCCTGTATGTATTAATTTTTCAAAAAGTTTGTCGCAAATGGTGTGATGTTACTACCTTCTAGGTCCAAACTAATTAAAACTCTCTTTCTTGGTTCAAATACATTTTATTTACAATCACCTCCATCAACGATTAACCATAACAATGGGTTTACATATAACAGTAACGACCTGCCTTCACATTACTTAAATAATGACTACTACCAATAATAATCTCCATATCATCGGACGTTCACTTACTTATATATAGGATGAACTATTGCAACCTCACGCGCCGACCTTGGTCAAGGGCGGACGATTAATGATATGCTTTACTTTCAATAAAACATCTTTTGTACAGGGTGATATTATAATACCACACCTCCCCGTTTTGTTAAAATTACATATTTTTAAAATGAGATTGATTGTCCATCATCGCCTTTTAGGAGATAGACCTTATATTACTTATATAGTTAAGGTCATATATCAGCCGCTATAAGACACTTAACTGAACAAAAATCCTATTCTACACAAAAGTTCATATTTTCCCTATACTAAACTGGTATTTTATAACCTATCACTAGTTCACGTACTTTCACGTCGTGTCTTTTCGTCCTTTTTTTTTCGTTCACTAATTCACTTCATCAAAACAGTGTCCACAGTGAATGAAATTGATCCTAACTTTTAAATAGTCTTTTAGTGCCTATAAGCTGTAGCTAATCTAATTGTAATAAAATCTCGAATTTAATACTTCCTAAGCTAAGCTAAATATTACCTAAACCTCTATTAAATGGTATATATATAAAAAAAGAATTTAACGTTACTTTACTATTTCATCTTATTATTTCAGTCTTATTTTGATTTATTTATATACGCCTTAATAACTTTAAAATAATGTACCTATAATAAAAATGTAATCTCTCTAAAAACTTCTAATATGTCTCTAAAAACTTCCAATAACTCTCTTGTACCTATAATAAAGATTTAATATCTGTAAAAACTTGACTTTTTGCGTCCCTTTGCTTACTATCTACTAACACTATTGTAAGATATTATCTATCCTTAATTCAAACACTTCCATTTTCCGCGAAAATTTAACCTGAATTCATTATATACATTTAAAAATAAGTTATTTATAATTTACGTTACTTTAGAGAAAAAAAATTTACAACTTTAATTCTTAGACATAATTCAATGATTAGCTACTTATTTGATATTATTCTTAATTCTGCTTGTTTATTTTGACATTTCTGAAAATTTGATGTTTCTTCTTTCATTCTTCCCACATATTTTCCTCTTCTTCTTGTCTGGTACTACAACTCATATAATTCTTCATTTTTCTCCACATAATAACACTTCTACAGTGTACATAATTCATATTCATATATATATTTCATATAACAATCATATATCATTTATCTCATATATAATTTCATATAACATCACAATCATCACTTCCTATACTAGCTCCGATACCTTCGTTTTACCTTAATAAAGGAGGTTTCACTCGGATGTCTTAGTTCTCCGCCAATATTAACCCGAATTTTCGCCCTGATCTGTACGCACCATTGAGGTGGTATAGTTAACTCAAAACACGAAATAGGTATTTTATGCGGTTCAAATTCTTCTAAAAATATCACAACCTCAATCCCTGGCTGTGAGGCCGTTGTTTATTCACGAATAATCATGAATAAAATAGGCACCCTTCAAAACACAGAGTGGGTCTCTAATAAGCTTTCAAGCTTCTATAAATCACTTAGTACCTTCCTAATTTGACAAGAGCAGTGGGTTTCTTATTGTCTCTAGTTGCCTCATAATTTAGCTTATAATATTGTTAGTTCTTCTTCTTATCTACATAGTTCTTCTTCAAGTTCCTTATCTCGACTCATCAGGTCGGTTCGTTAAAAGTATATCTCTTGCTTATAGCAGTGTTTGTCTTAAAGCTCTTATATCAACGTATGTCATCACTAATCATTATTCATTAAAAAATATCATTTATCACACAAAAATATTAATTCAGATTCATATCATACAAAATTTAACACAAAATCGATGAAAATGTACTAAATATACTCAATAAATATCAATAATAAAAACAAATGGCTAATAAAAATTCAATAATAGTATACATATTCGACACAAATTCAATTCAAAATTCAAAAATAGCGTAAGCAAAAGATAAAAATATACAAAATCAGTTCATATCTCAAAATTCGATAGAAATTTTTGGAAACAATTCGATATTCCATAAAATATTTAAAAATAACCGTACTAAAAATCGAAATCGGATAGAGATTTTTCAAATAAATTCAGTAAAGTTTCAAAATTCAATAAAAATTCAATGATAACTTATATAATAAACTTCGATAAAAATATCCAATTCAAAAACCACTTTATGTTTCAAAATTCATATATATTCTTAAAAAAAATCGATACTTCATAAATTATTCAAAAATCAGCAAAGCTAAATATTCAATGTTCAATAATAATATGTATATATAAAAACGAGGGAAGCATTTTCAATAAAGATAGACTAAATTTCTTACTTACATTTTAACAGTCGTGTCTTTTTTTCACTGGGTTTGGTTCCTGGGTCCTGGTCCATTTTCGCCGCCTATAGTTCCAAGCTGGTGCCGCCATCTGTGTTCCTTACAGAAGATTCTCCAATTAGTTTACAGGAACGCCATGTCGCAAATGGTGTGATGTTACTGCCTTCTAGGTCCAAACGAATTAAAACTCTCTTTCTTGGTTCAAATACATTATATTTACAATCACTTCCATCAACGATTAAGCATAACAATGTGTTTAGATAACGTGTGATCCAAAATTATTGTCACCATAGGTGGCTCTGAACGACAGAGCCATGTATACAGTGCATGTCTATTCTTAATTCAGATATACTTTCCAGTTTACGTCAACTTTGCAGTGTACGTCAACTTAACAAGAAAAGTAAGGTTATGTAGAAATCTTGTTTGATTTTATTTATTATTGTTACTTATAATTTTGTTAATTCTTTTTATTTTTGATTAAAGTTCTGGTTTTGACTGATTTTTTATGTTTTATAATGTTAATCAAAATTAATTGATAAACCAATGATATAAATTCAGATTAAAAGAAGATATACGTAATTTGGGCTAGCTTTGATCCCAATAATTGTAGATCGCTCGTTATAACAGTAACAACCTGCCTTCACATTACTTAAATAATGACTACTACAAATAATAATCTCCATATCATCGGACGTTCACTTACTTATATATAGGATGAACTATTTCAACCTCACGCACGGCCTTGGTCAATGGCGGACGATTAATGATATGCTTTACTTTCAATAAAACATCTTTTGTACAGGGTGATATTATAATACCACAAGTTAATACCACCATTGAAAAGAGCGTAAAAATATTTTTAACTTTTTAGTTATGTTAATTACCATTCAATAAATGCAAAACGTATCTTCACATGTACCTGTATGCGGCAAATTCGTGCAAATACTATAAGAATTATTGTGCATTTAATGGTAAAAGCATATAATTTGGACCACATATACTACACATATAAAGGTTCAAATTTAGATACGAGTCCATCTCAGTTTTTGTTCCTTTTACAAAAATGGCGGGCATTCAAAATCGTGACTATACATATGTGACTAATGCCACGATAACTTTTGAACGAAACGTCAGACTTTAACCAAATTTGGTATATAGGTTCTTTTTTTGATGAATAATATCAAGATCCTGAACTGGAAGAATCGGTTTATCATAATTTGTGTTTTTACTGTTTTTTTATGTAATAATATGTTGTTTCTTTTTCAATTCTTGCACCCTGTATATATAAATTTTTTAAAAAGGTAATAAGAGTGTAAATATATTTTTTAATGAACTTTTCAGTTGTTTTAATTACCATTTAATAAATGCATAACGTATGTTCACATGTACCTATGGGCCCATATATATATATATATATATATATATATATATATATATATATATATATATATATATATATATATATATATATATATATATATATATATATTCATTTTGAATGCCCGCCATTTTTGTAAAAGACTAAATCTGAGATGGCCTCATATCTAAATTTGAATCTTTGTATGTGTAGTACGTGTGGTCCAAATTATATGCTTCTGCCATTAAATGCACAATAATTGTTATATTATTATTTGCACGAATCTGCCGCACATAGGTACCTACATGTGAAGATACGTTATGCATGTATTAAATGGTAATTAATATACAGTGCGGTGGAATAAGTGTTGCCCCCCCTGTTAACTTGTTTATTTTAAGAATATAAGCAAAACGCTCGGACCGGTCGATTTTTAAACTAACCATAGTAGATTATAGCATCAACGTTTCGAACTTTACGCGATCCCTCTTCAGGTGTCAGGCATAACTTTGATTTTTTTAAATAGTAAAGTACATCATATGACACCTCGTTTAAAAGCTGTTAAAATACTGATTTCAAAAATGTATAACACTTTAATCCTTTTTGAGATCGTAGGCGCAAAATTTCGGTCGAACTCTTTTTAAACGCATTTATTTTTTTCGAATTCTGAGAAAACTAATAAGTATTTTTGAAAAATTTAAACGCAGAATGAAAGAATAGATTATCACCGATGGCTGACAGTCCCTTAGAATAAACAAAAGGTTTCTGTTGAATGATATATTTGAAATTAAAAATCACACTAAATTTTCTCTTTTTTCATCACTGTGACTTATTAAAATGAACATTATAGGAGTTCTCAGGGATTTTGGACCATCGGCAATACTGTAATATTTCATTCTGCGTTTAAATTTTTCAAAAATATTTATTAGTTTTTTCAGGATTCGAAAAAAATGATTGCATTTAGAGAGAATTCGACCAAAATTTTGCGCCTACGCTCTCAAACAGGATTAAAGTATTATACATTTTTGAAATCAGTAGTTTAAGAGCTTTTAAATGAGGTGTAACATGATGTACTTTCCCATTAAAAAAAAATCAAACTTATGGCTGTCACCTGAAGAGGGATCGCGTAAAGTTCGAAACGTTGATGCTATAATATACTATGGTTAGTTTAAAAATCGATCTGTCCGAGCATTTTACTTATATTCTTAAAATAAACAAGTTAACAGGGGGGGGGGGCAACACTTATTCCACCGCACTGTATGTAACTAAAAAGTTCAAAATATTTTTACGCTCTTTCAACGCCGGTATCACCTTTTTGAAAAATTAATATACACAGGGTGAAAGAATTGAAAAAAAACAACATATTTTTACATAAAAAAAAAAAACAGTAAAACCACAGATTCTGGTAATCCAATTCTTCCCTTCAAGACCTCGATATTATTCATCAAAAAAGAACCTATATACCAAATTTGGTTGAAATCTGACATCTCATTCAAAAGTTATCGTGCTATTAGTCACATATGTATAGTCGCCATTTTGAATGCCCGCCATTTTTGTAAAAGGAAAAAAACTGAGATGGTCTCGTATCTAAATTTAAACCTCTATATGTGTAGTATACGTGGTCCAAATTATATGCTTCTACCATTAAATGCACAATAATTCTTATAATATTTGCAAGAATCTGCCACATATAGGTACATATGAAGATAAGTTTTGCACTTAATAAATGGTTATTAACATAACCAAAAAGATAAAAATATTTCCTAAAAAATATATTTAAGCTCTTTTTAATGGCCGTATTAAGTATTTGAAAAATTAATACATACAGGGTGAAATAATTGAAAAAAAAACAACATATTTTTACATAAAAACCAGGAAAAACACAAATTCAGTAAACCGATTCTTCCGGTTCAAGACCTCGATCTTACACATCAAAAAAGAACCTATATACCAAATTTGGTTGAAATCTGAAGTCTCGTTCAAAAGTTATCGTGCTATTAGTCACATATGTATAGTCGCCATTTTGAATCCCCGCCATTTTGTAAAAGGCAAAATCTGAGATGGCCTCCTATCTAATTTTGAACATTTTTATGTGTAGTATATGTGGTCCAAATTATATGCTTCTATCATTAAATACACAGCTACACATACCTTGGTACCAACATAAACAGCCAGTGGGACCACTCAAGTGAAATAAAACAACGCATAGGAAAAGCGAGATCAGCGTTCATAATGATGAAGTCTCTTTTCAGAAGCCACGATTTACCTCTTGCTACCAAAATCTCTATCATCAGATGCTATGTATTTTCTACGTAGTAGAGGAGTAGAGGCCTGGACACTTTCCGAGGCTTCTTTGAGAAAACTCGAGGCATTCGAGATGTGGTGTTACAGGCGCATTTTGAGAATTTCGTGGGTGGATCGTGTGACTAATGTTGAGGTTCTACCTAGAATAGGCAAGGAATGCGAGATTATTAACACAATCAAAAAGCGCAAGCTAGAATATCTTGGCCATGTTATGAGGAATGAACAGAGATATGGCTTGTTGCAACTCATTCTTCAAGGCAAGGTATTTGGAAAGAGAGGACCTGGGAGAAGAATAATATCTTGGCTTCAAAACCTAAGAAAGTGGTTTAATACATCGACAACCGGACTATTCAGAATAGCAGCAAGCAAAGTTAGGATAGCCATGCTGATCGCCAACATCCGGAACGGATAGGCACCTTAAGAAGAAGAATTAAATGCACAATTCTTATAATATTTGCACGAATCTGCCGCACTATTATTAAGCGATATTTATTTTTACTTTCAGCTAGATACAGAGCCAGATATTATTATTATAATTATGACAACAGGTTTATAATATTGTATAATAATTTTTATGTGTTATTAAACATAAAACTTTAGACCTCCCTTTTTTCACAAATTTGGAGTTTCAGCTTTATCTTCACCAGTAAAAGATCATAAAATATTTATACTAAATTTTTGTAAACAAGCTTCAGGACTTGGAATACAATATTTGAAAGACTTCTAAAGGTACTCATGTACGAACGAAAAAAGCTCGAGCACAGAACAATGCTCAAATGAGTGGAAAAACAAACCTCCTAATTGAATTTTCTTTTACCCTCACTTTCACTCCACTTTTCCGCAAATATTTATTCAACTTCAAGCCTTATTGATATTAAAAATTCATTTATACAATTCCAACGTTCAATTTCTGCTTCGACTTTGGTGTTCTCTCTGGCGCTGCAGTCGCCCACATCTTCTATTGTTATTTTTGCCCGTTGGGACTGAAACGCAAAACCATTGTCGTGTATGGTCTTCATTAAAATAAAGGGTTAAACGTATTATTTACGTTACTAACGTGATCATTAGACTTAAGCAAATAATACGCAAATAGCAACGTATGAAATATGTACATAAATATGTAGTATTTTACGCAACAATGTGCATGTTTATCTAGAAAATACGCATGTAATATTAAACAAATATTTATAAACAACTTAGAAAGCATTGTCCATTTTAGCGTTGATTGAATATTTTTCGTCCGCTATAACTTTTCCCATGCGTCACGATTTATTTTCAAACAAATTAAGTCAAAACATAAAGTAAAAGGTACGCCGATGTGTGTAGTATACAGTATACAGTATCCAAAATGTATATACACATCGACGTTCGTTTCACTTTATGTTTTGACTTAATTTGTTTGAAAATGAATCGTGACGCAAGGGAAAAGTTATAGAAGACGAACAATACACGAATTTGTATTCGTGTATTCAATCAACGATTTTAGCTACAATAAAATTACTAATTTTTCATATGTTATAGTAATTAACATTTTATCTATCTTACAAACTAACTTTATGTAATTAAATATTTAACCCTTATCCGGGCAAGGTGGGGTCGGCGGGCTCGAGGCGCCAATTCTTTTATCATAAACTGATAAAAAAAATTTTATTCAATTTTATGCATCACTGAATTTGTTTAGAAGTGTGTTTTCTTCAACTTAGTCATGACCTATTCAAAATATTCATTATCATTTTTGAAATTATTGCGTCGAAAGAATTTTGTCACGTAAAGGGGCAATACGGACCTGTCGGGCCCTACTTGTATTTGAAACTTGAAATTCAAATTTCAAATTCAAATTCAAATTTATTCAAAAATATGTGTGTACAACATTTTACATTTAGATCCTATACTATTAGTGTCGACTGACTCAGCACCATGCCTAGGCAAGAGTTGCCTGTTTTGCACTGTACTATGTCAATCGAAACTGTATCAATTGCACATAAAAGTAGTATAAAGGTTGGAACTAAGAAGTAACATACCTAACTATCGAAGAGATAATGCAACAGAACAACACGGACGGTAAACCTCTCTAGCTGCATCTCTTTGATGTGAACATCAAAGAGATGCTTACATTAGGTGTTATATCTATTCTAAATGAATTGTAAAAACTGATAATGATAGTTGGAATGTAATAGTATTTTTAGGTTGGTACATATACATATTTTGAAATAAATAATGCATCTGCTATCAGTCGTTTATACCGATGTTAGTGTCGACAACTACTAAGCCAGTAAAATTATATTGAATTACAGTGAAAGTAGATAGTGCGAATAAAATGTCCCGAAAACCATTATTAGCTGCAGAACTGCAAGATATTACTAATAATTTATGGGATTCCGATGACGAAGAATCTCCTGAAGTAGTTGGCATTGAAAGTGACTCTGAAATTGAAGATCATCTTTCGGAAGCAAGTGAAAAGGGTGATCAGTAAGTAGTATTGAGTGATAATGAAGACGAATGTGTAGCTACCAGTTCCCAGATTTCAGAGTGTGTAATTTTTGAAACTAAGGATGCAACTAACTGGAAGAGTCAACCACAACCGACAGGACGTATGCGATCCTGCGACATAATAAAAAGCAAAGTGCACAAAGTAATGTTAGCCCCTGGTCAAAGTGTGGATGATCCTGTTGATTCCTTTTGTTTGTTTGTGGACGAAAAAATTATGAACGAAATAGTGAACTGTATAAATAAAGAAGCCGAAAAAGTCCTGGGGATAGAGAACTGGACATGTTGCGACTTTACAGAGATATATGCTTTTATTAGACTCCTACTAACTGCAGGGCACCTGAGTGTCAACCATCATAATGTATATATACTTTGGAGTAAGTTTTATGCCCCTACTATATTTTCTCTTTTATACTCTTTTCTCAGAAGGGTTTTCACACACTAATGAAAGGCAACAACACCGTAATCTTTTTCCAGGATATGCGTAAATACCAATCCCTCTTTTCAAGTAAAATGGCCTATTAGATTTACAAAAGATTTTATTTATTTATTAATTAAGTCTTCTTTGGCTCCAAATCTTTATTACTGGTAAATAAATATTTTTTTTACAAAAGTTTTATTGCATTTCATTATTTTGTGCAAATCCTTCAGGTAGATCGCACCCTCGAGGTAGACCGCATAGATACTATAGTAGCACCTTTTTTTAATCTAGAGAATTTAAATTTAACTTTAATAAAAAATCAAAAATGAATATTATACATAATGTATGGGTAAATATGAATAGTACATTAAATAACAATGGTGGGCCCAACGGACCCAAGTTGCCCGGTTACGTAAGTAACATGTGTTGCCCGGATAAGAGTTAAGTAGATAGTGTAACAAATAAAAATTTGCTTCGTCTTGTGGTAACAATAAATTATTAAATACTGTTCAAAAGATTCTAAGAAAAATTTGTGGCTTCTATCTAAGTACACATAATATGTATTTGTAAATGGAAAAACTTTTTTCCAGATTAACAACTGAAGTAACTGAGGCATTTTTCAAATTTACAATAATATTTTGTTCTAAATTAAATGGTTAGGAAAATATCTCACCTATTGCTTGAATTACTTCAAAAAGAACCGGGTAACCACAATATTAGCTTTAACTTTTTTTGGCTAAATAATTTAAATTTTTTCTTGCATAATATACTATTTAACAGTATAATTTGGGTGATTTCAATAGGGTAATAATTTTGTAAACAAAACTAAAGTTTAATTATTTTATGAATGATAGTATCTGTTAAACAGTGTTATTTTGAAAGGCTTGCATAGTATCCAAGAAATATTGGTAACTATCACACATTACAATATTAAGTATTATGTTTTTCAATTCAACAAAATGATTATCATAGAAACTTGCTGCTTCCAATTATGTGACCCATCGTGTTATAATGGATTGCGATGTCAATGGAACAGCAGGAGGCATCTTTACAGGGTGATTGATTAGTGTGAGGAAGCTCAGTATATCTGTTATAGTAAAAATTAAAAAAAAAAAGTTATTGACAAAAATTGTAGGCAGCTTTAAACTCCACATTTTAAAATTAGCTACAATCGTACAAGGTGTTCCATAAGATGGTGGCAGACCAAACTTATGTTTTTTTAAATGGAACACCCTGTATTTTATTTTAAATTTGAAATCCGCTTCACTTCCATATCACAACAATGTAAAGTTTTATTATGTTATATAGGGTATTTAAAAAGTTATAACCCATATTACCTGAAAATCGTATCAAGTTTAACTCCCTGTATAATTAAAAAAGAGCATAGGAACATTGATCTATTGCAACCATAGTTTTTTAATAATTGCTAAAAATTATAAAACATATTCGTTTTCATAATATTCGTTAAATCAAATACAGGGTAAGTCAAAATGCAAGAACATTTTTTTCTTGGTAATTTTAAATAGAACACCCTGTATTTTATATCACTATCGACAAGTACTAATATCGTACTTCAAATTTTATGAAGTACTCCCTATACCTAAAGTTACCATTTTTCTAGATATTTTTATTTTTCCATCAAAGTATTAATTTGGCAGATATTTTAACGTTTACCAATTATTATTGTGAGTTGGCCATGATTGATTTGTCAGAAACTGACAGTTTGACATTATTGTTTATTAATTCAGTATTGGGGTAAACCGTAAATTAGCAACAATTATTATTTAGTAATTCAGTAATTAATTCAATTTAAATTAGCAATAATGAATTTTACTATTCATGAAATGGTAGATATGATCTGGATTTTGGGGAAATGCAATAAAAATTCATTACTATCAGCTAGAATTTATCAAGAACGGTTTCCAGATAGGCGGCAACCTAGACAAGATACATTTGAAAAATTGAAAGATCGATTTAACCGCACTGGTTCAGTGAATTATGAAAAACATGAACGAACAAAAACTAGTGTGACAGAGGAAAACGAAATGAGTGTGTTGATGGCAGTTACAGAAAACCCACACACAAGTATAAGGAGTATTTCCAATGAACAAGAACTTAGTTACTACTGTGTTCAAAACATTCTATCTAAAAACAAGATGCACCCTTATCATATTCAAAAGCACCAAGAATTAAATAATGATGATTTTCAGAAACGAATAGCATTTTGTGAATGGGCCTTACAAAAAATTAATGAGCGGAGAGATTTTTTTGATTATGTCCTATTTGGTGATGAAGCTACATTCCATCGAAACGGTTCTGTTAATAGGCATAACTTTCACTACTATTCAACAAGTAATCCATACCACAGAGTAACACATAGTCAAACAAGATGGTCTCTAAATGTGTGGGGAGGTATCGTCGGTAACCATGTAGTAGGACCATATTTTTTGGAAGATAATTTAAATGGTGAGATTTATTTAGATTTTATCGTAAATTAGTTACCGATATTATTAGAAGAGGTTCCACTTAATATACGTGAACAAATGTGGTTTCTACATGACGGTGCTCCTGCGCACCACAACGAATTAGTACGTGGTGAACTTAATGATAAGTTTGGTGAAAGATGGATCGGAAGGGATGGACCGGTAAGGTGGCCCCCAAGGTCACCAGAGTTCAATAAAATGGACTCATTTTTTTGGGGTTACGTTAATAACGAAGTATATAAAATACCTCCAACAACAAGAGATAATATGAAAAATAGAATCCGAATTGTATTTCAAAATATTTCTTTACAAATGCTTAGTAATGTAAGCAACTCTTTCAATGACCGCTTTCAAGTATGCATAGATGTTTTGGGAGGTCATTTTGAACACCTTACTTAAGTAAGATAAGTTAAAATTACTGTTGTTTTTTATTTTTTTGTGTTGTTATTTTTTTTTAATTTTCCGTCGGTTATTTTATATAAATTTTATTTAAAATAAATTGTTTTCTTTTCTGTGTCGTTATTTCGTTACTGATAATAAACAATAATGTCAAACTGTCAGTTTCTGACAAATCAATCATGGCCAACTCACAATAATTATTGGTAAACGCTAAAATACCTACCAAATTAATACTTTGATGGAAAAATAAAAATATCTAGAAAACTGATAACTTTAGGTATAGGGAGTACTTCATAAAATTTGAAGTACGATATTAGTACTTTCCGATAGTGATATAAAATACAGGGTGTTCTATTTAAAATTACATAGAAAATAATGTACTTGCATTTTGACTTACCCTGTATTTGATTTAACGAAGCAATTATTAAAAAACTATGGTTGCAATAGATCAATGTTCCTATACTCCTTTTAAATTATACAGGGAGTTAAACTTAATACGATTTTCAGGTAATATTGGCTATAACTTTTTAAGTACCCGGTATAACATAATAAAACTTTACATTGTTGTTATGTGGAAGTGAAGCAGATTTCAAATTTAAAATAAAATACAGGGTGTTCCATTTAAAAAAACATAAGTTTGGTCTGCCACCATCTTACGGAACACCCTGTAAGATTGTAACTAATTTTAAACTGTGGAGTTTACAGCTGCCTACAATTTTTGTTAATAACTTTTTTTT
Source organism: Diabrotica virgifera virgifera (assembly GCF_917563875.1). Taxonomy (NCBI): domain Eukaryota; kingdom Metazoa; phylum Arthropoda; class Insecta; order Coleoptera; family Chrysomelidae; genus Diabrotica; species Diabrotica virgifera. The sequence goes on along the minus strand of NC_065444.1, from coordinate 157,670,658 downwards.
TGTAATTTTTACTACAACAGATCTACTGAGCTTCCTCACACTAATCAATCACCCTGTATATAACACTGAATTCTTACAGATGACTTCTGGAATACCTTTTTGATGCTTGCTAATAAACTTTTAACTCGAGGATTTTTTCTTATTACGTCCGTACTTTGTTTATTACATGCGTTAAACAAGTCACATGTATTAACTTTGAATATTTTAAATCTTGTCCTAATTTCACCATATTATACAGTGCAGCAGCAACAGGTAAAACGAGCAATAATTTATTATTAGACACAGTCGCAGGAAGAAAAACAGCTTGCTAATGCTTCTTCTATAAAACGTGATATTGTTAGAACGTTGGTTTTACCCTCTTGCTTGCAGGAAATTAAATAAGATTTTGGAAAAGTTTCCTCACTAAGAACACTGATGAATAAGGTCACAATGATATCCATATATCGTCAGCTTACTGAGAAAAATGCATAAGTCGAAAATATTCAATTTTAGACTTTTGACGGCACCTGCTAGCATTATGCAAAATCTATGTATGCCTATAAATAGCAATGGGTAGTCAGTAACAAGAAATTCCACAATATATAAGAAACAACAAAACAACACAAGGAGTCCAGCTACACCCAAAAAAGGGACCTAAGGATGACAAAGATACCATAATATATTATGTAGAGGGCTTATCAGAAAAATTAAGAACGATAGGAAATAAGTACAATATCTCAACAACATTTAAAACAACCAACACACTCAGATCTTTTCTGTCCAAAAAGAAAACATATCAATACAAAAGAGAAACTGCAACACCACTGAGTGTCAGAATTAACGAGCACGAATCATACATCAAAAACAGAGATTTTGACAAACCACAGATACACAAACATGGCTGGGACAATGAACACAGACCACAGTGGAAATATGCATCAATAATCATGAAAGAAACAGACATAAAAAAATCAAAGAAGCAGCTAATCCTACTAAATGAAGAAACATATGTAGCACATCCATCCGTAGAATAAAGCAGACTTTGGTTGCCAATACTTAAAGAAGAGGTGATTAACAAGAACATACCAAAAATAGAGGATAAAAGAAATGTAAAACACATGTCTACCTAAACACACTATACAGACATGGGCAACACACAATACATCGCCGGTCCGGAATAAGAATGACGTAACTATTAGTATTATTAGTATCTTATAATACTATTATAAGTTAAATAAAGTTCAGGATCTTGAATTTAAAATGTATTTCAAGTATTTATAAACTAGACAATCTAATGACAATTATTGAAGTTATTTACATTTCAAAGCATACTAATAAAACAACATGAACTAGTATATAGTAGACACTTAGGATATTGCCTTTTTAACATTCTCCCTCAATACCTAAGGTTACCTATACTTTTAAACTAAGTTTATTATATATAAACTTGTGCTTTTGAGTACCTAAAGCTTTTGTTAAAATATCTTTAACTGCTGAAAAGGTACTTCATGATATTCTCCCTCAAACGAAAGTTTATGATTTTGTTCAAGGGGTGTACTAACAGTCTTACAATCAGTCATTTGAAATTTTTCAAGCAATTTCACAACATACTGATCTTGACTAAGTTTCAACTCGTTTTGCTTTCTATTTCGCTCAACTTTCATTCCCAAACAATATGAAATTGGCCCTAAGTCCTTCATACGAAAATGTATTTGTAATTCTGATTTTAGAAATTTTACCTCACTCACATCATTGTAAAAAATGAAAAAATCATCAACATATAATGCTATGATAACTAGCATTTTATAAGAAATTTTTACAAAAATACAAGGTTCAATTTTAGATTGTTTGTAACCTAATTTTTGAAGAACTTGTGTTGCCTTTTCATACCAAAGCCTAGAAGATTGTTTTAACCCATATATTGCTTTATTTAATTTGCAAACTTTGTTTTCAAAACCGGGCACTTCAAAACCTTCAGGTTGAGACATTTCTTGATCAATGTTACCATTTAAGAAAGCTGTTTCTACATCCATGTGATCTGCTTCTAGATTTAGTTCAGCAGTCAATGCAAGTAAAAACCTTAAATTACTGTAGCGAATAACAGGTGAAAAAGTCTCGTTATAATCTATGCCATGTTTTTGAGTAAAGCCTTTGGCTGCTAAACGAGCTTTATAAGCTAAAATGTCACCATTCTGATCCCTTTTTATTTTAAAAACCCATTTGTTTTTTACAATGTTTTTGTTAGAAGGCTTATTTACTAGTTCCCAAGTGTTGTTAATTTTGAACGCATTCAACTCTTTTTCGATAGCTTTAATCCATTCAAAACTTCTCGAACCTGATAACGCTTCTGAAACAGTTGTGGGTTCTAAATTATCAATAGGAAGACAAGGCATTGCATAACTAACTCTCTCATTATCAACTGCAAAATCATCATACATTTTTGGCATTCGTCTATCTCTTTTCGGATATCGCGAACTACATGTATCATCTACCTTTTGCTCTGAAACGTACTTTCTAGTATTTACATCACTTTCGTTTACACTTTCATGCACACTTTCAGTCATATCTTTCTCAAAATCATTGAAACTCTCTACATTACTTACTTCCAAACAATCATTCGCTTCATTCTCGCCACAATCATTCTCATTCACACTCTCACTAGTACTTGGACGAATTGAAACTTGATTGTTTTCTTGGACTGTAACAGTTTCAGGATCAGCAGGTTCATCTGTTTCAACTTCAGACAACTTTGGAACTATTGCAACTTCAATGTCAGTCTGCTCAAGAGGAAATGACATGCTTCTTTCTTCAAACGGTTTGTCATTAATTTTTTCTTCCAAAAATACAACATCTCGTGCAATTTCAATTTTGTGTGTAACAGGATCTAGCAGTCTGTATCCGGCAGATGTTTCTGAATAGCCAACAAAGATTTTTTCTTTACTTTTCTGGTCGAGTTTCTTCCGCTTTATTTTTGGAACATGAGCATATGCATAACATCCAAAGATACGTAGAATTGTAAGGTCAACTTTGTTTCCAGACCATTTTTCTTCTGGAGTTTTACCTTTCAGTTTCTTGGTTGGTGATCTGTTTAATAAATATACTGCTGTGTTAGCAGCTTTTGCCCACATTTGTTTTTCAGCATTTACCTCGAACAGCATCGAACGTACTTTTTCGAAAATAGTGCGGTTGAACCTTTCGGCAACACCATTCTGTTCAGGACAATATGGCACAGTAAGTTCATGTTTGATGCCCTTGCTTTTTAAAAACTTGTTCATACGAGCATTGCAGTACTCACCACCATTGTCTCTTCTTAAAACTTTAATTTTTCTTTCAGTTTCAGTTTCGACTTCTGCACAAAATTCTTGAAACTTCTCAGGAACTTCGTCCTTTGACTTCAAAAAATAACAAAATGTTTTTCTTGTATGGTCATCGATAAGGGTAAACAAATATTTTGAACCAGCATATGATGGAACCTCCATAGGTCCAGCTAGATCTGAATGAACCAAATCGAGTTTATTTTTAGCAACTTCTTTGTTTGGATTTTTAGGAAATGGTTTTCTGGCATGCTTTGCCTTAATACAGCTTTCGCAAAGCTCAGGTGTTTCTTGTTTTTCATAGTGTATACCAGTTGCCATACCATTTTTTAATAGATCCATGCTAAAACGGTTTAAATGACCCAATCTTTTATGCCATAACATCTGTGAATTTTGAGGTTTAGCAATGTTAACTTTTTCCTTAGCCATTGTATTAAGTTTATACAATCCATCGAGATTTGTTGCTGTGGCTTCAGGTCTCTTCTTCACTGCTATCTTTTGATTGTGAAAAAGTCTGCATCCGTTGATGTCAAATATAACAGACCAATCATTGCTTACTAAGGCGTTTACTGATAAGAGATTTACCGATAGGTTTGGTACATACCTAACGTTTTGTATCAATTTTTCTTCTCGACTTTCTCTTAGTGTAACTGTAGCATTACCAGTTCCTTTTACTGTAAGCCTGCAGTCATTTGCCACCACAATCTCTTGACCAGAATTTTTGTTGGTAATATCTGTTAAAATTTCGTATTTTCCGGTCATGTGTGAAGATGCACCGCTGTCAACGTACCATATATCGTCTTTCATGTTGATACCAAATGCAGCGACACATGTTGTACCACCTGTTTTGTTACTTTTGCTTTGAGATTTACTTCTTTCGGGCGATTTTTCCATTTTATTCTTAGTACATTGATTTTTGTAATGTCCTTTGGATCCGCAACCCCAACAATGTGGTACTTTTTTAAATTTCTGCGCCGAGAGTGCATTGTCTTCTTCACGTTTACCTTTTTGCCATTTTTTGTCTTGCAAGAGTTTGGTCTTAACAAAATCAGCTGTAATGTCAACATTTGAATTTTCCAGAGCCATTACCATTGGGTCATATGCTTCTGAGAGACCCTGCAGCATGATTGCACCCAAAAATTCATCATCGATCGGTTTTCCAATAGAAGATAGTTGCTGAGATAAGTACATCGCTTCGTTTACGTAATCTTCCATTGTACTAAAATTGGATAGTTTAATTGAACATAAATTTCGTAGTAAACGAAGTCGACGATAAAGACCTTTATCCTCAAATGCTTTTTCAAGTGCAATCCATGTCTCTACAGCTGTTTTGCATTTCATTACATGAGGATATGTACTCTTATCCAGAGAAAGTATTATTTTTGAAAGTGTTTTCTCCTCGTGACGCTTTTTTGCTGGATTGTCGAAATTAACAACAATATTACCATCATTAGTATTATTACCAGCTGGTTGAATCTCTGGGTGAACACAATACCATAAACCATCATACTTCAGGAGAACAGTCATTTGGAATTTCCAGGTACTGTAATTTTCTCTGCCTCTGAGTTTTTCAACACTTCCAAGTCCCGAATGATCATTTTCAGCCATCGTACAAAAATCAAATCTTTAAGTTTTTTCTTGCTGCAAAATATTCTTTTAACTGGAGCGGCCCATAACCTATTAGTATTATTAGTATCTTATAATACTATTGTGCGCAGCAGAAGTTAAATAAAGTTCAGGATCTTGAATTTAAAATGTATTTTAAGTATTTATAAACTAGACAATATAATGACAATTATTGAAGTTATTTACATTTCAAAGTATACTAATAAAACAACATGAACTAGTATATAGTAGGCACTTAGGATATTGCCTTTTTAACATTAACTGCAAAAAGCCAAATTTCTCAGGAGAGCAAAAAAACGATTTTAAAATATTTTAAATAGGGATTAAATGAGGAGTAATCTTTCAGGAGCACCGCTATGGCGTTTATTCTTACAATGATGGTTTTATTTTTATCACTATTGGTTCGAATTTCATTATCTTAATTTAATCCCCCCATTTTTAATCCTTTTTACAGTTGCGTCATTCTACATCTAAATTTTTTTAAATATTTAAAATAGTAATTAAATAAAAAGTAACCGTCCGGAGCAATGGTATGGAGTTTATTTTTACAATGATGGGTATTAGTTTCATCCCTATTGGTTTGAATTTCATTATCTAAATTAAATCCCCCCATTTTAAACCCCGTCTACAGTTGCGTCATTCTTGATCTTAAAATTTTGCTATACAAAAAAACTGTTTTTAAATATTATACATATATGTCGTTCATTTTTACAGTGATTGCTTTTATTTTCATCCCTATTGGTCCGAATTTCATTATCCTAATTTAGTCCCCCCATATCAAACCCTATTTACAGTTGCGTCATTATTCATCTGAAACAAGGTCTAAATTTGTGCGTATTTCAATAACGATGCAACTACCTTGTAGTGGCTCAGCACCTAGTTACAGTTCTGTTGCTTTTGTATCATCTGTACACAGTATTTTAGAAGTTAATTATGCAATAAACAGGAATTGACAAAATTTGCAGTTACGTCATTCTTATTTCGGACCGGCGAAATATAACATATGTAATTTAAAATTTTCACCAAAAACTCGCTATACTGAATCCGTCTTTCCGAGATTCACTTTGACATATTCGGAATAGGAAACATACAACACAAAAATTCCTACCTCACACTATTAACTGCTCAAATCAACTTAATCTTTCATTAAAAAAAGAAGAATTATTAGAACTAGTGGGAGTGTATACTAAATACATTGAATTTTGTGGAGTTTATTTCTACAAAATATTTTTATTTTGTACAATAAATAATTTTCTTATTTGTTATCAATACATTATAATGGTGTAAATAAATAATTATTAATTGGCGTAAGGTTTATGTTATTTATGTCTGTTTACTATTAATACTACTGGCTAAGAACACGTATGTTTGGTTGTGCAGTAATTTCCAGTAATAACGACTAGCAACTGAAATTCCCAAAAAAAGAAATTACTAACGTCACTAGACAGTTGTGTCTCAGAAAACCGAATCGACTATATTACGAACACAGGATCACATAACACATAGAATTATTGCATAAATACAGAGCCGAAATTGATGTATCATAGGGCATAAAAGCATCCACTCTGATATCTTTCCAGCGAAAGCTGGCTGTTTCCTACAACCATTCAGGCAAGTACATTTAAACCTCGATTTTTTTCTGTGTTGTGACATAACCTCAAAAATAACAGTTGACGGTTACACAGAGCTTTAAACAAAATGTTTTTTAATCTTTCTTTGAGGACGATTTCCGGAGTGGAAATCGAAGCGTCAGTATTTTTTAGGTAATACATAATATAATTATCATTACAACCAAACTGTGACTAATCCCACATAAACATAATACATAATACTTGAGTGCTTAATTATAGTTGTTATCGTTACCTAATATGACTTTGACACTATGACCTCATTTTTTTTAATGAATGTAAGTTTAAAATGTCTGCTTCTTACACAGTGATGAGTGAACTAATAACTGACAAAATAACGGAAAAGACGGAAAGCACAATACGTTGTGAAATAAAAAGATATGAAACTAGTAGAGATGGGAACTTTAGCGATAGAAACCTATAAATTTACATTATATTGATAGTTTCCCACCTTTACTCTTTCCCACCTCAACTAGTTTCATCTCTTTTTATTTAACAATGTATTCTGTTTTCCATCTTTTGCGTTATTTTGCCGGGTTTTTGTGCACTCATCACCATATTATTGACGATTTAATAAAGGCAGGTATTTTTAATTAGTAGATACTGTTAATTAGTTATTAAAGTTACGTGTATTAAATTATCTATAACTACAAAAAAACACTGTTTCCAGAAAAATATATTCTGCAATTGATGGGTCTAATAAAGATGTATCAGATATATAATTGGATCCCTCTTTCCTACCAAAGTTACGCCATAGAACAAATGGCAAAAGTGTCTTCTACATCAACCCTCTTTTTGCACGTCTCTTAAGAGAATGCGGTTACCAACGTAAGATGAAAAGGAAATCATATTTTCAAACGCTAAAAACGACCTTATGTGTTCGACGACTAGAGCAATTCCTTTGTGAGAATTAGTTGTTCTGTATAGAGGCTTTGCTTGTTTAGGCTTTTACACAGAGAAAACGGCTGCAAGAAAATGAATTTATTTATTTTATAGCCAACCGTCACTAAAGTCAGTCATTATTATTTGTACTCATTTGCACCAGTAAAGTAACACTTTATTGTACTGAAGGAAGAATTTTACTTTACCTGCCGCGATTAATCAAATTAACCGAGATTGAATGTAAGTGGACGATGGCAGTAATCAAGTGGCGAGTATTTGAGTGAACTTAAAATTTATTTAATTTAATTATTAAAAATATTGTACACAGTTGGCTATATTATGAATTAAATTTATGTCAAAAAGGAAAATTCTGTAGTATTTTGTAATTATTTCATATAAAATAAATTAAAACTTTACCGATTTAGTAATTATTCAATGCTGATAACTATCGATTAAAAATCGAAAGCGGCCATCTTGCAAAAATTATCTGTCACCACTGTCATGAACTTTTTATATACAGTATGTCCCTGTAAGTTGTATCCATATGGAAAACTTTTTTATTATTAATTTTACGAAAAAAAGTTATTCTTCATAAAAAGCTCTGCATGGTCCAAAACCTAAGATTCAACAATCAGATATCAAATTTTATGAATATTATACGAGGTATGTCAAAAAGTTTGAATTTCACTCAAGAGTAAAGTAGCTTTATTGTTCACAATATTGAAAATTGCTATTATGAAAAGTTGTTTGGAATTAAAAACTATATTCTAATATGCAATTACATCCTTCTAATTGAAATTTTTTTTTTGAAAAATTATGGATAACTAACATTATTTTCAGTAATTTAAGTTCTAATAACTCTTTTATTATTAATTTTACGAAAAAAGTGATTCGTAATAAAAAGTTCTGCATGGTCTAAAATACTCTAAAACCTAAAATACAACCATCTTATGCCAATTTTATACGAGGTGTGTCAAAAAAGATAAATTTAGATCAAAATTAAAGTACCTTTATAGTTCAAAATATTTCAATAAGAAGGATATAATTACATACTGAAACATGGTTTTTAATTCTTAATAACTTTTCATTATAACAATTTTCGATATTGTGAAAAATAAAGGTATTTTACTCTTGAGTCAAATTCATATTTTTTGACATACCTTGTATAAAATTGATAAAATTTGACATAAGATGGTTGTATTTTAGGTTTCAGACCATGCAGAACTTTTTATTAAGAATCACTTTTTTTCGTAAAATTAATAATAAAAGAGTTATTAGAATTGAAATAACTGAAAATAATGTTATGTTATCCATAATTTTTCAAAAAAAAATTTCAATTAGAAGGATGTAATTGCATATTAGAATATAGTTTTTAATTCCAAACAACTTTTCATAATAGCAATTTTCAATATTGTGAAAAATAAAGCTGCTTTACTCTTGAGTGAAATTCAAACTTTTTGACATACCTCGTATAATATTTATAAAATTTTATATCTGATGGTTGAATCTTAGGTTTTGGACTATGCAGAGCTTTTTATGAAGAATGACTTTTTTTTCGTAAAATTAATAATAAAAAAGTTTTCCACATGGATACAACTCACAGGGACATACTGTATATGTAGCTTTTTTACAGGCCATTAAGGCCCAGAGCTTTGTTGTTCTCTTCCATAGCTATCTGTTATTAGTCAATTTTTCCTGTTTTTTTTTCAATTTTGACTGTTTGGTATCTTTCTTGTCGGATAGTAAAATATTATTGTAATTAGTTATAGGCATTTGTAAAAAAATATGTTTAAAAAAATGAAAGAAAAATTAAAAAAAATAATAAAAAAAATGAACAAAAAAAAATTACAAAAAAATATTAAATAATAACAAAAATTTAAAGAAAAAAAAATCACTAAGAGGATTTAAACCTCCGAGGGGTTGAACCGGGTTGACATCTTATCGTAGTCACAAAAAAAAAAACAAAAAAAAACAAAGCAAAAAAAACAAAACAACAAAAACAAAACAAAAAAACAAAGCAAAAAAAAACAAAACAAAAAAATACAAAAAAATGCATTTATTCTAAATATTAAGATTAATAATTTTATATGTAAAATGTATACACTATGCGTTCTTGATAAACATTATATTTATAATATTTATTAACATAGTATTAGCTGTAATAAGTAGGTAAAATAAGACGTAAAAAATTGTAATATTATAATAACCAAGTTTCACTAATTGGCAATATCTATAATACATTTACTTTTGATTGAGACTGGCTGAATGACTACAGTCCAAGGCAAAAAAAAACTTTTTCCAGTCTCTTATTCCCTTTTCCTTTAGGTCTTCTAGTACCGCCTCTCTCCATCGCTTTCGTGGTTTTCCTCTGTTTCTTTTATAATCTGGTACTTTCCGTGCTATTTTCATGGTTATTCATTTTTGATTTACATGTTTACTTTGATTGGAGTACGAAGGGAACCATTCTCGTTGGAGCTCTACCGCGCTGAGCAGATGGGACGTGAATTATAAATTGTAAAATTCCCTCATCTTCTTTAGTCTCAGCATCCGTTATGGCTTGCAAATTGTAGAAGCCTCGGAGGTGTAACCAGAGAAGGTTCCCATTGTTTTCAATCTGGTAGGATGTAGAGTAATATTTTTGATGTTGTTTTATGTGCTATTAGATTGACAACTTAGTATTTTGTTAGCAGTTGCCGCTAGGGCATTCATGCCATTTCGTCCGTTGCAGTTCGTGACTGCACGCCCGGGTTTATCCTGGTTGGGTCAGAGAGAGCAGCATATGTGCCTCCTGATGAGAGACGAATAAGTTTCGAAACCGGTAGAGGTGCTTGCGGCGCTCTCTGATTGAACTAGAATATGATGCGGCTGTAGTTTCGTGTTGCAACGAAATTGAAAATGGTTATTTATTTTTGATAAATATTTATATCTCTCTCAACTGCCGCACAACTGCTCATACACTACGAGGCACTACGAAGGTACCTAGATATAGAGGGCTTTAAGCGCCCTAATTCATAAATAACAAATAAAAATAATTTTTATTGGGCCTGCTAGACCCGACGTGTCCATAGGAGAGGTATACCCATTGGTAGTGGTTTAGGTTTAGAGGTCAAAAGTCTGAGTATACCAAAGTATCTTAGTATCTATTACCGTTTATCCCAAACGTTGAAAGACATAATTTTTGTGACTACAGAAAGATAATAGTCCATTATGTTATTTTGGTGAGACATTGGTTGAAAAAAGGAAAAATGAAGCAAAAAATCAATAATAGAAAAATTAAAACGAAAAAAGGCGAATATCAATAATAGAAAAAGAGAAACGATGAATTGTACTAGATAATTTTTAATCTTTATTAATATAGACCGTCATAGACTAATAGACTACTAAACAACAAGAATACAATTTTCTTGGTGTATTGTATAAAATCTCCCGAGAGCCGTTGTTTTCTTTACTTCGTCTTGATTTAATTGCTTTAATGTATGCAAATCATTTTCATGGAAAGATAGATGTAAACAGCACAGTTAGTGAGCCACGAAATGAGACACGATATTGAAGCAGCTACTGGTGGCGTTGTTCCTGCTACTTCCTTGATAGTCATTATACGGTTCAAAATTCCGACGTTCTTCTTGGGTTACGAGAAAAACCTTGTGCATAAAAGAAAATTATACAGACAAGACAGGTTAATGTTTTAACTTTAATGAAAAACTAAAATAAAATTATTAAGTATTGTAGCACACGACTCATCGGGTTATAAAATAAATTGAAACAAAAAGCTAAATGTAAAATTACAAGAAGGACTATAATTTCAAAATGGTTATAAATCAATTATTATTATTCTTTTTGTAGTGTTTGTGTCTTGTTTTATATAAAACTTTGTAGAATTTTATATTTTAACTTTACAAATCTCAAATATGTAAATAGTTATTAGAATTAATTAAACATTATCATCGTCACTAACCATTTCAAGTCCACTGCTGGACATAGGACCATCTTGTTGGAGAACGTCCTCGATTACGATAAGCATCGTGTCTAGTTTCTCATTCTAAAATTTTCTTCCTTCATCTTTCATCTCTGGTTCTGGCAACATGTCCCGCCCAGTTCCATTTTAGCGTAGTAATTCTGTTAACTGCATCCGTAACACCAGTTAATTTCAGGAGCAATAATCATTAAAATATTTAAAAGATTAAAACAGATGCAAACAAAACAATAATAGCAACAAATAAAGGCTACAATTCTACAAATAAATGATAGTAGGGGAGCGAAGTATGCTAAATGTGCAGTCACTCGAGCGCTTTGGGGACCTATTGGGTTTGGATTATTAGGTCCTAAAACCAAAAAAAGTTAAGTAAAATTTTCCATTTTAGTGGGCGCTTGCCATTTTTTAATTTAATTTTCCATTTCCAACAATCGTTGTTTCCGATTATAGCGCCATCTATCCGTAATTCGAAAAAATGTTTCGAATAAAAGTTGCTTATTTTTACGCAAAGAATCCAAATCTGCAATAAAAAATGGGAGCTCCCATTTAAGATTTTAAAGTAACCCTTACCCCACCTTCGTGGGGGGTCTTGTTTGGTACCATTCGATAGATTTTTCAAAAATAATGAATAAGTTTATTTTGCAGTTTTTCGATCTGATGTTTATTTTGCGAAATATCGCGGGATTTGTATTTAAAATTTTAAATTTACCCCCCACCCCTTTCCATGGGTGGCCATGTTTGGTACCTTTCGATAGATTTTTAAAAAATATTGAAAATGTAGTTTTTGTTTTTCGATCTGACGTTCAGTTCACGAAATATTGGCTTTTTTTCTGTGAAACTTTTTGACCCCCCCCCCATTTCCATAGGCCCCGCTCAAATCGTCAGATTTTTGAAATGTACAATCTTTTGAATGTACTTAACTTACCTTATCTTAATCTGACAATTTCGAGTATTTTTAAGGATAGATTTTTTTTTTCGGGCCCCCCTGAACGAACTCCCCTGTGTTAAGAGCCAATGTATGGTAGAGGTACATCTGCAGGGTACCACGTTTCTCCCCATATAATAATCTGACGAGCTCGAGTAACTGCAAAAATCCCCGCTTGGGCTCCCCTACCATGATACAGAGTAAGACCTACGCTATGTATCAACAGGATCACTAGAAGTTTAAAGGACTCTTATAGCAATACATATTGCTGCAGATTAGACCCAGTTGCTAACGTTTCCCTTAAATGTGAGTAATGCAGTTAAGTTTTCTGTCCAAGTAAATTACCAGGTAAAAATACTATATTTACCTTGAATAATCAGGTAAAAATATTATTGACAGAGTATAATAATTTTTTTAATAAACATTATCTTTTCTAACTTTGATTTTTATTTGTATTCACTTAAACTTGAGTTAACTCTCAAGCTTGACTAGATAATTTTGTAATTATTGATAAATCTCAACCTATGTTAGTGTATTATAGATGTATATAGCGAATAGTAGTTAAGATTTCGTCCATATGAATTACATGATGGTCCTGATATCTTTCTTAGTGGGAAAATTAGCCTATGGTTAACAGAGAATGAAATTCTACGTATTGGAAAATATATGAAGAAGAATTTATTTATTTTTATTTATCGTATGGCATAGATACAACAAGAACACATAATTTTAAAAAAAAGTATATAAAACACTACATGAAGTATCACAAACGAACATCTAATGTATTAATATACTGTAAAACATTTTCGGTCGCATTCAGGAACTCATCGAAAACTCCAGGGTATCGCCTTCGGGGGCATTCCTCAATAATGTGGCGGATGGTCTGCCGTTGCGCACCACAATCACACTCAGGAGTAAGGGCCTTTCCCCATCTATGCAAGCTGTCAGCACATCTACCGGTCCCTGTCCTTATTCTGTTCAGCGCCGTCCATGTATTGCGGGGCAGTTCAAAGCCTGGCGGTTTCTGATCGATACAGGCCATTTGGTGTGATTCCTGTGGTGAGTCGCTCTCCCATTGTCTTCTCCAAGCGTTGGTGATGTCGAAATGTTCCTGATGTAGGGAGGTGGCCCTTAACAATGGGGGATATCTGGAGCGCAGTCTTTTCAATTCGATATCAAGCTTATCATGGTGGATGGGTAGTTGATGGTTAGCCTCGATTTTTCGATATTCTCTGAGAAGAGAATGACTTCTTCTTAGTTTAGGCGGTGGAATGTGACTCAGAATGGGAAGCCAATAGTTCGGTGTTGGTCGAATTGTACCTGAGATCATTCGCATTGTCTGGTTTAATTGGGTGTCAATGATCTTCGTGTGTTTGCTATTGAGCCATACCGGCGAAGCATATTCAGCCGCCGAGTATACGAGTCCGAGAGCGGATGATCTGAGTACGGAGGCTGAGGACCCCCATGTGGTGCCACATAGCTTTTGGATTATATTATTTCGCGTCTTCAGTTTTTCTGCCGTTCTTTGTAGGTGTTCCTTAAAACTTAAGGTTCTGTCAAGAGTCACTCCAAGATATTTTGGTGTTGAGTTATGAGCGAGTAGTCTGTTTTCAAAGTGAACGGAGAGTTTTTTGTTGGCTTGGGCATTATTAAGATGGAAACAGCACACTTCAGTTTTCGTTGCATTGGGCCGTAGCCTCCATTTGCGAAAATATTCACCCATAACAGCAAGGTCATCCGTCAGTATTGTCTCTGTAACATTCATGTTATTATGTCTTGCTGCAATGGCCCAATCGTCAGCGTACCCAAATTTCTGCGAAGTTGTCCTAGGTAGGTCCGCGATGTATAAATTAAAGAGTAAGGGTGCCAAAACAGATCCCTGTGGCAGTCCATTGCTGAGCTTCATTTGGACACTTCTTAAGTTGCCCATTGTGACGTGAAAAGGTCTGTCGGTGAGCATGCTATCAATGAGTTTGGTTACCTTTTGGCACGGGATGACACGGATCAGTTTGCAGATTAGTCCTTGTCTCCAGACGGTGTCGTATGCAGCTGATAGGTCAATGAAAGCAACGGATGTTTTTTGCTTTCTTTGAAAACCTGCTTCGATATGTGTTGTTAGGGATAGGATCTGATCTGTGCAGCTGCGGTTAGGTCTGAACCCTGCTTGCTCAATAGGTATCACCCCCAATATGGTGTTACTAATTCTGTTGTGGATTAAGCGTTCCAACAGTTTATAGACACAGCTCAGCAGTGCAATCGGTCGGTAGTTTTGGGGTTGATGAAGAAGAATGAACAGTGGAAAAAGCCCTGGACCTGACATGCTTCCTATCGAAATACTGATAATTATAATAGATGACAAGCACATTGATATTTTAGTGACACTCTTGAGCCAAATTTATAGCTCATGCGTATTACTCTAAGACTTATACTCTAAGTCGATCTTTGTTTATCTCCCCAAAAATAAAAATGCAAGAGAATGCGGCGATTACCGCACCAATAGCTTGATGTCCCTAGTGTTAGGTTAATAGTAAAAATGATCCATAACTGAATATATCATAAACTGGATACATACATTAACCCTTAAACGCCTAAGGTTGGGTAAGAAATGTCCACCTAATGCGTATTCCCTTGTAACATATTTTTTACGTGTTTAAAAATTTTTCAAAAATTATTTATTGTTAAAGAGACAGCCATTTATCGAATGTAAATTTGGTTCTATCGATATTTTTGAAAGTAAAATATCTTGAGTTAAATATGGGTGGGCACCAAAAGTACACCCTTGGTAAAACTTGTTACTAAAGGCTTTCTATATTATTTCTCGTTGGTAGGAACATAATCCATATAATTACCGACGTATAATTATATAATCGACATAATTATCCGCCAATGAGGAGGCTGAAAGGAAGAATGTGGATAAAATCGACAAATCTGAATTACGGGCTTTTACTGGTATATTAATTTTGATGTAAATTTCAATTTTGTTTTAAGGTTTGTAAATTTTTTATATTAATATTTTAGAAGATGCTGTGTTTATTAAGCATAAGATTCTTAAGTTTAATCCATTTCCAACCATTATCAATAAATATATTCGCTATTTTCGAGGTGAAAATTTTTTACCCACCCTTGGGCGTACATGGAACCTAAAAAGGTTGGGCGTTTAAGGGTTAATGATATAAAATTTAGGCTTCGAAAGGCCTAGTAAGGCGTGTAGCTCTGTTTTAACTTAATGTACTGATACAAAGGAACCTGGATGTCATTCAAAATATATCTGCGTGTTTTATTGGTATATGACAAACAGCTGTCAGAGGAAATTGAAATTAGACGTGCGGTGAGACAGAGACAAAATTTTCGTCAATTACTTTTAATGCCTTTTTGAAAAATATCATGAAAAAACTCTTGAGAGTGAAGCAGCTGGAATAAATATATCTTGGACATATTACACATTGAGAGAGATACAATTTGCTCCAACTGCAGGAAAAGATGCAACGCTGATAAGGAAAAAGAAGTATAGAGAGAAGTATACTCATGGCTGAGCAACCTGATAGAATGGTCTGGATGTAAATCACATACATTTTTCAGAGCAGCTGTCTCTAAAGTTTGAACAGTAATGATTACGGACCTCTGTCTAAGAGGTTCTTAAATAACAAGACTGCAGAAAGATAATAGAAATCAGTTCAGAGTCAAAAAGGCTTCCTTAATGGACAGGCTCCAGTAAAGGAACACCTGCATTTAATTTCAGTTATTTCATGGAGACCTAAGCTTCAGACTTTGTAGCATGGTACATATATTGCAATACTACGAGGCACTAGATTTTATTCGGCAAAAACTTAGATATTACCAAGTGACTCCAAAAACACATAGTACTCATCCACTACACCTGTACAAACAGGTACAGGTTTACATAGTTCTAAAATGGGTATCAATGGAATGGAACGGAATTATGCAAAAAGCTAATTGGCTGCAGTCCGACCTGTTTATAGGTCTTCTTGTTCACTCCGTTTGTAGATATTATATACTTTCGCTTAACAATAATAAATCTAAGTTCACCATTCACATCATTGCTATGTAGATGAAGAACTAGCTGACCCCGTTAAAGCTGGCAATGGGATAAGACAGGGAGATTCCCTGAGTCCTCTGTTGTTCAACCTGATCATGGACGAAATAATAAATAAAGTAAGGACAAGAAAAGGATAACAAATGGGAGAAAAAACAACTTAAAATAATCTGCTATGCAGACGACGCAATACAAATCTCTCAAAGTGAAGATGATTTACAACGTATGCTGCACGAATTTAATATAACCGCTAGAAAATTTAACATGTTAATTTTCCCAAAAAAGACTAAATGCATGGTTATAACAGCAGATCTAATAAGGTATAAGTTAGAGCTGAAGGGTCAAATAATAGAACAAGTCATGGAGTTTAAATATCTAGGCATCACTCTTTGCAGCTCGGAACACGGAAAGCTCGAAACAGAAGTGGAAGATCAGGTGAATAAAGCAAACAGAGCCTCAGGTTGCCTGAATGAAACAATATGGAGAAATAAAAACATCGGAAAAGAAGTGAAAGGCAGAATTTACAAAACAGTCATCAGACCAATAGTGACATACGCGGCAGAAACACGACCTGATACAGAAAGGACAAAAGAATGCTAGAAACAGCAGAGATGAAAAAATTGCGAAAAATCGATGGTAAGACGCTGTGGGATAGAGCTAGAAATGCAGATATACGAAGGAAATGCAAGGTGGGCAACATTAATAACTGGGTGGAAAGCAGAAGAGTAGAATGGAACGACCACATAAGCCGAATGACAACAAATAGAGTAGTAAGGACGGCGAGAGACGGTTCCCCAATAGGAAAACGATCAGTGGGAACACCTCGAAAAAGATGAAATGACAACTTACTGGAGGCACATTGAAAAACAGACAGACTAATGTCTATATAAAAAGAAGAAGAATAACTAAAAATATTGTTGTGCGATTAAAACTGTCAACAAAGAAAAACAAACGTTGTCATCCAGAGAAGATTTTCTTACTAATAAGTATGAAAATTATAAGAAAATACGGTATGTGGCAATATAAAAAGTACTGAAATGCTTAGGTATGCGTCAAGTCTGTATGTGTCATGCGCCGAAACGTAATGAGTGGTTTCCGAACGTCGGCGAAATGGTTATAATATACGTGAATATCGTGTTAATATTGGCTGCTTCAAGAAGCAAATATTTTTATCTTGGATGACTATTTCTGGTCATACGGAAGAGGCCGCGAAAACGATCTAAGCTTAAAATCATTTGGGCTTATCAAGCAGACAACACGGTTCCTTGGTTCGAACGCCCCGACGTAATCGTCGAGCACTCCCTTCACAGTGACTGTGTTAACAGTTGGTGTGCCGTATTAGCACATGGCATATTGTACCCGTATTTAATCGAAGCAAACCATGGAACGCCGTTAACTGTTAATCAGGAGCACTACAGAGAACATAATATTATCGTGCCATCTCTACATGATCTTCAGCGATTTTGTCGTCACAGGAACCTACCACTTTGTCTTTAATGGTTTCAGCAGGACGGGGCAAATTGTCAGACGGCCATAGAGTCTCTTCTAATGCTGCGTAATCATTTTAGGATCGCCTTATTTCGCGTTGCAGTCATTTCCATACTCATCGAACTCACCAGACCTAACGCTACCTGATGTGTATACATGAGAATGCTGAAGGAGGCTGTTTTTCGTACATCGTCTGACATTCCTGAAGTGTGGACGATAATAATGTTAAAGATTTTTGCTTGCCATTCGACAGCCTTAGTTCAAAGTTGTAATTGACAACCTTGGTGAACGCAAAGGATTGAAATGCTTAAAACTGAACTGAGGACATCTTGATTATCTGTTTTATCGGGAAAGTCGTCGTCAATAATGTTTGCAAGTTTATAATATCATAGTATGTAGGTATACTAAATACTACATTTCAATATTCATTTCGGTGCTGTTTATTTTGTCGCATACTGTATATTTATTATAAATAAAGGAATTTAAACGTCATATTAAATTCAAAGGTACTATTATTCTAAGTATATTTTTAAATTTTTGTTCTTTTTTATTATAGGCCTGGATCCCGCGTACCAAAAAAAAGTTGATTAACAGCAAGCTGAAAATTTGTTAATAGCTTAACGGTGCCTAGTTTGACAAACTTTGATGAAGGGGACACTGGAACAGGGGAAGTTTTAATTGTGGAACAGGTTACAAGTTTCGAATGTCCGACTTCGAAAACGTCCCATGTATTTTGTCGGACAGAACTTCCAATAGATTTGTTACCCTTTCATTAAACTCTCATGCAAAAATCAGACTGCTTTTATCACCAACATAATTCCTGTCGTTTGAAACGTTCTACGTGTAGGACTTATTAAAACGCCCAATATATTTGTCTGGCAAAATTTTTTTCATATATTATGTAAAGTTTGCTATTGAATAAACTTAAAAACAACCTGCTAGTTTACACAATCAAAAACTTTCAGGATGACACGTTGCACAATTAAAATCACGTTCCACAATTGTTCCAATGTTCCCATACATCAAAGTTTGTCCGACTAGACACCGTTAAGCTATCAACAAATTTTCAGATTGCTATTAATCAACTTTTTTTTGATACGCGTTATCCAGGCCTAATATGACGCGATATATAAAAAATGTTATTTTGCTATTTGCGCAACCTCGAAGACTTTTGTTGTTAAAATATCAGAAACCGTGGCATCACAATGGCAGGCGTAAGAACTTCAGACTAAAAAGAAGTCCCCCGGAGGATTTACCAGAGCAGAAGATATCGTCGTTAATGATGCCAGATCAAATATGTTTTGTGGGGGACTAAGGGAATGGGAGCGTCATATCTGCTGCTGCGAAGTTGGAAAATGGAGAACGACTGTTGTGGAATAATTGGAGGATGCTTGACTTTTTAGTTAATTTCTAGAGTCATCAAATTGAATTTTGTCCACGAAACGAAAGAAAAAGGAAATAAATATTTTTTTGTGTGTACAAACTACCGGCAATATTTTCTATTGACTGACTCTAACGTGTATGGTAGTAGTAGGTACACTTTAAAAGACCAAAAATAAGCATTTTATCAAGAATTTTTTTCTCAGAACCTTGATTAAAGATGAACATAAAACTTTTTAAATATTAATATATAACTCTTAGAGAGTACAAAAAAATATACCTTCTTTGATCTATGCACGTACACAAATATTGCAGTGGGAACCAAAGTCGAGGTTCGAAAAAAAGTAGTTACGATGGCGGCCAGTTAATCTCCGGATTGGGAAATCTGAAACCAAAAAATCGTACGACATTTGAAAACGGAATGTTTCTTAGCAGTTACTGCTATTTGTTACTTATTAAATTATGTCATTTTTGTTCTAATCATTTAAATCTATTTTAAAATTACTAAAGGTTTCCAGTGTTTTCTTTTGTACATAGAATAGAAATATGCTTTATTGTCACTGAAAATTATACAATTTTATGGACAAAGCTTAGCATAGGGTCAAAAAAAGTAACAATAACAAATACAATTTTCTGAAATTAGATAAATCGTCAATATAAAAAAATTACAAGTTAATAAAATAAAGCAAAAAACAAAACCAACATATTGCAAAATTAATATAATTTGCAAATTGTACCTTAAAACCAAAAATTGTTTTTTTTTGTAGTTTTCCTCGTCTTTTACGTTCACTGAAGAGTACTTAAAATTGAATCTTCTTCTTCTGCTTCTTCTATTTTCTTATTAGGGAAGTCTGCCTGTTTCTGCTATCTTCAATTGTGACTTTTGATTTGCCTCTTGCTGTCTTCACTACCTTTTCGTATGTCATTCTGCCTATTCCATTCTCTTTTCCTGTATCCAGTCTCCTTTCTTTTTCACCTTACATGTCTTCTTTCAAATCGCCTTTCTGTTGTTTCTTAGGTACTTTGAGTTCTTGATGTATCAGATCTCGTTTCTGACGTGTATGTCATTACTGGTCTTATAGTATCTTTGTTTGTTCTTAATATAGTTTTATATTATCAATCAAAGCCTGATTTTTTGCATAGTTGGTAATCTGCTATAATTATTACTATAAACAGTCACCGTAATACAAATTATTTGCTAATTTAAGAAATAATGTGTTTTAAATGAATCCACCAACATAGAGGTACGTACAGACATGCGCGCCGCGCACTTCGCGCCATGTGTGCTCCGCGCGTTCGCGGTGCCGAAAGGAGTTGGATAGTGGTGCGCCGTGTGCGCGCCTTTGAGACATTTATTCCATGTACTTGAAAACACGACTAATCTAACTGACATGCAGCGCATACACGGCGCGATGTGCACGGCTCGCATATCTATACGTACCTTTATGTACAGTGGGACGAAAGGATTGATATAGGATTCTTTTACTTAAGGAAAAATTACACGGTTCACTTCTGCCATTCAATTTGGATGAAGCAACCAAAATAATCCATGTAAACGTAAAAGTGAATCATTAAATGTCATTGAATGTTGTCTTTCACTCGCATTGAAAGAATTGAACGTGCTCAACATTTTAACTTCTGGCGTTCAATCTTCAACGCGGGTGAATGAAAAGTGGAGGTGTAAATACGATAAATGAACATTGAGCGATTTACTTTTACAGTCAGTTGTGTGCGCCACAGTTTAGAGAGACAGCCATTTAGCCGTATTTGAAGGAAAAGTGTAATAATTTAAGATATGTATAGATTAAAAATTTACCTACCTACTACCTCCATACACAATGGTTTTCAAATGGAAGAAAGAGCATACGCCTCTGTTCTTGAAACATTTTAAAAATTTTTCGTTTTGTGGAATTACCGCGGGATATAAAAAGAGAAATTGTTGGGGAAATACTATTAAATCGCTAATTGAAGATTTGAACATTTGTGATATAACCAAAGAAGTCATAGAATTGAAAATTAATGTATGCTTACTCGTTATACTTACGAGTTAACGAAGATTAAACGATCGACCAAAAGCGGCTCCTAGGCTTTTCTGCTTAATACCCATGATCGCACCCACCAACGACGGCGTTTCCTTAGCTTCTTTTTAGATAATAATTATTCTTTTATGCAACTCCTAAACGCATGACCTCATTCGACGACATTTTTCTAAAAATATTTGTTGAACGGTTCACTTTCCAGATACCGTGTAAATAGCATCGCTTTCACTTCTGCTCCATTCAACCAAAGTGAATTCAATTTGGACAAACCGTGTAATTTCGCCTTAATTAACATGACAGAGAGAGACTTAGAGAGGGTGTATTAAATAGTGTGTTGTTACTGTCTTCTAGGTCGTAATTAATTAAAACTCTCTTCTTAGTTCAAATACATTATATTATTTACACTCAACTCCATCAATGACTAACCATAACAATCTGTTTACATATATCAGTAGCGACCTACCTTACATTAATTAAATACTGAGTACAATAATCTTTCTCCACCGAGTTAATGTTTATATACATATTTAAATAATAACAAAACATGACAATTCAATATTACTTGCGGTTATTGATACAAGAACAGATACTACATGGATTAATGACTTTGAATGAGTTTTAAACATATTTTGTACAGGGTGCTATTATAATACCACACCTCCCCGTTTTGTTAAAATTACCTATTTTTAAAATGTGATGCTCCTCTTTCCCTTTTACAAAAATGTTTATGGTTACCTAATACTATTTTGAAAAATTAAATTTCCTAACTATGCTAACTAACTGTAACATTACATTTCAGATCAATCAATTTTTCCCTAAACATGTATATTCTTTTTCCTATTTTACACAAAAGTTCATATTTTCCCTATACTAAACTGGTATTTTATAACCTATTACTAGTTCACGTACTTTCACGTCGTGTCTTTTCGTCCTTTTTTTTTTCGTTCACTAATTCACTTCCTCAAAACAGTGTCCAAAGTGAATGAAATTGATCCTTACTTTTAAATAGTCTTTTAGTGCCTATAAGCCGTAACTAATCTAATTGTAATAAAATCTCGACTTTAATACTTCCTAAGCTAAGCTAAATATTGCCTAAACTTCTATTAAATGGTATATAAAAAAGAATTTAACGTTACTTTACTATTTCATCTTATTATTTCAGTCTTATTTTGATTTATTTATATACGCCTTACTAACTTTAAAATATTGTACCTATAATAGAAATGTAATCTCTCTAAAACTTTTAATATGTGTCTTTAAAAAAACTTCTAATAACTCTCTTGTACCTATAATAAAGATTTAATCTCTCTAAGAACTTCACTTTTTGTGTCCCTTTGCTTACTATCTACTAACACTTATTGTAAGATATTGTCTATCCTTAATTCAAACACTTCCATTTTCCGCGAAAATTTAACCTGAATTCATTATATGTATTTAAAAATGAGTTATTTATAATTTACGTTACTTTAGAAAAAAAAATTTACAGCTTTAATTCTTAGACATATTCAATGATTAGCTACTTATTTGCTTAGTATCTTCTTAATTTTGCTTCTTTTCTTGCAATTTTTATGTGTCTTCTTTCATTTTTCCCCCATATTTTAATAAAAAAATTATCTTTTTTTCTCTTCTTCTTCTTGTCTGGTACTACAACTATATTTCTTCATTTTCTCCACATAATAACACTTCTACAGTGTACATAATTCATCTTCATATACATCTTTCATATAACAATCATATATCATTTATCTCATATATCATTTCATATAACATCATAATCATCACTTCATATACTAGCTCCGATACCTTCGTTTTACCTTAATAAAAGAGGTTTCACTCAGATGTCTTAGTTCTCCGCCAATATTAACCCGAATTTTCGCCCTGATCTGTACGCACCATTAAGGTGGTATAGTTAACTCAAAACACGAAATAGGTATTTTATGCGGTTCAAATTCTTCTAAAAATATCACAACCTCAATCCCTTGCTTTGAGGCCGTTGTTTATTCACGAATAATCATGAATAAAATAGGTACCCTTCAAAACACAGAGTGGGTCTCTAATAAGCTTTCAAGCTTCTATAAATCATTAGTACCTTCCTAATTTGACAAGAGCAGTGGGTTTCTTATTGTCTCTAGTTGCCTCATAATATTTAGCTTATAATATTGTTAGTTCTTCTTCTTATCTATATAGTTCTTCTCCAAATTCTTTATCTCGACGCATCAGGTCGGTTCGTTAAAAATATATCTCTTGCTTATAGCAATGTTTATCTTAAGTTCTTATATCAGCGTATGTCATCACTAATCATTATTCATTAAAAAAAAATCATTTATATATCATTTATCACACAAAAATTATTAATTCAGGTTCATATCATACAAAATTTAACACAAAATCGATGAAAATGTATCTATAGAATCAATAAATATCAATAATAAAAACAACTGGCTAATAAAAATTCAATAGTAGTATACATATTCGAAAAAAATTCAATAAAAATTCAAAAATAGCATATGCAAAAGTTAAATAAAAATATTCAAAATAAGTTTATATCTCAAAATTCGATAGAAATTTTTGAAAAAAAAATTCGATATTCCATAAAATATTCAAAAATAACCGTACTAAAAATCGAAATCGGATAGATTTTTCAAATAAATTCAATAAAAATTCAAAATTCAAGAATAGCATATATAATAAACTTCGATAAAAATATTCAATTCAACAATCATTTCATGTTTCAAAATTCATAGATATTCTTAAAAAAAAAAATCGATACTTCATAAATTATTCAAAAATCAGCAAAGATAAATATTCAATTTTCAATAAAAATATAAAAACGAGGGAAGCATTTTTAATAAAGATAGACATTCTTACTTACATTTTATCACTTGTGTCTTTTTTCACTGGGTTCTCTGCATTCTTCCTGTCCTGGTCTGGTCCATTTTCTGCCGTCCGTGTTTCCAATTTTTGTCGCCCATTTTCAGAAGATTCTCCCAATTAATTTACAGGAGCGCCATGTATTAAATAGTGTGTTGTTACTGTCTTCTAGGTCGTAATTAATTAAAACTCTCTTCTTAGTTCAAATACATTATATTATTTACACTCAACTCCATCAATGACTAACCATAACAATCTGTTTACATATATCGATAGCGACCTACCTTACATTAATTAAATACTGAGTACAATAATCTTTCTCCACCGAGTTAATGTTTATATACATATTTAAATAATAACAAAACATGACAATTCAATGTTACTTGCGGTTATTGATACAAGAACAGATACTACATGGATTAATGACTTTGAATGAGTTTTAAACATATTTTGTACAGGGTGCTATTATAATACCACAAGGGGGAAAGCACAGCATTTTTTCCAGCACTGCAATTCAATAGGAAGAATCTTTTTATATATTTACATTAAGCATGCAATTTTGATTTGTATGTTCTAGTTTTCGAGCTTCTTAAACATTTCCATACGAATACATGAATTTGCGTCACTGAATGGGTGGCCAATTTTAATTCAAAGCTACATACTCACTTTTGATTTTTTCGGCTTCATTTTGAAAATTTTATCTTGCTGGGGTCCGCTTTTAGCTTAAACAATATTCACTTGGAGGTGAGTCTTACAGCGTGAAAAATCTCTAAAATCACTTTTACTAATCATCACTGGCGTCTTAACTCTTCGTGAGTCTTTGCCACGTTACTATTGCCTTACATGTTTGTCGGTCCTGTGCCACTAATTCCCATTGTCCCACTCCCATTTTCTCCGCTGAATGTATTATTCGAGACTGATTTAGACACAAGGTAATCTGGACTACTGTGAGTTTATACGAGTATGACATAAATGCTTGACTAGAAATTAAACTATTATTTTCACTCATTCGGGAAA
The DNA here is from genome assembly GCF_917563875.1 of Diabrotica virgifera virgifera. Classification (NCBI taxonomy): domain Eukaryota; kingdom Metazoa; phylum Arthropoda; class Insecta; order Coleoptera; family Chrysomelidae; genus Diabrotica; species Diabrotica virgifera. Next base: position 157,645,482 of record NC_065444.1, on the reverse strand, counting down.
ATGTGAAAATCGTGAATTATCCATATCTACATATCTCAGGAAAGAGAAATGTGGGACGTAGGAGGATTTCCTGCTTGCGAAATTTAAGGGAGTGGTATGGGTGCAGTTCAATGCAGTTGTTCAGAGCTGCAGCCAACAAAGTTAAGATTGCTGTAATGGTAGCCAACCTCCGATAAGAGACGGTACTGCAAGAAGAAGAAGTCTATCTCAGAGACTATGTAAACACAACTCAGCCGTCATTAGACCAGACATAATGACAATAATGAGGTTCCGAATGAAAACTTTTAACTCAAGAATGGTAATAAACATTTAACCAAGGGCTTCTGGTTCCAGAGTTGCAACCGGAAGTGCTATTTTAAAGTCACCGTAATAGTAAAAGCGATATGTTATTCGACGCTCCTTAGCAGAACGGGCACAAATATACAGGGTGTTTGGCAATGAAAAGGCCATAGCTGAACCTTAGATTTGTGAGCTTAAAATAGGTCGATTTAAGCTAATTTACCTCAGTACGAAAGTTGATAATAATCGAAATACATGATGTCAAAGTTAAATTTTTATTTTAATTATTTTTGAATATTTCCTGACAAATTCCTTTATCTCGAAAACGGTTGAGTTTAGTAAGATTAATGCAGTTTACCTTTTTCAAGTCAAAGTAATAGGGAAATAAAAGTTGGGACCTTAAAATTATGTAGAGTGTGGGATAAAAAAATTGAACGTATTAAATGAGCGCTGAAAAACGTATGTGGCGTCTTCTGGGTAACATATAATTTTTGGTGGAAAATTTAGGTTTCTCGTCCCAAAAAACCCCACTTTCAAAACAGCAAATTTCATGTTGTTATCCCGTGCCAGTCAGGAAATATTCAAAAATAAATAAAATAAAAGTTTAAATTTGACACCCTGTATTTCGGTTATTATCTACTTTCGTACTAAGGTAAGTTAGCTTAAATCGACCTATTTTAACATTGGAAATCTACGGTTAAGCTATGGCCCATTTTTATCAAACACCCTGTATACATACTTCCAGTTTCATGCCTGTCTGTCCGTCCATTTGTCTGTACGAGAATATAACTCATCTTTTATTAATAAAAATAGAATGACAAATAAAGTGTTGTCGAATGAGAGCTTATAACTCAAAGATGGTATTGTAGGCGAGAAATTTGACCTCAGACTTCCGGTTTTAGAGTTGCATCCGAGTTTAGGAACTACTGTTCGCAGAAATAGTACAGGCGATATATTATTTCAAGCGCCTTAGAACAACGAATACAAATATACTTCTGGTTTCATTTCTGTCTGTCCATCCGTCTGCCTGTCCGCGAATATAACTCCTACTTTATTAGAACTGATAGAATGTCAAATGAGGCGTCGCGTCATAAATAATAACAATTTCTAATTTTTAATAACGGTTGCAATTCCACTACTCAATCTACACAAAAACCCTCAATTGGACTTCATAAGTCCTAGGTTTCCACCCAACCTGACCAGTAGTAGAACTGGAAGTCGATATTTGAATTCTGCGTGTAACTTTACGTCGATTGATATCCGGTTTCACTAATTTTAGTCATTTTTGCCAAACTTGCGGTCATAACTCTTTAACCGGAAATGACATCAAAACCAGAACTAATTATTCGAGCTCGAATTTGCAAATTGCGATGATTAATATATCACATGTACTAGTTATGCGACTATAATGTGGCACTTCCGATTACACCTTTTTAACCGGAAGTCATATAAAAACCGGAGGTATATATTTATAATCGTCTTTCTAAAACGCATCGAGAAATGTATCGCTTGTACTATTTCGGCGATTTTAAAATAGCATTTCAGTTGCAATTCTGCAACCGGAAATCCGGGTTTAAATTTCTTTAATACCACCTTAGAGTCATAAGCATATCACTCGACGCCTCATTTGTCATTCTATCAGTCCTAATAACGTAGGAGCTATATTCGCGGACAGACAGACGGACGGACAGACAGAAATGAAACCGGAAGTATTATATATTTGTTTTCGGCTTACTACGACGCTTCGAATAATGTATCGCCTGTACTATTTCGGCGACTTTAACCTTCGTCGGGCGGCATAGGTACAATTGTAACTTTTGAGTTTTTAAATTGTGAACTTTTTTTGTTAACGAGACAGAGACTTAAAATTTTGTGACATCTCTACATTTATCTAGTAGATTATGTGAGCCAAATATAACAAAGAAACCTTCATTCAGTTCCCAGCAGGGGGCTTAAATTTTTCCTACCCCCATAAACGACGGCATAGGTACATTTGTGCCTTGTATTTTTTTAATAAATGTTATAAAAAATCAATACACTTTGTATTAAAATGATAGTTTATTTAAAACAAAAATCAAAAATTAATGGTAGTGTGGATTTTCGCAACATACATGTCGTTTTAGACAAAGAATGTTCGTCACACATAGGCAGAAACATACTACACAACTTTTTATCGTTTTAGGCTGTTTTTTCCGTTCGTTTCGACAAACATGGTAACTTCCGATTACTGAAGTAGATCCACGAATACTCTGAGATACTTGGGGAGGAGTAACTACAGCAAGAAAAAGATCTTTACAAAAGATGTTTCAAAAACTTCTTGCGTTGGTCCTTTTTTGTAATGAATTGTGGTCTCGATATATTGTAGGATGCTAAATCATAATACAAAAAAAGGTCAAGTACCAACTGAATGTTCGACGCTTGAGCGTATATTCACCCAGCATTTTATCCATCGTATCAACCTCCCTTAAAATTTACTCTAAATCTTAATCATTTTAGGCTACTTGTCCTGTCATATGCATGGACGAGAGTTAGTAACACTACTGCTTTGTTTTTCTTTAGCAAATAGGAACATACGGTAGCATCATGATTGTATGCCAGATTTGTGGAAAAACAGCTCTTTCCTTGCTTGCTTTCATATTGGTGAGCAAACATTTCTTATTTCTTTTCTAAATGAGCCCACCAACGTCATGTGACACGAATTCTAGACTTTAGCGAGCTCAAAACTAGTAAAAAGCTATCTGTGGTAATCTTTCGCCCAGAATTTTTATAAGACGCGACGAGATCCCAAACTGTTCATTTTCCAACGTTAACTTGTCGGGAACCAAATTCTGTTTTTCAAATATAAAGATGAATTTGTATGGGATAAGTTGTTTGATGCATTACAAACCCAAAATACCATGTTTAGTGTGTTTGGAAGATATATTGTGTACATTTTGTAGGTATGGCCTCTAAACGGAAACGATTGTTCATCTATGGCTATGCACTGAGATGGTTTGTAGATGGTTTAAATATTACCTTTAGATTAAGGATTTTTTAAGAAAATGTGTTATAGATACAATTGTACCTATGCCGTCTGTTACCGGTGTAAAATTATGCCGCTCGACAAAGATTAAAACAATATTTTCGGTTGCAACTCGAAAATTGGAAGTTCGAGGTAAATTTTCTCACTTCTAATACCATATTTTCATATCTTAATTATAAGCTCTCCAACACCTCATTTGTAATTCTTGCTGGTTTATCATCGGATGATTTATATATGCGGACAGAGAGACGGACGTACAGACAGGCATGAAACGGCAAGTAAATATTTGGGCTCTTCTAGCTACGGCGCGTTGAATAATATGTCGTTTGTATTATTCCGGTGAATTTAAAACAAACAGTACTTCCGGTTACAACTCCTAAAAACGGAAGTCCTAGATCAAGTTTCTCACCTTACCATCCTTGAGTTATATCTGCTCTAATTACGGAGGCATATTTGGGCCCTTCTAGCTACGGCGCGTTGAATAATACTTCGCTTGTATTATTCCGGTGAATTTAAAACAAATGGTATTTCCGGTTACAACTCCTAAAAACGGAAGTCCTAGATGAAGTTTCTCACCTTACTATCCTTGAGTTATAAGCTTTCATTCGATACCTCATTTGGGCTCTAGGACGTTTCATCGCCGCCAGTTCATCACCGCCGTTTCGATGCCGCCAGTTCATCGCCGGCCGATTCATCGCCGGCCGTTTCGATGCCGCCGGTTCATCGCCAGTCAGTTAATCGCTAACTGATATATTTCCGAATTTTCGACCAATTTTCGACAGTTACATTTATTATTTATTTTTAGTATTAATTAGGAATTCTAGGAAATGCGAGATATGACCATTCCCGTTGCCATACTTAATCTTTTAATAGACTTTTAAACTTTTATAATATAAAATATAATTTAACACTAGAAATTTAATACTGTTTAGTATCAAATTTAGAGGAAATAGAAATAGAACAGTAAATTAATATAATAATATTTTTTATCTATTTATTTGTCATAAGTTTTGAACTGAATTTAACGTCGTGGCGTGTCATCTCCCATATAGTATAGTATAGTTGATCCGAAAGATGGCATAACCCAGACATCCAAAGTGAAAGTTATCCTTCAACACCAAATTGTTCTATATGGTCCACACAATATCCAGAAAAAAGTCACACCATTTTGAGCGTCGGTTTTGGGGGGAACAGGGGGGAGAAATCGGTAAATTCGTAGTTTTTTAAGTTTTTCGCCAATATTTCTAAAACTATGCGGTTTAGCATGAACAACCCTCTATACAAAATTGTTCTAAATTAAATTTGAAATAAAAAAGGCCCCATGCATAATCTTTCTAAAATGAATGGTTCCAAAGTTACGGAGGTAGTATAGTATAACTGGTCCAAAAAAAGGCCTAACGCAAACATCCAAAGTAAAAGTTTTCCTCCAACACCAAAATGTTCTATATAGTCCACATACTGTTCAGTAAAAAGTTACACCATTTTGAGCGTCCGGTTTGGGAGGGAGATGGGAGAGAAACCGGTAAATTAGTAGTTTTTTTAAGTTTTTCATCAATATTTCTAAAACTATGCTTTAGCGTAAACGATGTTATATACAAAAAATGTTCTACATGAAATTTAAAACAAAAAATGTTCTATACATAATTGTTATAAAAGTAACGGTTCCAGAGCTACGGAGGGTGAAAAGTCGAGGTTTTCGATACTTTTTATATTTTTTGGGCAATATTTATGATATAACTATACCAAAAACCCAGACATCCAAAGTAAAAGTTATCCTCCAACACCAAATTGTTCTATATGGTCCACATAATGTTCAGAAAAAAGTCACACTATTTGAGCGTCGGGTTTGGGGGGGGGGGGGAGGGGGGAGGAATCGGTAAATATAAAAAGTATCGAAAACCTCCAATTTTCACCCTCCGTAACTCTGGAACCATTGATTTTATAACAATTATGTATAGAACCTTTTTTGTTTTAAATTTTATAACATTTTTCTATAGAACATTCCTTACGCTAAAGCACAGTTTTAGAAATATTGACGAAAAACACAAAAAACTACTAATTTACCAACTTCTCCCCCATCTCCCCCCCAAACCGGACGCTCAAAATGGTGTAACTTTTTACTGAACAATATGTGGACCATATAGAACAATTTGGTGTTGCAGGAAAACTTTTACTTTGGATGTCTGGGTTAGGCCTTTTTTTGGACCAATTATACTATACTACCTCCGTAACTTTGGAACCGTTATTTTAAAAGGGTTATGCATAGGGCTTTTTTTATTTCAAATTTAATGTAGAACAATTTTGTGTAGAGGGTTGTTCATGCTAAACCGCTTAGTTTTAGAAATATTGACGAAAAACCTAAAAAACTACGAATTTGCAGATTTCTCCCCCCTCTCCCCCCTCAAACCCGACGCTCAAAATGGTGTGACTTCTTTCTGAACATTATGTGAACCATATAGAACAATTTGGTGTTGGAGGGTAACTTTCATTTTGGATGTCTGGGTTTGGGTCTAACTATACCATACTAATAATACAAGGTCAACTGACTAACTGGCGATGAAACGGCCGGCGATGAAATGGACTGGCGATGAACCGGCGGCATCGAAACGGCGGCGATGAACCGGCGGCGATGAAACGTCCCATTCCGCTCATTTGTCATTATATCTGCTCTAATTACGAAGGAGTTGTATTCACAACGTCTCTGGGACAGACATACATGGATAATTCAAGGTTTTCGCGTTTTTTCAAAATAAGTGTAAAGAAAAAAAATAAAAGATCAACAAAAATTTTTGTAGGAAGTGAAAAGTTTTCATGACCGGAATGTGAGTAATTTTTTGTTTTGACAATTTTTCCTGTAGTAACTTTAAGTACTGAATCCGAATCCGTCGTCAGTTTTTCTCCATCTATTACAGATTGATGATTGATTGATGATCTAAAACTGGACAGACGCATTTTATTAATTTCCTCAAAACCGGAATGGATTATAATCAATTAATACTTGTCGTTTTGACAATTTATGCAGTAATAACTGTAAGTGCTAAATCGGAATCCATCATCAGCTTTTCTCGATCTATTACAATTTTCTCAGTCTAAGAGTGGGCAGACGGATTTTAGTATTAAATCTAAGACTGGATGCAAATCTAAATCGAAATTTGATTTTCGTATTATTATTTCCATGTAACAAAGACACGATTCTGATTATTTTAAAACAAATAATACACTTTTTCTGGATTTCAACAAACACTCTTCAGCAAACGGCGTTATCACTCAAAAATACAATTTTGTGAGTATATCGATTTCTAAATAAAAGTTTTCTAAATGTAAAGAATAATCCATCAACCATTTTTCATGAGAATATGAATACTCGATACAAGATATCTCTGTAGATTGTAATAAGAAAATTGTTTTATATTTAAAAAAATTGCTGTTATGATACTTCGAAGACTTTAAACTAGCCACAGCTCAGATATTACACAGCTCGAGGCATCCCGAAGGGCGATAGAATTTTAATAATTGATTCTAGCACCGCAAATATTCAACCCAGTCTCCCGCTTAATCCCATTTGCTTCTCGTTTGGTATGGTCGTGTCACGTAAAGGGTTACGTAACAGATATTTATATGTAATGAGCGGTCCAAATCAGGCACGGAACAGGGATTGTAAATATGGTGGTAGAAACACATAGTCTCCGACATAATGCATCTCATGCTGTTGCATTTATTGCTGAGAAATTTTCGATTGAGTTAATTCCTTCCTAGTTTTTGAGTATTTTGTTTGTTCTTTAATAAAATTAATAAAATAAATACCCAATAATTTTGTAAGCCAGCCTTCTATGATTTCTTCGACGATTTCCCTGATTTTCATGGACACCTTAACAAAAAATATAAACGATCAAACAAGATACCCTCAATAATATGGTATACCAAAACTTACATGCAATAATGATCAACGCCCTTCTATATGCTGATGATATAGTTTTAATCACAGACACAGTAAAGAAAATGCAAAAACTAATGGGCACCTGGTAACAAGAGATACAGAATTTTAAAATGGAAATAAATCTCAATAAAGAAAACTTATGATAATAAAAATAAAGATGAGAAAAAAGAAAGAAAAACCAATTCAACAGTAAAGGCACAAGTACTAGATCAAATATATTTATACTTTTGAATATTTGGGAAACATAATAACAGATGATGGAAAAACCCCAAAAAACATCAATGGCCGCTAGAGAAAATTTAAAAAAAATGTGTTAGTAAAAATAAATATTTGTTATGTCTATTAAAATTTCAAACATTTGAAAAAGAATAAAACACCAATAAACTCCATTACTGGATTTATGAAGAAACAGACAAAAAACAGTTATATCACAGAACAGAAGAACATAAAAAATCAACCGGTACATATGGTATCAGTTAGCCATACAATCTTCTTCTTCTTAATGTGCCTATCCGTGACGAATGTTGGCGATCATCATGGCAGTCTTCACTTTATCTGCAGCAACGCGGAAAAGCTGCGCAGATATTGTGTTGAACCAGGTTCTGAGGTTCTTTAACCAGGATGTTCTTCTTCTTCCGGGACCTCGCTTTCCAAATATTTTTCCTTGCAGGATGGCTTGTAGGAGGGCATATCTGGATTCATTTCGCACAATGTGTCGAAAGTATTCCAACTTTCGAGATTTGATGGTGGTTAGTACTTCTCGGTTCTTCCCCATTCTTCTAAGAACCTCCTCATTTGTGACCCGATCAGTCCATGGGATTTTAAGAATTCTCCGATATAGCCACATCTCAAATGCTTCCCATTTTCGGCACATATCCTCGTTCAAGGTCCATGATTCAACACCATAAAAAAGGACAGAGAAAACGTAACATCTCAGCATTCTTACTTTTATACCAAGAGAAAGGTTGTGGCTCTTGAAAAACGCCCCCATACGGTTGAAGCTTGATCTAGCTTTTCTGATGCGCGCTCTTATTTCTTGGTTATTGGTCCATTCTTCATTTATTATGGTGCCGAGGTAGTTGTAGTGCCTCACTCTTTCTACAGGGGTTTGGTTGATATATAATTGACCTTCTGTTATCTTTTTCTTGCTAACGATCTTAAGCTTTGTTTTCTTTACGTTTATATTGAGTCCATATTGTTGACTGTAATACGTGATTTTGTCCATGAGGACTTGTAGGTCTTCTAGGTTGTCCGCAAATACTATGGTGTCATCTGCATACCTGATATTATTTAGCCGGTACCCGTTTAGTAGAATACCTTTTTCAGTTTCGTGCAAAGCTTCGATAAATATTTTTTCAGAGTAAAGATTGAAAATTAGGGGGGACAAAATGCAGCCTTGCCTCACTCCATGCATGATTTTGACATATTCGGTGAGTTCACCGTCAACTATGAGGTTTGCAGTCTGATTCCAGTAAAGGTTTCTAATTATTTTCAGACCTTGGTTGTTAATTCCTGCTTCTTTTAGTATTTGCATCACCTTGGCGTGTTGTACTCGATCAAACGCCTTCTCGTAATCAACCAGACATGCGTATACGTCGCGTCTCTGCATATCTGGAATAAGACTTGTATTGAAAACAAAGCCTCTCTCGTACCAACAGCATTTATGAACCCGAACTGGTTGGGCGAAATTTGACTTTCACATAGCTTGTAAATTCTCGTATGGATTACCTTTAGGAAAAATTTTAGGAGATGACTCATCAGGCTTATCGTACGGTATTCTTCGCACTTTTTGGCTCCTGGTTTTTTTGGAAGTGCAATAAACTCTGACTTCAGCCATTCTGTTGGTATTTGTCCAGAGTTGTATATGTTGTTGAATATCTTTGTGATTATTGCTATTGATTCGTTGTCCATCAGTTTGAGTAGTTCTGCTTGTATATTATCGGGGCCTGCTGCTTTGCCATCCTTTAGCTGTGTTATGACAGAATAAACTTCCTGCTGTAATATTCTTGGTCCATCATTTACCTCTTCTTCTAGCTCAAAAGTGTTATCTCTTTTGTCTTCAAATAGTTTTTCTAGATATTCTTTCCACGTTCTAATTTTACTCTGTTCATCTAAGATGATGTTTCCGTCAGAATCAGTTAGATTTCCTCTCTGTCTCCGTCTTAGTCCACCTGTGAGTTCTTTAATTTTCCTATATACATTGTGACTATCGTACTTTGATTGTAGAATCTCAATTTCTTGGCATCTCTCCATTGCTTCTTTTTCTTTCGCTTCTCTAATTTTCCTTCTTATTGATATATTGATTGTTTTATATTGTCGGGATTATATTTTGCATTTCTTCTTTCGTCCATTAGTTTCAGGATCTCATATGTCATCCATTATTTCTTCTTGGTTAATTTATCTGCCTTTAAGTGTCTATCCTTTACATTTTGAACTATTTCGGTCATCTGTTTGATCATTTGTTCTTCGTTCGATGCGTCTCTAATTGCAGTCACTTGCTCGTTTAACGTGGCTTCGACTCTCATTTTCGTGTCAGGGTCTTTTAGCATACGTATGTCGTATGATTATGATTTCTTTTTCTGCACTATTTTGAGTTTGACGCGAAATATTCCCACCAGTGGAACGTGGTCCGTCTCTAAGTCTGCTCCAGGATAAGTCTTGACAGATGTAAAGCTGTTTCGGAATCTTTTGTTTACTAAAATGTAATCTATTTGATTTCTAATAATTCTCCCGGGTTTGTCTTAAGGGGATTTCAATGTGTACAGCTTTCAAGGTGGTAATTGGGAAAATGTGTTAGTGACAACGAGTTCTGAGTCTTCTGCAAATTTTTCTAGGAGGTCTCCTCTGTAGTTTCTGACTACAAGTCCATGTGCGCCGATGTACTGCGTCTTATCTCCAGCTCCAATCTTGGCATTAAAGTCTCCCATAATGATAAGAACTTCATGTAGTGGAATTTTCTGTATAATTCTGTTGATATTCTCATAAAACTCAATAGCTTCTTCCTCTTCTTTGTCTGCAGTGGGAGCATAAACTTGGATAATATTTATATTGACGGGGTTGGCTTGTACTTGTAGTAACATCACTCTCTCTGATATTGGCGTAAAGTTAGTAACGCATTTGGCAACTTTGGGAGAAACGATAAATTCGACTCCATATTCATGTGATCCATCACTTTTTCCGGAGTAGTAGACCTTGTGATTTTCCACTATTTCCCCAGAATCTGGCCATCTCATTTCTGCTATTCCCATGATTTCAATATTCATTCTCTTCATCTCCTGTATTGCATTGTGGATTTTTCCTGCTTTATATAAGGTTTTGACATTCCATGTATAGATCTTGATATTCTTTCTGCACTTCAATTTATTATCTTGTGGTGAACTCAAAACTGTCCTCCCCGGAGAACCGATCGGAGGACTTACTCCGGAATTTATTTTAGTGTTGAGCATTACCATGATTGATTGACTAGGGCGTATCGCTCTGGATCATTATTGGGGTGTTTTCCCTACTTGTGCTTCCCCATCCTTATACCGTTGACCAAATATTTGGTTCATCCGCCTTCGGGGCCGATTTCACAACCTCAGGACAAAAGGGTGCCCTTCCACTTACCAACTCATCCGCCCGAAGCCGTTGGTCAGTAAGTGGGGGAATGCTTATACCGGCAATCTTTCGGTGAAGAATATGTAGTAGAAAGAAATATAGCGACCCGTCTGCCTTCGGAAACCTAATCGCCATTCGGGGTCGGAAGAAACAAGAGTTAGCCAAGAGAGGCTGATAGGAAAGATTAAAGAAATTTCACTCTAGATAAGTTGAAAAAGAGCAAAATGTGAAGGCCCTTATGATCCGCCAGGTGCGTTTCATAAGCGTATGAGTATTGATACACCTTGTATTCCCGCTCATACTTCGGGGTGTTGACTACAGACTGTATGGCTCGTCCAGCATGCCACAGCATGGAGTATAGGGTGCACGCCATTTTACGAATGTGAACACCCCAACTACATGGCCATACAATAGTTTGATACAATTTTCAACTTATAAACACACACACAAATAATAAAATTCCCAACCTGACATCTGAGTGAACGTGGTCCTGTTTTGAGGAGATGATGACATTGAATGCATCTACACACGTTAGCTACAAGCCCCTTTGTAACTGATATCTTATAATTTTGTTTTGTTTATTCTTCTTCTTCAAATGCAAATCCACTAATGGATGTTAGCGATCACATTTTCCATTAACTTTATGTTTCTTGTAATGTGTATCAGAGATTGTATGTCGTTAATCCCTGTCCATTGCCTTATGTTTCGGAGCAAGGACATTTTCTTGCGTCCTATTCCTCTCTTGCCTTCAAATTTACCCTAGATTATAAGTTGAAGGAACTGGTATTTTTCGTTTCGTATGATGTGACCCAAATACGCCGTTTTTCTTTTCTTGATGTTTTCGAAAAGCTGGCGTTCTTGGTTGATTCCTTTAAGGACATCTACATTTGTGACTTTCGCCGTCCATGGTACCTTTAGGATATGGCGATAAAGCCACATTTTGAAGGCATCTAATCTGTTCATATCCCTCGTTTTGAGTGTCCAGCCTTCTATACCATATAGCAGCACCGACCACAAGTAGCATTTAGTAAACCTTAGTCTCAGTGTAAGGTCGAACTCTGAGCAGGTCAGTACCTTCCTGAAATTTACGAAAGCTTGTCGAGATTGCTCAATGCGACATTTTACTTCCCTGTCCGACGCCCACTCTTCAAAAAGCCACGTTCCCAGGTATTTAAATTTGCTCACTCTTTCAATGGAATTAGTATTCAGTTTTATATTGGAGTCTTGTTTATTAACAACAAACAATTAAAACCTCTTATTCTGGCCTAAGGATGGGACATAACCTGTAAGTCGCCAAATCTGTAGCCAATATTTAACATAAATAAAGGATAAAAGATTGTGAGTCTTGACGCTTTTCTTTACCTAATCATTGCATTATCTTATTAAATTGACTCCAAATATGTCACAGGAAAAATGTCACATATCTGTTTACTTCCAACTCGCAAATATGGCGGTTGTGCCATTATTTCTCAAGCAAGCAAGCAAGCAATAGTAATTTAACCCAGCTTTGGAGACTTGCTCACCCCTAGAGAATGACATTGGGGTGATACAATTTATTGGGGCGAGTAGGTTTAACTTATGTATGCAGGAATTACTCCACCCCGCTCCAATGCTCCAGACCATCCACTTCCCCCCGATAGCACTCTGATGCGCTATAGGGGCACTCAATTAGCAAAGTGCCTATCATATGAGAGTCCTGGGTACACGGACTCCCACACGAAATCCTACCTCGATCAATGCAGGCAAGCTTGAGGCGCTCTATTCCCTCTATCTCTAGTGACTTATCTTTGATGCTCAGGCGCCGAGTCCTCGCTCTGGGCTACGTCCAGTTCGGTGACCCGGCGCTCGAGGATGTGGGCCCTTCTTGCCCATTTTTTGGGTTTTGTTAATATATTTTTTTTGTGGCTTGCGCCTATTGTTAATGTTATATTGATCTTTTTAGTGACCGTTTTTTGAAGTTTTTTGTAGATTTTTTTTTGAGGGATGTGTGAAACGTATAAAAATCAACATTAATAAATATAATGCGATGCTAAAGGTGAGAACGTTGTCACCTTTTGATAGAGCTACGATTATCTAGACTTTATTATATATTTATTATTAATATTTACTGTTTGGGTCTTCTATGTTTCCACCTATGGTACACATCATACCTTAATATCTCTTACAGGATCCGGTTTGGGTGGTCTTATAGCTCAGCAAATTTTGTTCTGGCTTTTTTCTCCATTATATCGAGTACTCTTATTTGTTTTAAGTCTCTAAATAAGAACCGTTCGGCGATATATCTGGGCACGTTTGCAGCTTCACTGAGGCAGTTGTTGTGTGCCGCTTTTATCTTCTTTGTTACTTTGACTTGTGTGACCCTATGCAAGAGATGCGTATGTAATTATTGGCAGTATAATGCTATTTATCAGTCTTAAATTTGTTTTCATGGCTAATTGGCTTTTTTTCCTGTGAGTCCTCTTATTGCCGTTCTGGCCGCTGCTGTTTTCTGGACTGTTGCGTTGACATGCGATGTGAATATTAGACCTTGGTCCATTATTACTCCTAAATATTTAGCTTCGCTTTGCCATTCGATAAGTCTGTCTTGCAATGTTAGCTGCTCTTCTGGGATACCTCTTCTTTTTTAAGGATAACCGCTTGGGTCTTACCTGGATTTATTGCTATTTTCCATTGGATACTCCGTTCTTCTATTGTGTCCAATGTCGTCTCTAGATTTCTTACAGCTATATCCAGATTCATGTGTTTTGCAGCAATTTCAGTGTCGTCTGCATAAAAGCTGAAGAAAGGCTACAGAACTTGTGATAAAACTGCCCCCTGTGGTACTCCAGCTTCCGGAATTCCGTGTTCTGATAGAACTGGTCCTATCCGGACCCTGAACCTCCGGTCACTTAGGTACGAAGAAAAAATTTTCATTATGCCCCCGCTGTATCCATAATCTCTCATTTTGTATGTCAGTCCTTCATGCCACACTCTACCAAAGGCTTTGCTTATATCCAGAAAGGCTGCTCCCGTGTATTGTTGGTCGTTGAATCATGCTGCTATATATTCGGTAAGTCTTAATACTTGAAGCTCGCTGGAATGTTGAGCTCTAAATCTGCCATTATTCCTTTGACGGTAAAATGAATATTTTTATTCTGGAACAATGACACTTTTCAGTTAGGTATGCTCTGGCATTCGACGTGAACGTATCGTTATTTTATCACAAAAACCGTTGTAGTTCGAACAGTGTCCTAGTAGACTAGGGAATTTAGCACTAATGCACCAGAATTAATCCTAAAATAAAAATTAAATTTTTACTCTGTTGCAATGCGAAGGAAAAACCGTCTTATTCTTCACTTAAAACAGGGAGCGCACACCAGCACTCTAAATCGACGATTTTCGACTCTAATTGGAGTCATCATCAGAGAGGCGTAGGTTTGCTGCTCTCTGCTCCAAGTTACGAAATCACAAAAGCTTATCCCCGCATTGCAACTGACGTTTATGGAGTAGGTGACTAGCGTCAACTGGCAACTGAAAGGCAAAGTAAGTTTTTAACCTGATAGAAACATTAATAATATTGAAAAATATTAAAAATATTACGAAAAGATTTTTAATTGAAAACTTATTGGTCCATTTTCCTGGTAACACCTCCATGGCTTCTAAAAATTGCAAACCAGATGTATACTGAAGCGAAGCAGGCAAGAAGGAATTAAAAAAATTTACAACCCACGACCCCGTCTGTTCAGCTGGTTAATTTCAACGGAAAATGGACCTAGTCACTCAAAGGAGTAAAGACCAATTTAAAAATAAAATAAAAATTCCATTTTTTTTTTCAGTTACAATGCGAAGGCAAAACCGTCTTATTCTTCACTTAGAACAGGGAGCGCAGACCAGCACTCTAAATCGACGATTTTCGACTCTATTTGTAGTCATCATCAGAGAGGCGTAGGCCTGCTGCTCTCTGCCCGAAGTGACAAAATCACGAAAGCTTATTCCCGCATTGCAACTGACGTTTATGGAGTAGGTGACTAGCGTCATCTGGCAACTGAAAAGCAAATTAAGTTTTCAACCTAATAGAAACTTTAATAATATTGAAAAATATTAAAAATATTACTAAAAGATTTCGTGATTTTGTTACTTCGGGCAGAGAGCAAAAGGCCTACGCCTTTCTGATTTAGAGTGCTGGTCTGCGCTCCTGTTCTAAGTCAAGAATAAGACGGTTTTGCCTTCGCATTGCAACTGAATAAAAATGGAATTTTTATTTTATTTTTATATTGGTCCTTTCCCCTTTGAGTAACTAGGTCCATTTTCCGTTGGGATTTACCAGCTGAACAGACGGGGTCGTGAATTGTTATTTTTTTTTAATTCCTTCTTGTCTTCTTCGCATCAGCGTCCATCTGGCTTGCAATTTTTAGAAGCCATGGAGGTGTTACCAGGAGAATGGACCAATAAGTTTTCACTTAAAAATCTTTCAGTAACATTTTTAATATTTTTTCATATTAATAATGTTTCTATTAAGTTGAAAACTTACTTTGCCTTTCAGTTGTCAGTTGACGCTAGTCACCTACTCCATAAACGCCAGTTGCAATGCGGGAATAAGTTTTCGTCATTTTGTCACTTCGGGCAGAGAGCAGCAGACCTACGCCTCTCTGATGATGACTCCAAATAGAGTCGAAAATCGTCGATTTAGAGTGCTGGTCTGCGCTCCCTGTTCTAAGTGAAGAATAAGACGGTTTTGCCTTCGCATTGCAACTGAATAAAAATAAAAATTTTATTTTATTTTTATATTGGTCTTTACTCCTTTGAGTAACTAGGTCCATTTTCTGTTGGAATTTACCAGCTGAGCAGACGCGGTCGTGAATTGTAAATTTTTTGAATTGCCTCTTGTCTTCTTCCCTTCAGCATCCATCTGGCTTGCAATTTTTAGAAGCCATGGAGGTGTTACCAGAAAAATGGACCAATAAGTTTTCAATTAAAAATCTTCTGGTAATATTTTTAAAATTCTTCAATACTGTTAATGTTTGTATTAGGTTGAAAACTTACTTTGCCTACCAGAATTAATCGATTTTTAAATACATCACCTAGACTTACAACTTTTTGTATTGTGTTCAGGATGATGTCAGGAAAAAAGCCTATTATTGCAAAATGGGTGTATACGTATAATTGCATTTGAAAGTGCATAAAATGCATCCAAAAGTGCATAAACATGTCAAAATAAGTATATTAAGGGCCAGATTTTGTTATTCGGGGGTTTTGGTTCGTTGAACATTATTACACAGTCAGAACTGACCTCCGGAGGACCTGGTGCCCAGGGTCCCTGTTAAGGCACGTCATCTGGAGGTTCTAGGGTTATCGGAACTAAATTCATGCAGACAGATTACTTGTAGGTGCAACTAGATTACTCGGATGGTTTTTAGGGTTGCTACTAGAGAATACGCTATCAGAACCGACATCTGGAGCACCTGGTGCCGGGTGTCGGTTATGTCATCTTCCTGAGTTTCGACGGATTTTGGCATTAAATTAATGCAAGCATATTATACAAGGAGTTTTTGGGGTTACTGAATACGAGATCGCCACCAGAAATGACACATTTTGCACCTGCTGCTTACGGTCACTGCTAAGGCACGTCATCTTCTGGAGTTTCAAAGTGTTCCGTTATGCATTTAATGCATGCAAATAGATTACTAGGTGGTTATTGGGTCGCTGAATACGGAGACGGCATCAGAAGCGACTCCCGGACCACCTGGAGCCCAAGGTCACTGTTAAGACATGTTACCTTCTGGCCTTTGGAGGGTTTTAGGGCACCAGATGCACCAGGGATGGCTCTGATGTCGTATTCTTATTCAGCGGCCCCAGAAATTCCTTTAGTAATCTGTTTGCATTACTTTAGTACCGAAAACCCTCGAAACTTTAGATAACGTGCCTTAGCAGCAAACCTGGGCACCAGGTTTTCTGGTGGTTAGTTCTGATGGCGTATTTGTCTTCATCGACCCCAAAAACCACCGAGTAACAATATCTTGCTCTTAATATACGCATTTTGACATGTTTATGCAGTTTTGGATGCTTTTTTTGCACTTTAAAATGCAGCTATATATTTCCATCCATTTTTCCATAGTAGACTTTTTTCCTGACATCATTCTGAACACAATGCAAAAGTTTCTTGTTGCAAGTCTTTAGGTGCTGTAGATGCCGTGGTCTATAGGTATTTGTTGTTAATTTAAAAAAACGTGACCAATGTTTTAAAAGAAAAGTGACATAATTCAAAATTTCGATCTCTGTTTTTTGTTAAATCAGATCTCATAGTTTTTTTTGGTTTTGTCTCTTACACAATTAGATGCACGAACGAAGAATATGACATATTCTTCGTTTTTAATTTAGAAATTTCAGCAGTTACCGTTTAAAACTTTTAAATTTAGATCTAAAAAATCTATTTTTGTCTTCCCTGAAAAAAGTTGTTTGCGATTTGGTACACTTTTCTTCCAAATGAGCGATATATTATTACATTTCAGTTTAGGTGTAGCTTCAATGAGCTTTTAACCACGTCTCATCATTTAAACAATATTATCACTGTTTATAGAATAATGTGAACTATTAACTAATGGGCATAATTTGCTGATTTTCATTAGTAATTACACGAGAGCTCTAAAATTATCGATTTGTATTCCGAGTGACACTTTAATAGTTTAAATTATGTCAAAGTGTTACGAGGGCAAAACAAATCGATAATTTAAGAGGTTGAGAGTAATTCGGTAAGATTATTTCATGAATAAAACTATCTTTTTAAATCATTTTTAACTAATATTATATTAACATATTTGCCTGAATATTTACTAAACCTGTTACTTAGTGTTCTCTGTGACCAGCTGTAAAACATTAAAATGATCAATAACTTCACTGAATGTATTTTTGCGTTGCAACGAAGGGAACCTGACGTAAAATACTTAACTACGAGAAATTATCAAAAATAAATTTGCTTTAAAGCGTATTGCCTAAAAACAACTAGAGTTTATTTTCTGGCGAAAGATCCCAATTCCGAAGGAGGAGGGTCTATATTTATCGTTTCATTCATGAAATATTTTTTGCATTTTTATTAACTGTAGTTGTTCAACTGCTACTTTGAATTCGACAATGTATATTGTTGATTGATATTAGAAGTTATATCATAGAATACTTCTAGAAGTTCTGTGGTGAGCGGTGAATTATAAATAGGTTTCCTTGGGGTATCTAAAGATGTCCTTTATATGAATTTATACCAACAGATTTATACCAAATACTTATTTAAGAGGGACAACCAGATTTAGAGAAAGCTGGAAATTGATAACAAATTTGTGAAAAGAAAAGAATAAAGACATTATACAGAGCATAAAACCTAAAGACTGGGTAGAGTATTTCAAAGAAGTTTTAGTAGAAAACAGAGTCGAGAACAGGTAAACCAAAACCAAAATAGAATTGCAATGGTAAGCTCGTCAATAAAATTAACAACAGAATAAAATAAAAATGTATGTAAATAGATGAATACGAACAAAGCAGCTAGACCAGGGGATATACAAAGAGAATTGTTTAAGTATGAAATGAACAAATTATACGAATATCTTCGGCAACTGTTTCAAGGATGCATATAAAGAAGAATCCCTATAGGATTGAATCCATATCTTAGTATTAGATATGAAAAGGGAGATAAAAACAATTGTTAAAATTACTGAGGGATAGCTGGGATAGCCAAATCTATGAGTAGAATATGTAGGATGATTTTGCAGAATCAAATTGACAAAGCATAATTAGATTCTGAAGCAGAACAAGCAGGATATCATGCGTTTTGATCCACCATTGACCATATTTTCTCCTTAACCCAGGTAACAGAAATAGGGTACCAGATGGCACGGAATCAAGAAATTCCTATGTCTTTCGTCGAGCTACGGAAAGTTTATGATAGCTTTCCACTGAATCATCTGTGGAAATCATGGCTATGTAGACCCTGTTGAGTGCCACTCGCAATAGTTCTGCGCTACTGCATTCAAACCATTCCCTCAAGTTCTTAAGCCAAGATATATATTCTTCTCACACTTTCTCATACCTTCCTCAAATTGTGCTTTGCATAATAAGTTGTAAAGTTGGAAAGCAAGCTGAAGAACAAGCTGGTTTTCGCAAGGGACGTTCAACGGTAGACAATATCTTTACTTTAAAAATAGCACTAGAAAAAAGAATACAGAGAAATCAGGAAATCCACATCGCACTTATCGACCTAGAAAAAGATTACGATAGTGTCCCCATAATAGAACTATGGAAGTCAATGAAAGACATCGGTATCGATGGAAAACTTATAAAAGCAACTAAAATGTTATATGAGACCACTAACACCAGAATCAAAAACGGCAAAAATTTCACTGAAGCATTTAATACTTCAAAAGACCTCCGACAAGGATGTTGTCTATCTCCCACTCTCTTTAAAATATATCTTGACCAATCCTTACAGAGGTGGACAAAAGCAGTAAAACCGATGGGACTGAAAGTGGGAGACGACTCCCTATTTACATTATACTTTGAGGACGACCAAGTTGTTATAGCCCAAGATCAAGATGACTTAAGCTATATGATACGGAAGCTAAATGAACATTACCAACAGGCAGGATTAGTAATAAATATGGACAAGTCAGAATACTTCATAGTCGGAAATGAAGACATTGAAAACCTACCATTGGAACAAGGACATATTGTTGGTGTGAAACAATGCAAATATTTGGGAGCTATATTTAACAAACGAGGAAATAGTGAAGATGAAGCACAACACAGAATCAATAAAGGTAGAAGCATCACTAGATCTCTCAATTCAATTTTATGGGGCAAAGATATCAGGAAGGAAACAAAGAGAAGAATATATGAAAGTATAATGAAGAGCGCTACAATCTACGGGGCAGAAGTTTGAGACATAAATGCAAGAAATAAAAAGAAGCTACTTAGTACAGAAATGCACTTTTTGAGGAGAAGTTGTCAGGTCTTGTCAGTTGTCAAGAAATGAAACAATTAGGGAACATATGAAGGTGGAAAAAACTATAATAGACGATATTGATAGGAGACAGCTGACATGGTTCGGTCACGTTAAAAGAATGAATGAGACTCGCTGGCCGAGAAAAATATTAGAGTGGGTCCCACCGGAGAGAAGAAAAAGAGGACGACCATGGAGAAGCTGGAGGGACAATATTCAGGAGGCAATGGATTCGAGGCAATTAGATGAAGATATGTGTTACGATAGAAAAAGTTTGAAGCTGGGTATGGAGAGGCGGCGACAGTCATAGAAATCCATTATATATACCGGGTGTCCACTTATATTTTCCCCCATTTTAACTGCCTATAACTTCTAAACGGCTTGAGATAGAAAAATGCGGTTTTCGCTGAAATGTTTTATTTTAGTAAAAGTTTTGTACGAATGTATTGAATTTTTATATCACTTTCAAATATGAAAAAAAATGGCGGATTTTTGGAAACAAACGTTGTTGACTTTTTTTTAATGGAACATCCAGTACATTTTTTGTAAATTGAAAGAAAAGTCATTAACCTATCCAGCGATATAAAGTTTTTTAAATCGGTTGTCAAATCACTGAGTAATCAATTTTTAAAATGAGCGGTGCGACGTGGATATCACATACAGTCGGAAAAATGAAAGAATACCCATGAACGAACATATAAAACACGATGTATTTTACTGTTACCGTGTCACACAAAGAATTGGCCAGCGCAAGTACATGTAATAATTATTGTTACATGTACTTGCACTGGACAATTTTCTTTGTGATACGGTGACAGGAAAATACAGCGTGTTTTATGTGTTCGTTCATGGGTATTCTTTAATTTTTCCGACTGTACCTAAATAACATAACTAAGCAAAATGATATTATGTTAAGTGATTTCCACATTGCATCTCTCATTTTAAAAATTATTTGCTCAGTTATTTGACAACCGATTTCAAAAATTTTTATATCGCTGGGTAAGTAAATAACCGTTTTTTCAAGTTACAAAAAAATATACTGGGTGTTTCAATAAAAAAAGTCAACAACGTTTTTTATTTCAAAAATCCGCCATTTTTTATTTAAAAGCGATATAAAAATGGTAAAAAACGGTTATTTATCTATCCAACGATATACATTTTTTTAAAATCGGTTTTCAAATAAATGAGCAATTAATTTTTAAAATGAGAGATGCAATGTGGAAATCACATCAATTCGCTTAGTTATGTAATTTAGGTAGGTGATATCCACGTTGCACCTCTAATTTGAAAAATTTATTACTCAGTGATTTGACAACCGATTTTGAAAAACTTTTTATCGCTGGATAGGTGAATAACCTTTCTTTCAATTTACAAAAAATATACTGGGTGTTCCATTAAAAAAAGTCAACAACGTTTTTTTCAAAAATCCGCCATTTTTCTTTTCGTATTTGAAAGAGATATAAAAATTAAATCCATTCAGACAAAACTTTTACTAAAATAAAACATTTCAGCGAAAACCGCATATTTCTATCTTGAGCCGTTTAGAAGTTATACGCAGTTAAAATGGGGGAAAATATAAGTGGACATCCGGTATAATAAGTCGTAAAAATGAGTATTTTGGCTCTTTTATCGCATGGCGTAAGTACTTAAGTTTTCATCTCTTCATAGTCAATACTATTTCCTATCCCTCTATTTACTTCCGCGTTAGACATTCTTTGAAGCCATGACATTCGTAGAATTCCTCTGTAACACTAAAGTTCAAAGGCGTCCAACTTATTCAGATTTACTGGTTTTAGTACCCACTCTTCCAAGCCATAAAGAGTACACGTAATACCAAAAGCACTCCTAGGCGTAGTTCTAACCTTATATACCGACAATAAAGACACTTTTTTGCTGACGACATAGCATTAATTAGCAGAAACCTAAATAGTTTAAAGGAAGAATTTACGAAGTTGTGCAAAGAAGCATCCAAAAGGGGTTTAGAAATAAATCAAAACAAAACAAAATACCTAATATGCTCAAGAAAAAACCAAGTTAATATGATAAACTTAAATATTGGTGAATATGAATTTGAAAAGGTAGAACATTTTAAATATCTTGGAGTCTTAGTTAATGGAACTAATGATAGAAGTATCGAAATTAATGAAAGAATCCAGGCAGGAAAGAGAACCTACTGGAAATACAGTAACTTCCTCAAAGATAAAAAACTTACTCAGAATACAAAACTGAAAATTTACAAAGCAGCAATTAGACCAGTAATCACATATGGTGCTGAAGTAATGTGTCTGACACAGAAAGAGGAAAAAATATTGAGGATTCTAGAAAGGAAAATAATTCGGAGGATAGCAGGACCACTAAACTTAGGTAATATGTAATGAATTTAGAAAACTCATGAACCACGAAGTAAGAGAACTTCTGAAACGAGAAGACATCTTCAGATTTATTAAGGCACAGAGACTCAGATGGATGGGACATATAGAAAGGAGGAATCTAGAAGCCGTTATCAAGAAAATGTTCAAATGAAGACCTGTATCAGGCAGACCACGAGGAAGACCCAAAACTAGATGGAAGAACCAGATAGTGGAGGACCTGGAGTAACCAGAAGCAAAAACAGGAATGAATGGAGGAAAATTGTAGAAGATGCCAAGTCACACAACCCATTGTAAAACCACAATGTTAATGCGGATTGATTCACCGCGACAAACGAATCGGAAGAGCCCAAAGAGGGCGGCAATCACTCCGGTAGGAGTGTAGATACCATGATGATGATGTAGAAAGACACTTTTAACTTGCAAGTTTAATGCATGATGCACGTGCTATTTTAATGGATGTGTTAATTTCTTTGGGTTTTGTCTACATTTGATGTTATCTATGTACCAAACTATTTGTAGGTATCCACACTTTCAATTACAGTATCGTCAATATCTCCCACAACTAATACAGTATCCACCATTTATTTAAAATATACGTCGAAAGTGCTTTAAAGATACCACTCATTAACAATATGGTATATACATACACGTTCAATTTTGCAGACCATCAAGTGTGGCTCAATTTTATCATGACTGAAACTATATGGCCCGAAAATTAATTGAGGGGTATGATATATTGGATCTAGAAGTCAATAAAAAGAAAACCGAATACTTGTGCATTGGAGGACAACAAAGGGATCTCATTTTAGACGTCAGAACAACGATGAAGAACTGCTACGACCACAAATATTTAGGTATAAATATTTCGCACGATGGAACATTCCACAAAACCAGAAGAGAAAGAAATACGGCAGGTAGAAAAACCATTATATTGTTAAACAGTATTTTGTGGAACTATTATAGAACTATTATAGTCCATCACAAAAGCAAACAAAAGAGGAAATAAAGATTATAGTGGAAAGTATAACTACTCTAAAAATATACAGCTATGAAGTATGCCCACTGAAAAAAGTCCATTGGCAACGCTGAGAGCAACTAAAATGGATTTTTGGAGAAGACCAGCAGGAAGATCTAGAGCAGAAAGGATGATCAACCAACGCATTAGATAAATACTGGGAATTAATTGAACAATCACAGATGACCTACCAACAAAAGAACTTATCTCTTTCGGAGATATACAAAGAATGTATGAAGAAAAAATTCCACAAGAAATACAAAAATTGCAAAAACGAGGTAGACCGAGAATAAGTTGAAGGAATAGACAAAGAACTGAGAGAAAAAAACAGAAGAGAACGTATGCAACAATCGAGCGATGTGGTGATTGGAAGTCGGAAATGTAAAATTAAAATTACAGTGTGCATAGTTTAGGACTTAGTCCTAATTAACAATCATTAGTGTTGGATAAATAAAAGGAAACCTTGCGTTTTTAATATATCTTGATGATTAATGTACCTATAATAAACCTAATATTTATTTAAATATAAATAAAGTAGAAAAACTCGAAGGGGTACCACAAAGTTTTTTATTTATTAAATAGTCTTGGAAGACGACAAAATCAAAGGCGTGCAATCCTGCAAATATTTGGGGGTCATTTTCAACAAGAAGGGAAATAGCGCACATGAAGTCAGGGAAAGAACAAACAAGGGCAGAGCAGCGACCCGTGCCTTAAACTCTCTTTTCTGGCAAAAAACAATTCGACGAAAAACCAAAAAACACATTTAGTCTAAAGTATTACACTTTCCTATTCGGAAGTATGGGACGTCACCAAAGCTAATAGAAACAAACTTATGACGACAGAAATGGATTATCTGAGACGAAGCTGCGGTAGATCGAAACTGAAGAGAGTTAGAAACGAACAATTAAGAAACGAAATGAAAATGGAGCGAAATAATAATGATGACATAGAAAGAAAACAATTAATCTTGTTCTGACATCTTAAAAGAATGCCAGAGTACATATGGCCTAGAAGGGTACTGGAATGGATCCGTCCTGAAAGAATAAAGAAAGGACGACCACGGAGAATTTGGCGCAACGATATTGATGAAGCAATGGTGGCAAGAGACTTAGAAGAGGCAACTGCATATGACAGAAAAATTTGGAAATTGGAGACGGAGAAGCAACGACAGCAGTAATCATTCCGTTATATATATACAAAGAATTTCTCTGGAAAGTTTTAGATACAAATGTTGTACAGAAAAAAAATGGTGCAACTTTTAATGTAGACGTTATACATCCCCAAACTAACTCTAATTTTTTTAGATACTGACCATGGGCGGTGAATGGCTAATTTTGGTCTTAATTTATGTTTTGGATGGTGCCGAAAATGGAAATAAGGTTTATTTTTAATTGTATGTAAGGAAACATTGTCAAAATCGCAATTTTAACCTGAAAATGAAAAAAATGAAATCACGTTTTTTTTACGTTTTACTCTCTACAACTCTGTACCGTTTTAATATGTTTTTTCTGAAATTTTTACAGCATAATATATATATTCCTCACCTTTATAAAAACTATGAAAACTGTTGTAAGCTTTCAGTCCTTTTCTCATAAAAGTTATGAATTTTTTAACATCAAAGGTGCAGATTCATAAATTACAAAGTTAAATCGCAAAAATTTAGTAAAAAATTTAAAATTTATTTATTTGATTACCTTTATGTTAAACTATAGAGTCAAAGGAAGTTTTATAAGGAGTTTTAGATCTAGATGTGTTATAGAAAAAAAAATATGCAACTTTTAATTTTAAGAAAAACGTGATTGAATTTTTTTTTTATTTTTATGGTGAAATTGCGATTTTGACAATGTTCCTTCACATAAAATTCAAAACAAACTTCATGTTCGTTTTCAGCACCATCAAAAACATAAAGTAAGACCAAAATTAGCCATAGTCAGTAACTCGAAATATTAGCGTTATTTTGGGGATGTATAACGTCGATGTTAAAAGTTTCACTATTGGTTTCTATAAAATGTTTTGAACTAAAACTTTCCAGAAAGCTTCGTTGTACTCTATATTTTACAAAAATGTAATTATAAATCTCAATTTAAAATTTCGTCACTTAACTTTTGCGATTAAACTTAGCAATGCACAAATCTGCACCTTTTACTTTAAAAAATTAATAACTTTTACCAGTATAAGACTGGAAGTTTGAAACAGGTACCGTTGTCTTTAAAAATGTTAGAGCTATATACTGCAAGAATTTCAGAAAAAATATTAAAATGGAACAGAGTTGTAGCGATCTAAACGCAAAAAAAGTTATTTCACCTTTTTTTATTTTTAGGAGATAATTGCGATTTTGACAATATTCCCCCCCGTAAAATTAAAAATAAATTTTATTTTCGTTTTCAACACTGTTAAAAAATAATGTAAGACCAAAATTAGCCATTCATCACCTATGGTCAGTATCTCGAAAAAATAAGCGTTATTTTGAGGATTGCTTATGGCTATATTAAAAGTTGCACTATTTTTTTTCTATAAAACATTTTGATATAAAGGTTTCCAGAGACTTTTGTGCTCTATATTTTAACATAAACGTGATTAAAAAGCTAAATTTTACGTTTCGTCACTCAACTTTTGCGATTAAACGTTGTAATGCATAAATCTGCATCTCTTACCTTTAAAAAATTCATAACCTTTAACAGAATAAGACTGAAAGCTTGAAACAAGTACCGCTGTCTTCAGAAGTGTTGGTGATATTCTATACTGGAAAAATTTCAGAAAAACCATTGTAGCGACGTAAACGCAAAAAACGTGATTTCATTTTTTTTTATTTTTAGGGTAAAATTGCGATTTTGAAAATGTTCCCCCACAGAAAATTCAAAATTAACCTCATTTTCGTTTTCAGCACCATCAAAACCGTACAGTTTGATTAAAATTGGCCCCATTTACCTCTCCGTGGTCAATATCTCGAGAAATAAGCGTTTTTTTGGGGGTGTGCCGCCAGTCTATAATGTTTATGGAAATATTTAATTATTATTTTTTTTGTTTATTAGGCAATCTGTTATAACATATAACAATAGGCACATTTTATCTGAGAAATAATGACATGAAGAGATTGTGACCAGCGCCACACATCTCTATAGAGATAATATTAAATTACTGTATTACATATATTAACTTAGCTACTGTAACAATATTAATGTCTGTGCGGTAAATCTAATGGTGTCTGTCTCTTTAACCGTTTTGTTTCCTGACTGTTGTCTAACAAATTAATTTCAAGCACATTCGCGTGGCTTTCAAGACGTACGATGTATTTTGCACTTAACTCCACTATCACTTCACTGACTGTTTTCGTTTCCAGATCATTGTAAATATCCCTGTTAGTAACAAACCACGGAGCGTCGATTATTGAACGTAACACCTTGGACTGGAATCTCTCAATTATGGATACATTCGACTTGGATGCTGTTCCCCAGAGCTGCAGACCATATGCCCAGACTGATTTGAATATTGTGTTGTAGACTAGCAGTTTATTTCTTGTCGTGAGCTTAGACTTACGGCCTAGAAGCCAATAATGCTTACTAAGTTTTATGCCCAGTTGTTTCCGTTTGTTCCATATATAGGTTCTCCAGGTTAATCCACTGTCCAAGTGCATGCCCAGATATTTTACAGAGGTAACTGAGAGAATTACCTTATTATTTATTGTTACTGTAGGTGATTCACCGTGACATTTTGTAAAAACAATATGGTTTGATTTTTGTTCATTCAATTTAATTCTCCAATTTTGTACCCATGTATTTATTTGATTTAATACTCTCTGGAGTTTTGCAGCAGCTTCGACAGGATTTTTGTGTACTGCTAGGATTGCAGTATCGTCTGCAAAGGTGGTGGTCGTTGTATCACGATTTGTGGGTAAGTCTGCTGTGTAAATCAGATACAGTTGTGGTCCCAGAACGCTTCCTTGCGGTACCCCTGATCTGATGGGATATAGTTTTGTAAAGGCTGACTCAAACTTCACTCGAAAGTATCTTTCAGATAAATACGACTTAAGGAGTGTATATAGTTCCTCTGGTAAATTCTTTTTCAGTTTATACAACAGTCCTTGATGCCAAACTTTATCAAAAGCCTGGCTAACATCGAGGAAATATTACTACAATCCAGATAATTACTTTGGTAAAATTGATAAAAATTTTAAGCAAACTTAAATAGGAAGAAAAATAGGAAGAATAGAAAGTAAGTAGGAAGATAATAAAATATTTAATCATAATAAGTTTAATAGCACAAAAATATGCTTACTGACGAACATACTACAAGCAGAAATTTGTAGCGGTCTAAACCGGTGGTCCAAGGTAAAATTAAACTGATTGTGAGTATGTATTTTCTTTTCGTTCTTAAAGTTCTTCACTACAGAATCTCCACAAAAATGCGATAAGGTTATTGGTTGCTCACAATTTGGATTTCGAAAAGGCCTGGGTACCAGGGAAGCACTAGTTGCAACCAAAGTGCTAGCTCAGAACTGCTACGATCAAAGGAAAGATGTAATGATGTGCTTTATAGATTATGAAAAAGCCTTCGATCGAGTGCAACATCATAAACTCGTACATATACTAAAACAACTCGACATAGATCAAAAACACATTCGTTGCATAGAGGCTCTTTACTGGAATCAAACAGCTGTCGTCAAGGTGGATAATGAAACAACGCAAGCTCAAAAATTCTCAGAGGTGTAAGACAGGGATGCATTCTCTCCCCACTACTGTTCAATCTATATTCAGAACGTATCTTCCAGGAAGCTCTTGAGGAATGCGAAAGCGGCATCAAAGTGAATGGTACCTGGGTCAATAATATACGATATGCGGATGATTCGGTCTTAATAGCAGACGATATAGAAAACCTCCAAAACCTTCTTAATAAAATTGGAGAGCATAGCGAGAACATGGGACTTAGCATCAACATAAAAAAAACGAAGTTCCTTATAATCAGCCGTCAATTATGTCAACGTCAAAATGCAAGACTAGCATATAACAACCAAGATGTAGAGCGCGTAAAAAAGTTTAATTACCTGGAAACCTGGCTATGTGAAGACTGGATGTCGGATATGGAAATTAAATGTCGGATAGAAAGAGCCAGAAGTGCATTCATGAAATTCAGAAACGTCTTTACGAACTCTGACTTTGACCTAAACCTAAGATTAAGATTCACAAAATGTTATATATGGTCGGTGCTCCTATATGGCATGGAAGGATGGACTTTAAAAATAAACACAATGAATAAGCTAGAGGCATTTGAGATGTGGATCTATCGACGAATCCTTAAAGTTCCCTGGACGGCAAGAATAACAAATTAAGAAATCCTGAGAAGAATTGGTACAGAACGACAACTGATGTGCACAATTAAACAGAGAAAAACGGCATACCTGGGACACATAATTAGAAATGAAAGATGTCAGTTTCTGCAAACCTTAATTGAAGGAAAGATCGAAGGAAGAAGGGGAGTGGGCAGGAAGAAAATGTCATGGCTTCGTAATGTCAAACAATGGACAGGACTAAAAAACATAGGAGACCTAATACATACTGCAAGGGATAGAGAAAAATGGTCAAACGTGATCGCGAACATCCATTAGTGGATTGCATAAGAAGAAGAAGAAGAAGATTTTCTTTTCTTTCTGTTTATCTAATTCTATCTATCTATCTATCTATCTACCTATCTATCTATCTATCTATCTATCTATCTATCTATCTATCTATCTATCTATCTATCTATCTATCTCAGCTTCATTTATTTCAAAATTAAAGAATTAAAAACAGAGAAGATTTCTAGAAAGAAAGCAAATTATCGCTGAAAATTTATAATATTAGTAAAAGTTCATACCTACATTAAAAATGTAGAGAAAATTGTACATTCAAAATAATTAGACACGGCCCTGGATGTTTGTAGCGGCTTGTAATTTCTACTGGTAATGTTTATGCAAGGGACCTTTTAATATCGTGGAAAATAACAATATTAAATGTTATTAAATGTAACAATGTGTTCGCGTTTAGGGAGACACACATTTGCGGATGAAGATTTTCCAAGAACGTGTTTTTCACAGACAATGGCTGATATGCACATGAAAATGGGAAAATGAAAATAAAATGGTAAACGGTTGCTTTGTTTGCGTGTATAGTGTTTTAATTCGCTTTAAAATGAGATTTTTTCGTTGGATGTGACGGTAAAAGTGACATTTACGGATTAAATAATTTTCGACAAATGACCTCTAAATGAAAGACAGCAGAAAAATGTTCTCCCTTTATGCAAAAATAAATTAAAAATAACACAAATAGTTTTTGTAAATGTCATTATTTAACCTGAATTGGTAAAATGTTATCATTTAATGTTTTTTTTATTATATCCGACAAATAATTCATAAAAAATATTTTTACGAATTTTAATTGATGCATAAATAAGACAAAATTTCCTAAAAACTAGCTTATTAGAACTAAAGTTATTGTATAAAATGACCACTACCTTGTTGAAGGCAAAATCTTGCTCTTTTTTTACTGACTTAAACTTGTATGTCGGTTCGCTAAACTCAGACACAACTGGCTAGTGATTTTAGTAAGTAATTAAACCAATTTGGTAAAATTGGCAAAAAAATAATTACTAACTAGTTAATAATTACTAAATAGTTAGTAATTTTGCAAATTTTGGCAAAATTGGTAAACAACAAAAAAATTACAGACTAAAATCACTAGCCAGTTGTGTCTGAGTTTAGCGAACCGATAATATTTGTACTTGTACTTCCTAATATCGTCCGTGTTAGTTTTCATTATTTTTTTGAAGTCATCTCGAATCCTTCCAAAAAGTTCTTCCCTACTATGTATTTCAGCGTTATATACCTTCGATTTTAAATATCCCCAAACTTTGGGAATATTGTCGGATAACATATCTCTAGCTATGCGCCTGTAGAGAGAGTGGTGAAGCACCATCATGTTGAAAGTATATTCCACCTATACAGTAGAACTCCAATTATCCGGACTCCAATTATCCGGATCGCCAATTATCCGGATCAGATTGAGAAAAAGAAAAATCAAGTTTGTAAAAAAATAATTCATTTTACTATGATTCAGTATTGTGTGTCAATATTACGTAATGTAA
The DNA here is from genome assembly GCF_917563875.1 of Diabrotica virgifera virgifera. Taxonomy (NCBI): domain Eukaryota; kingdom Metazoa; phylum Arthropoda; class Insecta; order Coleoptera; family Chrysomelidae; genus Diabrotica; species Diabrotica virgifera. Next base: position 157,615,182 of record NC_065444.1, on the reverse strand, counting down.
ACTTTGTCATTTACATATTGTTGTGTATGCTGTGTATTGTTTTTTATAATAAATACCGTATATGTTCTCCATTGTGTTTTGCTGTAATTACGTTTCTTTACCGGAAAAGGCCTTTTTCGAGAAAAATCTAATTATCCGGATTTTTGTTTATCCGGATCGGGTCCGGTCCCAATTAATTCGGATAATTGGAGTTCTACTGTATTGATAAGTTTATCATCTAGCAATACTGGTAAAATATTTAGTAAAAAATTTTAATACACTTCATCGGATAGGGGGTAAATATTCCTATTAATTTGTTAACAAATATTCCACACCATACATTAACAGAAAATTTATGCTGAGAGTGAATTTGCCTTGTGCCAAACGGATTTTGCTCTGCCCAAACGTGTGAGTCTGAATTTGTATACCCCATTTTTCGTGAATGTTGCTTCATTCCCAATACTCTGGGCTAATTAGCAAAATTCATGGAAAAGTTATTTACCAGCAATTTTATTGCTGGAGTCGAATTATAAGATCCTATATATTAATATTATAGGTATGCAAAGTCCGCAGATAGTGTGCTACTTTTTTTATAAACAAAATGGCGCCGACAAATCGTATTTTTTTCATTTATTGCTCTATAACTGCGAAGATTTTAACATTAAAACAAAAACACCCAAATAAAAATTCACCGCAATTAAATTCTGCATAGAGATATGTTTTTTTTCCGATTTGCTTCGACGAAAATTTTCCTCGGAAAATGCGGGTTTTCCCAACAAAAACTCTAATTTTCAAATAAAGTTTTAGGTTAGTAATTATTAATCAATAATTAAATAACATAGTGACATCAAAGCTTTCTTGGTATAGATTGTAATTCCAGAAGCCGGTGAAAATTAAACGAATATTTTAGCAACAATTCAATTGTTAATTAACATTCTGGATTCTGCATCTGAGACTCTTCAATTTGTTATGAGATGTCGCTGTATCGCGTCTAATGGGAAATTTGAATTTTTTTTCAGATTCCCTTTAAAATGATGGTGGAGCTATTTCGATTCAGAGGTGTACACGCCAACAAAAGCTACTGAAGACGCCTGAAATGGTAGAAACAGCCTATCTAGCTGGTGTGCAACCCTCTCAATCGAAAACAAGCAAAACCATCATTTATTATTTTATTTCCTTTACTCGGTTTGAGTACTGAAAGTTCCTCTGCTGTCCTTTTCCGAGACGAATGAAGGCGGAATGTGATCGTTTCCCTTTCGTTTTCTATATTCGTCGTCTGCTGTCTTATTAATTGAAAAAGTCGCAGATTAAGGATGTACCAGTAAGAACTTTCAACGCGAAAAGTCTCAGGTTTAAATTACTATTTACCATTTTAATTTTTATTAAATTGGTGGATTCTGCATCTGAGACTCTTCAATTTGTTAATTAACAATTTACGATCGCAATAATAACCAAAATAATCATGATACATTGATCCAACTTATAAAGATTATAAAGATGAGATGCTTATTTAATATTTTATCGACAAAATATAAATTTTTCGTTTTTTTGCATAATTATTAAATTTTGAAAAAAAATAGTTATGGTACGCTGGTCTAATTAGTAAAGTACAAAGAAAGGTTATTTACCAGCAATTTTATTGCTGGAATCGAATATTATGATCCTATGTATTAATAATATAGGTATGCAAAGTCCGCAGATAGTGCGCTACTTTTTTTATTAACAAAATGGTGCCCCCAAATCGGGTTTTTTTCAATTATTGGTCTCTAACTCCGAAGTTTTTAAGTTTACACCAAAAACACTCCAATAAAAATTCACCCCAATTTAATTCTACATATAGGTACACATGTTTTTCCCGATTTGCTCCCACGAAAATTTTCCTCGGAGAAAATGTGGGTTTTCCCAACAAAATCTCGAATTTTCAAATAAATTTTTTGGGAAAGTAATTATTTATCAATAACTAAATAACTTAGTGAAATAAAAGCTTTCTTGGTATAGATTATAACTGCAGAAGCCGGTGAAAATTAAACCAATATTTTAGCAACAATTCAATTGTTAAGTAACAACTTACAGTCGCAATAAAAACCAAAATAATCATGAGACATTGATCAGACTTAGAAAGATTATAAAGATGTGATGCCTATTTAATATTTTGTCGACAAAATATAATTTTTTTATTTTTTTGCATAATCTTTAAATGTTTAAAAAATAGTTATCAACAAATTAACATTTCTCAGAAATTGTTTATTATATTCTAATTTTAAAAAGTACCTAAAACGCGTATTTCAAAGTTCTTGAAAATGAATGCTCTAAAAAATTTTTCCAACCATTTGCAAAAACGATATTTACTTTGCTGTTTCATAACTTTTTTGCAAATGGTTGCAAAAAACTTTTAATTAAAACATTCATTTTCAAGATATTTGAAATACGCATTTTAACTATTTTTTAAAATTAGAATATAATAAAAACTTTCTGATAAACGTTAATTTGTTTATAACTATTTTTTTAAACCTTTAAAGATTATGCAAAAAAATAAAAAATTTATATTTTGTCAACAAAATGTTAAATAGGCATCTCATCTTTATAAGATTTCAAAGTTTGATCAGTGTATCATAATCATTTTAGTTATTATTTCCACCGTAAATTATTAATTAACAATTGAATTGTTGCTAAAATATTCGTTCAATTTTCACCAGCTTCTGGAACTATTATCCAAACCAAGGAGGCTTTTAAGTCACCAAATTATTTAATTATTGGTAGATAATTAGTTATCTAAAACTTTATTTGAAAATTAAAGATTTTGTTGAGAAAACCCGGATTTTCCGAGGAAAGTTTTCGTCGGCGCAGATCGGAAAAAGCATATCTCTATGCAGAATTTAATTGCGGTGAATTTTAATATGAGTGTTTTTGTTGTAAAATTTAAATCTTCGGAGCTATAGAGCAATAATTGAAAATAACACGATTTTAGGGCGCCATTGTGTTTATAAAAAAGTAGGACACTATCTGCGGACTTTGCATAACTATATTATTAATATATATAATCATAAGCTTCGATTCCAGCAATAAAATTGCTGGTAAATAACTTTTCCCAAAAATGGCCTATTCTCCGATAATCAGCCCAGACTCTAAGTAAATTTCTGTTCACAATCGTTGGATTTCGGGTGATCTATCTACTAAAATCAATTCTGTGTATTTCATCTCCAGATAAAATTAAGTCGTTTTAAATTTTTTCTACTGCGAGCTCTCGCATTTTATATAATTTCAAAATTCAAATTCAAAATTTTACCAGAAAAAATTATTGCCGAAAATTCAAATTCAAATTCAGTATGGTACCACTAAATTTAGTTTTTGAGTTTTGAGTGGTTTTAGTTTTTTAGTTTTTTTTTTAGTGTCCCTTTTCTAGAGCTAACGTGTGTTACTTTCTCAATGAGACACTCTGTCTATTATGAAAAAGTTTCTTTCATTTCTCACAGCTATACTAATTACAGCTAACTTTTACCAAAATAACTTTTAACTCAATTACAAAAAACTTTTTGAAGTTAACATATACACCAAAAATTCGTATGTTTGTTAAATTAGATGTGTCATAATAGGTATAATTATTTATTCTACTTAGGAACATGTCCCCCATATTTATAAAGCATGCATCAATACGTGAGTTGAAATGAAACAGAAAATTACTAGAAAACAAAAACAATTTCCCCTAGAAATTGGAGTCTAGGAAATCATGCAAGAAATTGTGTTTGCGATCCCAAGACACATGGATATAATTATGTTGTCTGATTTTAAATGAAAAGTGTATGGAGCCTTCTAAGCCGTGTTTCGTCCTTATTAGTACGGTAGAAAAAACTAATAAAAGTTTTCACTTCTTTTTAAAAATTTTTATTGACCTTTGGAATGACGTTATGAATTATAGTTCGGCAATCAAACTAAGACAGTCATTAATATTCAGCTCACCGGGGTGCTATCTTTCAAGGTGTGAAATTTTATCAACAAGGGATCTACCTGTTTATAAAATGATCCCTTGTTTATTTAAGTACACATTTCCATCGATAGTACCCCGCTGAACTGAATATTAATGACTCTCTTAGTTTCTTTGTCGAACTATAACGTTGGTTATATTACTCCTATATTAACGTCACGATTTAATGTCGCTACAGTAGGAATAATAAGAGCTACCGAAATAAATGGTACAATTATAATATCGACGTCGCAACTTGTGACGTACATCAGCGTATGCATAGCATTGATAACCAGAAACCTAAACAGTTTAAAGTAAGAATTTGTGAAGCTGTACAAGGAAGAATCCAAGAGAGGTTTGGCAATAAATCAAAAAAAATTACCTAATATGTTCGAGAAAAAATACAATTATTGTCACAATGTTAAACATTGGCAAATATGAGATTGAAAAAGTAGAACACTATAAATATCTATGGGTTTCAGTTAATGGAATTAGTGACAGAAGCATAGTAATAAATGAAAGAATTCATACAGGAAACAGAACCTGCTGGAAATAAAACAACTTCCTCTAAGATAAGAAGATTAATTAAATACTAACCTGAAAATTTACAGAGCTGCAATTAGATCAGTAGTCACATATGGTGCTGAAGTAATGTGCTTGACACGGAAAGACGAGGAAAAAATAAAAATACTAGAGAGAAAAATCATTCGGAGAATATTAGGTCCACTAAACATTGGCAATAATGAATTTAGAAAACTGATGAACTACGAAGTAAGAGAACTTTCGAAAGAAGAAGACATCGTCAGATTTATCAACGAACAGATACTCAGTTGGATGGAACATATAAAAAGGAGAAATCCAGAAGCAGTTATCAAGAAAATCACCAAACAGAGACCAGTATTAGGCAGTCCATAAAAAAGATAGAAAACGAAATGGGAGAACCAGATAATTGCGGACCTTAAGGAGATTGAAGTGAGAGATTGGATAACCATAAACAAAAATTGGAACGAATGAAGCAATACATTATACCAAGATGCCAAGTCTGTAGTCTGTAGGAGACGCCAAGTTACACAACCAATTATTTCAAAACTATATAATATTATTTTTATAGTCTATACCTCGTTTTTTAAATATAAGGAGTAATTCAAATTTACCGCGCCGTAATGCTTGTTTGTAATTATTGGTCCAACCACAGGCAAGTCTACTCCACTAAATTATAAAAATTTGTCACTATTGACATTTATGAAATTTTGACACTAACGAAATTTAAAATTCATAGGTTAATTAAGTATTCACTTATTCACTATTGGCATTTATGAAATTTTGACACTAACGAAATTTAAAATTCATAGGTTAATTAAGTTATATCGGCGACTTTTTTTGTGTTTTCTGCCATATTTCTTTAATTTTTAGATTTTTAGTCTGAGTTTATTTAAAAAACAATTGCTTTTAGAACTTTTCAGCGACGTAAGCAAGCAAGCAATTTGATTTAACCCGACCTGTGGGAGATATTCACCCTATCGAAAAAGTACATTCGGGTGTAACAATTCATTGGGGCGAGGAATTTTAACCCGAGTAAAACAGGGATCACCCCACCTCGCTCCAATGCCCCAGGCCATCCCTTTCCCCCCATAGCACGCTGATGCGCGATGGTGGCACAACTATCGTAGCCAAATGCTCTTCAAAATGGGTGCCCTAATCGAATTTAAAAAAAAACTAGGCCAGCGTGAAGCGCTCTATGCCTTTATCTTCTGATTGCTTATCCGCGGAACTAAAATTGCTTGCTTGGGCCCCAAGTCATTGTATCAAGCCCCACTGAGCTCTGTCCAATGACTTGTTGCTCAAGTTTTTTGGGTATTTTTTTTGTTTTTTATATTTTTTGGGGGGCTTGCGCCTTTTTTGATATTTTTTATAATTGTCATACCTTAAGGTGATCGTGGTATTGGACCTACGTTTGTGTTACGTTTTTCTTCGGCACTTGTTGTTTTCGAGCTACGAACTATTCACTGTTTTCACTATTTTACTTATTTATCCCACTTTACACTATTTGTTGTTTAGGACGTTTGTGCTTCCACCGGTGGAAAGCGTCGTACCTTAGCATCTCTCGCAGTATTGGGCTTGGATGGTGCTCCAGCTCCGCGAAATTTTCCCTGGCCTTGTCTGTCATCATCTCCGTGACTACTACTTGCTGTAGTTCTCTGAAGAGGAATCGTTCGGCTACGTATTTTGGAAATTTGGCTGCTTCTCTTAGGCTGTTGTTGTGGACCGCCTGTATCTTCTTTTTGTTGTATCACACACGTTTCCCCATGCGAGAGATGCGTACGTTAATATCGGAAGTATTCTGTCGTGCTAGGCCCAAAGGCGGTAACTAACATTTGAAAAAATGGTGGCAAAATCGATTTCAGAATTGAATGCTACAATTTTGGCCCGTTAGGGATTTATGGACTAGCTAATAGATTTAATGCATGGATATATGCCCCAGTTTATTAAGGGAACCATTAATGTTATTTTAAAACAAAGTTTTATATAAAAAGAGGTAGATACCGCTAAAACGGTTTATCAAAACTTACTATAATACTAAGCCTATTAGCGGTATGTGGTTTACAGTTGTGATTGATATGAAATAAAAAGCTTTTCTGTGTATTAAAGTTTATTAAAGTAAAAGAATTAAAATACTATTAAATGTTATTATTTTGTTGAGCCACGATATGACAACAACAAATTAACAATATTTAGTTGTCGTTATATCTGTTTTCTTTCAAGAGTCAATAAAAACATATTGTTTCATTAATAATAATGTTCCATTTGTGATTCAATATAGACAATTAAATAGACAACCGAACAACATACCAAAAAACCTATTTATTATTACAATGGTATTACCTCATAATTAACATTTTTTATAAAATCTTTTATAGTGTGTCTAATAATTTGGGCGAAACTGTAATTATACTAGGAAAAAACAGAATCCCTTCAGATTGTTATAGATGTTTAAACAGCTGCTGATGTTAATCGTTTTAAAGAATTCCTCAACTGTAAATGTGATTGTAAACCATACTTTTCACTTTCTATTCTCATCTTTTATATTCTTAGCGACAAAGGTTCGCTATTTTACGACTTTTATAATAGCCGACACCTACCCTAATATTATTATGCATTGTTATATTATTGGGTATTTCACAATATCATATTGGGTATTAAAATACCATTACTTAATGTAATTAGGGCAAATTTTAACATTTTGTTAGTTGTATTTTACAAACTAGTTATATGTTATGATTAAAATATGATCACATTGTCTTTTACCTATTTATAATAGCATTGTATAACTAGACTACTAGATATTGTCTAGTTAAGCAATGATAATAGCTTGTATTTAAACAAAAAAAATGCAATCAATGGGACTGCTAATCCCATGTACGACCAACAAAGGGTTAATTACAGAAAACTTTAAGTATGAAACAGACCTTGCGCCTGTACAGGCTGAACATATTTTTTTTTCACCTCTTGTAATTACTTTACAATACATTGTCCTCTTTCTATAATATTGTCTTCAGTGGTTTCACCTCGTGTTTCACAACTCTTACTCGACTCTACTTGATTTTCTAAAAAAACAAAATATTCTAAGTCTCTTTTTCTAATAATGCTGGTGGACAGCGTGTGGATATATTATTAAGTTTTTAAAATCTAATTAAAAAAAAGGAATATTTTTAAATATGAAAATCTCTTTCTGCCTAATTTAAGATATAAATCACCCACTTGGCGCAGAGTCATATTGTTTAGGACAACATAATTGGTTAATTCTGGAAACACTATAAACAAAAATGAAAATACATTTCAATAGATATAATAATCTCGAAAAGTTCTCATCATCCTCGCTAATTATTTCTTTTGCTAACACAACTGTTTTAACTAACACAATAATTTAACCATGCAAAGTTAGGCCGAATTTACTTCGTAATACTAAGCGATTTGGCGGTTTCTAAATGTAGGCGTAGCATTCTTTAAAGTAGATTAGCGGTAAGTGCAATATGCTAAGGTATATGGACGGCAACTGTAGCAGATACCGTCAAAACGCCATAGTATTTAACATTTACCGCCAAATGGCTTAGTATTTTAACTAAAAAGTGTAGATACCGCTAACAAAATTGCAATTTTATTTAAAATATAATGCTTCTACAATTCCAAAGACTTTGTAAATATATACTAAATACCCTATTCTACCTAAAAATACAAAAATCTCATTTTCGATAAAAAATCAGTTACCGCCTTTGGGCTTAGCACGGCAGTATTATATTATTTATAAGCCTTATTTTAGTTTTCAGTCTTATTTTACTTTTCTCTCCTGTGAGTCCTCTTAGTATTGCTCTTGCCATGTTGGCTTTCTGGACTGTGGTTTTTACATGTTTCTTGAAGATTAACCCTTTGTTCATGATGACTCCTAGGTATCGGGCTTCGTCTTTCCACTCGATGGGGGTGTTCTATACCGTCAGTTGTTCTTCTGGCTGTTGTCTACCTTTCGTATATAATAACGCTTGTGTTTTCTCGGAGTTGATGGCTATCTTCCACTTTATGCTCCATTCCTCGATGTCTTCTAACGCTGTTTGCAAGTTGGTCACTGCTATGTCTACGTTTCTGTGTTTGGTCGCTATCGCTGTGTCGTCTGCCTAGGGGCTCATAAGGATACCTGGTGTTCTAGGTACGTCTGCGATGTATATTGTGTACAGCAGGGGTGACAGGACTGCGCCCTGTGGTACTGCAGCCTCCGGGCTCCCGAGCTCGGACAGGACTTGTCCTATCCGAACCCTGAAACTCCAGCCGCATAAGTACGAAGAGATCATCCTCGTCATCGCCCCGCTGTACCCATAGCCTCGCATTTTATATATGATCCCCTTATGCCATACTCTGTCGAAAGCTTTGCTTACGTCCAGGAGTGCTGCTCCAGTGTACTTTTTATCGTTGAAACCAGCTGCTATGTACTCAGTTAGTCTGAGTTTGTAGCTCGCTGGAGTGCTCTGCTCTGAATCCAAATTGAGATTCTGGGATTATCTCTAATCTGTTTGTTTCCGCCTGCAGTCTGCTGAGGATGATTATTTCCACTATCTTGCTGATCGCTGGGAGTAAGCTGATTGGTCTGTAGTTCTGCGGGAACGTGTGGTTTTTGCCAGGTTTTGGGATCATGATGACATGGGCCTCTTTTTCCATCTGTTTGGGAATATTTTGTATCTTAATATCGCCTTCACTATGTTTGTGAAATACACTATAGCTCTTCTGGGTAGGTATTTTAGGGCTCTATTTGTTATTTCGTCTAGACCAGGCGCTTTTCTCCGTGAACTGTTTTTTTAGCGACGTATTAGTATAATATAATATTCATGGATTACCACCGAAGATCGATATGATCAACCAAAAAAGAGGATGGATCTGGTTATCTTTTAGTGACATTATTGGATGTGAATCTCGTTTAAGTTTACTCCTCCTATTTAAAAAATAAACCATATTGTAGACGTAGTGTTGTAAATTTGTTAAGTTTTCTGCTTGACTATAAATAAAACACGAGAAAAAACTCAACACGGAAGTAAAATTATCTGGAAAACAATCACTGTATTCTAAACACCCTTTACGGCTAGTTAGTATTGTTAAAACTTCTGAATTCGTGCAGACATGCGAAAAGTCTTATTGTTAGGGTGATATTTTTATTTTTTTTTGTTGATTTATAAATGTCAATAAATAGTCGCGTGATAACTTCGAATTTTTTTATTTCGACACCATTTCCCTAAAATAACGCGTGAAAGAGCTTCGGTATAAATATCACAATTATTAAAAATATTATCTAAATAGTTTAGGAATTATTGCATTATTGCAGGAAAGGCTAATATTATTATAGTCAAGTATATTCAAATGGGAAATAAGCCACAATTTTACCTAAAAATGATTTTATTAACGTTTCGACGCCCAAGTCGGGTGTCGTTGTCAAAATACAAAATAATACTAAATAAACGATTTATTTATTTTGTATTTTGACAACGACACCCGACTTGGGCGTCGAAACGTTAATAAAATCATTTTTAGGTAAAATTGTGGCTTATTTCCCATTTGAATATACTTGATTATAAAAATGCCACAAGAAAATAGCTTCAGAACAACATTATTATAGTATTGAAGAAGACAGCTACTTAAATGATATTATCCAAAATTATTGGATTTTATTCGAGCTAGCCGGGTTAAGAGTGTAGGCGCAAAATTTCGCGCCAATGTGTTTTAAATGAATTCATTTTTTTTTCGAAATCTGACAAAACTAATAAATATTTTAAAAAAATTTAAACTAACAGTGAAAGATTACATTATTGGCGAGGGTCGAAAGTCCCTTAAAATAGCCATATTCGATTTGGAATTTGACGAATAAGAACCTACTTTTCATTAGAAATAACAACTGTTTCTACTAGGTATATAGACTTTATGCATACACCGTTTTTTTTTCTCTTTTTAATAAGCTATATATCTACTAGGGATAGTTTTTTCGATAAAATACTTATGTCCAGTTGCACCAACAAATAAACGATTGATTTGGATTGCCCGTTTATTTTAAAATATAATTGTCAAAATACTGACAACTTAAAAACACAAATTTTGACGATTTTCCCAAAGAATATTAAACCTTTTTCTATTAGAAAAGAAAAGTGTTCTGTTATTATAATTTGATGGTAAAAAAAATTAATATTTTTTGGGAGAATCTTTAAAATTTCGGTTTTTAATTGACAGTTTTTGGACAATTATTATATTTTAAAATAAACGGGCAATCCAACTAAAAAAAATAATCGTTCATTTGTTGGTGCAACTGGACATTACTGTTTTAGCCCAGTAAATGAACGGGAAATACGGCGATACCGTGTAATTTTCAGGGGCAACTCCGAATTGCATGAAAATTTGGATTTAGGTTCTACTTACCCTCCACTTCAAAGTTGAAATTGTGCCGTTGGTTGCTTTTACTTGGGGGTGACAGTCACCCCTTCTCGGGAGTGAAAAAACATACGTTCTAGATAAGACCGGAAATGGATAAATTGGCTGATTTTAATCAACTTTTAATCTATAGAGTTTTTTATGTAAGTCAATAATTTTCGAGTTATTTGCGATTGAAAATGTTTATTTTTCGACAAAAAAACTACGTTTTCAGATGGTTTTTCGCAAATAACTCAAAAAGTAAATATTTGATCGAAAAAATATTCCTAGCAAAAATATAGCTTATAATAAACCGAAACAAATGGTATATCAGTAAAGTCTATCAATCGAGTAAAAACAAAGTTGTAGCTCATGGAAAACACGTTCTTATTCGTCTAATTTCAAATCGAATATTTCAAGGTGAAATCACCGAAAAATTAAGCACTTTTCGGGAAAAATCCATTCAAAGTTTTTTAAAGTGTTTATAAGAAGCTTCATTTTAATTGTTTATACAAGTTTCTAGCATTAAAAATAAGCGAGTTACGCTCAAAATAAAGTTGGCCCTCTTTTTTTTTTGGTGAAAAAATTATGAGAATCTCCCCGTGTTTAGCTCCCCAAATGAAATTAATCGCTACCGCTTTACAAACAATTTACTTACTTATCTATTTTTTATATGATCTGTCGGTCTCACCGGTTTAAAGTGCTTATTTTTAAAATGGTTATAGTTGAAAAAGCTTGAATGGGTCACTAATCACGTGTGTATGCAAATTTTGAATAGCCATATCTTAAATAATTTTTGTCTTACGAAAAAACAAAATGAAACATGCATATTTATAATAGCAAAACCTACATTTTTTTACTCGTTTTTCTTACCACTAATACTTTTTAAGTTATTTTGAAAAAAGGAAATTTTTCTTTTCAAAAAATTTTAGAATTTTTTTTTACTATAAAAGCAAATTTTTATCTAAAATAAGTACTTCAAACCAATTAAGCTTACAAATCATATAAACAATCCACATAGAGTTAAAATAAATGGTAAAGCAGTAACGATTAATTTTATTTAGGGTGCTAAATAGAGGCAGGTTTTCACGATTTTTTTACCAAAAAAATGGGCCAACTTTTTTCTTCAGTGTAACTCGTTTATTTTGGATGCTAGAAACTTTTGTAAAAAACAAATATATAGCTTTTTTTAGATACTTTAAAAATGTTAAGCGCTTTTCCCGAAAAGTGCTTGATTTTTCGGTGATTTCGCGTTGAATTATTCGATTTGGAATTAGACGAATAAGAACGAACTTTTCATGAGCTACAACTTTGCTTTTACTCAATGTATAGACTTTACTGATACACCGTTTTTTTCGATTTTTTATAAGCTATAATTTTGCTGGGAATATTTTTTCGATAAAATATTTACTTTTTGAATTATTTGCGAAAAACAGTCTGAAAACGTAGTTTTTTTTGTCGAAAAATGAACATTTTCAATCGCGAATAACTCGAAAAGTATTGACTTACGTAAAAAATTTTATAGAACGAAAGTTGCTTATAATCTGTCAATTTATCCATTTCCGAGCTTATTTTAAACAAGTGTTTTTCACCCCCCGAGTAGGGGTGACTGTCACCCCCCAAGTAAAAGCAACCAACGGCACAATTTCAGCTTTGAAGTGGAGGGTAAGTAGAACCTAAATCCAAATTGTCATGCAATTCGGAGTTGCCCCTGAAAATTACACTCCAAAACGGTCATTTATTGGGCTATTTGTGTTGTTTGCAAAAAACCTAAACCGTTTTTTTTTCGTTAAAAAATGAACATATTCACTCGCATATAACTCGACTTTCACTAAACACTAAGAAAACAAAATGTATGATGATCTCTAAGAAGGAACAGCAATTTGGGCGAATCAGTGTGAACGGTCAACAAATAGAAAGAATAAAAACATACACCTACCTTGGTACGAACGTCAATGAAAACTGGGACCATTCCATAGAAACTAAATGTAAGATGAAGAAAGCAAGATCTGCAATTTCAAAAAATTGCTAAGTCATTCAAATGTCATGACTTATCATTGCCCATAAAAGTCAGGTTGCTGCCATGTTATATATTTCCTATACTGCTGTACGGAGTTGAGTCGTGGACTCTCACAGACGCCATCTGAAAAAAAATTAAGGCTTTTGAGATGTGGCTTTATTGTCGAATCCTGAAGGTATCTTATACCGACCACGTTACTAATGAGGGTGTTTTGCTGAGAATGCAAAAAGAAAAAGAGCTGTTAACCACAATAAAACCAGCCAAAATCGAATACCTCGGTCACATCATGAGAAACAGCGAAATATACGGACTACTGCAACTAATCTTGCAAGGAAAATTTGAGGGAAAACGAGGACCAGGAAGGCGAAGGATTTCCTTGATGAAGAATCTACGCACATAGTTCAACACAACAAACACAAGTATTTTTAGAGCAGCAGTATGCAATGTACAGATTGCCATGATAGTCGCCAACATCCGAAACGGATAGGCACTAAAAGAAGAAGATATAACTCGAAAAGTATTGACTTAAACAAAAGTTGCTTCGACTTAGTCAGTTTATCCATTTCCGAACTTATATTGAACATTTGTTTTTCACCGTCGAGAAGGCGTGATACTCTCCCCCAGGATAAAAGAACAAATCGGCACTTCTTCTTCTTTAAGTACCGTGCCCAAATTGTTAGGCGTGGGTAGCTTCCATAACAATTTGCCGATATCGTTCTCGATCTTGTGCGGCATGTAACAATTGATCTGCTGATAAGCCAGTCCATTGACGAAGGTTTCGGAGCCATGAATATTTCTTTCGACCAATTCCTCTTTTTCCGTCGATCTTTCCATTGAGTATTAACTGCAGCATCCTGTATCTGCTACCTCTCATTATAGGGTAACGGGTACAGTTGTTGGCCGGTCACTAGTGATTGGCCACTTTCACAAAAATCCGAAATATTAAGATTTTTAGAAAGTATAAGGAAATAAATATATTTGCATTGCAATTCGGCAACATTGCTATATATTTGGTCTAGGCATTATCTCTCTCAATTAATATTGTCTAGTTGTGACAGCGTGTGTAGTTCGAAGCTTAACAGGTGCATCCAGTTTTAAGAGTTTTTTAAAGAATTTGTTAAGGAAGGCCATTCATGAGGTGAGTTATCTTGGCTAATAATATTGTGTATCTGCTTATATTAATGTTTTGTGATGATTTAGTGGGGTACATCTTACGTTATCGGTGGTTTTAATAGTAAGGTTATAATTTTTTGGTGGTAAATTTTAGTTGCCAAGTACTGTATCTTAAATATGTCCGCATTATAATGATGGGCCTACCGGCCAATTACTGTACCTACTTTAAATTAAAATATTTATTATAATTTAGGCTCTTTTAGCTTAGTTTGGCCCAACACAACATATTTCAAGCATTTTTTCTTATTTTTTATGGCAATTACTAGTGGTTGGCCGACTGCCAATCACTAAACCACAGGGTGGCCAATAACTGTAATGTGTAATAAGAATATATTTTTTGTCCGGATTCGTTTTTATAAAATTACAATTATTTTAGTTGTTATAAAATTAATGCCAATGCGGGCAATCTGAATCAAATTTGAAACGTCCGTATTGTAGATAACATTATTAGATACTATTAAATGATTTTTATTTGTAGAATAAAAAATGCCAAATATCCGGAAAGATAAAACGTATCAAAAAAATATACAGAACAAGATCTTCAGTCTGCTTTTCAGGCCATAGAAAATGGCATGAGCCAACGGAAAGCCGCTGAACAATTTAATGTGCCAAGAGCAACACTTCAGTTTAGAGCAAGCGAAAAATTTAATGAAAAAACTAACCTTGGTCCCAATCCTATTCTTTCTTTGGAGGAAGAGAATCGTTTAAAGAATTGGATCGTAACATGCCAAGACAAAGGTTTTCCAGTAAGAGTGGAAAATATACAAGACTCGGTTAAAGGTTTTCTTGATGCAAATCCACGTGCTAACCCTTTTACTGACAATCGGCCCGGAAGAGGTTGGCATAGATCCTTTTTAAAGAGACATCCAGATTTAAGCGAGCGAACTCCAGAAGCGGTAACAGCAGCAAGTTCAGTTGTGTCTGAAAAAGATATAAGAAAATGGTTCACCGGTGTTCAAGAATATTTACACCGTAAACGTTGCATTGATATTCTTTAAGACCCTTCACGTGTTTTTAATGGGGATGAAACCTGCTTCCTCTTGTGTCCCAAAAATAAACGAGTGTTGGCTGTAAAGGGAAGCAAAAATGTATATCAAACAGAACATCACTCCAAAGTTAATTTGACGGTTATGTTTAGGTTTGCAGCATCTGAAGAAATAACAGCACCGATGATTTTTTACCCATACAAACGACTTCCTAGCAATGTTATAAATTCAGTTCCTCGAGAATGGGGCATAGGCTGTAGCGATACGGGATGGATGAAGAATGAAAACTTCTATGAATACATAGGAAACGTCTTATATAAGTACCTAGTTGCAAAAAACACTAAATTTCCAGTCATTTTGTTCGTTGATGGACATAAAACTCACTTAACCATTCAAACCAGTGAATTATGCTCAAAGTTACAAATTATTTTAGTGGCATTATATCCCAATGCGACCAGAATTATACAGCCTGCAGATGTTGCTGCATTTAAACCATTAAAGGCAAATTGGAACCGGGCAGTATTAAAGTTTAGACGAGAAAACCCAAACAAAAAGATACTATTGTCACAGAAGATACAATGACTTTAGATATTTAATCGACATCCGATAATCTGCCTTTAGTAAATCAAGACAACTCATTATATAAAGAAATTGACACCTCAATAGACAAATCCTTTTTTGGCCAAAAACCCCAGAAAGAAAGGGTAAAAAGCAAACAGAACGGTTGCCTTTCGTGCTCACTTTTTCAGATCGTCAAAATGCAGAGAGGCGTAAAATTGAAGAGAAAGACGAACAAGAAAAAATAAAATTGGAACGAAAACAAAAGCGAATTGACACAAAAGCAGACAATAAAGGTAAACAAAATAAAGAAACCAAGAAGAAAGTAATAAAAAAAATTGCCACAAGAGCCAATTCCGAGAGCAAAAAATGTCAAAATGTTGTGAAGAATAAAGATAATGTTACACTAAATACAGGTGATATTGTAGATACAAATACTTTTAAATCAGACGCACTTCTTGATCATACAATTAAAAGCACTACTTTGAGAAGTGCACTTAGAGTACATATACCAGAAGTAATTAACGCCAAAGAAAACCACGGACTGTCACGGAACCAATTTCCTGATTCTGTAGAGGAGAACTCTATTCTGCCCTCAATTGATAACGTATCTTTTGATGTCTCCAACAATAAGAATTCATCAAATTTGAGGAATACTTCCCAAAGCAAATGTACAAATTTGGAAACCAGCAAAGAAAAACGTGTTGGTGAGTCGGCTAAAAGAAAGTTGTTTTTCGAAACAGAGGGATATCCAAAACATGAAAAAATACAAAATTCTCTCAGATATATTGGTGAAACAATCAGACAACACCAACATATCTGTAAATAATAATCTTTTGTATACAGGATTGTGCTATTCTTGTTCCTAAAATATTTCTAAATCAAAAGTTGGAATAAAATGTTTTTTTTTTGTGTCAGAGGCTCCCATATTGGTAGTTGTGTTAAAAAACAACAAGAAATTGAAAATCTAAATAGTTTTGTGTGCCCTAACTGCACAAACAAAAAAAGAAAATTAGGAATTTTATGAGTGGCCAATAACTGTAAATCTATATGCCAATAACTATGTTTGAATGGCCAATAACTGTGTAATTTTGTATGTTTTTAAATTTGTGTTAATTTTTTATGTACATTATTATTTTTACTAAAATAACCTGAGTTTTTATAAAATTTGATGTTTCATTGTTATTAAAAAACCCTTACAAAATATTTCACATTAAAATATACCAATTTACAATTTTAATTCAATTTGAAATCCCTTAAGTGGCCAATCACTGTACCCGTTACCCTATGCCCCAGATATTCAAGTTTTCTCTTTTTTATCATCTTCATTTAGTCACCTTCGCCTTGACCTACTCTGTTTAAGACTTCTCTGTTTGAAATGCGTTGAACCCAAGATATTCTGAGCATTCTACGATACGACCACATCTCAAAGGCTTCTAATTTGTTCATCATGTTAACCTTCATGATCCAGGTTTCACATCCATATAGTAATACAGGATACACATAACATTTTAGGAACTTGATTCTTAGTTGTAAGTTCAGCTGAGAGTTGCTCAGAATAGATCTAAGTTTCATAAATGCTCCTCTTTCAATTCCTATACGAGTTTTAATTTCTTCATCCGGATTTAGTGTCTCGTTTATCCAACATCCTAGGTATTTAAAATGGTTAACTTTTGTTATTGATTCATCATTGACAATTAGTTGCATAGGGCCGACGTCTTGTTTACTAACCACACTATCGGCACACTATTACCTTTTTTCATCGACATGTTAGCTATTTGTTTGCCAAATTTTACGTCAATCCAAGCGGTTTTTTTAATTTAGGGGTTTTGCAATATTTTATCGTAAGTGAATGGACTAAGGGGCTTTATTATTGTAAGCATGATTATATTATTTATTGGTGAGATTTTCAGGACACTTTTCTTTCAGCTTTTTACTGCTACTGTTCTTTATGCTTTTGTTAGGTCAACAAATACAAGGTAAATGTCCTGGTTTTTGATAGATTGGAATCATTTAGTTAATCATCTCATACAGTCGGAAAAATGAAAGAATATCCATGAACGAACATATAAAACATGCTGTATTTTCCTGTCACCGTGTCACAAAGAAAACTGACCAGCCCAAGTTAATGTAATAATAATTATTATATATATTTGCGCTGGTAAATTTTTTGTGTGACACGGTGACAAGAAATTACAGCGTGTTTTATATGTTCGTTCATGGGTATTCTTTCATTTTTCCTACTGTATATACAATACCTACAATATAACAATTGAAGCGTTTATTAAAAAAACAACGTTTGTTCAAAAATAAAAATTTTGGCAAATCAAGAAAAACTGTTCAGCTTCAATTTATTTCAAATCTTACTCTTAGTATGGTATTTATTGTAAAGAATGTGCATATCAAAATAATTATTGCATAAGTTGGTTTTACATTTTTATTGATATTTTAAGTAAAGATAGGTACAAACTTAGCAAAATATATTGGAAAATATAGAGGTATTGTGATAAAGAGTTTCCGCCATGCTGAACTGTATTTATATGAATGGAGACACTACTATTCTAGAGAAGAATGCATAAAGTCCAATTTGCCAAAAATGAACATGTGTTGTTTTTCAAATAAACCCTTCAATTATTAAACAACCAAACTCAATTTAGATGTATCTGAATGATATTTGTTAAATGTATACTCTTTAGACTTTTGACCGTCGTTTATGTACATAGGCCTCTCTCCACTCCTTCCATAGATCTCTATCCTGAGCAACACACTTCCAATTTGTTCTGGCTATTCTTTTTAATCATCTACCCATCTCATCTGTGGTATTCCTCTTGGTCGTCTACCTTCGTAAGGTCTCCAAAGTTGTATTGTGGCATTCCAACGTTGACCTTTTTGTCTAGCAGTGTGTCCTGCTAAGCTCAAATTAAGTTTGGCAATTTTTGTTATGATATCCTCGACTTTTCTTTTTGATCTTAACCAGTCGTTCCTCTTTTTATCTGATAGTTGGATACCTAGCATTGCTCTTTACATTACCCTTTTTGTTCATCGTCATCATCATCCAGCCTTCTGCATCCAAAGTTGAACATAGGCCTCCCCTAATTTCTTTCAGTTTTGTCGATCTTGGGATTTCTGCAACCAATCTCCAGCAATCTTTTGACGTCGTCTGTCCATCGTGTAGGTGGTCTACCTCTACTTCTTCTGTCTTCTCTTGGTCTCTACATTGTAAATTTTTGGGCCCACCTCCCGTCCTTCATTCTGGCTGCATGGCCCGTCCAATTATACTTCAGCCATGCTACTCGCTCTATGACATCTGTGACGTCTGTCCTTCTTCTGATTTCTTCGTTTCTGACCCTGTCTCTGAAAGTCAGTCCAAGTAGTGACCGTTCCATTCTTCTTTGGGCCACTCTAAGTTTCATTGCTGTAGCCTGGGTTAACGATAATATTTCGGCGCCGTAAGTCATGACTGAAAGCACACAATGGTTGAACGTCTTCCTTTTCAAATAATTTGGCAAGTTGCTCTTGAAGATATCTCCATATGCGGCCCATGCTAAGGTGATCCTTCTCTGTAATTCGGCAGTTTGATTGTCCCTGCCAATTTGGATTTCATGCCCTAAGTATTTATATTTATGGACCAATGCTATTTCCTTGACGTCGACTTTTGTATTTGCGCTTGGTAACTAACCTGGTACCAAGCGAAAATCCAAGCGGAAAAACCCTTTCTGTTGTGGCTAGTGTATTCATATTGGCCTTGGTTAGGGTCCATGTTTGACATACATATGTCATGTTAGGAAGAAAATACCGATTGAGCTCTCTGCTTCTTAAGTATTAAGGTATTTTTCGGTTCTTAAGTATCCAACAAAGTTTACCAAATGCTGCATTCCTGCCCTTGCCAATCTTGCTCTTCTAATGATTTCCTCACTTTGGTTCTCTTTATCAATTTTCAGAATTTGGCCTAGGTAGATATATTCATGGAGTGGCTCTATCTTACTACTATTTTATAGTTATACGTCTAAGGTCATCAGTGTTTGTCATTGGTTTTGCTTTTGTCATTATTAGGCCGGCTTATTAGGATCTGTCTGCGAGTTGGTCCATCACAAATTATTTTATTAAATGAATGTCGTCCCATTCAATGATGGTATCATGATGATTCAGCTGCAAAATAAACTACTGAATATTAAAAAAAAAATGAATAACCATTTTCAATTTCGTTGCAAAACTAAAATACAGCCGAACCATATTCTAGTCCAATCAGAGAGTGCTGCAAGCACCTCTACCGGTTTCGAAACTTATTAGTCTCTCATCAGGAGGCACATATGCTGCTCTCCCTGATTCAACCAAAAAAACCCCAGCGTGCAGTCCCGAATTGCAACGAACGAAATGGCATAGATACCCTAGCGGCAACTGCTAGCAAAAAGACCAGTTTTCACTCCAATGGCACATATAATATCCCACCAGAATGAAAACAATGGGAACCTTCTCTGGTTACACCTCCGAGGCTTCTAAAATTTGCAAGCCATACGGATGCTGAGACTAAGGAAGATGAGGTAATTCTACAATTTACAATTCACGTCCCATCTGCTAAGCGCGGTAAAGTTCCAACGAGAATGGTTCCCTTCATACTCCACACAGAGTAAATGTAAATCAAAAATGAATAACCATTTTCAATTTCGTTGCAAAACGAAAATACAGCCGAACCATATTCTAGTCCAATCAGAGAGTGCTGCAAGCACCTCTATCGGTTTCGAAACTTATTAGTCTCTCATCAGGAGGCACATATGCTGCTCTCCCTAATACAACCAAAACAAACCCCAGCGTGCAGTCCCGAATTGCAACGAACGAAATGGCATAGATGCCCTAGCGGCAACTGCTAGCAAAAAGACCAGTTTTCACTCCAATGGCACATAGAATATCCCACCAGAATGAAAGCAATGGGAACCTTCTCCGGTTACACCTCCGAGGCTTCTACAATTTGCAAGCCATACAGATTCTGAGACTAAGGAAGATGAGGGAATTCTAAAATTTACAATTCAGGTCCCATCTGCTCTGCGCGGTAAAGTTCCAACGAGAATGGTTCCCTTCATACTCCACACAGAGTAAATGTAAATCAAAGATGAATAACCATTTTCAATTTCGTTGCAAAACGAAAATACAGCCGAACCATATTCTAGTCCAGTCACTGAAATTTATCTACTGAATATTAATATAATACAAGTAAAAGTCTATGCACCAACAGCTGACAAACCAGATGAAGAAATTGAGCAATTCTACAGCCAAATTAAACAAATTCTCCGGAGCACAAAAAAAACATGAAGCTACAATTATTATGGGAGACTTCAACTCAAAAGTTGGTGCCGAAATCACACAAGATAAAACCGGAAAGTATGGACTTGGAGAAAGGAACGAAAGAGAGCAAAGACTAATACAGTTCTGCCAAGAAAACAAATGCATTATAGCAAATACTTTGTTTCAGCAACCTAAAAGACGACTATATACCTGGAAATCTCCAGCTGATTAAGAGGGGAAGATAGTCAGAAATCAAATTGACTACCTTATCATTAATAGAAGGTTTAGAAACAGTATTACATCAGAAAAAATATACCCAAGTGCAGACTCAGCAACTAACCGTAATCTTCTGTGTGCTGGATTCAAACTAAAACTAAAAAGACTAATAGCCCCCACAACGCAGAAGAAACCTTATACTCGACTCCTAAGAAATGCCGTAATAGCAGATGAGTTCGGAATAAGGTTAGTCGTGAGATTAAAAACAGTTAGAAAGATCTGAACAAGAAAATATCGGTCAAAATCTAGATATCATGAATTCCGCCATGGTCACCATAGCAAACGAAGTTTTGAAACCAGAGAAAGACCCAATAAGGAAAAAGGATTGGATGGCCGACAAAATACTAGACCTTGTTCAACAAAGAATAAATTGGAGAAACAAAGACGAGATTCGATATAGAAGAGATATATCGACAAATAAGGTACGAGGTTAAGCGAGCAAAAGAGGACTGGATGGAACAAAGATGTCCTGAAATGGAAGAACTACAAAGAAAACATGACGAGTTTAATATACATAAAAAGCTTAAAGAAATTACCTACACTTGGAGAAAAAAAACTCCTCACTTTATGAGAAACTCCGAAGGTAAAATAATTCTCGACTTGGATGAAAAAAAGGAAGAATGGACTAACTGTATAAAAGAGCTCTTCCTGGATACGAGGCCACTACTTAACACCACAAAGTATACGAATACTAGTCTTAGTATTTTAAAAGCAGAAGTAGAGAAAGCCATTAAATAGAGAAAAAATGGGAAATGTCCAGGCCCTAACCAAATACCATCAGACTGGCTCAAACTTCTGGATGACGACAATGTTTCACAACTAACAAACATTTATATCCACATATACGAGACTGGAACGATGCCACAGATATGGTTAGAGTCTACATTTATTCCACTCCCAAAAAAACCTAATACAGCACCATGTAAAGACTTCAGACTAACTAGTCTCATGAGCCACTCTCTCATGCCACTTCTTAAGATAATTCTTAACAGAATCAAGCAGAAATGTGAAGAGACAATGGGAAACAAACAATTCGGTTTCAGAGAAGGATTGGGAACAAGGGAAGCTTTGTTCTCAATGTTAACATTACTTCAACGATCATGGAAAGTACAGAAACCAATTTACGTCTGCTATCTAGATTTTGAGAAGGCGTTTGATAGAGTTCAACATGATAGGTTGTTTGAATATCTAGAAATGATTGGAATAGATGATAAAGATTTGAGACCTTTCAACATCTGTATTCGAATCAAGAAGTTTCTATTCTGGTAGACGCCAAAGAAGCAGACAAAATTTGCATTAAAAGAGGTGTCAGACAGGGCTGTGTGTTATCTCCAACTTTGTTTAACGTATACTCCGAAATAATTTTTAATGAAGCCTTGAAAGGACAATGTGGAGTTCCAATCAGGGGAGAAACTATTAGCAACATCAGATATGCAGACGACACCGCGATCATGGCTGAAAATATCAAATATCTTCAATTCCTTATAGATCGAGTCACTAAAGAATGTTCCAATAACGGACTTAACCTAAATGCAACAAAGACAAAGTTACTTGTGGTTAGTAAACAAGACGTCGGCCCTATGCAACTAATTGTCAGTAATGAACCAATAACAAAAGTGAACCATTTTAAATATTTAGGCTGTTGAATAAATGAGACACTAAATCCGGATGAAGAAATTAAAACTCGTATATAAATTGCAAGAGGAGCATTTATAAACCTTAGATCTATTCTGAGCAACTCTCAGCTGAACTTACAACTAAGAATCAAGTTCCTAGGTTAACTAGGTTCCAAGGTTAACACGATGAACAAATTAGAAGCCTTTGAGATGTGGTCGTATCGTATAATGCTCAGAATATCTTGGGTTCAACGCATTTCAAACAGAGAAGTCTTAAACAGAGTAGGTCAAGGCGAAGGTGATTTAACCAAGATGATAAAAAAGAGAAAACTTGAATATCTGGGGTATATAATGAGAGGTAGCAGATACAGGATGCTGAAGTTAATACTAAATGGAAAGATGGACGGAAAAAGAGGAATTGGTCGGAAGAAATATTCATAGCTTCGAAACCTTCGTCAATGGACTGGCTTATCAGCAGATCAATTGTTACATGCCGCACAAGATCGAGAACGATATCGGCAAATTGTTATGGAAGCTACCCATGCCTAAAAATTTGGGCACGGTACTTAAAGAAGAAGAAGAAGTGAATTATTTATAATAAATATTTATGCAATGTACGGACGTCTAAAGTTTGATAAATATTTTACCTCCCTAATATTTTAATTTACCACACGCTAAATATTTATCGTTCTGTATCTGTTTCATACTAGACAATAGTGCACTCTGGCTACAAATTTAAAGTCTCAGAGCTTTAGAAGACACATGCTTTGCGACTGGCTGTCATTCGTTATAAATAACAACAATAAGATTTCAAACGTTTTTCAGTTAATTAAAAGTAAATCCTATCTAGCTGCAGGGTTAAAACACTCGCAGAAAGCATTTTGACCATTCTTTTCCGACTACAAACACCGAGTCCTTTTCCGAACCAAAGCAAAATAATAAATTTTCATTTCTAAACCTAAATCTTTCTGTCATAAGGAATGCACCGATGAAAAATTGCGGCGCGTTTAGAAGGAGTAAATAAACTAGAAGAAAACGTGGGGGAGAATGATACAGATTTTTCTTTCTTGAAGGAAACTACATTAATGCCACACATATGAGAAAAACACGGTCATTACACTGATGGAATTGTCTTTGTTGGTCATCTATTTTCCAAATTAGATTTTTTTCTTTTATTGTGTAAGTTTTTTATAAGGAGGAGTTAAAGTGAATTGGCTTTTTTGATATAGTAGCTTCATTTTAGGTCGTTTATAATAACCATTATATTTTCAGCACGCTTAAATTTGGACTTTTGGATGTTGTATACAGACAATATTTTAACGCAAAATATTAAAAATAGTTTTAAAAATGTAATAGCAAAGTGTTTAACATACGCATAAAAAATAATTTTTATTATATTATTGTGTACATACTGTAGTATTATAATAATATTATACATAAAATAGTTTTATACAACAATAAGACAAAAACGGATAAAAGATGGTGAATAAACACATAACTCGTACGAATAAACACAGGGAAGGACAGGTCATGGTCACAGGTCAAGTTATCTTACGACGGGACGTGGACAGCACGTGTCGTAGAAGAATAGGCGGCGTACGTCCCAGGTGTCGTCCCGTTCCGTTGTACGATAAATTAGCCAATGCTTTCATCTGACAATTCCTCAATATGCCCCGTAAGACAGACTCAGCCGTGTCGCTCACGTCTTCGTCGTAAGATAAATTGGGCTTTAAGGGTGTATAATCTTTATACCTAGATCTATGATTATGTAAAAAAAGAGAACCAAAAGAAAATACAACGTTAAATGTCTTTTCTTGTTTCAGATTATAGACGGAGAGCTAGAGCCGAAAAATCATCGTCATAAGTAATATAAAGTTTGGCATATGAAATATGTCTATTGTATATTGATAATTATGGCCCCTTTCAGGCTGATAGCTCAGCAGATACAAGAAGTAGCAATAAGGGATGAAAGGGGAAAGTTAGTGCAGTCATTAAAGGTTTTTACCTCCTATTTTGTTAAACCTTAATTGATTTGCATAAAAATTGGTTTCTAGTTAGAACATACCTCAAGAAACAAAACTGATTTGGTGCCAACTTGCGCTTTTACCCTGGGGGTGGATGTCACCCCTTCTTGGGGGTGAAAGTTATTTTATTAAAAATAACCCCACTAATCGATAGAGGGACAAATTTTAAGCAAAAGTTGTTATATAAAGTTATTAAAATAAATCAATACTTTTTGAGTTATTAAAGATCAAAGATTTGAATTTTTCGTGAAACAAATGCATGATGTAAAGCAGTTTTGCATAAATAATTCAAAAGCTGTAAGTTTTAACAAAATAGTTATGATTACCAAAATTGAAGGTAATAAAAAATCAAATAGATTCTTTACGTGAAAGACCTTTTAGAATTAATTAAAAGTGAGTTATAGTTGATTGAGTATATATTTTTTTCGGCTAGTACTCAAAGTATTCAAGCTTAAATAACGGGAAAACGATGCATTTTATAAAATATATTTACTAAGCACTTGTCAAAGTAATCCAAAGTACCTATCAAGTGAGCTCCAGATGAAGTTGATAACATCAAAGCTAAGCAAGTGATGATGAAACTAAGAGAACCCTTTCGAATGTTTTAGGAAAAAGTGAAAATTAAAACGTACGCTATTAATATATTTATTTTGAAATTAGTTAACAGAATAGTTTATAAAGGAATTTCGGGAATAAAGCTAAGATTTTAATTTAATTATTAAATTATCAAGTTCGTTTTATTAGAATTCAAATATAACAAGCTAAAAATGCGAGCATTATTATAACGAAAACTTTGTTTATTTATGTATTTAAATTCCTAATATGGAAAATTGCTATAATGAAAAGTTGTTTAGAATTAAACATTTTGTTTTTTATGTGTAATTTAAACATGTTTTAATGTGAAATTCATATTTTTTTACATAACTCGACTAAAATCGATACAATTTTATGTATGATGACTGCATCGTCGATTTTATACCATGCAGATCTTTTTATGAAGACTATAACTTTATCTCGTAAAATTACAAATAAAAAAGTGTCCCGTAATATATGTGTCCAACTTAAGTAGACACACTTTATTGGGACCGTGCAAGTTCGGCAAAGCGACCCCTATTTCTACGCTCTGTACTTTTATTCGTACTTTTAATTATATTGGCCAATTATATTAGTCCTGGTTACTGGATAATTTCAAGGCCATAGTCCAAAAAAAATAATAAGAAGAAAAAATAAGATGCAGGTTATGTTATGCAAACATAAACAATTGTATATAGTAAATAAAAG
Source organism: Diabrotica virgifera virgifera (assembly GCF_917563875.1). Classification (NCBI taxonomy): domain Eukaryota; kingdom Metazoa; phylum Arthropoda; class Insecta; order Coleoptera; family Chrysomelidae; genus Diabrotica; species Diabrotica virgifera. Next base: position 157,589,092 of record NC_065444.1, on the reverse strand, counting down.
TAGTTATTAAAATGCAGTACTGCAAGCAAAATACAATTAATTAAATTTACCTTTATATAATAATTGCATATCATATCGATATTGTGGAGCAATATATAATTTTTCTGCTTCAATGACAGAAGGTATGAAATATACGTCAATTTGACAATTTCAATTGACAATATGAATTATTTAAGATAGTTGCAATATTTCTCCGCGACTCGCGCACGGCCGTTTCTCGTTTCCCTTCTAAGTACTTGCACACCGCGAATATAATATACAACAGCGGTTCTCAACCTTTTTGACTCATGTACCACCTACAGTTCTTTTTATTATTTTTGGTACCACCTATATTTTTAGATTGTATTATCAAGACTTACTAAGTACTACTATTTAATATTTTCTTGTGTTTTGTGTACCACCGCAAATAATCAAATGTCCCACCAGTGGTACATGTACCACAGATTGAGAACCGCTGATATACAATATAATATACATGATACAGAGATCATTGGGTAGACAGCTCAAAAAATTTGTAACCTGTCATTTCATTTAACATTACTTACGTAAACATTAATAATAGTCTGGGCTGATTATCGGAGAATAGGCCATTTTTGGGAAAAGTTATTTACCAGCAATTTTATTGCTGGAATCGAATCTTATGATTGTATATATTAATAATATAGGTATGCAAAGTCCGCAGATAGTGTGCTACTTTTTTTATAAACAACATGGCGCCCGAAAATCGTGTTTTTTCAATATTTGCTCTATAACTCCAAAGATTTTAACTTTACACCAAAAACACTCAAATAAAAATTCACCGCAATTAAATTCTGCATAGAGACGTGTTTTTTTCCGATTTACTTCGACGAAAACTTTCCCCGGAAAAAGCGGGATTTTCCAACAAAATCTTTAATTTTCAACAAAACTTTTAGATAAGTAATTGTTAATCAATAATTAAATAACTTGGTAATGTAAAAGCCCTTTTTGCATAGATTATAATTCCAGAAGCCGATGTAAATTGAATGAACAGTTTAGCAACAATTGAATTGTTAATTAAAAATTTACAGTCGCTATAATAACGACCACAATTACGATACATAAGAATAATTATGATTTTTTCATAAACAGATACTATACCTATCTAATGTACTTTACAGAATTGAAGTTGGACTATTTAAGCGGCCTCAGGAATATTTTAAAATTATGAACAATTTTTTGGCTTATAAACAAGTAGAATATCTCGGGAAATATTAAACTAAATTAAATTATGAAAACGCTATTCGAAAAGCAGTGACAGGACGCTTCTTTTATCAGAAAAAACGTTTAATTACGACGAGCGGTTCCTGAGATACAACCGGTGAAAGTTGACCGGAACTTACGGCAAAGATACAAACAACAGGATCATAATTTTCCAACCTTCACCTTTTTATTTTTGTCCTCTTTCTCCACACCAATTTTCATATCCTTAAAATACTCATAACATATATTATTATAATAAAAACTATCGATAATACGTGTGAAAATTGCCAAAAATAGCAAAATTCCAATCAAAAATTAGGTTGGAGTAAATGTAACCCTCAAAGTTCAAAATCGGTATACGTTAAAAAAATGCATTTTCTCTCTTCCCATGGAGCAATTTCCTTCATTCTTTTTTTTTTAAGTTACTCGAGTAGAGCCATCGAACTAATGCATTATTAAATGTCAGACTTGCTTTTGTTTTGTTATAATAAATTTATTTATTTATTATAAAACAAAATTTTAATTTGTTTAAATAAAAATTGTTTAAATAATTATACAGCTTTCAAATGAGAATATTTATGTTCTTAACTTTAAAAGGTACACTTGTAGTAAGTTTATCTAAAAAAAAGCCTTCAACTGGAAAAAATATGTAGTTTTCTGTTCTTATAAATAAATTAATCTATTATAACAAAACAAAAGCAAGTTTGACTTTTAATAATGAGTCAATTCGATGGCTCTACTCGAGTTATCAGGGAACAAAAAAAGAATGAAGGAAATTGCTCCATGGGAAGCCGAGAAAATGCATTTTTTTAACGTATACCGATTTTGAACTTTGAGGGTTACATTTTCTCCAACCTAATTTTTGATTGGAATTTTGCTATTTTTGGCAATTTACACACGTATTATCGATAGTTTTTATTATAATAATATATGTTATGAGTATTTTAAGGATACGAAAATTGGAGTGGAGAAAGGGAACAAATATAAAAAGGTGATGGTTTGAAAATGATGATCCTATTGTTTATATCTTTGCTGTAAATTCCGGTCAAATTTGACCGGTTGTATCTCAGGAACAACTAGTCGTAATTAAACGTTTTTCTTTTAAAAGAAGCGTCCTGTCGCTGTTTTTCGAATACCGTTTTCACAATTTAATTTAGTTTAATAGTTCCCGAGATATTCTATTTGTTTATAAGCCAAAAAATTGTTTAAAATTTTAAAATATTGCCGAGGCCGCTTAAATAGTCCAATTTCAATTCTGTAAAGTACATTAGATAGGCATAGTGTCTTTTTATGAAAAAATCATAGTTATCCTTATGCATCATAATTATTGTCGTTATTATGGAGACCGTAAATTTTTAATTAAAAATTCAATTGTTGTTAAACTGTTCATTCAGTTTACATCGGCTTCTGGAATTATAATCTATACAAAAAGGTCTTTTACACTACCAAGTTATTTAATTATTGATTAACAATTATTTATCTAAAATTTTAGTTGAAAATTAAAGATTTTGTTGGAAAAACCCACTTTTTCCGGGAAAAACACGTCTCTATGCAGAATTTAATTGCGGTGAATTTTTATTTGAGTGTTTTTGGTGTAAAGTTAAAATCTTTGGAGTTATAGAGAAAAAATTGAAAAAACAAGATTTTCGGGCACCATTTTGTTTATAAAAAAGTAGCACAATATCTGCGGACTTTGCATACCTATATTATTAATACATACAATAATAAGATTCGATTTCAGCAATAAAATTGCTGGTAAATAACTTTTCCTTGTATTTTGCTAATTAGCCCAGAGTATAAATAATATTTATGTATTTGATATTCCATTTCTTTTACCGTTTATGTGTCAAACGAAACAAAGACTTGCATTTCGGGACAGCAATTTAGGGTCTTGATCACAAGCATTTTTAGCCGATGTCAGTCGAATTACGCGCTAGTTTGAAATAATATGAAATTTTCATTTCCATTTTTACGTACATTTACTTTAATGCATTTTAGCAGTGTCTCCATTGTAGAATCTTCTCGCTATCTAAAATTGCCAAAAGATCCTAAATTGCTGTCCCGAGATGCAACTTGTCTTTGAGGTCGGTTATCTCGAAGATGGTTTAAATTATAGAAATGCCGTTTTCAGATTTGGATTCAGGAGACAAAGCTACATTGATATCGGTAGATAAGCTCCAGATGTTGCAGGGGCGGCAACGCTCGAACGAACTAACGAACTGACTTTGCGAAATTATAAACGAAAACAATACTAAAAACTTACTTACAATACTAAAATTTACAATACTTAAAAACAACGTAAAACGAATACTACTTAATTTGCACGTTCGTTGTCACATTCTCTAAAATCGCTATCATACTTATTTTCATCACTTTCGCTATTATGAATCTCATCATGAGCTTATCATCCATTTCATCATCTGTTTCATTCTCAAAAATAATATCTCTAACATTCTCTGGCATTTGAGACGCTTCAAACCATTTGAATTTATATGTGTTATCTTCAGCAAGTTCCCAACCATTTTGTTCAATAACCAACTCTGTTGGATTTTTTTTTGTTAATATATCGTGCTCGTAAAAGATGTGGGTATAGCGCAGATTGAGATGGTGGGTTTCAAGTTATTTATGAAAAATCGCATTTCATGCGAAAAATTCAAATATTGGATCTTTAATAATTCAAAAAGTATTGATTTATTTTAATAACATGATATAACAAATTTTGCTTAAAATTTGCCCATCTATTTGTGGGGTTTTTTGGGGGGTTATTTTTAATAAAATAGTTTTCACCCACGAGAAGGGGTGGTATCCACCCCCAGGGTAAAAGTGCAAGTTGGCACCAAATCAGTTTTGTTTCTTGAGGTATGCTCTAACTAGTCACAAATTTTCATGCAAATCGATGAAGGTTTAACAAAATAGGAGGTGAAAACCTTTAATGACTACACTAACTTTCCCCTTTCATCCCTTATTGCTACTTACTGTATCCACTGAGGTGTCAGCCTGAAAGGGGTCATAATTATCAATATAATATAATAGACACATTTCACATGCCAAACTCCATATTACTTATGACGATGAATTTTCGGCTCTAGCTCTTAGACTATTCAAGGTGTTCAAGAGAAAATCTAAATAAAAGTTGATCGAACCCCCTATTTTTTTTGCTTTATCCCTTGTAGATCAAAAATAAGTCAAAATTAAAATCGCCTATGGGGCACTTTTTTGCGCATGCGTAAAAAAAATATTTTTTCTATTTTTTTTTCTTTTTTTTTTATTTTTCTTTATCTGTATAATCGTATTTTCATATATTTTAATAAGTGTGATTATGTATATAATATGTATATGATATGTATACACACTCACACATATACACAGACATACACATACACACACAAATATACCGGGTATTGAATAGTCAAACGGGCCATAGGAACCAATGGGGAATTCTAAACTCTTGAATTCCTGCTTCCCTAATTCTTTTAAATCGAAAGTCATGAGAAACTATTTTTTGTAAAGGACTGCATTATATATTAACAACATATATTAAAATTGTTCTACGAATTAAACAAATTCCAAAATTTTGCAAAAATGTAAAACAATTGCCAAAGTATTATTAGTCCAATCGACCTCTAAAAGTCAGATTTGACGTATAAAAATCTTATAAACAAACTGACTTCATTTGCTACAAAATGCAAAAATTAGACACCAAAGCTGAACATATTTTATCTTTAAAATGCATTTGGATTTTTGTCAAAAGGACGCTCTGATCAAAAGATATTGAATTTTGACCGTCGAGTTGATACAAATTCTATTTAAAAAATTGAGTTCGCGAGCGTAACTGACATTTAAAATGGCCAGTCGCTTCAAGCGTTGTTTCTGAAAGAACGGTTTATTCTACACAAAAAATGCTAACAAATATTTTTGTTCAGTATCTGAGCTACATTTTGTTTAAATCAATTTTTTATACGGCGTAAACAGTAAACATATTCTTGGTATTATGAAGTTTTCGATTTCCCCTCTACGACGGGTGGTTTTAGGGGGAAGCTCGGGGTAGGACTGGCAATCTTTTTTGCATCTTTTTTGGGGTACCAAAGTTGATATTTTTAGCAAAATTCAGCTAGGTCGTATGGTTTTTAGAGGTCAAATCTGACTTTTAGAGGTCGATTGGACTAATAATTCTCTGGCAATTGCTTTATATTTTTGCAAAATTTTAACATTTGCTTTAATACAGATTTCAAGTCCTCTACAAACAGTTTCTCATGACATTTGATTTAAAATAATTAGGGAAGCAGAAATTTAACAGTTTAGAATTCCACATGGTTTCCTATGGCCGTTTGACTATTCAACACCCGGTATATTTGTGTGTGTATGTGTATGTCTGTGTGTATATGTGTGAGTGTGTATACATATCATATACATACTCACACACATTAAAATACATATATGAAAATCCGATTATACAGATAAAGAAAAATAAAAAACAGGAAAATAAATAGAAAAAATCATCTTTTGGACATGCGCAAAAAGTGCCACGTAGCCGATATAAATTTTGACGAATTTTTGATCTACAATGGATAATGTAAGCATAAAAGCAAAAAAAATAGGGGGTTGGATGAATTTTTTTAGATTTCCTCTTGAACACCGTGTATTATCATAAGATCCCGGAATATAAAAAACAGCGGAGTCCTACCATTTAAAGGGGCGCGTTTTTAAAATGGGTGAATTAGTCCATTTGTTGGTTTATTTATTTTTAACTCGAATTCTATAAATTTTCGTTCATATACATCTACAGGAAAGTTGTCCAAATTCAAATTTCCTATCGAAATGTTACCTTCAAGATTCAAAAATATTTTTTTCTTCTTCTTCTTCATGTACAATGTCATTTCAGAACGTTGGTTACCGTCATAGATATCTTAATTTTATTCACTGCCACCTTAAATAACATTCTTGTATTAACACCACACCTTCGTATTCCTAGATTGCGTTTGCCTGCTATTTTCCCTTGCATAATATTTTGCAGCAACCTATATTTGGGACCTCTCATTACATATCGGAAATAGTCCAGCTTCCACTTCGTAATGCTTTAAAATTTCAGTCTTGCTAAGACCTTATAGTATTGTGAGTTTAGAATCAAAACCCAAGAAACTTTTAAAATTCTTCTATAGCACCACATTTCGAAAGCCCTATAGTGGAGTCAATGAAGGTGGATATGAGCTATTACCTCCGATTTCGTTCAACCTCCATCGATTTGCATAAAAATTGGTGAGTGGTTAGAGGGTATCTCAAGAAACAAAGGTGACATAGTGTCAACTTGCGCTTTTACCCTGGGGGTGGATGCCACCCCTCCTCGTAGGTGAAAATTATTTTATTAAAAATAACCCCACAATTCGATAGAGGGACAAATTATAAGCAAAATTTGTTATATAAAGTTATTAAAATAATTCAAAACTTTTTGAGTTATTAAAGATCAAAAATTTAAATTTTTCGTAAAAAAATATGCATGTTTTTAACCGATTTTTCATAGATAACTCAAAAACTAAAAGTTTTTACAAAAAAGTTATACTTAGCAAAATTGAAGCTAATAAAAAATTAAATAAACTTCTTATTAAGAAAACCTTTTATTATTAAGTAAAAGTGAGTGTGTGACCAATTCCAAGTCAGTCCAATTCGTGACAAGGCTTAAAAAAAAAACCTAAAATCCGGGACATTTCAATGAAAATCGGGTCATTTTTTTAAATATACAACTCTAATATCATTTTAGTGATTATTTAACATTTTTATGTTGACAAACATTTTGGTAGGGGAGCCCAAGCGGGGATTTTTGCAGTTACTCGAGCGCGTCAGATTATCATATGGGGAGAAACCTGGTACCCTGCAGATGTACATCTACCATATATTGGCTCTCAACACAGGGGAGTTCGTTAAGGGGGGCCCGAAAAAAAAAATCTCTCCTTAAAAATACTCGAAATTGTCAGAATAAGATAAGGTAAGTTAAGAACATGCAAAAGAGTGTATATTTCAAAAATCTGACGATTTAAGCCGGGCGTAAGTAAATGGGCGCGTCTCAAAGTTTCACGAGGAAAATGCGAATATTTCCCGAATTAAATGACAGATCGAAAAGCTAAAAAATATATGCTCAATATTTTTTAAAAATCTATCGAATGATACCAAACACGACTTCCCGCGGAGAGGGGTGGGGGGTAAATTTAATATTCTAAATACGAATCCCGCGATATTTCGCGAAATGAACATCAGATCGAAAAACTGTAAAATACACTTATTTAATATTTTTGAAAAATCTATCGAATGGCATCAAATACGACCCCCCACGGAGGTGGGGTGGGGGTTACTTTAAAATCTTACATAGGAGCCCCCATTTTTATTGCAAATTTGGATTCCTTACGAAAAATAGGTAACTTTTATACGAAACATTTTTTCGAATTATGCATAGATGGCGTTATAATCGGAAAAAACGATTGTTGGAAATGGAAAATTAAATTACAAAATGGCAAGCGCCCACTAAAATGGAAAACTTTTCTTAACTTTTTTTGGTTTTAGGACTTACTCTTCACAACCCAATAGGTCCCCATAACGCTCGAGTGACTGCACATTTAGCATACTTTGCTCCCCTACCATTTTTTTGATGGGATGGGTTGTTGATGTGGGATTTCCATGTACATATTATAGAACCTTAGGTTAATATTAAAATATGATTATCATTATTTGATATTCATGTTTTTGAATCGTCTTTCAGAAGACGATAATTAAAATACAGAAACTGGAAAAAGTCCAGGGTTTGAGTTTTTGTAGAACTGTAATACCACGATATAAAATGCAAGCGTTTCGGATGTGATATCAGTATTACACTCTAGAAATTGTCGAGTATTTTTCGTCCCACCAATTCAATTTGATGTGAATTCTTAGAAGAATAACGTATTCAAAATTTCACAAAAAAATTTTACCAAAACGTTGAAAATTCGGACGGCCCGGAAGCCTTGCCCGGGACGCCGGGACACGACTTCGCAGTTCGGGCCATGTCCCGGATTTTTCGAGCTAGTTGGTCACACTAGTTATAGGTAATTGAATGCACATTTTTTTCGGCGAGTACCCAAATCTAAGTATTCAAGCTTAAATTACGGGAAAATGATGCATTTTATAACATAAACTTATTAAACATTTGTGAAAGTACTTATAAACATCTATCAAATGAGATACCGAACAAGTTCATAGCATTAAAATTTATGCTCCAAAAATTTTTCAAACTTTATGTTTTAAAAATTTTTCCAAAAAATGTTATCGTTTTTTTTAATAACTCCGTTAATTGTTAAGATATCTAGTTTATTTAAATACGGTTTGAAAGGTAATTCCAAAGGCTATTAAAACGCGTTGAATTTTATCTTTTAAACCTCTCACCTTTTTAAAAATCAAAGATTAAATGGCCACGGTTATATGGTTCTCGCAGCAAAATTTAGGATTTAAACGTTTCTATCTCGGTTATTTTTCACCCTACGGAAATTTTAAAACAGGTGTAATATTTGAAATAGAAAAAACTAAAATTTGACTATTTACCATTTTTTACGTATATTGAGTATTTTTATAGTTATTATCAAAAGAAAATGAAAATGACGATAATTTAAAAAATTCTGATTTTTTAAAATTATATCTTTTTTTCAAAAAAATGCATTCTAACTTAGTGAAAATTGTTAAAATCATTAATTATGCTAATAAAAAGAAATTTTTGTAAGGATTACTATAAATTTTAATTTTTTGTGGAAATGGCGTATGTTTTATTTTTCACTTTTTCCTAAAAAATTCGAAAGGGTTCTTTTAGTTTCATCATAACTTGCTTAACTTTGATGCTATTAACTTCTTCTGGAGCTCATTTGTTAGGTATTTTAAAGTACTTTGATAAGTGTTAAGCAGGTATATTTTATAAAATGAATCGTTTTCCCGTTATTTAAGCTTGAATACTTAGATTTAAGTACTCATCGAAAAAAATATACATCCAATTACCCATAACTCACTTTGAATTAACATTAGTTTAGTACTTTGAGTCAACAGTGTATTCAGTTTTTTATTGTCTTAAATTTTAGTAAGAATAACTTTTTTGTAAAAGCTAATACTTTTTGAGTTATACGTGAAAAATAGCTTCAAAACATGCATTTTTTTACGAAAAAATAAAATCTTTGATCTGTAAATAACTCAAAAGTATTGACTAATGTTAATAACTTAATATAACAATTTTGCTTAGAATTTGTTCCTCTACCGATTTATGGTATTATTTTTAATAAAATAATTTTCACCCCAGAAAAGGGGTGGCATCCACCCCCAGGGTGAAAGCGCAAGTTGGCATCATGTCACCTTTGTTCCTTGAGGTATCCTCTAATTACTCACCAATTTTCATGAAAATCGATGGAGGTTCAACGAAATCGGAGGTTAAAACCTTCAGTGACTCCACTACTAAGGCAATTTGGATCGATTTTATCCACAGTCCAAGACATCACAAAGTCAGACCAAGAACACGTATCAGCGAAGTAGGCGGATCCTAAATTCCAATTTTGCTCTCTGTTACATAATACTTAAACATCGTTCTAAAAGCGGCTATGGCCTGCTCTATCCTGGATCTAATTATTTCAAAGTGACTTTTCGTTACAATTTAAATGATATCCAAAGTAATAAAAAGAATAATAATATTCAAAAATGAAGCAAGTAACACGAAAGAACGAGATTTTTCAGACCCATAACATTTTTTCTACATTAGTAAAGGTATAGGCATTGCTTCACAAAAGAAAACTATTGTCCTTTTTTTTTAAATAACGTTTTGAAAAAGTATTTAGGATTCATATTATTCGATATACGATTTTACAAAGTCAGCCACTCACCATTTTAGGCCAATTTCCCTATGGAAGGGGACCCAAGCGGGGAGTTTTGGAGTTACCCGAGCGCGTCAGATTATTACATGGGGAGAAACCTTGTACCCTGAAAATGTACCTCTACCATATATTGGCTCTTAATGCAGGGGAGTTCGTTAAGAGGGAGGCCGAAAAAAAATCTATCCCTAGAAAAACTTGAAATCGTCAGATTAAGATCAGGTAAGTACATGCAAAACAGTGTATAATTTAAAAAATCTGACGATTTGAGCGGGGCGTAAGGAAATGAGTGACTCCCAAAGTTTCACAAGAAAAAAGCAAATATTTCGCGAAATGTATGACAGGTCGGAAATGGGTAGATGGCGCTATAATCTAAAAAAACGATTGTTGAAAATGGAAAATGAAATTAAAAATGGAAACTCCCCACTAAAATGGAAAATTTTACTTAATTTTTTTGGTTTTATACTCTTCACAACCCAATAGGTCCTCATAACGCTCGAGTGACTACACATTTAGCATACTTTGCTCCCCTATCACTATTTTTTCGTAAACATTGTTCTGAAACCTTTTTCTACGCAGTTTGATGTATATGGTTGTGGTTTGATGCAAATGTGGTTTTCAATAGAAGTTTCTAGGACTAATTATAAGCAGGAAGTTCAAAGTTTTTACTTTTACTGATTTTTGTTAGATTTTACGGCTATTTTTTAAATTTTCCAATTTTAACTTTGCTCCTTGTAAATTCAGGTTTAGTATCCATATACATGCGTGTGGCTGGCCTCCACACCATGTAAAACTTTAGAGCCTAGAAACCCCAACGGGCGGCCATGGCCCTCCATGGGCTGTCAGCGGTCACCGATGATGATGATGATCCATATACATTAGATACTAAATAAAAAAGAAAAGACTTATTTTATGTAGCACGGAAAGCACTCGCAGTTTTTCATATTTGGGGTCCATTGACTATTATATGAAACAATAAAACCCCTAGCCTAATTAATAGCCTATATTACCAAGATATAATAATAATTATTGTTCAGATTTAGTTATAAAAAGTTCTTCAAAAATTCAGAAGGTTGTTTTAATTGTGTTTAATATTCATTAATCCCCTCTGCGGTCAGTGGGAAGAGCGCCTACCTTTGGACCTAAAGGTCGTGAGTTCGAATCTCACCTGGATGAAGGATTTTTCATTTATTAAAAATTAATTAATGAAAATAGTTTCTATCCTTGTACTCACCGGAGGGACCGCAGACGTTCTGATACAATTAGCGTCTCTTTGTAAAGACAACGACGTCGACTTTGTTAAGTAACAAGACACTTAGTCAACACACACTACACATTACACTAGGTAAGACTTCTTCTTCTTTATCCTTATAAGCAATTCTGCTTGTTCATTTGCGGATTGATACCTCTATGGAAGGTTCTGACTCCATCTTTTGCGCGGTCGGCCGATACTTTTTCTACCGATTGGTGATTTATCTCTTGCTATTTTGACCACAAGTGTCTCCCCCATTCTGGTTATGTGGTTTTCCATTCCCTTTTTCTATTTAGTGTCCATTCGTTTATACACTGTACTAGGTAGTGATTGGAAAAATCAACTGTATCGTGCCAATGGTACAGTTTTTCAAGGCCAAACAAGTTTTTCTCAAACAAAAAAAATATTTTGTAAGTTTTTTTTCCAAAAAGAACATAATTTAAAATTTTAATAATATTCCTACAAATACATAGTAATGTTGTTAATCACATATAAAAATTGTATCATGGAATGGTGATGGGTTCAACACAAAAAAAAAAAATTTCACACATACAGTATGGTGCAAATGAAAGGAATAAATTCGTAATGTCGCAAGTTGGCAACTCAGGAAAAATTCCGACGCAGGTCGATTTTTATTTTTAAATTGTAATTTTTTTGGCATATGTATCCTACTAATGACGTCATCCATCTGGGCATGATGACGTAATCGATGATTTTTTAAACGAGACTATAGGTCGTGTGTTAGCTCATTTGAAAGGTTATTCAATTCTCTATTCAGTAATATAAACAATATATAATTATTTATAAAGGGAGCAAAAATTTTTTTTAATTAAATTAATTGACAAAAAAGAGAGCGTATGAAATTTATTTAATTTAAAATATATTTTACTGTTGCCAGAAACAGATAGATTAATTACATACTTTCTTCTTTTTTGTCAATTAGTTTAATTAAAAAAACTTTTTGCACCCTGTATAAATAATTATGTTATTGTTTATATTATAACACACAACCTAATCTCATTTAAAATGAGATTAGGTTAGATTAGGTTCCTCGATTACGTCATCACGCCCAGATGGATGACGTCACTAGTATGATACATACGCCAAAAAATTACAATTTGAAAATCAAATCGACCTGTTTCGGAATTTTTCCATAGTTGCCAACTTGCGACATTACGAATGTATTCCTTTCATTTGCACCATACTGTATGTGTGAAATGTTTTTTTATGTTGAACCCATCACCATCCCATGATAAAATTTTTATGTTATTAACAACAGTACTATGTATTTGTAGGAATATTATGAAAATTTTAAATTATGTACTTTTTGGAAAAAAAACTTAATCAAAATATATATTTTTTGTTTGAAAAAACTTGTTTATCGTAGCATCATGCTGTATATATCACTGTAAAGAGCTTTAAAAATGCTGAAAAATGACACCTCTCCCAGCATTCTTGCTCCAATTAGATCATATTCCACAACCATTCCAATAAAGTATTGTCGCGGTGTTTTAAACCTTTTTGGAAAACTTTACATTTAAAATTTTGTATTTTTGTTTCTCTTATTAGCCACTGTGAGTATTCCAAATTATAACCAAATCTAAAGAAAGAGCGGAAATTAGGTGTGTTGAATTGATACGGAATGACCCCGTAGTTTTCATTTTTTTTTAAAATGTGGCCCAAGATTGGACGATGTTTTCAAATTGAATGAAATATAAGGTGGGCGGTTAATTATGCCGGTTAGTGTATTATATCATTATAAAAATGAGTTGCTATCCGATACCAAATCAAGGCTGAATAACGAATTTAAAAAAAATCTTGTTTGAGCAATTTCATTTTCCCTTATTGGTTAACTGTTAATTCCCTTCGCAGCAGCATTCTAAGAAAAACATCGTTACTTGAAACCAACAGAAAAACTCATACGCCAATCAATCATGTGCTAATCGCTGTTCCGATCTGACTCATAGATTCCTTCCTGTTCGGTTAATGATTTACTTTATCTGACGTTCTACATCCTCATTTGTTAGGGGAATGGCTTTTTCATACCAAAAAACTCTTAACTCTACTTTTCTTAGAAGTTTTAAGTGGATATTGAGTAATAGGGCGCTAATACCTAGTTTGCTTAGTTGCTGTATATAGTATGGAAACTAAGTGGAATAGATGTATTTTTTGAAAAGAGTCGTCATCGACATGTTACATTATTTGTAAAGCTCGGATTATACAGGGTAGCGAGAAAGTATGGAAACACGGTGATTTCTCGGAAACCGGTCAAACGATTTTTATAAATTTTGGTGGGTAGGGGTGTCCTAATGCGGCCTATATTATAGTGGTAATTACATTGTTGTTAAATCTTCCGTTTTTCACGAAATCTAATGAACTTTCTTATTTTAAATGGAACACCCTGTATATTTTTTACGTTTTGAAGTCCTTAAGAAATACTGATTATTTTTCATGTTATGTTCCCTATACCTAAATACCATAATTTCGGAGTTATTGCTACATTTATTAAAAAAAAATTTAACAATTTATAAAAATCAATTTTTTGGCCCAGGTAGACATTATTTTAGGTCCTATGCATCATTGGGAACAAAAAATGTCTTTTGTAATTTTCCTCCGATGTTAATCGTTTCCGAGTTATAAACAATTTAAAACTGAAAAAAATCGAAAAATAACGATTTAAGTAAAAAAATCATTTTTAAAATTACAAAGTACCTAAATTCAAGCTCAAACCATTTTCTATCAGATCCCTATAAAAATTTTTGGCATATTTTATTCTAAAACATTGTTTTTTTAGTTGTTAATAAAGCTCATATGAGAGGACTTGCTATCGGGATGCATTAACAACTAAAAAATAATGTTTTATAATGAAATAAGGCCAAATCATCGGCTCTGAGAAAATAAGGTTTGAACTTGAATTTAGGCACTTCATAGTTTCAAAAATAATATTTTTTACTTATGTTTTTGAACCCAGAAAATCGTCATTTTTCGATTTTTTTCAGTTTTAAATTGTTTATAACTCGGGAACGATTAACTTTCGAGGAAAATTACAAAAAAAAATTTGTTCCCAATGAACTAAAGAACCTAAAATAATATCTACCCGGTCCAAAAAAACAAATTTGTATAATTTGTTAAATTTTTTTTTTTAATAAATGTAGCAATAACTCCGAAATTATGGCATTTAGGTATAGAGAACGTAACATGAAAAACAATCAGTATTTCTTAAGGACTTCAGAATGCAATAATATACAGGGTGTTCCATTTAAAATAAGAAAGTGCATTAGATTTCCAGAAAAACGGAAGATTTGACAACAGTGTAATTACCACTAAAAAATCGGCCGAATTAGAATACCCTTACCCACCAAAATTTATAACAATCGTTAAAGCGGTTTCCGAGAAATTACCGTGTTTTCACACTTTCTCGCTACCCTGTATGCATCAGAACTTGCAAGAATTATGCCCTTAATATGCACTATAATTTATCCAAAGATGCACCAATTTATGATAAATATACAAGTAAATATGCAGAATGTGCATTTATGCAAGGTATTTATTATGGCACATCCTTCGAAAGGTATTTTTTTCTACCTATATACGACACTCTAGATTTTTTTTTAAATTACGTAATTTAATTTACGTAATAAATTTGAAGATAATTTTGGATTTAAATAATTTATTGATTGAATATTCAATCTCATAATATTGAAGTATTTGCAAATATACGAAGAGGCTTTGAAAATAGAGTGTATTATTGTATGGAGGTCAGAAAAGTTTATTTCGAACATTTAATTGGTTAATTTGATGAAATTTTATCTTTTCTGTTATTAATGATCTCACTCTCTCTCCTGTCGTTTCCCCATTACTGAGGATCATGATTTCCTCCAATATTCCTAACAATGTTTCTCCATTGGTCTCTATCTTCAGCTGCTCTAAGATCTTCGCAGAATGAGTTTCCAGCTGAGTGCTTTATTTGGTCAGACCATCTAGTTGGTGATCGTCCTCTTGATCTTCTCCCCGGAATGTTTCCAGAAACAATTAATCTCTCCAAACTTTCGTCACCTCTGCGAACCACGTGACCAAAGAATTGCAGAATTCGTTGCAGAGATATTGTCGACAGCCTTTTTTAATACTGAGTTGGTTTAGAATGGAAACGTTTGTCCTATGAGCTGTCCAAGGTATGCGCAGCATTTTTTTGGCATCAATTTTTGGGCGCTCGCATGCACGAAGAGTCCAAGTCTCTGCTCTGTATAGAAATATTGAGAATACAAGGGCATTCACCAGTCTCATCTTGATATTTTGAGAGATAGATCTGTCTTTCCAAACTTTAGTTAGGCGACTCATCGCATTTTTTGCCATACCAATACGTCTCCGAACTTCTGCTTCACAGTTACCATCGTTAGTTATACTAGACCCGAGATAGACAAATGTGTTTACTATCTGGTATTCCTGTAATATGTTCAGTTGAATAGTGTCAAATCTGTCGACCACCATTATTTTTGTCTTAGCTTTATTGATTTTCAGGCCAACCTTATTGCTTTCGTACTCAACTTCTCGCAGAAGATCAAACATTTCTTGCTCATTTGCTGCTATAAGTGTAGTGTCATCAGCAAATCTTAAATTGGAGATTTTTCTACCAGCTACTGTTACTCCACCGGCCCATCCTTCTAAAACCTTCCTCAAGACATGTTCACCATAAATGTTAAACAAGTCAGGTGACAACACGCATCCTTGTCTATTTAATGATGTTTAGCCAAGGATGCGTGACAGCACGCATCCTTATCATCTTCCGTTATTAATGATGTTTAGCCAATAAATTGGTTAAATCCAAAAATTATCTTCAAAGCTATTCAGTAAATAAAAAAAAGAGTGTCGTGTAGAGAAAAAATACCTTTTAAATGATATGCCACTCGACCACACTTAACATTAAAAAAAAACTGGCGGTTGATGTGGGGCAGTCGGGGGTTCCATTAATTTAAGGAGATGAATTTTAAATGAAATTTCATCCCTCTCCCAGTATAAATTGACGTATTCTTTAAATGTTGAAGATACTCTTGATTTCGTTATTTTCGCTATGACACAGTGTATACTACCAACAGACGTATCATAAAGCTCTGAATTGTATTGAATATTTATATAACTGCTAGGCACATATTTTTATAGCTTAAGCCCTGTGTTAAATCATAAGAAATAATGATTTAAATATATAAAGAGAACCTAAGAATCACTGGTGGCTTAATAATTAAACAATACCCAGTATATACCTTTATGTATGCTCTTTTAATTATGTATGTATGTAATTAAAAACACGGTCTCCAATCAACTCTATGTAATACGGTCACCCTTATTTTACCGAAAAGAAAGACCCTAATCACCCATTCATTCGAATTCCGGAAACTCATTCGATACGTTGGAAGTCAACGAGCAAAATGTGTAAAAATCCATTTAATCAAAGTTGAAACGACACAACAACAAGTTAGGGATACAGAGAATGTTAGGGGTTCGGGAAATTCGGTAAATTCTTATATTCATTATGACGCTCTAATGGTTACCCGGGAAACCGGCTATCGCCATTAAAATTTCTAAAAGTTACGTAGAAAATTTCAATTTTCTTCAACATTGATAATGAAAAAGAAAGGTTTATTATTAAATAATCATTATATAGTCCATCTAGAAAGTATCCGGAATTTTATATTTTTCCTAATTTTAATAGATTTCCTTTTTGTAACATTTTAAGACAAAAGTCTTACATCACCTACATCAAGTAGGTGGTGCCGATAGTAGGTTATGGACAAAATCTCATGACAACACCATCTGTCAAATATTGTTGTTTGTAAACAGACTTAAGATTTGTGAAATAATATCGCATGTAGAAAAAAGAAATGTGGTAAAATATTTGTATAGAAAGGGTGTCCGAAACGTTAAAAAATTAGTGCAATTTACTGAACTCGGAAAAAGGGCAGTGTATGAGACAATAAAGAGGATAAAAAATGGCATAGATATGAGACATATACCAGTTTCGGGTAGACCGCGTAAGATTCTCGGAAACAATTTAAATGCTTTAGTGGCTTTAGAACGACAAAATCAGCGCCTAGGGTTTCGAAAATTAGCGAACAGATTTGGAAATCAACCAAAAATAAAAGTGTGCCCAGAAACTGTCCGCATGTCACTG
The DNA here is from genome assembly GCF_917563875.1 of Diabrotica virgifera virgifera. Classification (NCBI taxonomy): domain Eukaryota; kingdom Metazoa; phylum Arthropoda; class Insecta; order Coleoptera; family Chrysomelidae; genus Diabrotica; species Diabrotica virgifera. Next base: position 157,571,589 of record NC_065444.1, on the reverse strand, counting down.
AAAAAGCAAGATTACATATCAAGGAATCCAAAAAAAAATCCCTACAATGACACCTCTGCAAAGGCAACGAAGAATAGATTTTTGTCAACGTTTTCAAGAAGTTGGCCAACGATGCAATAAAAAAAGGTGAGATACTAACTCACATCTTATCGACAGAAGCAATCAATCACGTCAAAGTTAGAATAAATAAAATATGGAAAAAAGAATGGAAAAATATTACAAGCATGTCAAAAAATTTATATTTTTCTTTACATCAAGAACTTCCTGCGCCACCTGAAAACACATTTAAATATAACCTGCCAAAGCAAGATATTTCTACTATCGTCAGATTAAAAACTCGATACGGGAAACATGAGGCACATCTGCACAAATTAGGAATAATTAATTCATCAGTCTGTTTTTGTGATAATGTTTCGATTAGAGATTTAAACCATATTTTCTTGGAATGCAAAATTAAGGAGAGATATATAAATCAATTATATTACAATTTACGACAAACACAAGTTCATTTTCCAATTAGTATAGAATATCTACTAAGTTGTCATAAAATGGAAATATTTAAATTACTCATAAACTACTTGAATGAAACAAATATAATCATTTAAGTGAAATACGTATAAATATAACAAAACTAATAAATTGAGGTAAAAATAAAATAAAAATCTGTGGCTAACGGACTCGCATCCAAGCCATTTTTTCACACACACACACACACACACACACACACACACACACACACACACACACACACACACACACACACACACACACACACACACACACACACACACACACACACACACACACACACACACACACACACACACACACACACACACACACACACACACACACACACACACACACACACACACACACACACACACACACACACACACACACACACACACACACACACACACACACACACACACACACACACCACACCCACCACACACACCCACACCCCACACACACCCCACACCCACACACACACCCCACCACACCACACCACACACACACACACACACACCACACACACACACACACACACACCACACACACACACCACACCCACACACACACACCACACACACACCCACCACACCACCCACCCCACACACACACACCACACACACACACACCACACACACACACACACACACACACACACACACACACACACACACACACACACACACACACACACACACACACACACACACACACACACACACACACACACACACACACACACACACACACACACACACACACACACACACACACACACACACACACACACACACACACACACACACACACACACACACACACACACACACACACACACACACACACACACACACACACACACACACACACACACACACACACACACACACACACACACACACACACACACACACACACACACACACACACACACACACACACACACACACACACACACACACACACACACACACACACACACACACACACACACACACACACACACACACACACACACACACACACACACACACACACACACACACACACACACACACACACACACACACACACACACACACACACACACACACACACACACACACACACACACACACACACACACACACACACACACACACACACACACACACACACACACACACACACACACACACACACACACACACACACACACACACACACACACACACACACACACACACACACACACACACACACACACACACACACACACACACACACACACACACACACACACACACACACACACACACACACACACACACACACACACACACACACACACACACACACACACACACACACACACACACACACACACACACACACACACACACACACACACACACACACACACACACACACACACACACACACACACACACACACACACACACACACACACACACACACACACACACACACACACACACACACACACACACACACACACACACACACACACACACACACACTTTGATAATTTCCCGTCGTCAGGTATATTACGTCAGATGCCCTTCGTTTCTACGAAAAAATACATTCAGTGACATTGACAATTAATGTTTTAAAAATTATAAAAGTGATGACTTTCAACCGTCAAATTAATATTTATAACAACTGATTATTTAGTTGTACTAATTGGTACTTACATAAATAAAATACAATAAAGTTTTGGTTTTGAACAGTTTTATTCATGAAATAATCGCAACAAATTGCACTCGATCTCTAAAATTAATATAGAATTTTAGAGCTCTTGTGCAATTACTACTGAAAATACATACACAAATTAATTCTTTGACAAGGTTGTCAAAACCAAACTTTCAATATAATTAGTTAGCATGACGACGATCTTGGTGTCCATGACGATGATTCAAAACGAATGTTATTGTCTACCGATTTGACTTTCGAATATTATGTCAAAATAATTTTATTTCATCGAATTATCGCGTTAATTTCATTAAAACAGGAACACAATAAGATACATTTGAACTAAAATAGTAAATAATATCTAAATATTAGTTTATTGCATGTATTATGATTACTTTAAGGCCATATTAAAATATCTACACGCATGCGGAAAAGTAAAACGCGTGCGGAAAAGTAAAACTTTCTAAACTAAAAAGCGTGCGTGAAAAAAAAATAAATTGTAAAGTCAGTCGAAAAGATAAAGTTGTATAGTTAAGTAATAGTACTTTCTTTACTTTAACGGTAAAATATTGCAAAACCTCTAAATTTTAAAAAACCACTTGGATTGACATGAAATTTGTCGTAAGCATAGCTAATAAGTCAAAGAAAAAAAGTGATATTGTGGCGATGTGTGCTTTTGCCCTGGGGGTGAGTTTCACCCCTTCTCGGGGGTAAAAAATATATGTCCAAAATAAGTTTGGAATTCGATAAACTGACTAATTCTAAGCAACTTTGATCTATAGAGTTTTTTACCAAGTCAATACTTATCGATTTATTTGCGAGCGAATTTGTTCATTTTTAAACAAAATACCCACGTTTTTAGACGGTTTTCCGAAAATAACTTAAAAACTAAGTATTGTTTTGAAAAAAATGTTCTCAGTAAGAATATAGTTTATGAATAAATGAAAAAAATGGTGCATATATTAAGTCTGTAGATCCAGTACAAGCAAATTTGTAGCTAATGAAAAGTTGAGATATTGAACAATTGCTACAAAATCAATCAGGTCTTACGCTCGCGCCATTATCGCATACGTACGTACTACCTTAAAAATATTAACTTTAGCAAAAAAATTAAGGAGATAAAAATTGTATAGAATTTAATTTTCTCATTTTTGTATAAGAACATTTTTGTCGTAAAACTAATAGCAAACGATATAATTCAATAATTATGTTCTAACTGTCAATATTTTCCGCCGTTATTATCCGCCATAAGTCGGAAAATATCGGCGGCACGAAAAAAATTTAAAAATAGAAAAAATATAAAATTACATTTTCCACAATTTTTGTTGTTATACATTTTTTCGAAAAGTTAAAAATGGCGGAAATATTTATCAAAAACAGTTCTCGTTTAAAATCAAGATGGCGGCTAACGCAACGGCGGAATTCAGTCGAGATTTTAAATTTATACTACTATTAACCACCCCCCCCTAAAGATTAGAAAAATAAAATTTGGGGCAGCTCCTAATGCAAGGTTAGGCCTGTTATTCGTCTAAACCGACTGGACTATAAAGAAAGTGGTCAAGTAGGTATCATTTTCCTCGTCCAAAAGTTTGATCTGGTCCAGGTGCTTTATTGTTTTTGGCTTATTGTATTGCTTTTATGACTTCCGAATTCAGTACACTGGGACCTCTGTCTAATTGGTTGTCACAAGTAATATTTGGAGCATTTTCTCGAGAATCATCGTTAAAAAGGTCACTGATGTATACCTCCCATTCTTTAAACTGTTGTACGTGTTCATACATTTTCCCGTCTGCGTTTTTAAGTATGTGAGCATTTTTCTGTTTTCTAATTCCGGAGGTATAGTTTCCTATATTAAGTTTATAGAATAGAATAGAAATAGAATAGAAATATGCTTTATTGTCACTGAAAATTTTTACAATTTTATGGACAAAGCTTACATACAGTCAAAAGAAAAACATAATATAAATAACAAATAACAACTACAATTTACTAAAATTAGATAAATCGTCAATAATGTGGAGGTTGAAACTGTCATGTTTTTTTTTGAGGTCTTCTATTTCTTTACATGAATTCTCGAGGATTCTTTGGCCTATATAATTTTTCTCTTTATGAGTTTGTTGATTTCACGGTATTTGATAATATTTCTGTTTTTGTATTTTCGGCGAACTTCCATCAGGTCTAGAATTTCTTGGTTTATCCAGTCATTTTTTGCCAACATTGTAGGTGTTTTAAAGATTCCCTTACGTCCTCTAAAATCGAGTTTTGAATATCGTACCAACATTTGGTAATATAAATAGTTCTGTTTTCGTTTGGTATATTTGATATTCTGTGCATTTTACTATGTATCTGTTGTGATATGTGTTTACGCGTTTGGGGATTTTTAAGGGGGTCGAGATATATCTTACTAGGCTTAGCAGAGTAAATTATGATTCGAGTTTATATCAGTGCCGGGGTAAGTTTTTACATCTTTAATATTGTTTCGAAATCGGTGGTTTATTCGGATGTAGTCTATTTGATTCCATACTATTCTACCTTGATTTCGATCTTGAGGGGAGTTCCACGTGTAGAGACGCCTTTCTGGAAGTTGAAACCAGGTATGTGTAATGACGAAGTCATTTTATTGGAAGAATTCTATTCTATTCTTAGAGTGCACAGAAAAACAAAAGAAACAAAAAAACACCGTAAATTTTTCAACATAGATTTCCAAATAACGAATTACCCACTCTAGGCGGGCTTGTGTGTTTGTCGAAAAATTGCGAAACCTCGGTTCCTACCCCCGGCAGGATTTCCAAAGTATCCTCTAAAGACACTGGAATCTGGACACTGGAATCCTCTTAACAAGGAATCCCTGGATATCAAAAATAACAAAAGACCAGAAAAAAACGAAATGGCTGCGGAAATGATAAAGAATGGAGGGAAAGAACTTCAAAAACGGATACTGCCTTATCAAGAGGAAATGGGGAGAGCAAAATATGCCTAACAATTGGACCAAAGCTCTATTATGCCCCATATACAAAATGGGAGATAGAATGGTACGTGAAAATTACTCTGTTAGTCTGTTGAATACTTCTTACAAGGTATTAGCCAGGATGCTAAAAAAGAGACTCAACAGATTTGCTGAAAATAAACTAGGTGAATATCAGGCTCGTTTTAGAGTAAATAGATCAGTGACAGATCCGATTTTTACTCTAAAAATTCTAGACTACCTGCTATGAACATAACGTCTCATTTCATGAGTTGTTCCTAGATTTTAAACACGTGTATGATAGGACAAGAAGAAAGAAAATGTAGACAAAACTGCAAAAGTGATGAAAAAATGCAAAACTGATAAGTTAGAAAGGATGACTTTAAATAGCACCAGAAATAATGTAGTATGAAAAGGATTCTCATCGGATCAATTTGAAGGGAACAGAGATATTAGAAAAGGAAATCCGTTTTCCACGGTGCTTTGTAACTTAGTATTGGAAACAATAAACAGAAATAGCCAATTATAGAGTTAAACTGGCCGGATCCACCTTAAACGATGAGAATCAATATCTGGCCTTCGCTGATGATGTTGCTGTTCTAGAAAATGGAAGAAAAAAATTAGGAAATATTGTAAAAAGTTTAGAAAATGATGCAAAATATTTTAATCTAGAAATAAACCAAGAAAAGTCAAAATTAATGATACTCGGAAAATCAGAGCCAAAAGAGGAGGGACCTTTTACTTAAATATCTAATAAAGCAAGGAAATATAATGTCGAAAGTGGTCCATTTTATATCTCTGAAGTTCTTATAGATGAGAAAGATCATGAAGAATGGGAACTGAATGTCAAATTAGCAAACGGAATTAAAAAGTTGCGAAGCCTAATACCACTGATAAAATCCAAATATGTATCAAGAAGAACAAAGCTAAGAACATATAAAACGATAATAAGACTCACAGTGACGTATGGTAGCGAAGTATGGACAATTAAAAAAGCGAATACAAAAAAATTGGAAAGATGAGAAAGAAAAATGCTCAGAGCTATATATGGAAGCAAAAAGACGAAGGAAAGTTGGGTGCGACGAACAAACAGTAAACTAGAGGAACTGTGCGACGAACCAAGTATTAGTTGCATCATAAAAGTACAGAGAGTGAGAGGAATGGAAAACGTGATGAGAATGGAAAGGAGGAGGATTCCAAAAATGATCCGAAAACGAGAACGAGGCACAATCATAAAAAGAAGGAAAGTAAGACCTAGACGCTAAGGACATAGACCTAGACACATAATTGGGTACCCCAATTAACAACATTAGATATGCGGAAAATACACCAGTGTTGAGCTGCCCCCCCCCCCCCCACTCGCAAAAATCAAAAAACAAATAGCCCTGATTTATGAGCTATTTATGTGCTTTCATATTCCGCAAACTAAAAATTTTGAGCTCGTTCCACTGAGCAGGAATTTAATACTTTAGTGGGGGGGGGCTGAGTCAGCCCCCCACTACTTAAAAATAGGAATATTGAATATTGAAGTTTTTGCGGAAGAATTACGAGCTATTTATGAGCTCTTGAAATTATATAGTTTCGATTTTTGAGCTCATCCCCTTCAATCCCAACCAACCCTTTAATTAATTTAACTTAAGAGAAAAATGCTGAGAAAACTTAAAATATATCGTATTGTGGATAAAATTCCTATAGCTTATATACTCTAAGACTAAACTATTAAATCACGTGTATTTCGACTATTGAGCTACAACCCCTTCGCAAGAAAACCACCCTATCTTCCCGGCTTAAGAGAAAGTTGTACTTAAAATGCAATAAATTAATTATTTGGCGACTACATATCATTTAATAATTTATAAGCTTCCAAATTACGCGCATTTAGATCAGTAAATTGCAATTTATTTTGTATAGTGCAGTCACTGAAGGTAAAAATCAACGATTACCTTCAATTTCGTTGAACCTTCATCTATTTTCACGAAAATTGGTCAGTGGTTAGAGGATACGTCAAGAAACAAAGGTGACGTGGTACCACCTTGCGCCTTTACCCTGAGGGTTGATACCGCCCCTTCTCGATTGTGAAAATTATTTTATAAAAAATAATTGCACAAATCAATAAAAGAACAAATTAAAAGCAAAATTTATTATATAAACTTATTAAAATAAGTCAATACTTTTTAAGTTATTAAAGATCAAAAATTTTAATTATTCGTGAAAAAAATGCATGTTTTGAAGCGGTTTTTCGTAAATCACTGAAAAACTGTAAGTTTTTAAAAAAGAGTTAATAGTAGTTTAATTCGTATAGCTTATATTCTAAGAATAAACTCTTAAATCACGCACCTTTCGATTATAGAGCTACAACCCCTTCGCAAGAAAACCATCCCATATTCCTGGCTTAAGAGAAAGTTGTACTTAAAATAATTTAAATTAATTATTTGGCGACTACATATCGTTTAATAATTAATGAGCTCACAAAATATACGCATCTCAATTATTGAATTGCCGTTTTCTTTCTATAGTGCAGTCACTGAAGGTCAAAATCAACTATGACCTTCGATTTCGGTAAATCTCCATTCATTTTCACGAATTGACAATAACAACTTGCGGTTTTAGCCTGGGGTATATGTCACCCCTTCTTGGGGGTGAAAATCACTTTATTAAAAATAACCCCACAAATCGAGAGAGGGACAAATTCTAAGAAAAATTTGTTATATAATGTTATTAAAATAAATCAATAATTTTTGAGTTATTAAAGATCAGATATTTTAATTTTTGTGAAAGAAAATGCATACTTTAAAGCGATTTTTCATAAATAACTCAAAAACTGTAAGTTTTTACAAAAAAGTTTTCATCACTAAAATTGAATCTAAAAAAAATATAATAAATTGATTACTTTAAAAACCCTTTAATGTTAATTTAAAGTAAGTTCTTGGTAATTAAATGTATATTTTTTTCTGCGACTGTTCAAATCTAAGGATTCAAGCTTAAACAACGGGAAAGAGATGCATTTTATAACACTTAGGTACTAAATACTTGTCAAAGTACGTAGAAATACCTACCAAAAATGAGCTCCAGAGAAAGTTGATAGCATCAAAATTTATATTTATAAAGTATATAGCTATAAAACTGTAAAACATTTAATCTTTCAAATATAGATTATTTTAGATCATTATTTAAAATAATAACTCAAACAATACACGATTGACGTAAAAAATGATAGATAAAGAATTTTGAGTTTTTTTCTATTAGCAAAGATTTTACTTGTCTTTTGATTTATGTATGAATCAAAATAACGAAGATAGAAACATTTAATCCTAAATTTTACTACGAGAACAATGTAACTGGAGCCCTTTAACATATTATCCTAAAAAATAAAGTATTTAAAATATTAAGCCGGTACTTTATGTCTCGGTTGACAGCCGGTTAGTTAACCGGAGTTTAATCGGGAACCCTTTAGGGTCTCTTGCGTTGTAATAAATGCAATAACAAGTATTATTATGATTATAAATAAGAATAAAGAAGTCACGATTAAACCCCGGTGAATTAACCGGCTGCTAATCAAGACATAAAGCATCGGGCCTAAATGTAATACAGTTTTATAGCTCTTGAAATTACCTTTCAAATAATTGGATGTGCCTGATATCATAAAAATTAACAGAGTGATTAAAAAAAATTCATTTTTTTTTTTAATGTTTGGAGTATAAATTTTGATGCTATTAACTTTTTCTGGAGCTCACTTGATAGGTATTTCTAAGTACTTTGACAAGTATTTAGTAAGTGTTATACAAATGCATCTTTTCCCGTTATTTAAGCTTGAATCCTTAGATTTGAATGGTCGCAGAAAAAAACTATACATTTAATTACCTATAACTTACTTTAAATTTACATTAAAGGGTTTTTCAAGTCAGCAATTTATTATATTTTTATTAGCTTCAATTTTAGTGATGAAAACTTTTTGGAAAAACTTAGTTTTTAAGTTATTTATGAAAAATCGCTTTAAAGCATGCATTTTCTTTCACAAAAATTAAAATATTTGATCTTTAATAACTCAAAAAGTATTGATTTATTTTAATAACATTATATAACAAATTCTGCTTAGAATTTGTCGCTCTCTTGATTTGTGGGGTTATTTTAATTAAAGTAATTTTCACCCCCGAGAAGGGGTGACATATACACCCGGCTAAGTTGTTATGGTTAATTTTCTTTCTTGACGTATCCTCTATCTGCTCACCAATTTTCGTGAAAATGAATTGAGATTTACCGAAATCGAAAGTCATAGTTGATTTTTACCTTCAGTGACTGCACTATAGAAAGAAAATATCAATTCAATAATTGAGATGCGTATATTTTGCGAGCTCATAAATTATTAAACGATATCTAGTCGCCAAATAATTAATTTAAATTATTTTAAGTACAACTCTCTCTTAAGCCGGGAATATGGGATGGTTTTCTTGCGAAGGGGTTGTAGCTCAATAATGGAAAGGCACGTGATTTAAGAGTTTACTCTTAGAATATAAGCTATACGAAATATACTACTATTAATTTTTTGTAAAAACTTACAGTTTTGCAGTGATTAACGAAAAACCGCTTCAAAACATGCATTTTTTTCACGAATAATTAAAATTTTTGATGTTTAATAACTTAAAAAGTATTGAATTATTTTAATAACTTTATATAATAAATTTGGCTTATACTTTGTTCTTTTATAGATTTGTGCAGTTATTTTTTATAAAATAATTTTCACCCCCGAGAAGGGGCGGTATCCACCCTCAGAGTAAAGGCGCAAGGTGGTACCATGTCACCTTTGTTTCTTGAGGTATCCTCTAACCTCTGACCAATTTTCGTGAAAATCGATGAAGGTTCACCGAAATTGAAGGTAATCGTTGATTTTTACCTTCAGTGACTGCACTATACAAAATAAATTGCAAGTTACTGATCTAAATGGGCGTAATTTGGGAGCTTATAAATTATTAAATACTGATATGTAGTCGCGGAATAATTAATTTAATGCATTTTAAGTACAACTTTCCCTTAAGCCGGGAAGATAGGGTGGTTTTCTTGCGAAGGGGTTGTAGCTCAATAATCGAAATGCACGTGATTTACTAGTTTATTCTTAGAGTATATAAGCTATAGGATTATATCCGCAATACGATATATTTTAAGATTTTTCAGCATTTTTCTCTTAAGTTAAATCAATTAAAGGGTTGTTTGGGGGTGAAGAGGATGAGCTCAAAAATCGAAACTATATAATTTCAAGAGCTCATAAATAGCTCGTAATACTGCCGCAAAAACGGATTCAATATTCCTATTTTTAAGTAGTGGTGATGGGGGCGGGAGTTGACTGAGCCCCTCCACTAAAGTATTAAATTCCTGCTCAGTGAAACGAGCTCAAAATTCTTAGTTTGCGGAATATGAAAGCTCATAAATAGCTCATAAATCAGGGCTATTTGTTTTTTAATTTTTGCAAGTGGGGGGCCAGGTCAACACGGGTGGAAAATACTATCATAATAGCAAACAACCTCTAAGACATCCAAAAGCTAATGAAAAAGATATTTTAGTATGGAGAAGATATGGATTAGGGATATGAAAAAGCTACCGGTTATAACCTAAACCGGTTTCTTTCCTCGGCAATAATCGGTTTTTCCGGTTGTTTTCTTGTCCCGGTTATAACCGGTTTTTTATTTTTAAAGTAATAACCGGTGAAAACCGGATAAGTGGAAAAAATACTGAATTCAAAGAAAAATCGTAAAATTTTTCGCTCCCCGCGCGTAAATGAGAAATTTTTAGCTGACTGAAACCGATTTCACAACACTGATGACTGATTTATATACTGATATAAGACTGATATCGATTCGAATGGAGAATCGAAAACTAAAGCGCAATGTAAATGTATCCTATTGGGCATTGGCTATGAATAAAAAAACCGAACACCGGTTTGTGGAATAACCAGTTTTATGACCGGTTGTAACCGCCAGGTTAAACCCTAGGTTGAAAAAACCGGTATAACCGAAAACCGGTGTTTTGTCAAAAACCGCCATCCCTAATATGGATTATCGATAAACATCAAGAAAACTAAATTTATTAGGACCTCGAAAACCCAAAACAATGATGAAAGCCTGACAATTAACCGTAAAACTTTAGAACAATAGTAAAATAGGAAATGGTTGAATGCTCGAATATATATGAATTTTACAAAGTTAACGGCACATATATCGAGCACTGAATTTATTTAATCTTGCCCAAGTATACTTTCGCTATCTAGAGCATCTTTAGGGGCATTTCATCAATAAAATGAAGTTATCCTCGAATGTCATTTATTTTGAAAAATAGTTTTGTGGCAACTTAAATTAACATATAACTACGAATACACTTAACAAAGGACAAACAGATAAAATTTGAGTCCCGGGTATCTTTTAACTTTTATCTTTTAACAATGTAGAACCTTAGAGATACCCGGCACTCAAATTTTATCTGTTTGTCCTTTGTTAAGTGTGTTAGTAGTTATATGCTAATTAAGTTGCCACAAAAGTATTTTTCAAAATAAATGACACTCGACGATACCTTCATTTTATTGACGAAATGCCCCTGAAGACGCTCTAGATAGCGAAAGTATACTTGGGCAAGATTAAATAAATTCAGTGCTCGATATCTGCCTTTGACTCTGTAAAATTTTAAAACAAGTTTAAAGATACAACTATCTTGTCACAATAATAATTAATGATCCAAACGATTACTCCAAAAAAATCAAAGTTCGAATAGAGAAAACACAAACATATTTCAATAAAATGAGAAAGGTACTTTGTGCAAGAGAACTGAAATTAGACTTGAGAGTTAGGCTGGCAAGGTGTTATATTTTCTCTACTCTAATTTACGTGATAGAAGAGTGGACACTTAATGCGTCGACTGCTAAAAAGTTGGAAGCATTTGAACTGTGGGTGTATAGAAGAATCCTGAAGATATCATGGACCGAGCATGTAACAAACAACGAAGTCATGAGAAGAGTCAACAAAAGAATGTACATATTGGAAGTCATCAAGACACGAAAGCTGCAATACCTGGGGCATGTTATGCATAATAACAGATAAAACATACTTCAACTAATTATATAAGGGAAAATCCACGGCAAGGGAAGTGAAGGAAGGAGAAGAATCTCATGGTTGCGTAACTTGAGAGAATCGTACGGATACACATCAATCGAACTATTCAGAACAGCAGCATCTAAGATCAGAATAGCCATGATGATTGTCAACCTCCGTCGAGGGGATGACACGTAAAGAAGAAGAAGAATAAGAAGAAGAAGAAGACCTAGGCAAATATTATTTGATTTTGACTAAGGGTAGAGGGTATATGTCAGACCATGGAGTTTAGGGTGTCTACATTGTAAAAATTACGTGAACCTTATCCTCCATGCTATGGCATGCTGGACGAGCCATACAGTCTGTAGTCAACACCCCGAAGTATGAGCGGGAACACAAAGCGTACCAATACTCATACGCTTATGAAACGCACCTGGCGGATCATAAGGGCCTTCACATTTTACTCTTCTTCAACTTGTCTTGAGTGAAATGTCTTTAATCTTTTCTATCAGCCTCTCTTGGCTAACTCTTGTTTTTTTCCGACCCCGAATGGCGATTAGGTTTCCGAAGGCAGACGGGTCACTATATTTCTTTCTACTACAGATTCTTCCCATATACACCTTTTTCCCTCCCCATCTTACCCAACAAAATATGGAGAAAACCAGATGCAAAAAATCCGTAAGTTAAGGTGGAAGCTATCGTGCTAAAAACTGAATGGTCACACGTCACGCGGCCGCTAACGATGCTCTTGGGACACCGGGCGAAATCCCATTGAAAATTAGCCTTGTTCCTGTACGCGGGGCTCTACAGGAATCGACAACGATCCCCAGCTACTCGTGGGAATAAATATGAATACTCACCAACATGCAAGGCAAGCACGGTGTTTAAATGCCACAAACCCGACCAGTGTAAACCAACCCTATTCAAAGTGCGTCAAAAATATAAACCTCAACATCGCCACATACAATGCTCGGTCGCTCTCTACCGAAGAAAGGTTCGAAGAAATGGAGGAAGAACTTTCAAAAGTGAATTGGGATATTGTGGGTATCAGCGAAGTTAGAAAAAAAGGAGAGAATCTTATCTCACTCCCATCAGGCCATCTGTGGTACTACAAAGGAGAAGAGGAATCGACAGTCGGAGGAGTCGGCTTCTTTGTTCACAAAAGAATTGCGAACAGAATTGTGTCAATAAACCAAATATCAACAAGGGTGGTCTACTTAAACATCAAAATGAGCACCAGATATATCCTAAAGTTCATTCAAGTATACGCACCTACTACAGGCCATTCAGATGAAGACGTCCAAATATTCTACGACCAAATATCCTGTGCAATCAAGGAAAATCCTGGCCACTTCTTAATAATAGGCGGTGATTTCAACGCCAAAATAGGTACCAAGGAAGACCCCTCTGAAATAATATTGGGAAATTTTGGAAGCGAAGGCAGAAATGATAGAGGCAAACAACTGTTAACTTTTCTTTTGGAAAACAATCTCTATCAAATGAACAGCTTCTTTAAAAAGAAAAAACACAGAAGATGGACCTGGGAAAGTCCAGATGGAAAAACAAGGAACGAAATCGACTATTTCTTAACAAATAAAAAAGAATTATTTAAAGACGTAAATGTGTTAAACCAGTTCAGCACAAGCAGTGATCACAGGTTAGTAAGAGCTAAAATAACGATATCGATCGAAAAGGAAAGACTCAAAATGATAAATAAGAAACACCCAAAGAAATGGGTAAAACCAACTAATATTCAGGAGTTCGAAAAATATATTAATGATACATTGAAAGATACAACAACAACAGACATTAATATACTGAACAAGCAAATAATCACCACAATACAACAGGCTCAAACTAAATACTGTCCAACAAACCAAAAAGATGAAAAACTAAGTCAACCTACTAAAACCCTTATAGAACTAAGACGACAGATGAAAGGAGATACAAGTTCCAACAAAGAAGCGCTAAATCAAATAAATAAGACTATCACAAAGTCAATAAGAAAAGACATAAGAAACTACAATGTAGAAAAAACAAAACAAGCAATAGAGCAAAATAAGAACATGAAAGTTTTGAAGAACGTAAGCGTACAAAAAGGAAAAATAGAAATCAACAAACTAAGAAACAGAACTGGAAAAGAAACTACAAACAGAGATGAAATATTAACAATAGTCGAAGAGTTCTACACAGAGTTATACAAATCAAGAAAAAAAGATGACAATGCGCAACCTCCAATTACAGTAAAAACTGGAGTATTAAATCAAGGATCGGATTTAATGCCCGATATAACAAAATCAGAAATCAAAGAGGCTCTGACGAAAATGAAAAATAATCGAACCCCAGGTTAAGATGGAATAGTATCAGAAGCACTAAAAATTGGAGGAAATATCATCATCATCCAGCCTCAAAAGTCCACTGCTGAACATAGGCCTCCTCCCCTCGTTTCCAACCCCATCTATCCTGCGCCGCCCTCATCCAGTTTTTATTTACCTTTCTTAAGTCGTCAGTCCATCTTGTAGGCGGTCGACCGACGCTTCTCTTGTCTTCTCTTGGCCTCCATTCCAATAACCTCTTCGTCCATCGCCCATCTGTCATTCTGGCTACGTGTCCTGCCCATCTCCACTTCAACCTGGCTATCCTCTCGATGACGTCAGTCACCTTTGTTCTTCTCCTGATTTCTTCGTTTCTGATTTTGTCTCGCAGAGTTATTCCTAACATTGACCGCTCCATTCTTCTCTGCGTGACTCTTAGTTTGGTAGCCGAGGCTTTAGTTAAGGTAAGTGTTTCTGATCCGTACGTCAAGACTGGGAGGACGCACTGATCGAATACCTTTCTCTTTAGACATGTGGGTAACTCACTTTTAAAAGTTTCTCTCAGTTTTCCAAATGCTGCCCACCCAAGACCGATTCTTCTCTTCAGCTCATGAGTCTGGTTATCCCTGCCAATCGTAATTTCATGTCCCAGGTATTTATATCTATCTACGAGTTCTATTTCCTTCCCACCAATACTGATGTTCTGGTTGGGTACCAAATTTGTCATTATTTTTGTTTTTGAGATGTTTATATTTAAACCAACATTTTCTGTAGCTACAACGAGTTCTTGTACCATCTCTCTTGCCATACCTAGATCCTCAGCTACTATGACTATATCATCGGCGAAACGTAAGTTGTTTAGGTATTCTCCATCTATTTTTATTCCCTTTGTCATCCAATCCAAACTCTTGAAAGCATGTTCTAAGACCGTATTAAAAAGTTTAGGTGACATTGGGTCTCCTTGTCTAACCCCCCGTTCTATTTTTATGCGATTACTGTTAGTATGTAATTTGACAGTGGTTGTTGCCTGTAAGTATATTTTGTGTAATAATTTTGTATACCTATAATCTAGCCTGCATTCTTTAAGCGCCTGTAATATTTTGCTAAGTTCAACTGTATCAAAGGCTTTATGAAAATCGATAAAAACTAGAACTAGGGGTTTATTGTATTCCACTACTTTCTCTATCAGGGTTTTTATACTTTGTAGATGGTCATTTGTTCCGTAATTTTTTCGGAATCCTGCCTGTTCTCTTGGTTGATAAGTCTCTAACTTTCTTTCCATTCTCTTAACTATTATTCGCGTAAATAACTTATATAAATGGCTGAGGAGGCTAATCGGTCTGTAATTCTCTAAATTGGCTTTGTCTCCTGCTTTGTGTAATAGAATCATAGTAGCGTTGTTCCAATCTGTTGGAATATTGGCGTTGTGAAGGCAGATATTGAAAAGTTGTTTAATTTTTTCAAGTAGTATATTTCCTCCTAATATGTCAGACCATGGAGTTTAGGGTGTCTACATTGTAAAAATTACGTGAACCTTATCCTCCATGCTATGGCATGCTGGACGAGCCATACAGTCTGTAGTCAACACCCCGAAGTATGAGCGGGAACACAAAGCGTACCAATACTCATACGCTTATGAAACGCACCTGGCGGATCATAAGGGCCTTCACATTTTACTCTTCTTCAACTTGTCTTGAGTGAAATGTCTTTAATCTTTTCTATCAGCCTCTCTTGGCTAACTCTTGTTTTTTTCCGACCCCGAATGGCGATTAGGTTTCCGAAGGCAGACGGGTCACTATATTTCTTTCTACTACAGATTCTTCCCATATACACCTTTTTCCCTCCCCATCTTACTCAACAAAATATGGAGAAAACCAGATGCAAAAAATCCGTAAGTTAAGGTGGAAGCTATCGTGCTAAAAACTGAATGGTCGCACGTCACGCGGCCGCTAACGATGCTCTTGGGACACCGGGCGAAATCCCATTGAAAATTAGCCTTGTTCCTGTACGCGGGGCTCTACAGGAATCGACAACGATCCCCAGCTACTCGTGGGAATAAATATGAATACTCACCAACATGCAAGGCAAGCACGGTGTTTAAATGCCACAAACCCGACCAGTGTAAACCAACCCTATTCAAAGTGCGTCAAAAATATAAACCTCAACATCGCCACATATAATGCTCGGTCGCTCTCTACCGAAGAAAGGTTCGAAGAAATGGAGGAAGAACTTTCAAAAGTGAATTGGGGTATTGTGGGTATCAGCGAAGTTAGAAAAAAAGGAGAGAATCTTATCTCACTCCCATCAGGCCATCTGTGGTACTACAAAGGAGAAGAGGAATCGACAGTCGGAGGAGTCGGCTTCTTTGTTCACAAAAGAATTGCGAACAGAATTGTGTCAATAAACCAAATATCAACAAGGGTGGTCTACTTAAACATCAAAATGAGCACCAGATATATCCTAAAGTTCATTCAAGTATACGCACCTACTACAGGCCATTCAGATGAAGAAGTCCAAATATTCTACGACCAAATATTCTGTGCAATCAAGGAAAATCCTGGCCACTTCTTAATAATAGGCGGTGATTTCAACGCCAAAATAGGTACCAAGGAAGACCCCTCTGAAATAATATTGGGAAATTTTGGAAGCGAAGGCAGAAATGATAGAGGCAAACAACTTTTCTTTTGGAAAACAATCTCTATCAAATGAACAGCTTCTTTAAAAAGAAAAAACACAGAAGATGGACCTGGGAAAGTCCAGATGGAAAAACAAGGAACGAAATCGACTATTTCTTAACAAATAAAAAAGAATTATTTAAAGACGTAAATGTGTTAAACCAGTTCAGCACAAGCAGTGATCACAGGTTAGTAAGAGCTAAAATAACGATATCGATCGAAAAGGAAAGACTCAAAATGATAAATAAGAAACACCCAAAGAAATGGGTAAAACCAACTAATATTCAGGAGTTCGAAAAATATATTAATGATACATTGAAAGATACAACAACAACAGACATTAATATACTGAACAAGCAAATAATCACCACAATACAACAGGCTCAAACTAAATACTGTCCAACAAACCAAAAAGATGAAAAACTAAGTCAACCTACTAAAACCCTTATAGAACTAAGACGACAGATGAAAGGAGATACAAGTTCCAGCAAAGAAGCGCTAAATCAAATAAATAAGACTATCACAAAGTCAATAAGAAAAGACATAAGAAACTACAATGTAGAAAAAACAAAACAAGCAATAGAGCAAAATAAGAACATGAAAGTTTTGAATAACGTAAGCGTACAAAAAGGAAAAATAGAAATCAACAAACTAAGAAACAGAACTGGAAAAGAAACTACAAACAGAGATGAAATATTAACAATAGTCGAAGAGTTCTACACAGAGTTATACAAATCAAGAAAAAAAGATGACAATGCGCAACCTCCAATTACAGTAAAAACTGGAGTATTAAATCAAGGATCGGATTTAATGCCCGATATAACAAAATCAGAAATCAAAGAGGCTCTGAAGAAAATGAAAAATAATCGAACCCTAGGTGAAGATGGAATAGTATCAGAAGCACTAAAAATTGGAGGAAATATACTACTTGAAAAAATTAAACAACTTTTCAATATCTGCCTTCACAACGCCAATATTCCAACAGACTGGAACAACGCTACTATGATTCTATTACACAAAGCAGGAGACAAAGCCAATTTAGAGAATTACAGACCGATTAGCCTCCTCAGACATTTATATAAGTTATTACGCGAATAATAGTTAAGAGAATGGAAAGAAAGTTAGAGACTTATCAGCCAAGAGAACAGGCAGGATTCCGAAAAAATTACGGAACAAATGACCATCTACAAAGTATAAAAACCCTGATAGAGAAAGTAGTGGAATACAATAAACCCCTAGTTCTAGTTTTTATCGATTTTCATAAAGCCTTTGATACAGTTGAACTTAGCAAAATATTACAGGCGCTTAAAGAATGCAGGCTAGATTATAGGTATACAAAATTATTACACAAAATATACTTACAGGCAACAACCACTGTCAAATTACATACTAACAGTAATCGCATAAAAATAGAACGGGGGGTTAGACAAGGAGACCCAATGTCACCTAAACTTTTTAATACGGTCTTAGAACATGCTTTCAAGAGTTTGGATTGGATGACAAAGGGAATAAAAATAGATGGAGAATACCTAAACAACTTACGTTTCGCCGATGATATAGTCATAGTAGCTGAGGATCTAGGTATGGCAAGAGAGATGGTACAAGAACTCGTTGTAGCTACAGAAAATGTTGGTTTAAATATAAACATCTCAAAAACAAAAATAATGACAAATTTGGTACCCAACCAGAACATCAGTATTGGTGGGAAGGAAATAGAACTCGTAGATAGATATAAATACCTGGGACATGAAATTACGATTGGCAGGGATAACCAGACTCATGAGCTGAAGAGAAGAATCGGTCTTGGGTGGGCAGCATTTGGAAAACTGAGAGAAACTTTTAAAAGTGAGTTACCCACATGTCTAAAGAGAAAGGTATTCGATCAGTGCGTCCTCCCAGTCTTGACGTACGGATCAGAAACACTTACCTTAACTAAAGCCTCGGCTACCAAACTAAGAGTCACGCAGAGAAGAATGGAGCGGTCAATGTTAGGAATAACTCTGCGAGACAAAATCAGAAACGAAGAAATCAGGAGAAGAACAAAGGTGACTGACGTCATCGAGAGGATAGCCAGGTTGAAGTGGAGATGGGCAGGACACGTAGCCAGAATGACAGATGGGCGATGGACGAAGAGGTTATTGGAATGGAGGCCAAGAGAAGACAAGAGAAGCGTCGGTCGACCGCCTACAAGATGGACTGACGACTTAAGAAAGGTAAATAAAAACTGGATGAGGGCGGCGCAGGATAGATGGGGTTGGAAACGAGGGGAGGAGGCCTATGTTCAGCAGTGGACTTTTGAGGCTGGATGATGAAGGGTACAGGAAGATCCCAAAAATGAGGTAATTATTAGTTGGGAAGAAAGAGTAACAAACAAGGATGGATGGAGGAGAAGAGTAAGTTAATTTACTAGACAAGGATGATGATGGGACAAGCAGCCACCCCACTATATTAAAAGTTTTGTAATATAGTATAGTATTATAATATTATTGTATTATAATATTATTTTTTTAGCCCTAGGGTTTAAGTCTTATTGAGCTTTTTAAATAAATAATAAATGAAGAATATTTGTGCATATCCATAAGAAAAAACAAATGACTTCGTTAAAAAATCAGATATACTTATTCAATTAAATTCGGAAATTTTTTGGAGTGCACTAGACAAAACAAAAGAAACAAAGAAACACCGTAAATTTTTCAACATAGATTTGGAAATACCGAATTACCCACTCTAGGCGGGCTGTGTCGTGTGGTCCGAGAAACAATGATGTACAGTCGGTCGGAAAATTGCGAAACCTCGGTTCCGACTACTGGCAGGATTTCCAAAGTATTCTCTAAGGATCACCAAAGAATCCCTGGCGATTTCCGACGACGACAGCTCCATCAGTCAGAAGCTCAAGAGGTAAGAATGAGTATGTGTGTTTTGAAAGGCACAGATTGGCCATTTCGCAGTTCATTTACAGGGCGACATTTATGATCAAGCAATATGTTCTGTATAGTTCAAAATTATTGAAAATATCACAATTCGTCGGTGAAACTTATTTTTATTGAAAAATTTACCGCATACAGTATAGGAATACAGTTCCAATAACTTACAGTCTGTAATATAATCCCATGAGTTTTAAATAAATTAGCGATATTATTATAATTACACTATGTATCTAAAATTAGGAATACAGTGTAGGTATAAAATTTTAATAACTTAATAAAATACAGGTCAGAAAAAATTAAATCTCATATTCTGGGACCAAAAATAGTTCGATTAAACATAATGTATAACTTACCTTAGTACAAATATGCATATAAAAAAGCTATAGCCGTTTGAAGTTACAAAATTAAAATTTATTTTTTCCGATATATCAAAAACTATTAGAGTTTTTTTAATGAAAATGGACCTGTGGCATTCTTATGGCAGTAGCACCTTAAAGAGAAATTACAGTGAAATTTGTGCACCCCATAAAAATTTTATGGGGGTTTTGTTCCCTTAAACGCCCCCAAACTTTTGTGTCCGTTCCAGTTAAATTATCATTGTGGCACCATTAGTTAAACACAATGTTTTTAAAACTGTTTTGCCTCTTAGTACTTTTTCGAAAAGCTAGTTTTTACCGAGAATATAAATTACAGTTTGAGGTATATTTTGAACCATATTAAAAAATAAGCCACATCTCGACAAAAGGTGCCTTATCGGAAAAATACTAAGAAGCAAACAAGTTTTAAAATCACTGTGTTTAATTAATGATACCGCAATAATAGGTCACAAAACTGCCATAAAATTTTTATGTAAACATATTAAAAAAGAAGCCACATCTCGATTAAAACTGGTTAATCGAAAAAATACCGAGAGTCAAAAAAGTTTTAAAAACAGTGTGTTTAAATAATGGTACCACAATAATAATTTAATTGGAACGTACATAAAAGTTTGGGGGGGGGGGGTTAAGGGAACAAAACCCTCATAAAACTTTTATGGGGTGGACAAATTTTACTATAATTTCTTTTTAAGATGTTCCTGCCATAAGAATGCCACATGTCCATTTTAACAAAGGGCTGTAACTTTCTTGGTGTGCATATTTGTACTAAGGTAAATTAGGTTCAATCGAACTATTTTTGATCCCAAAATATGCGATTTAATTCATGACCTGTATTTTTGTTACACCCTGTACATTCTAAATAGTTTGCGATATTATCGTATTAACAATCTGTGCTTACAAGTTTGTTGATGTTGTTAGGAATATTGAATCTGATTCGTCCATTTGTAAAAAGTGGACAGTCAATTAAAATATGTTTTACATTATTATTATAATTTTTTTATTAGAAATAACCCGCATCAACCAAAAAAGGTTATTAGTGGTGGTACAATTTCGATACATATTAAATTGATATAAACTATGAACTATAGAGTTTTTACAAAGTTGGTTTTAAATTGTTCATAACGTAGCACTCATATTTGGTTATATAATTTAGTTTCCTTTAAAAACCTAATGATTTTGTCACAATCCGCACTGTCTAACGCACACTTTATGTCACTTGGTATTAGTCCAGAAGTTACAGTTATATTGGTTTCACAGGCGTAGCACATTCTAGGAGGTTCCTTCCTTAGTAGGTGTTCGTGCGTCAGTCTGGTATGCCCTATTCGGATACGATGTAGTACAACTTGGTCCCTTCGCTTTACTAAATTTGGTGTTTTCACATATAGATCTGGGTTTACTTGCCGCAATTTATTGTTTGGAAAGAGTTGCCATCTTTGTAATCATAAGTTCTTTGTGTACTCATTGATGCATTTTTTCATATCTGAGTGAGAAATTTGGTTAGTTCTATATTCGGATCTCTTCATTTTACAAGCTTCTTTGGCCATTTGATCAGCAATTTCATTTTCTGGTATCCCCACATGGGATGGTATCCACATAATATGTACTTGTTTATGGTTATTTTGTAGAGCCACAAGGTATTTTTTAATTTTTTCTAGGAACGGATGATTCGGATATATTTTCTGAATGCCCTGAACTGCACTTAAGGAATCGGTGAATATTACTGTCATGTCTTCAGGTCGATTAAGAGTTTGTTGCACTGCCTTGGATATTGCAAAAAGTTAGGTGAAATATATCGAGTAGTCCTTAGGTAGTGGAAATTTGCGCACAGAATCATCTATGACAATGGCAGATCCCACTGTTTCAAATTCGGGGGTTTTTGATGCATCGGTGTAAACTAGTTGACAGGATGGATATTTATTTTTAATATAGTAGAAGTATTGGAGAAAAAGAGATGAAGGTGTGCTGTCCTTAGTATAAGTGGACAGATCTGTATTACAATAGGGAATTTGTATAGTCCAAAGGGCTATATAATCAAAACTGGTATGCATAATACTCGGAAATGTGAAGTTGCTAATTCTTTTGCTAAATGATGGTCGAAGATTAGGATTTTGATGTAATTAGAATGGTAATGTGTGGAAAAGGCATAGGGGTAGGCTGGGTTGTTTGGATTAGTTGATAGCTTGCTTGCGTATTGTAGACTTAGACGTAATCTTCTAATTGAAAGTGGCGATTCATTTGCTTCTACATAAAGACTTTCAACTGGACTGGTCCTGTAGGCTCCTAGAGCTAGTCTTAGTGCGGTATTTTGTACAATATCTAATTTTTTTAATGTTGAGTCCTTAGCTGAATTGTATATAGTTGATCCATAATCTAATTTACTGCGGATTAAGGATTTATAAATATTAAGTAACTGTGTCGTGTCTGCGCCCCAGTTATGATTTGCTAGTACTTTAAGAATATATATGTTCTGTAAACATGATTTTTAAGTACATACTTCGATGTATTTGTTCCAAGTAAGTTTTGAATCAAAAATCATACCTAGGAATCTAAGTTCCTCAACATTTTCTAAAACTTGATCATACAGTGTTAATTTTGCAATATTTCGATGTTTTCGAGAAAAGCACATTACTTTGGTTTTAACCGTAGAAAATTTTAGTCCTGTTGTTTTAGATCATTCTTGTAGGGAATTAATAGAAAGTTGAATAATATTTGATGCCATACTAAGATTCTTATGAGAAATATAAATTACAAGATCATCTGCATATAGGATTGCTTTAACAAGGTTTCGGATACTGCTCACGATATCGTTAATTGCAACCAAAAAGAGTGTTGCGCTTAGTGTAGATCCTTGGGGTATGCCATTTTCTTGAGTATGGTATTCTGAAAATTCCTGGTTTCATTTAACTCTGAAATTTCTGTCATCTAGAAAATTTTTGACGAATGCTAGAAAATTTCCATCTATGCCCCAATGGTGTAATTTAACAATAATATCATATTTCCATAAAGTATCATAAGCTAGAATTACATCAAAGAAGAGAGCTATAACTTGTCGATTAGTTGCAAATGCCTCATTAAATACCGACTCTAGTGACACTAAATTGTCAGTTGTGCTTCTGTTTTTCCTAAAGCCGCTTTGCTGATTAACTATTAGATCTTTTAATTCTAAGAAGAATTGCAACCGTCTATTTATAATTTTCTCTAGTAATTTGCTTAAGGAAGATGTTAAAAATATTGGTCTATAAGATTCTGGATTTGACTTGTTTTTATTAGGTTTCAAAATAGGAATTTTTTTTTATTAACAAAAATCGCATCAGCCAAATCGGCTATTAGCGAAACAATAGTGGCGAACAATAATTTTTATTACATTTGTGTATTTATATATTGTATAAAATGTTAATTGAACCTAGGAAACTCTTTAAATTTGACATATTGCACTGTAGGCCTAAAACGTCACTTAGTTTGTTTGGTATATTGTACAATATGCGCTTTGACGTTAATGCTGCGCATTTCTCCAATAAATGTTTGACTGTTAACTTTTCTTCACAGTTGTCACATTTTGGTTCTTGTTTGTCGGAAAACACTTGACTATTAGTTAATCGCGTATGACCCAATCGGAGTCGCGTTAATATTACCTGGTCTCTCCTACTTGTTGGTAATATTGGCCAGGGTTTTATCGATTTTTTAATTTCGCGTAGCTTGGCCGATGACACTTTCCACTTTTCTTCCCACATATACCGCACTTCACGTTTGACCGCCGCTTTCACATCCGCACTCGTAAATGTTTCCGTACACTCCGCACTATCACTAGTTGCAGCTTCTTTTGCAGCGTTGTCTGCCTCTTCATTTCCTTGAATTCCAATATGGGATGGTATCCAGAGGAATATGATATTTTTTCCATTCAGCTGAGCGGTATGAACTTCTTGTTTTATTTTGATGACCAAAGGATTAGTTGGGTAGACATATTGGATTGACTGTACCGAACTTAGAGAGTCTGTGAGTATGATATATTTGGTATTACTGGATGTATTGACAGCAAGGGTGGCCTGGTATATAGCGTATAATTCAGCAGAGTAAATAGAGTACTCTGAAGGGAGTTTGTATTTATTTGTTGATGCTGGGGTTATGACTGCAGCACCAGTGCCTTCATTTGATTTAGATGCATCGGTGTATACATGTGTATACTCCTTGTAGTTGTGGAGTATATAATTGAAGGCGGATTTGATTAACTGTGGGTTTGTTGAATGTTTATCGAAAGAAATGAGGTGTGTTAGGCACTGAGGGTTCTTTATTTGCCACGGAGGAATTGAGGACAGTTGGGAAGGAAAGCATTCCGGGAACGTGTAGTTTAATTGATTTAAGTAGCTTCTAATTCTTGCGTAGAAGGGTTTGGCCGTTCTTGGTTTATTTATGAAGAGATTTGGGAACTTTTCTGTAAAACAATTATGTATAGTAGGGTTTTTTGAGTTACACCTGATTTTTGCGGTGTATGCTACACTTAAATAAAGTCTTCTGTCTTCTAAGGAGGGTTCTCCAACTTCACAATACAGACTTTCGATTGGTGTTGTGCGAAAAGCTCCAGATATTATACGTAAAGCGAGATTGTGAAGACTGTCCAGTTTTTTTAGCAGCGTCTTAGCCGCTGTAGAATACACAGTAGACCCATAATCTAATTTTGATCTGATTAATGTTCTGTATAACATTAAAAGTGTTTGGCGATCCGCACCCCATTCTTTATTGGCCAGAGTTTTTAGAAGATTTAGTCGCTTGTGACAAGATAACATCAGATTTGTTATATGAAGTTTCCAGCTTAGGGTTTCTTCGAATGTCATGCCCAAGAACTTAATTGACGTTGCACGCTTTAGGTTTTCATCGCATAGTCTTAGGTTGGGGATGTTTGTGACGTTTTTCTTTGAAAACAGGATGAAACGAGTTTTTTCAGCGGAAAAACATAAACCTGTTTTTTGTGACCAGCTTTCTAAGTCTTGTATAAAGTTCTGTGTATGACGAAATATATTTTGTATATTTTTACCTTTGAAAAAAACTACAAGATCATCTGCGTAGACTCGTGCCTTTACAGGCGATTTTAGGTTTTTGAGGATATCATTGATTGCCACTAATACCATTTTCTGGATACATTATATCTGATGTTATGTTATTTGCCCTAACTCTAAAAGTTCTATTTTGAAGGAAATTTTTAATAAAGAATAGGCTGTGACCTTAAATGTTCCAATTATGTAATTTTTTTATTATATAGTCGTGCCAGGCTGTATCGAAAGCTCTTGATATGTCAAGGAAAACCGCTAGACATTTACTCCCTAGTGCGAATGCTTCAGAAATGTCACTCTCCAAATCTATGATATTATCTATAGTTGACCTTTGGTCTCTAAAACCACTTTGTTCTGGAATAATCAAATCTTGTCTCTCCAAGTGCCATCTTAGTATATTGTTAATAATCTTTTCTAGTAACTTACACATGGCGCATGTTAAAGATATCGGTCTGTATGACTCGGGACTTGTTTTAATACTATTAGGTTTTTGTATAGGTATTATTATGGATTCATGCCATTTTTCAGGAAATTTGTGTTGAAGCCAAATAATATTAAACAGATCTAGAAGTTGTTTGTGAGCGCTCGCTGGAAGGTGTTTAATAAAAATACTAGGAATATCGTCCGGGTCAGCGCTAGTTTCTTTAATATTTGATAATGCTTCCGTATACTCTAATTGTAAAATGGGTAAATTTAACGGTTCATCTGTGTTAGGTGTAATGCTAATTTTCTTATTTTCTTCATGTTGTTTGTAATAAATGAAAAATTTTTTATAATTAATATTACTGGATCGGTTTTTGTATGTGTTAGCAAGGATTTTAGCAATCTCAGTATTACTAGTAACTGCCTTTCCATTTCTCTCGAGGCTTTTGATATTCTGATTGCTGTTTAATCCAGATATTCTTCTGACTTTGTTCCATACTTCAGTCATGGGAGTGTTTGCATTTAACGTTAATACATATTGAGTCCATGACTGACGTTTGGAATTTCTAGTTGTCTTCTTGGCTATAGCACGTTGTTTTGTATATTCAATTTTATTCTCCAGAGTCTTGTAGCGCTTGTATTTGTTAAAAGCTCTTTTGCTAGATTCAACTGCTGTTTTGCATTCATGATTCCACCATGGGACGGGGTTGCGTTGTTTTATGTACGAAGTTTTTCCTATTGCTCTTTCTGCTGCTTCTGTGATAATAGTAACAATGTTCTTAAGGGTCTCGTCTGTGTTTGAGGTGCTTTTAAATGTGGTCATACTGCTTTCGACTAAATTTGAAAAAGATTCCAGTTAGGTTTTTTTAAATTCCATTTTGGGGTAAATGTCCGTCCACATTGGTTTTTGTTGTTATGAATAAAAATTGGGTAGTGATCACTGTTATATAAGAAATCCAGCCTATCCCAGGTGAGCTGTGAGGTCAGACCTGGTTCGCATATCGTAAGGTCTATACATGAAGATTCACCGTTCTGTATATTAAATCTAGTGGGCCTGCCGTCGTTTAAGACTGAAAGGTTGGAGTGTTCAAATATCTCTTCCAGCAATCTTCCTCTGGTATTTATAGTAGAAGAGCCCCATGAAAAGTTGTGAGCATTAAAATCGCCCAAAATAAGCCTGGGTTGGGGAATTTGTTGTAAGAGTTCAGTTAATGCTTCTGAGTCTGCTTGCGTTGATGAAGGTAAGTATAAGTTACAAACGTAGATATTTGGACTCGAGTTAACTTTAATGCAAATTGCTTCTAGATTAGTTTGGAGAGGAACTACTGTAGTTTCAATTGACTTTTTTACAAAGTTAGCTACTCCACCACTGGCTTTTTCTTGGTTAGTTCTATTTTTGCAGTAATTTTTAAAAATTTTTAAAGCTTGTATGTTTCCATTTTTGAAATTAGTCTCCTGAAGACAAATTATATCTGGATTGTGTGTGGACAGAATTATTTGGAGCAGCGGAAGGTTATTATAGAAACCGTTAATATTCCACTGCAAAATTGATGTGAAGCCCATTTATAATAAATAAATAAAACTGAAATTTGGGATTGCCACAGAAGTTCATGACTCTATTCTTGAAAAAACTCACTTTCAGTCTCTGATGCCTCAGTATCCGAGTAAGCCATCTGTAAATGCTTCATTAGTTTCTTTCTTATTTTTGTACATCTAACTTTAATCGATCTTTGTTTGAAATACGGGTAAATTGCTCTTAGCATTTTCACTAAAGCTTCAAATTCGCTAGTGTAGTTTTTTATGATGCTGATTGGGTCCTCTGCACCATAAACATTTTCAAATAGATCGGATATTTGATCAAAATCAAGAACAAATGAAGGGTTTTGCTCTGAGATGAATGCCTTGGTTGGTTCCATGAGTACGTGAGTTGGAGTCTTTCCCTTACTTTTCTTTGGTTTTTTAGCTGGAGCAACATTAGGTTTAACAAACGGTTCAAGACTTTGGTTTTCTGAATTAGCATCTTGCGCTAGAGGAGGTGTAACAATGTCATCCAAACTGCGTTTTGAGCTATTTTGTGTAGACTGGGTTGTATCTATATTAATAATGGGTTGTGAGGTTGGAGTTTTTGAGGGGTTGGTTGAAAGTATTTCGGAAGGTGTGGGTTGCGAAGATGATTGGGAGTGGGGGTTTTGGTTATAATTTTCAGAAACTGATTCTTGGAGTGTTTTGCAATTTGCTGCAGTGTGACCTGGCCTTTTACATGAAAAACAGATCAAGGAATCTTGTGCAAAATAAATTCTATAGTTGGTGTTATCATAATTCATTAATATGGATTAAGGTATTGGGTCAAGCGGTGGTGTGATAAAAATTTGTCGTCTAAAACTATAAATGTGGTTGAATTCCGGCAAACCGGCGCTTATCTTGAGAAATGACATGGGAGACATGGGTTGAAGGCCCAATTTTTCAATTTCTTGAATTAATACAGCATGCGGAATGGAGGGACAAGCGTTTGACAGAATTAGTCTTTGTGCTGGAGTGATTAGTTTGCGTGCTTGGACTTTTTGGTTAATAATTTCTATGGATCCTCCATAATTATTCATGAAATTTTCAACAACATTTTTGTTTGCAAGATACATACACACTCTGTTGTTATAAAGCCTTGAGGAAAATAGGATATTTTTGGGCTCGATCAACTTTCCTAGTGAAATCAGGTAATCTTGAAGTATAAGGTTTTCAATGGATGGGAATACAATGGCTTGTTCTTTCGTTGGAAATTGTTGTTCAATCAAAGCAGTAGAATAAGTTTTAGAAGTGTTTTCGATTTGGGCGCTCCTGTAGTCAGAAGTCCCGGCAGTTGGATTTGACATATTTTCTTTATTATTAAAAACTACGTAAATCCTGAAATACGGACCTGTCTTACAACAGGTGATTTTATCATGTCGTTATAGATAACGAGTAAACGTGTTTAGGGTTTTTGTATCGACTTCTGATAAATAATAAATTCCAGTGAAATGACTTGGTTTTATATAATTTTAAAGAGTACTTACGTACAATAGTTGAACGCACTATAATACACTTATATATGCGAAAATAAAAATTTTTTACTCATTACCTACTATCTAAATAACTATTTTGTTTGGAGCTGACAAATACGCACTAACTAGTATACCTGCCAGGACCGAACTGCAAAATAGGAATTATTGTAGCGGTACTCCAGGATTTAGGAATGTGTTTGGTGAAAAATAAAAAGTTGTATATATCTGAGGGTAGATACTTAGCAGCCAAAGAAAGATTAATTAAAAAACAATTTGGAATTTCATCTAGTCCAGGGCTACAGGTTTTAAGTCCTTGTAGTGCTTCATTTAGCTCTTGCATACTTATTTCAACATTAAGCGGGCTGACGGAATCTGTAATCTTGACCTCCTTTTCTATTTGGTTTTTGTTTTTGACAAATAATGGGTCATGCACGGAATCACTTGAATATGCCTGGAATGAGTTCGCTAAAGCATTGGCTATTTGACTGTTGTTTGTAATTAGGTTTCCCTCAATGTCAAGAGAGTTAATTTTGTTGCTGTATGAAATTCCTTTAATTCTACGGATTTTATTCCAGATCTCTGATGCAGGAGTATCGTCGGTTATCGTGGAAATCTAATTTTGCCATGATTCACGTTTACTTTTCTTAATTATGTACCTTGCGTAGGCTCTGTTTTTTTAAACTAGATAAGTTTTCCGGTGTATGATGTTTTTTTAATACATTAAATGTATGCTTACTTTCTTTAAGTGCCTTTTCACATTGTTTGTTCCACCAAGATACTGAATGTTTACGTTTTGATTTTGCTGTTTTGCCTATAATAATTGTGGCTACTTCCGTTAACATTGAGGTAAATGTGTCTGTAACGAAATTTATTTTATCTCATATTGTTCCAAAATTAGGTAGGTAGTCTTCAATAAGTTGTTCGTGAGCATCCAATTTGCATCTTTAATTTTTCATGTTTCTGAAAAATTTATGTTTGTTTTAGTGGTATTATTGTTTCTTATTATTATAGGCCAGTGGTCACTATCGTAGGTATGATTTAGTACTTCCCAGTT
This sequence comes from Diabrotica virgifera virgifera, assembly GCF_917563875.1. Taxonomy (NCBI): domain Eukaryota; kingdom Metazoa; phylum Arthropoda; class Insecta; order Coleoptera; family Chrysomelidae; genus Diabrotica; species Diabrotica virgifera. The sequence continues at coordinate 157,541,492 of NC_065444.1, read as the reverse complement.
TAGACTAGGAGCTAGGGAACTTTCACATATAGTCAGATCAATAGCAGAATGGTTGCCTGTAACAGAGTTTAACCGAGTTTTTTCTCCTGTATATAATAGTACAAAATCTGTTTCATTAGGAAATGTTTCTATTTGTTCTCCTTTTTTATCTGTGGAATAGCATCCCCAGGAAATGCTGTGAGAGTTAAAGTAACCTAGAATAAGTCTAGGTTTTGGAATTTGCTTTATTAAATGCTCCAGCTCTCTCGAGACAAAATCCACATCCAATGAAATATAAACATTGTATACAAAGAGCTGTCTTGGATATTGAACTTTGATTGCTACGGCTTCTAAAGCAGAGTGTAAGGGAATCCCCTCTGATTCTAAATTAGAATGAACATATATTGATACTCCACCGCTTGCTTTGTTGGCGTAGTTTCTGATTTTGTGGTAGGAATCGAAATGTTTTAAGTTATATTTTTTGTTGTTTTTAAAATTTGTTTCTTGTAGGAATATAATTTGTAAGTTTGTTTCTTTTATTAGGAGTTGAAGTGTTTCGATGTGTGTAAATAATCCTTGTATATTCCACTGAATAGTATCCATTTATTGTTAATATTTATTTTATTGATTTTTGTTTTAATTGAGGTTTTCTTGGGAAACATCTGTATCTTCGGAGTTATCATTTTCAGTTTGGTGTAGATTTAGTTGACGACGTATTTTCTTCCTTATTCGTGTAATTCTAGATTTAATGCGTCTGTCTTCGAGTTTGGGGTAGATTTCTGTTAGCATTGTTAACAGTCCTATTATGTTTTTCTTGTATTCTTGTGCTATAATTAATGGATTGGGGGAACCATGTGCATCATCCAGAAAGCTGACTAACTCTGTATAGTTTAATTCAAGCAGGGTTGAAGCTTCATCAATAAATTCCTTTGCAGGTTGGATAAGTGATTCCGTAGAGCTATTTCTCCAGTTTTTGTGTCAGATTTAGTGACTCTTGGCTTTTTTGTTAATCTTGCTTTAGGTTTTCTAAAATCTACTTCTGTGTTTTCACTAAGTGGAAACGATATTTCAGAATGAGAACGTTTCGGTATAGTAGTTTCTGTAGGGAGTTCTTGGGAATCCATTACTGTACCAGTGTTTTCTGTTTGATTCTGAACAGAGTCATTTTTGTTTTCAGCTGTTGCATTACAGGAAGAAATAGAGTCTTGGTTAGTTTGGGATGTAGGTATGGACGGGTTTGGTTGGATGGCCATATTGGTGCATGTTGAGGCGATATGACCAGATTGATGACAGAGATAGCAGGTGAGTCCATCAGCAAGATAGATTCGGTAAGATGTATTATCGAAGTCAATGAGAACTGATTCAGGAATAACAAGACTGTCGACAGGTGTATAGTACACCTGTCTACGGAAGCTAAATACGTATTATATTGAGAGTTATATTATATTATATTATATTATATTATATTATATTATATTATATTATATTATATTATATTATATTATATTATATTATATTATATTATATTATATTATATTATATTATATTATATTATATTATATTATATCTATATTGAGATTCTTGAATTCCCGCTCTTAAGAAAGTCATCGATGAAAGAAGATGAAAGCCATTTTCAGCAAGATATTTTTAAACGATGTGATTAGGAATAGACGGACAGACACTAGATAACAGTAACCTTTTAGCAGGAGTGACTAATCTTCTCGCTATAATAACATTATCTCTTATTTTTATACCTTCGTGGTCTGTTAAAAAAGTGTCAACAACTTCTTTGCTGGAGAGGTAGATGCAGATTCTACCGTTAGAAATTCTTGACGAAAAAAGTACATTTTTGGGCTGTACTAGTGCTCCTACTGCTGTAACGTAGTCTTCTAATTTTATTGTGTCTACTGCTGGGATAATGACGGCTTGGTCTTTCAAAGGGAATGTAGCTGCTTTCTGTTTGGTAATTGTAGAATAAGATGGTGTTTGTTGATCGGGTAACATTGGAGGACCCCTGTAGTCAGAAGTACCAGCGATCGGTAAAATTGTTAAATACTTTTTATTTTAATTTTCTTGTTTCGTTTCATTATATTGTAATGGGTCAGTACGACTCTGTTAATTACAAAGTCTTTAACTTATCGAAGATATTAAAGGCAAAAACAAGTTTTTGTTAAACACCTTTGAATTTACAAAATTATATGGCTGTATTGAAATTTGTTATTCTGTAAGATTTTGATGAAACCATAAATATATTGATAAAAGTACTTAAGGCAATCAAATCACCACTAATAACTAAACTACTGATTATGTTTCTTATAATTAATTTAAAGATTTACTATAGTAAAGCAATGAAAAACTTCGAGACTAAATTTCGGTGTGCTTAATCTACTAAGTTCAGGAACGCACTCCTTTACATTATTTACTTCGTCACATATTTCACATTTAGGGGATCGTCTCCTGTAAACAGGTGAGAGAGTTTGAAGTTTTCGGGTTCGTACTCTCGGTAGCTGCGGGTAAAGATTATCTTTAATTTTTCCTAAAGATGTCTGTCAATATTTCCATTCTTGGTTCCACTTACACGACATTAGGTTTTTAAATTAAGATTTTATGTCACCCGCGAGATTTCTACACTCCGTTACCTCTGTTTTGCTCCATCAATAACAATATGAGGTGGGATTCATATGCAGGTAATGCGTCTAGAATTTTTTTGAGCCTGTTTTAGTTAAGATTTTACCATTTTCTCTAGGGGGCTTTTAGGATACATATGATTTAAAGTTTGTAAAGCACCAAGTGAATCGCTTAGGATGAAGCATTTTGGTATTTTATTTTTGGTAATATGTTCAAGGGATTTGAGCATTGCATAAAGTTGAGCAGAAAAAATACTGAAATATTTTGGAAGTCTAAAATGAAATTGATTGTTAGGGGTTACATATGCAGCACCTACTCCTGTATTACATTTTTATGCATCTGTGTATATCTTGTAGCAATTATCTCCATGTTTGGCTACGATTAAATTTAGGATATTTTTAAAATCAGCTAAATTTGTTGAATGCTTACTAAGATTATAATTTATTTGAGGGATATCAGTTTTCCAAGGAGGGGAATGGTCCAAATTTATTTGGAACATATCTGGAAAGTTTACTTCTAAATATCTTAGGTAAAACCGAATTCTCTCATAGAAAGGTATGTGTGTAATAGATCTAGTTTAAAACGTATATTTATTATTGAATGTTTTATCAAAAAGAGGTCTGTTTGTATTTGAAGCTATAGAAGTTGCATGAGTTAAACGCGACGGTGTAGTAAAGAAGGTTTTCCGGTTTCACTATACAAAGTCTCTACCGGCGTTGTTCTAAATGCTCCCATGGCAAGTCTAAATGCTGCATTGTGTATTCTATCTAAGGGTTTTACTGTTGTCTCGGACGCAGATATGAAAGCAATGGAGCCATAGTCTATTTTAGATTTAGTTAAAGCTTTATATAGGCTTATTAGGGTATCTTAATCAAAGCCCCAGTCCCTGTTAAATAATGTTCTTAATAAATTTAATCTAGTATTGCAAGATGCGCCAAGTTGATTAGTATGTTTTTTCTCAGACAGTTTTGGACCTAACAACATTCACATACATTTTACGTCTGTTTTAAACATGATATCTGAATTATAGAATTTCAATATTGGTATGCTGAAAGTGTTTTTATTGGTGAATACCAATCCCACTGTTTTAGATACGGAAAATTTAAATCCAGTACCGTGGGACCATTCTTCTAGTTGTAGAAAATTTTGTAATGATTTCGACCTTGGAGAGGGGTTTTTGCCTTTGATGTAAACTACTAAATCATCTGACTACATTCATCAAACTACATTCTAGACAATTTCGGATATTCCATGAATGCAGTTTTTTCAAAATATTCTAACTCCAGCACGTATTGAATGCTTTTTTAGATAAAAAAATATTGCTAAACAATGTTGTCAAATTGCTAGAGTTTCCTGAATATCGCTTTCTAAGTCTAGAATATTATTTATGCCTCATCGGTTTTGTCTAAAACCTTTTTGTTCATGTATCAGTAGATTTGACTTTTCAGGTGTCCAGGTGAGCCGTGCATTGACAATTTTTTCTAGTAATTTTCCCATGGAGCATGTCAAACTTATAGGCCTATAGGACTCAGGTTCTAGACGGGGAATTTGAGGTATAAGAAATGGAAGCACAATAGCTTTAGTTCAAATTGTGTGGTACTGATGTTGCTGCCATATGAAGTTGAATATCTCTAGCATTATGGCTCTACTGTTACGGGTGAATGTGGAAGTTGTTTCAGAAAAATAGATGGTATATCATCTGGACCAGGACTAGAATCCTTCAAATCTATAAGTGAATCAATCAATTCATGAAATGTTAGCGAGAAATTTAGAGGAGTGTTGCTAATGTCGAATGGGAATATACTATAATTTTCGAGTTGTACTTTGTTTTCGAGAAAGGTGGGGTGGTAGCTTTCATTGGAAGATATTTTTTTATAATTTAGTGCCAATATGTTGGCAATTTCTGTTGGGGATGTAATGATTTGGTTATTTACTTTCAGGCCGGATACTATGGGTGATTGTTGGAAACCCAAAATGTTGCGTATTTTTTTCCAAACTTCACTTATTGGCGTAGAACTGTTTATATTGGAAACATATTTCATCCAACTGAATTTTTTGGCCTGTTTAATTAACACTTGAGTTTTGGACTTAAGTCTTTTGTACTCTATTTTTTTCTCTATATTTTTATGTTTTTTGTACCTATTGAAAGTTTTTTAAACAGAGTAGGACAAGGCGAAGGTGACCTAATGAAGATGATAAAAAAGAGAAAACTTGAATACATAGGGCATATAAAGAGAGGCAGCAGATACAGGATATTGCAGTTAATACTTAACGGAAAGATCAATGGAAAAAAAAGGAATTAGCAGGAAAAAATATTCATGGCTTCGAAACCTTCCATAGACTGGTTTATCAGCAGATGAATTATTACAAGCCGCGCAAGATCGAGAACGGTATAGACAAATTGTCATGGAAGGTAACCATGCCTAAATTTTCGGCACGGTACTTAAAAACGAAGTAGGAAGCTTTTTTACTTGCCCTAATTGCTTCACTACAGTCACGATTCCACCATGGTATGGGTAAATGATTTTTTGGCGCTTTAGTTTTACCTATAAACAGTTCTGCGCTTTGTATAATAAATTGAAGTCCTCTGGAGTATCATTGATGTTACTTTTTACAATAAAGTTTTCCATAGCTTTATCGATATAGTTTTTAAATTCTGTCCAATTTTCCGACTCCGTTTTCTACTTGGGTAAAAACCCATAGAGCGATTGTTGCCTAGAGATATTTCTTATAAGAATGGGATGATCGTCGCTACTGTATGTATATGATAAGACTTCCCATAAGAGCTGGGGTGACAACGCTGGGCCACAAAGACTTAAGTCAATTGCAGATGAATCTCCAGTCTGGATATTAAAACGTGTAGGAGTCCCATCATTGAGTAAGTTAAGCTATAAGTCATGCATTACCTTTCTCAGTAATTTACCTCTGGTATCAGTACGGACAGACTCCCAAATGCTATTGTAAGCAATAAAGTCACGAAGTATGATACGAGGAGTTGAAATTTGCTTGATAAGGCTATTTATATCCTGAAAATAAAATGTTGCACTTGATGGTAGGTCAATGTTACAAATGTAGATTGTCGAGGGTACTGAAAGTTTTATTACTACTGCTTCGAGATTAGTTGTTACAGAAAATAGGCTCGCTACATATGATTTTTTTACCAAAGTGGCAACCCCACCAGAAGAATAATTACTACATATTACTTTTTCTATATATACAGGGTGTCTACTTAAGTTGGAAATATATGGGAAACTTTTTTATTATGAATTTTACGAAAAAAAGTTATTCTTTATAAAAAGTTCTGCATGCCCCAAAACCTAAGATTCAATCATCAGATATCAAATTTTCTCAATATTATACGAGGTATGTCAAAAAATATGAATTTCGGTCAAGGGTAAAGTACATTTATTTCTCTCAATATCGAAAATTCTTATGATAAAAAGTTGTTTGGAATTAAAAACCAAGATAAAATATGCAATTACATGCTTCTAATTGAAAAAAAAAATATTCTCAAATTTATGGATAGCCAACATCGTTTTTAATTATTACAAATATGATAACTCGTTTATTATTCATTTTACGAAAAACTTATTCTTCATAAAAAGCTTTGAATGGTCTAAAATCTAAGACACAACCATGATATATCAACTTTTATTAATTTTATACAAGGTGTGTCAAAAAATATGAAATTCGCTCAAGATTATAGTACATATATTTCACATTGAAATATTTCACAATATTTTAATTAGTAGGATGTAATTGCATATTGAAACATAGTTTTTAATTCTAAACAACTTTTTTAATAACCGTTTTCAATATTGTGAAAAATAAAGGTACTTTATTCTTGAGTCAAATTCATATTTTTGGACATACCTCGTATAAAATTAATAAAATGTGTTATATGATGGTTGCATCTTCGGTCTTAGGACATACAAAGTTTTTTATAAATAATACATTTTTTTCGTAAAAGTAATAATAAAAGAGTTATCGTATGTGTAATAAACAAAAACGAAGTTAGTGTCAATAAATTTGAGATACATTTGGAAAATATTTTTTTCCAATTAGAAGCATATAATTGCATATTTGATTCTAGTTTTTATTTCCAAACAACTTTTCATAATAAGAATTTTCGATATTGAGAGAAATAAAGGTACTTTACTCTTGAACGAAGTTCATATTTTTTGACATACCTCGTATAATATTGACAAAATTTGATATCTGATGATTGAATCTTAGGTTTTAGAGCATGCAGAACTTTTTATAAAGAATAACTTTTTTTCGTAAAATGAATAACAAAAAAGTTTCCCATATGTTTCCAACATAAGTAGACACGCTGTATAACATCGGTTTACAACGTTCTTCGACGTCTTCCGATTTCCAATCTCCATCTCGTTCTGTCATTCCATAGATCGTCTTCGAGTTCTCTGTCCCTGATTTCTCTATCAACTCCTTCTCTCCAAGTTCTTCTAGGCCTTCCTGGTTTGCGCCTTCCTCCTGGTTGCCATTCGAGGATTTGTCTTACTTTTACTGTCATTTACTTTATTACTTTATTACTTTTTCTGTCATTTCTAAAACAATTGAACTGCTTAGAATTGTAACTCGTGTTTGGACTAAGGTTCGTTTCTTGTAGGCAAATTATTTCTGGATAGTATTCTGATTGAATGATTTGAAGCATGGGTAAACGATGGAATGGTCCATTAATATTCCACTGTAATATACAGTTCAAAATTAGGCATCAAAGATAAATCACTCTCAGGGATATCTTTAGCTAGATAGTGATTCAATTTATTTTTAAGTCGGGTGAAGCGATGTTTCGTAGTTTTGTCTGATATGTATTGGTTAATAGATTTATTAAACCATGAAATCGGTTGTGTTATAATATTTTTCTACGACCGTTTAATAAAATGCTCATTATACGCTATTTTTTCATAGATAATAGCACCCATTACTGTACCCGTGAGTAATAATTCATTACTCACGGGCTGAAGTTACTCACGGGTCATTACTCACGGGCTGAAGTTAGATTCAAGTAGCGCATGCCACTTTTAATATTAATGGTATATGAACTGCAAATAAAATTACTTAAACTTGTTTATTTAATACAATAATTATTGTAATTTATACCAATAATTAACTCGAAAAATTTTTAAAGGAATTTTAACTGTAACAATGTCAGTATATTTTTTGCGTTTATATCTTGTTTATTAAAAATTTTGACGTTTATCATTTAATTTAGTGACAGTGACATTAGCGCTTTTTGTTTATGTTAATTGGAATTTATAACTAATATTGTGTTTGTTTTTCAAGTTATATTGTGTTAAATATGTTATAACATATTATGTATAGTTATATTATTATATTATAATATATACCTAGTTAAATGTAAATATACATTATAACTATATATTATATGAAATACGTCCACCGACAACCACCATTTACTATTAATTAGATTCACTGAGAGTAGGTACAAATTTAAGCTTATAATTTTTCGGAAACGAATAGAAATTATATTGACTATTTCTAGTTGTATTTTTACAATATTTTGTTTTAAATTATTATAATTTAAATCTCGAGTAGTTGATAATTAAATTTTTTACTAATTAAAATAAAAAAAAGGTCGTAGAAAAAGTATAGTATTCTACTCGCATGTAGTGGCTATTACTCACTCTGATGAATTACGACACTCGCCTACGGCTCGTGTCGCAAACTTCATCATCGTGAGTAATAGCCATCATTACATGCTCGTTGAATAATATACTATTATAGGTGAATTGTTACCTTGGGTATTTTCAACTGATATCATTAGCTGGCCATAGTTTAATAGAAGTGATGTGGGATTTTCATTCATGAAAAATTTAAGTAAGTCAGGAGTAGGTGCGGTGCGTTTAGGTTTTTTGGGCTTTTGGATGTTGGTTTTATGAGGTATTTGAAGAAGATCAAACATTTGATTATTAGTATTCAGATTTTCGATAGGAGGAGATAACTTCGTCAATACTTCTTTTTACAGATGTATGATCCATTATTTCAGAGGGTTTTCACATGGATTTTTAGTGGAAATGTTCTCTTCGGTGGGAATAATTTTGCTCGCTTCAATAGTTGGCAGTAGAGTTTGAGGAGTAGAAGAAGTTGAAGAGGGTTTTTGAATATTTATGTTGTTTGGATCACCTTCTCCAGCTTGATGTGATTGGGAACCATTATCGGTGGAGGAGTGGGAGATTAGTGCTGAAGTAAGGTTCTGTAGAGTTGAATTTTTGAGCTTGAGAGGAATGTACTGTATTGTTGGTGTTTGGGCATTTGCTTGATATGTATCCTGTTTGCTTACACGTATAGCATGTAAGGTTATATTGAGATATGAAAATTCTGTAGGTGACGCTTTCGTAATTTATTACAATAGATTCCGGAATCATGATGCTATGTGGGCTGACAAATACTTGTCTTCTGAAGCTTAATATGTGGTTGTATTCAGGTAGAGATGCACCGATTCTTAAAAGGGTGACGCGGGAGACGAGATTTAGGCCCATTTATTTCAATTCTCGGATAAGAACATCGTGTAGGATTGTCGGGCGGACATTGGATAATACTAATCTTTCTGCTGGGGTTATAGGTCGTCTAGCTTATACGGTTTCTCCTTGTACTTGTATAGAACCATAGTTCTCCATAAAGTTATCTACGGTGGATTTGCTACTTAGGTACCTATATATTCTATTATTGGACAAACTAGAAGAAAATAAATTATTGGTTGGATGTATTAAGATGCCTAACGGAAAGAAGTGATCTTGAATAGGGGCATTATTTATAACACTAAATATTATAGCCTGTTCTTTCGTAGGTAAAAAAAAAATTATGGGAGACAGCTGACGAGTAAGATTTACTCACTGAAGAGACGTTCTCTATAGTAACATCAGCAGATATATCCATAAATTATTTTTACGCATTTACATAAAAGTAATACCTCTGTGTGCCAGCAAAAAACAATACTGGCTGTTGCTTATTATTGAAAAATTTTGGTGAATTACGGTAAATAAAAGCATATAAAAACCAATAAAGAGAGATCTGGATGCGAATTTAGGTTCAACTAATATATAATATCAAAACTTACAATCTTAAATGTTGTTGGTTCACTTTGATTGTAATTAACACTTTCGATATTCGTAATTAAACACAAATGCGTGAGACTAGCAACCTCACCATCATTCCTCATGCTACTTGAAACACCGCAAGGTGCCCTTTGTTCCATTTGGAGATGTATGAATATATGATATATATGAATTCAACACAAAATATCAAGAGCCGAGACAAACAACAACTGTTTCTACTTATTTATCAGGGCCGAACTCTGAAACTTATTTTTATTTTTAAAGGTAAATATTTACTCGTTTAGTTTACAGAGACTATTAAAAAATATTGGATTAGACTATTTGCTACTAGCAGTATTCCAGTAAATATAAATAGATCGGTAACTGTTATTGAAAATACTTGTTTAGACAATTATCCCGTCTTCTGTTATTGGTCTATTTGCAATATATTACGGAAGACCAAAACTATAAATAATATATTTACGAAGATTTTGTATCATAAATTAAGTTTAGTAAGGTATAGTTAGACCCAAACCCAGACATCCAAAGTGAAAGTTATCCTCCAACACCAAATTGTTCTATATGGTCCACATAATGTTCAGAAAAAAGTCACACCATTTTGAGCGTCGAGTTTGTGGGGGAGAGGGGGGAGAAATCTGTAAATTCGTAGTTTTTTACGTTTTTCGTCAATATTTCTAAAACTATGTGGTTTACCATGAACAACCCTTTACACAAAATTGTTCTACAATAAATTTGAAATAAAAAGGCCCTATGCATAATCCTTCTAAAATGAATGGTTCCAAAGTTACGGAGGTAGTATACTATAATTGGTCCAAAAAAGGCCTAACCCAGACATCCAAAGTAAAAGTTTTCCTTCAACACCAAATTGTTCTATATGGTCCACATATTGTTCAGTAAAAAGTTACACCATTTTGAGCGTCCAGTTTGGGGGGAGATAGGGGAGAAGTCGGTAAATTAGTAGTTTCTTCACGTATTTCGTCATTATCTCTAAAACTATGCTTTAGCGTAAACAAGGTTCTATACAAAAATGTTCTCCTTGAAACAAAAAAACATCCGATACATAATTGTTATAAAATCAACTGTTCCAGAGTTACGGGGGGTGAAAAGTGGAGGTTTTCGATACTTTTTATTTTTTTGGGCAATTTATGGTATAATTAGACCGAAAACCCAGACATCCAAAGTGAAAGTTATCCTCCAACACCAAATTGTTCTACATGGTCCACATAATGGTCAGAAAAAAGTCACACCATTTTGAGAGTGAGGTTTGGGGGGGGGGGGAGAGGGGGAGAAATCGGTAAATTCGTAGTTTTTTACGTATTTCGTCAATATTTCTAAAACTATGCGGTTTAGCATGAACAACCCTTTTTACAAAATTGTTCAGCATTAAATTTTAAATAAAAAAGGCCCTATGTATAATTCTTCTAAAATGAACGGTTCCAAAGTTACGGAATAGTATTGCATAATTATTCCAAAAAGAGCCTAGCCCAGACATCCAAAGTAAAAGTTTTCCGTCAACACCAAATTGTTCTATATGGTCCACATATTGTGCAGTAAAAGATTACACCATTTTGAGCGTCCGGTTTGGGGGGATAGGGGAGAAGTCGGTTAATTAGTAGTTTCTTTACGTATTTCGTCAATATCTCTAAAACTATGCTTTAGCGTAAACAATGTTCTATACAAAAATGTTCTACATGAAATTTAAAACAAAAAAACATCCGATACATAATTGTTATAAAATCAACGGTTCCAGAGTTACGGAGGGTGAAAAGTGGACGTTTTCGATATTTTTTATATTTTTTGGGCAATGTATGGTATAACTAGACCAAAAACCCAGACATTTAAAGTAAACATTATTCTCCAACACCAAATTGTTCGATATGGTCCACATAATGTTCAGAAAAAAGTCACACCATTTTGAGAGTAGGGTTTGGGGGGGAGAGGGGAGAAATCGGTAAATTCGTAGATTTTTACGTGTTTCGTCAATATTTCTAAAACTATGCCGTTTAGCATAAACAACCTTCTATACAAAATTGTTCTACATTAAATTTGAAATAAAAAAGGCCCTATGCATAATCCTTTTGAAATGAACGATTCCAAAGTTACGGGGTAGTATTGCATAATTGGTCCAAAAAACGCCTAACCCAGACATCCAAAGTAAAAGCTTTCCTTCAACACCAAATTGTTCTATATGGTCCACATATATTGTTCAGTAAAAAGTTACACCATTTTGAGCGTCCTGTTTGGGGGGAGATAGGGGAGAAGTCGGTAAATTATGTATCGGATGTTTTTTTGCTTTAAATTTCATGTATAACATTTTTGTAGATAACATTGCTTACGCTAAAGCATAGTTTTAGAAATATTAACTAAAAACGTAAAAACACTACTAATTTACTGACTTCTCCCCCATCTCCCCCCCCCCAAACCGGATGCTCAAAATGGTGTGTGGACCATACAGAACAATTTGGTGTTGGATGAAAACTTTTACTTTGGATGTTTGGGTTAGTTCTTTTTTTGGACCAATTATACTATGCTACCTCCGTAACTTTGTAACCATTCATTTTAGAAGGATTATGCCTAGGGCCTTTTTTATTTCAAATTTAATGTAGAACAATTTTGTATAGAGGGTTGTTTATGCTAAACCGCATAGTTTCAAACCCGTCGCTCAAAATGATGTGACTTTATTCTGGAAATTGTGTGGATCATACAGAACAATTTGGTGTTGAAGGATAACTTTCACTTTGGATGTCTGGGTTATGCCATCTATTGGATCAATTATACTATACTAGTTATACATTTTGAATATTTTGAACAATGTTTTAAAATAAAACAAGCTCAAATTACTGATCGGTAACTGATAACATAAGGCTTGAACTTGAATATAGGTACTTCGCAGTTTCAAAAATAATATTTTTATTTGTGTTTTTGAACCTTGAAATTCGTCATTATTCGATTGTTTTCAGTTTTAGTTGGTTTTTAACTCGGAAACGATTAATTTAAGAAAAAAATTACTCAAAAATTTTTGCTTCCAATGATCCAAAGAACCTAATGTAATGTCTACCCGGGCCGAAACAATTGATTTTCATAATTTGTTTAATTTTTTTAATGAATAAATGTAGCAATTGCTCCGAAATTATGGCATTTAGGTAAAGGGAATATAAAATGAGAAATAATCAGTATTTCTTAACGACTTCAAAACGTAAAAAATGTACAGGGTATTCGATTTGAAATAAGAAAGTTCATTAGATTTACAGAAAACGAAAAATCTGACAACAATGTAATTACCACTATATAGGGCGAATTAGAAAACCTTTACCCACCAAAATCTACAAAAATCGTGCATGTCGTTTCTGAGATAATTGAGGGTTTCAATACAATGTATTAAATATGTTATTTGACATATGCATTGACATTTGACATAATATGACTCCCGAATAAAATTGCCGAAATTTGGGAGGTGGGCCAAACGCCGAAATTTGGGTGGGTCAAAACGTCGAAATTTTCCCACGATCTACAAAATTTTCCGGCGTGTCCGTACTACTGCGAGGAGTGATTAATGTGCATGTCGTGTAGATATGCCTCTAGTAAAGATCAGTGCGAATGCTTAGCCATTTTGGTCCATAACGACTCTATACCTACTCAAGCCGAAATCATTCTTTTAGGATAGATAAATTTCTTTTATATAGCTCCAACAAGGGTGGTTTTAAGAGTTGAAATATTATATTAGATCCTAAAACAGAAAACAATCAATATTTAACTAATAAAAACCAAATATTGACCATATTAAAGTTTAGAATGTTACTTTATAATTTTTTAAAATTAGGGGTAATTATCACCCTTAAAAAATCAAAAGCGGCTCAATATAGAATATGAATTACAGGGTCAAATGAGCCTAATCCCAATGTTTTTGTACAAAGCGATGCTGGACGAAAAAATTGCGAGGTTTTGCCATTTTTTCAGCTTCATTTCGTGCCCTATATGTTCAAATCATGATAAGTAGTTGAATCGGTCAAAAAGAGACACACACTCGTCAGAAAAGCACGTGAGATTATACTCCTATAATCAACATTTACTGAATCGATCCAGGAATAGTCAACTCAAACTAGTAAAAGTTGAATTAAGTTTTTCAAATCAACTCGTACTGCTCGCTTTAGTTGGAGTTGACTCGAACTAGGAATAGTCAACTCTAACTAGAATCAACTTGAACTGTAACATATACATTGCAAATACCAAATCATGATTTACAATGTTGATATATTTTAAGTCATGATTTGGAAGTGCTCCTCATAAGATTCAACGTGTCTGGGTTTGTAAATGTAGATCAGATAAATAAAATATTAATTGAACAGAGATTTTAATCATAACACTAAAGAAAAAAAGATATAAAATACCATCTCCGATTATCTAAGGTGATAAAATCGACCTATTTTTTTTAGTATTGAGATTTATCAGTTGAAATCAGTTCTTTAAGTTCGTCTAGAAAACTTCAGAACTGTTTCAACGCCACATAAAAAGGATTTTCTTTTCGTTTAATCTAGTTAATTAAGAGCCGTTTATGACCCAACTTTTTTAATATAACTTTGTTACATCTCAGGATCAATCTGGAATCTTGAGACAAATGGAAAAAAGGGGACTAGAAATTAGGTCAACAAGTTAAATGTAAATGTTTGGTTTATAGGGTGAGGTATAAAAAATAAAAAATGTATTTTACGCGAAAAATAATATTTTAAAATCTGGTTAAAGTTAAAATTTTTTATTAGTTAATATAAGAATATTTTGGTACGAAGAGAATAAATTTAGAGGCAGATTTAGAGTTGGTTGTATTTTTCATTCAGCCTTCTGACTTTTTGGTGGTTTGCTAAAATGGATAGTAGTTGTTTTCACTCCATTTGCTTTTATTCCTAAGCTAGGTCTATTTGCCTACACGTTGCGAAACCAAAAATATTCGGTTTCACATATACAGACATGCCCTTTATATTCCAGAGAACTTATGGAATAAATTCATTTTTGCAAGAATGGAAGAGTTTGTAGCGATAATTTCGAAACAGGTGCACTTTTATTTTTAAATTGGCATATGTATCATAGTGACGTTATCCACCAAGGCGTGATGACGTAATCGAGTTTTTTTTTTAAATGAGAATAGTAGTCGTGTGGCTCATTTGAACGTTTAGTTATTCCTTTATTCAGTAATATAAATATTAACATAATTATTTATACAGGGTGGCAAAAAAAATAATACTTGAATTAAATTAACTGACACAAAAGGAAGAATGTATGTAATTTATTTAATTTAAAATACATTTTACGGCTGACCGAAAATAGAAAAAATGTTTATTTTAAAAATAAACATTGCTTTTCGCTTAAATTAAATGTTCAAGCTGACTCCCACCTACATCTTATAGTTTGAACATCCAATTAAAACGAAAAGCAATGTTATTTTGTCATTTAAATATTTTTTCTGTGTTCTGCCAGCGGTAAAATGTATTTTATATTAAATAAATGACATACATTCTTCTTTAAGTGTGAAATAATTTTAAAAATTATTTTATTTGGCCACCCTGCATAAATAATTATGGCAATATTTACATTACTGAAAACAGAATTGAATAACCTTTCAAATGGGGCAGACTGCAATTGCGCGCAGCGGTCAGAAAGGAGAAAGACCTAACCCTTCGGTCCAAACTTTTTTTTTTTTTTTTTTTTCGTCTTTAAAGAGGGGGGTCTGAAATCTTCAAAAGACACCTCAGTCCAGAACGCCGCCTGACTGACCTTAGTGCAGGATTCATTCTTCGTAGTACCAGCGATAGTTCCCGAGGTGCTTTAAAACGCTCTCTCGTCGCCGAGGCTACGCCGAATGCCTACCTGCTAAACCAGACCCTCCTCTGTCATCCAGCGCTCCGAAAACGGAATGGCCGCTGCAAGGTCGACATCGCTTCCGAAGCACTTTACCTTCATTTATCCACAGACTGTAAGCAAGGAGGCCCTTCATTTTCCCCGTTCCCCCTTTTTTTGATCCCAAGATTGGGTTTTTTTTTTGAGCTTCTTTCCCACAGTCTGTCTCATACAATATATCTCACTTATTCGCCTCTCGTCAAAACTTATTCCCTCTGCCTTCTACTCGCCATATATTTCACCCCTATCGTTGGTACAGCTGTTTTTCCTCCTCTTCTTTCTTCTTGATCACTACACGGATATAGTTGTGTATGCTAGTCCAACCAGTTTTATTTTCAATCATTCTCTCAATCATTCCTCGCACTGTCAAAAAATTCACACCTGTCTCTCTTTCCATTCTATTTCTTTCTACTATCCATCTGTTGCACTCTAGCATGGTATGTGTAACAGTGTCCGGGTGTCTGCAGTATAGACATTCGTCAGTGTCAGCCTTTCCAAACCTAGAGAGGTAGGCTCTAAAACAACCGTGTCCTGTGAGCACCTGCGTCAGGAAATAGTCCAGTCGCCTGTGACCACAGTCCATCCAATCCTTTAAGTTAGGAAGCAGCATCTTTGTCCACTGTGCCACATGCTCCATGTTGTTCCATTCTTGCTGCTATCTTTCAATTGACCTTTCTCTTTCCTGTCTTCTCTCGGCCATAGTAAGCTCAAGGTCTCTTCTCTCATACAGTTCTTTTCTTTCTACTACCAACACATGCAGCGGAACACATCCAGTGATGGCCCACAAGGCTGCGGTAGACACAGTCCTGTAGGCGCATGCCACTCGCAGCAGACTTGTTCTGTCCACTCGTGTAATGAGCCCCCTGTAGGCCCGTATCCCTACCGCCTCACTACAGACTGGGGCTGCATAGAGGACGATCGACTGAACAACACCATGAAAGGCCCTCCTCCTTTCGGATTTGGGTCCTCCAATGTTGGGCATCACCCTCCCCAACGCAGCCGCACTGTTTGCAGCCTTCCGGGTCACCACCTGCACGTGCTCCCCCCATTTTCCATTCTGGTGCATCGTCACTCCTAGGTACTTTACGTGTTTCTTGGGTGTTAGACACGCTCCTGCACATTGTAGCTCCACACTTTGCCTGTTCCTTTTCCCCTTCAGAATGATGGCCTCGGTCTTCTCTGCCGCGAGTTTCAGTCCATGCTGTGTCATCCATTTCTTCACGACGCCGCCTGCTTTCCGTACCCGGTATTTAAGATCTGGCTCGTCCCGCGCCACTACCGGCACAGCGAGATCGTCTGCAAATGCGAAGGGAGACGTACCCTCTCCATATTCACAGTTCAGAATCCCGTCATATGCTAGATTCCATAGCGTCGGGCCCAAGACAGATCCCTGGGGAACACCTGCCGTCACATCCACGATCGTGCCTTTCTCCACCATAATTCTTCTCTCAGACAGATATTCCGCTACCACGTTCATCAGGTATCCAGGACACTCTCTCTTCTCCATTGCCTTCATTACCTCGTTCCACTGCAGCGTATTGAATGCATTCCTAACATCGAAAAACAACAGGGCCGCCCAACGGTGTTCATCCCCTCTATTGCGCAATGCGTCGAATACACTCACGATTGCATCAATCGTGCTTCTCCCTTTACAGAAACCAAACTGCCTCGGGGACAAGCCTCCCGACCTCTCAATCATGCCATCGATACGTCCCCGCAGCATTCTTTCATACAGCTTACCGACGCATGGAAGAAGGCAGATGGGTCGATACTTTTCCCCAGCTTTGGGAAGCAGTACCAACTTCGATGTCCTCCAAGGCTCAGGAAAGGTCTGTGCTTCCAGCAGTGCATTCATGTGCTCCAGAAGCCACGCGGGCTCCGCCCGTCCTAGACACCTCACCGCCTCAGGTGATATCTGATCCAAACCGGGGGACCTGCGCGTCTTAAGTGCGCCCAATGCCTCGACAAGTTCATCCATGGTAAAGGGTACAGCCCGCTCAGCTTCCTCGTCTCTCCGTACACCATGCCACCTGCCCGCGGGAAAGAGCTCTCGTGTTACCTCGAGCTTCTTATCCATAGGCATTTCATACGAGGGGTACGCATGGAACTTTTTCATGGTGATCCTGTATCCTTGACCCCAGACGTCCTCATCCAGTTTTTCACACAGTTCTCTCCAGTGCCTTCTCTTTTCTGCACGAATTTTCCTGTAGAGTTCCCTCTTCCGTAGGCGGTACTCCTCCTCGATCTCCTCGATGACATCAGGATCGACTCCTGCTCTGCCCCTTGCTCTCGTTAGCCTTCTTCTCATGACTATACATTCATTTATTTGTGTGTCGATGCCCGCGTTCCACCAGTAGGGCATCTTGTTTATATCTCGGCGACCCCTCCTGCTTCCCTCCATCGCTTCTTTAATTACCCTCTCCAGGTTTTCGACTGTCGGTAATTGACCCTGCATCATGCTAACTCTCCATTTGATCAGCTCCTCGTATACTTTCCAGTCATTTCCATCGCCGCATCCGCCTCCCGACGTACCAGACGCGCGGACTGCGTTAGTAGTTCCCGCCCCGACTATCGAGAGTCCGATGTACTGATGCTCCGTTCCGGTGTAGTCTGGTAAAACCTTCCAGCCTCTTGCTTTCGCCGCTATTCCTTGTGTTGCCATAGTCACGTCGATGTACGTACCTGTACCTCTCCTAACAAACGTAGGCGCCAGACCTGTGTTCAGTACTACTAGATCCCGAGTACCCACCCAGTCGGTCAGTATCCTGCCGCGAGTGTCGGTGATAGGAGATCCCCACTCCGCTGCTTTTGCATTAAAGTCTCCCAGCACTACGCATTCTCCTCCTGTGTTCCCCACTTCCTGCATGATCTCGTCCATCTTCCTCTCATACTCACCCACTGTTATGTTCGGAGAAACATAACAGCAGACCAGCTGCATCTTCTCCACCCGGACGATCACGTATCCTTCCTTCGGTTTAATTTCATACACTCGCAGCTTTCTGTTGTAGATTCGTACAGCGGCCCTTCCAGTCGTATCCACAAACCATCCTCTTTTCTTAGCCGCTGTTGGGTTTGGCTCCGCCGTCACCAGCACGTCGATATTCTTTTCTACGGCGGCAGCCTCGGCGAGATCATGTGCTAATCTCGCCGTTCCCACGTTCGTTTGTAGTACTCTCAGCTCTCGGATCTTATTTCCTGTGTTCGCCATTTCTTAGACTCGGACTTCTTTCACGCTCTCTTTCATACTGTTTCCACTCGCGCGCTCTTCCTGGGACTAGTCCTTAGTGGTCCCTACTTTCAACCAGTCGGTTGAACTATGGACATCTTCTTGAATTCGCCACATGCCCGGTCACATCGCAGTTGAGACATCTGATTGTTTCTGTCTTGCATTCCGACGCTATGTGACCCTCTTTGCCGCATCGGAAGCAACATCCTCTTCTGTTCTGCCCTTTACAGTTCCATTGCTTGTGTCCAAAGGCTAGGCATCTCAAGCATCTTGGTATTTCTGTCCTTGCTTCTATGACCCGACAGGAGGTATACTCTACCCTAATTCTTCTCATTCTTAGGATCTTTTCGGCCGCGTCTTCGTCGACATCCATCACTGCACTCATCATCCCTCTTTCTCCACCCCGTGTCTCGGTCCAGGTTTTTACTATGTCACATGCCCGCTCTTTACCTGCTGCTTCCTCTGTGGCCTTTTGGATCACATCCTCCGTTGTGTTGGGTGGGATTTCTTGCATCAAGATTCTTCTCTTTACGACGCCCCCTTTTGCCACTGCTCTCGACACACATGTGCTACCAGAGAGGAGTTTCTTCACTTCCTCCGCCATTTCCCTTCCTCCTCCCAGTTCCAGTGATATTCCTTGATTTCTGGTCTGTCTGATCCTTTTTATGTCGATGGATTTTCTTCCTGTGAGGTTACTTTTCACTTCTGTCATAAGGTCCGCAAATGATTTTTCCTTGTTTTTGCTGATAAGTACTACTCCACATTGTTCTCTGGGCTTGGTGTTAATGTTTGCCCACCCTCTTCTGGATTTTTTGCCTAGGAGCGTGATCGTCACACCCCTTCCTCTTGCTGCCCACTCCAGGATTCTCCTCGATGTCTCGACTCCTAGTGATGTTGGCGTGTGGATTCCTACTCTTTCTCTTCCTAGCTCCTCCATCTTCTGTACCAGTTTCCTGCATGTCTTGAGGAACTTCACCGACTCGAGTTCTTCCTTCTTGTTTGGGAGAAGTTTGAATCCATATTTCTCCTTGTCAATCCACGTTCCATCTACATGAGCAGACATCGTGACTCTCACAGTTCCCAGGCCTCCATCCTCATCTACCTCCGCTGGAACACCTGGTAGGTCAGGAAACATACCTTTCACCGTTTCCATGGCTTTTTTGTCCTCGTCGTTGTTGGTAACAAATACTGCCACGTCTGCTGCTATATCAGAGATGTCCCCCTCTTTCACTTCAGTTCTTTGGAAGACTTCCTCCGGCCAGTCCTCATTTAAGAACTCTGTTATTTCCTCGTACTCGCATATTGCCATTTTTTCCGTGATGGCGTCCACCCTCCTTTTAATGGCTTCTGGGTTCTCTAGGTCCACTTGAACACCCATTGTTGCCATTTTCTTGACTTTCAAGGGCTCCATGTTCGTCTGCACACCTCTGGATGTCGTGCAAACAGACTTCCTTGGAACCTCTTCTTTCTTCTTGCTTTCCTCTAGTTCCTCGGTATAATCGAACAACCGGTTTCTCAGGTTGTCGACCTCCTGCTTTATGACAACCCTTGTATTTGGCACCTCAACCTTGAGTTTTTCAAGGGCCGCTACACTATCCTGGAGGCGTTCCAACTTTGTTCTTGCATTACAGTTGGGTGTTTGCTCCTCTTCCTCCGATTCATCATCGGAACTGCTGTCAGAACTGCTCGATTCCCCTTCTTCCCTTGCGTTTTCTTTCCTTTGACTCTTCGCTTTATTTTTTTCGTCCTTCTGTCTGTTCTCTTCTCCCTCTTTTTCTCTTCCTATTCTCTTTCTTTCTTCTTCTCTCTTGGTTTGCAGTTCCTCTCTTTCTTCCCTTGTTTCCCTCTTACCTTCTCTTTCTTTTCCCTTGCTTCTGTTTGCGCTGGTTCTAGATCCGGGGTCTTCCTTTTCTTCCACTTCTCTTCTCCATCTTTTCTCCCCTTGATTCTCGTCCCTTTCTTTTTCCCCGCCTCTTCTGTTTTCTTTTTCGCCCCCGCTGCTCTCTCTTCCGCCTTTTTTGTTTTTCTTTTTTTGTCCCATCTTCCTTCCCACGAGTTGGGTCGTGTTGATCTGTCCAGTGGGGCAGTGCGCCCTTGCCCCGCCAAGGCTGTTTTCCCCTCCGGTTCGCCATCTCCCTTAGGCATCGCTTGTAGCCCACTACGTTACCCCTGGGCCATGCACCCCTTCGGCACGATGGTGTTACACCTTGAGGTTGGGGTGGCGGTATACTAGGATGGTGCATAGCCGCAATCCCTATGCATATCCGTTTGTTTTCAGTGGTTTCCTCCACTGGTTTTTAAATTCGTGGAAGTTTTCTCCTCGGGTATAGGTTTGGGTATCAGGACGTGTTTGATGGTAGGGGTGGGTGTCATATGATAGTTGGGGGGTAATAACTATCACACAGGGACAGGTTAGGAGCTGGGTTGAAGGACAGCGGTCAGCTGGTCCAATTTGTCGCCTTTTACGATGAGCAGGAGAAGCTGTGGAGGTATTCTACTTGAGAGGCCCGCCTCCACACGGGGATCGGTCCAAACCTAACTTACGGGTAATAGAGTGAGAGAACCGCAGGAGGTATTTGACCGCTGCGCGCAATCACAGCCCACCCTTCAAATGAACTATCACAGACTTCTATTCCTATTAAAAAATATACATTACGTCATCACTCACAGATAAATGACGTCACTAGTATGATATATATGCCGCAAATTATAAACTAAAAATAAAAATCGACCTGTTTCGAAATTTCTCTACAAAATCTCCCATTCTCGAAAAAAAAAATTAATTTATTCCATAATTTTTCCCCTAATACGTAGGTGGTCCGATAAGTACTTAGTCTCTCCGTCCGATGGCGCCACTCTCGCTAGAGAAATCTACTATCGTATAATACGCAATATCGGTCGGTGATTCCCATAAATAAGGTATATATAAGTAGGATAGATAGGCAACTCTTTAATACGTAAAATTGCAATGTATACAGCGCCCTCTGTCCGGTTTAGTCATGAACTAAATGGGCAATGGCGGGAATTTTAAACGTTCAAATAAGTTTTGTTGCTAATTATTGTAGTAAAACAAGATTCTATAACATAATGCAAATATAAAAATAATCGACAATTGTTTACATTAGCGATTATTTTTTGTAATTTGCATTACATTATGGAGTCTTTTACTGCAATTATAAATATAATTCATACAATAGGAAAGGTAGAAAAACAAAATTCAAAAATTAAAATATTTATTTAAAAAATTAACGGCACAATTTACAGGAAAGTACCAAAATTAAAGCTCGTAATAAAATTAAAATATTTCCAGTATCTTTTTGTAACATTGCCGAGTTTATAAACACATCAATCCTGAAATTAAGGCAGCGCCGAAATTAACACAAAATTTTTAAATTACATGGATGCAAAGTAACCCAAAAAAATATTCCTTACTTCTCAGTCCTGTTTGGTACACGGCATTTAAACACCATTGATTCAAAAATTTGCACACAAACTGAATATTTTACTTTATAGTAAGGGAGTAAAAGTCTTTGTTATATATAGCTAGTCTATAAGTAAAAAGTAAAAAAACAATTTAATAAAATAAATCCAAACACGTATGTAAACAAACAACGATGTCATCAGATGCCATTGACAAGACAAAATAAAATGACATTTCTGCACAGCGTTGCCACATTTTATTTAGAAAATCTTCTGTAAGTCTGTAAGTTTAGCTAAAATCTACTAAATCAAAAACTAAAATATACTATAAAACTTTATTAACGTATTTGTATATAATTTAGGACTTTTTATAATATAAACAACAGCTGACTAACTAGAAATTAAAATAATATGAATATTTGTAAAAAAAACCAAACTTTTTTAGATTTTAACTGGGAAAAAAATAACCTACTATAATTAATTTTTCGTACTTCCGGGCCTAAAGTGACAACTTCACTCCCTTGTGACAGGTACTAAAGTGTCACATTTAATTCCTCCGGGATTAAATATTGACGAAACTCCCGGAACGATTAAATCACAAACAAACGAATTTAAGGGATATTTTATTGAAAAATATAATTAATTAGAATGGTAATTAACGTTAATATTCAAATTAATATTGTGACAGTTCGTCATATTGACCAGTCTTTCCTGGGTTAATGCAGCAGGTAACTGACGAGTAACAGATAGGTCCTTTTCATATTGAACTGGTGTTTGTTTCGAAGATCCTGCGGAAACAGGAAGCGAGAATGAGGACTGTGGCATAACTATAGTGGACGAATCGGCGACTTGACCAAATATTTTATCTGAAATTTTTAGTTTATTTTTAATAGACGATTCAATATATCCCTCGGCCACGTTGGAGGATTTCCATCCTCCATGTCTCTTCAGCACGTCTATTGTTGCTCCCGAATCAGCTAACAAAGACGCAGATGTGCGTCTAAAACAATGTCCCGTATAAGACGTCGCATTTTCTAATTTCAAGAAAGCTGCTATTTGCCGTGGAATTGTACCAAACATGTTTTTTCCTACTACTCGCGTAGTACATTCTTTGTTGATGTATTGAACAAAAAATTTTGAATGAGTTGTCCCTGTCTTTCGCAATACCACATATTTCCGAAATATCGCCACAAAACTGATGGCACTGTTTTCTGAATTTTTGATCACAAAATTTCGGTCAATTTTATTTTTGGTGTTTCTAATCGCAATTAGGAAGGAATCGCCCAAATCTCTCACATCGTCGATTTCTAAATCAACCAACTCTTTTCCACGACAAGCTCCCGCAACGCCCAAAATAAGTGCAACCTACAAAAAAATTGATTTCTTAAAATTTCTGAATATAAACAAATTTCCAAATTTACCTTAAGCATTAAATATTTATCATCCGGAGCCTCCCGTAAGAACTGATCTACCTGCTCAGACGTGAGAATTCTTGACTTCTTTGGCTTAAATCCCTCATTTCTTCTCTTCAAAAAAGCTAATAATTTTGGAAATTTACTTATATCAATATCTTCTCTAATGTTAATAACCGATTTCAGCATTGAGTAATGTGCCCAGAGAGTTGAGGCACAAACCGCTTTTGATTTATCATCGAAGTAGACTAACAGCGCATTTTCAGTAGGTTGTCTCACATTTTTTAAGCGGCACCACTTTTTAAAAGCATCGTACTGCTGCTCGTATAGTTTTCTAGATTTCGGTGGTAACAATTCTTCACCTACTTCGGCTGCTCTTTTATCAATATCAGATACACCTTCTTCACTCATGATACCAATAATTATCAATAACAATGTTTCTTTACAATGACACTAGTAATGACAATGTTTCTAAATTATAACTGTCACAACGCAATGTTACTATGGTAACTTATTTTAAAGACAGTTTATTAAATGAGTTGAAGAGAGAAAAAACTGATTGAAATTATTGAAATAATTAATAAAATCATACCGGAAGTACGAAAAGTATCGTATATACCTTGCGACTGAAGTACATTTAATCCTTCAGGTAAATTATGGCCCTCCCTGCGGTCGGGCCATAAACTTTACCTTCAGGATTAAATGTACTACTTCAGTCCCGCGGTATATAATGTACTATTTATCAGTTTCATATTTAATATTTGTATATAATATTTTGTCATCCACTGATTTCTGCATGTCAGGATCAAATTCTTCACACAATTCTTTCGCATTTTACATTGGAAACACGTAAACACAACATTTTTTGTTTTACAAAGTTACATATGCTTACACTAGCTTCGCTTTCAAGATGCAGTAGAAATAAACAAACCAAGACACATTAAATGCTACTAGGAGCACTCCCGAATCATAATTTACAATGTATAAACTTGGGAAATCATGATTTGGGATTTACAATGTATATACATTGTACATTATGATTCGGTTGTGCTCCTAGTGCCATTTAACGTGTCTTGGTTTGTTTATTTCTACTGCATCTTGAAAGCGAACCTAGTGTAGATATTTTAGTTTTCCATCGTTAGCTTCTAATAGGCTCACCGAATGCCACAACTCTTCAATAACACCTGATATACTGCTTGCACTGCTACTTGAAATCTGCAAGTTTTTTGAAACTGCACCAGAATCCAGTTTCATTTCTCTGTAAAGGCCGCGTCCCACCATCAAATAATTTGATCAAACTGGTTTGAACAAACTGAAAGTGACAGTTAGTGACGTCACATCCTGAGTGTTCATTGTGGATAATAATGAAAAATTTTAACTTTAAATAAAGTACAAACAAGTTAGACAACTCAATTCAAAATATTTGATCAAACTAGACTGATAGTGAGAGCACAGATTTTTAGAATTTCAAAAAAACTGCAATTGTGACGTCACTTGTGAGACGCTGCCTTTAAATTCATCATTTACGTTCTGAATCTTATTTTCTGTAATGACATTGGGAAATTGTAATAAAATGTCTGAAAACTAATTTAGAAATGGGGTAAATACTATAAAAAGCAAATTTTATTTCAGTCATAACAAAATGTTGAAATATACCAAAAATTTACTAAAAAATATTGCCTAAACAATATCAAAAATCTACCAAAAAAGTAGAAATCTACTAAATGTGACAACGCTGTTGCAGTTTCTGCAGATGCGATGACATGCGCATTTGGAAAAGTCTTTAGTGGCGCCACCTTTCCAGTTTAGTCAAGAATTAAAGAGAATGAACCGTAATTGCCATTAAGGATAACAGTGCATGGTGATTCCATTCTTATTTTAGGATGGGAAACCGCAGAGCAAAATAAATGAGCGCTCGAGTACTGTGTACGATGACCCTTTTCCTTCGATGGCGACGGACAAAAATTGGTTTATCGAATTTTAACCCCGATACACTTAACCAGAGATAGGATGGTGCGCAGTCGTGGGCGGATCCTCCTTGGCGCGAACTACGTCACTCACAGAGTTGTTTTAAAAGTTACCGTGCAGTAAACATACATTTTCACTTATAAATTCGTTAAATTTGTGTTTATTTGAGCTTTTGTGGCTTCTTTTTGAATCCCATTATGAAATAAGAAGTGTTTAAAAGTAATTACCTCTGTCTGTAGTATTCCACTTAAAATATCTCTTTTTCAATTATATGTGAAACTTTCCAACTTTGGCGTTAAATCAGAATGTACCATATCGGTCAGCATAAACATTCTATTGTTTATGTAACAGATCTGATTCATTTTGGAGCGTCCAGAATTATAAGGTTAATATTTATTTTGAATTAAATTTATGTTTATGAAGAATTATAAACGGTCATTAAAAAATGGTCGCGTTGTACGACAATTCAAATCAGCTGACCGGACATTTAAAAAATTACTCACTGCACTAAAAGCATCAGACCTTATGACCTTCATCAACAGTAAGTGAATGTGTGTTTATAACTTCAGCAAATTTCTGTGTAAAAAAGGAGCCAGCCGGAAAGATCAAACACTGAACAATTTATTATTTTCTTAAAACTTATTTCAATAATAAAAACAACGAAAATTTAGATTAAACACAAATTTATAATTTTCCTGGTTTTCAAATTTCCTTTTAAAGTTTTAAATTTTCTTTTAAATATTTGAATTTTTCTGAAAATGTTTAATATTTAATCAAATATATACGTTTTTATGCTAATTGCATTGAAAAATAATAAAGAATAAAAATTTATTCTCTTTATTTTTAAATCTCCATATTCCCGGGAAATCAAAAGGGGCCGGGAAAATGGAACTCTAACTGTAAGAGATAAAATAAGTATGAAGATATTGTAAATATTTTTGTAGACAAAATGGCAGACAAATTTAGACAAATAAACTACTATTTGGACTTCGTAAGTCTTAGATTTTCACCCAAAGTGATCGATCGAAAGTAGAACCGGAAGTGGATATTTGAAATTTTCGTGAAATTTTGCGTAGGTTAATATACGATTTCACTAATTTTTAGTCGTTTTTACTAAACTTTCAGTTATAATTGCTTAAAGGGAAATAGCTTCAAAACCGGAATTAAAGATTCAAGCTCAACTATTCAATACGATTTTATTGATATGCCACATGTAGGTACGCTTCGATTGATGTGTTACATGTACTATTTCTGCGACTATAATATACGGCATTTTCGGTTAGAACTTTCTAACCGGAAATTATATAAAAACAAAGGTATCTCTACATTTGTTCTCGTCTTGATAAAGTCACGTCGATATCGCTTATACTATTTCGGTGACTTTAAAACGGTACTTCAGGTTGCAACTCTAAAACAAATGCCCGATGTCAAATTTCTGATCTTTAATAGCATCCTTGGGTTATAAGCTTTCATTCGACACCTCATTTGTATTAGTAACGTAGAAGTTATATTCGCGGATGGACGAACAGAGAGAAAGACAGTCATGAAACCGGAAGTATATATTTGTTCTCCTCTTGCTTAGGCGCATCGAATAATATATCGCTTGTACTATTCCGGTGACTTTAAAACAGTACTTCCGGTTGCAACTCTTAAACCGGAAGTTCTAGGTCAAATTTCTCACCTTTAGTACCATCCTTGGAATATAAGCTTTCATTCGACACCTCTTGTCATTCTATCTGGTATAATGACGGAGGAGTTGCGTCTACGTACGGACGGACGGACAGACGGGCGTGAATAATTCAACGCTTTCACATTTTCTCATGATTGGATGAAAACAACATGCATAATTTTTTAAATTACTGCATATTATGCCCATATTTCATACGTTTTTATTAGAAGACTTGCCAAGTTTAGTAAAAAATAGGAATAAGAATTTTATTTATACGAACGTTAAGTCGAAAACAGCACATATTTATTTTTCTACGAGCGTGCAAAAATGTCTACTTTCGCTCACGTATTTTAGTTTAGAAAGTTTCACTTTTCCCCACGCGTGTTACTTTTCCACACGCGGTTATTACTTTTCCGCACGCGTGTTAATTTAGATATGTTAATATGGCCTTAAAGTAATTACAATACATGCAATAAACTAATATTTAGATATTATTTACTAATTTATTTCAAATATATCTTATTGTGTTCCTGTTTTAATGAAATTAACGCGACAATTCGATGAAATAAACTTATTTTGACATAATATTCAAAAGTCAAATCGGTAGACAATAACAGTCGTTTTGAATCATCGTCATGGAAACCAAGATCGTCGTCATGCTAACTAATTATATTGAAAGTTTGGTTTTGACAACCTTGTCAAAGAATTAATTTGTGTATATATTTTCAAAGAAGGGGTGGGCTGCCTGATACACAGCAACCTAATAAAGAATATTAAAGATTGGGAATGCATTTCCGAAAGAATTATAAAGATAAGACTGGTAACCGAGGAACACAAACTAGTCAATATCATCGTTAAGTATGGAATAAATGATGACGAAAGAGCAGCTAGCAAAGACAAATTTATTCTGGGACAAGGCTTCAGAAATAATAGACAGTTTAGAAGGCAGTACTATAGTACTAGGAGATCTAAATGGTCGAGTGGGTGTAAGAGATGAACATACCCAAGATGTATTAGGACCATATGGAGAAGAAACAAAAAATGACAATATGGAACGTATTATTGACATATGCAGAGAAAATAATTTAATAATAATAAACACATTTTTTTAACACAAAGATGCACATAAATATACAAGAGAAGTCAAAAGTACAGGCGAAACATCCACCATAGACTAAGTGTTAGTAAATAGATCATCGAGGCAATGTATTAAAGACGTAAGAGTAAAACGAGGAGTTGAATTATATAGTGACCACTATCTAGTTGTAGCCAGGACCAGCTTGGGAGTGCGACAAGAATTAGTAACGAAAAAGACCAAGAAAACCAGTAAAGCTCATGATACACCCACTATAGAAGTAATCAAGTCACATAAGCTAGCAGACAAGGAGACAGCAAACAAGTTTAAAAACTACGTTAATAACTACCTAACAGAGCACGCTGAACATGACGGTGACTTAGACCAAACTTGGCAAATACTGAAAGAAGCACTCCTAAACGGTGGCAAACAAGTAACCGGAATAACAAGAAATAACAGAAGCAAAAAGTGTACAAATTGGTGGAACAATGAAATAAAAGCAGAAGTGAAGTCTAAGAAGATAGCTTGGAAAAATTATTTAAGAAACGAAACAGCAGACAACTACCAAATATACAAACTGCAAAGAATCAAAGTCAAAGATATGGTACTAGCAGCGAAACGGAAGAGTTGGGAAGAATTCGGAAATAAGATGGAAGAAGACTACCACTCTAAGGAAAAGTTATTCTTTAAAACCCTGAAGAATTTAAGAACCGAAAAGGCTCCACAAACACCAAAGCAAATAAGGGACAAAGAAGGACACTTACTTCATGACAATGACCACATCCTAGATAGATGCAAGCAATATTTTGAGGATTTACTGAATATCCAAAACGATGTAGACATCATCACATAAGAAACAGAAGAGGTAGAGAAGGAAGACCAAATTCAAGACGAAATAACTATAGCGGAAACAAAGGAAATCATACAAAAGCTCAAGAAAGGTAAAGCGGATGGATTTGATAAAATCACAGCGGAAATGCTTAAAAACATGGGCGACAAGGGCATTGAACTGCTAACAAGAGTGTGTAATAGGGCATGGAGTGAGAGCCAAATGCCAAAAGATTGGGAAGTGGGAGTTATTCTACCCATTTTCAGAAAGGGAGACAGACGCGAATGTAGCAACTACAGAGGAATAACACTACTGAGCATCCCATCCAAAGTATATGAGAGAATATTAGAAAAACGTCTTTTACAAGAAGTTGATTTTAAAATGGAACAATCACAGAGTGGATTTAGAAACGGCAGAAGCATCCAAGATCACATTTTTACTATCAAGAAATTGATACAAAATGCACGGTACTCAAGCACCGAGTTATACCAAGCCTTTATAGACTTAGAAAAGGCATTTGATAGTACTCCAAGGAAGGTGATTGACATATGTTTAAAAAAGAAAGGTGTGAAAATCAAACTCAGGCAAGCCATTATGAGTATATATAGACATACAAGGAACAGAATTAGAACCGATAATATGGAATCCGAAGAGTTCATAGTAAATGAGGGTCTACGTCAAGGAGGAGTCCTAGGCCCCATACTGTTTAACATTGTCTTGGATGACATAATTAAAGAACCTAGAGCAGAAACATTGAAGTTATATGCCGGACATAGAAATTTAGAAGCAGTGTGGATCTCAGAGTGTGCATACGCAGACGATCTAGTGATATTTGGGAAAAATGAAGAAGCACTCAATCTAAATTTACAAGTATGGAACGCTGCACTAATTAAACGAAATCTGAGGATCAATAATGAGAAGACGAAAGTAATGGTATGTGGAAAAAATAGAAAACAAACGAAGATAACAATTAACGGAAATACACTTGAACAAGTCGATACTTACAAATACTTGGGAGTACAAATAGAGAGCAGAGGAACTGAAGAAACTGAAATAAGTTCCAGAATAGAAAGTGCTGCTCGGATGAACCACGCAATCAAAAGTACGTTTCTGTCAAAAAAAGAAGTATCCCAAAAAGCCAAAGTGTCCATATACAAGACGGTGTTTGTACCGATGTTAACTTTTGGTAGTAAAAGTTCGACGCTTACTGATAAATTAAAATCGAAAATACAGAGCGTAGAAATGAAATTTCTTAGAAGAATAATGGGTATAACCAGGTTAGACAGGATTAGAAATGTAGCAGTCAGAGAACATCTTAAGGTCCAACCAATTATTAAGAAAATTGAAGAGGCCCAATTGAGATGGTATGGACACATGGTTAGAATGAACCAAGAAAGACCAGTTAAAAAATTATGGGAAGCCAGAAGACAAACCAAGAGACCAAGGGGCACGCCAATGAAGACATGGGATGATAATGTACTTTCAATCCTAGAGACACGAGGAATTAGCAAAGAACAAGCAAGAAACCAAACAAAGAATAAGAAGCAATGGAGAAAATTGTGCATGCAACTAACTAAAGACATTACACCCGACACCTTAGGGTAAATGGGTTTAGGATTATACCGGGTGGTGAATCGGAAAACGGGCCATAGGAAACTCAATGTAAAATTCTAAACTGTTGAATTCCTGCTTCCCTAATTATGTTACATCAAAAGTCATGAGAAGTTATTTGTAGAGGATTGAAATCTGTATTAAAAACAGAAGTTACAATTGTTCTACGATTTAAACACATTCCAAAATTTTGAAAAATATAATGTATTTACCGCAGTAGGTATGTGTGGGTATGTTAGGCCACACGTTACTATTTAACTGACAGTGAGCACATTATTGACTGAAGAAAATATCTTTATTATTAATATTTTCTCCTTAACTAAGGGTATCTTATCAACTTTATTGTGTTTTAAACAAAAAATGATAAAATAATTAAAAAAATTGACAGTTCTAATTGTTAATATAATAAATTCATTGTCAACAAATGCAATCTTATACACATTATTGTATTGTGTGTGGCCTAGCTTTGGCGTATTACTCTGAAAATTGTATTATATTTTTACAAAATTTTGAATAATTATTGTTCATAGAACAATATTAACAGTTGTTTTCAATAGAGAATTCAATTCTCTACAAATAGTTTCTGATGACTTTTGATGTAAAATAATTAGGGAAGCAGGAATTTAACAGCTTAGAATTTTACATTGAGTTTCCTATGGCCCGCTTTCCAATTCACCACCCGGTATATATATATATATATATATATATATATATATATATATATATATATATATATATATATATATATAGGAGTCCAAATAACTTCAAAAGCAAGGAGTAACGACGAAATATATTCCAGGATTGGCCAAGCAAAATCAGCCACCAGACAGCTCCACGGACTATTGTGGAGTAATAAAATAACAAAAGGAAATAAAAGAAGAATGTATAAACCAATAATAGAAAGTATTGGGTTGTACCGCGCTGAACTCTGGGAAATCAATCAAAGAAACAAGTCAAAAATTAAGGCCACGGAAATGAACTATTGGAGATGGTGTTGCCGACTCACTGGACTTGATAGGGTGAGACACGAAGATATTGGGAGAGAAATGGAAATTGATCTAGATATAATAGACACAATCGAAACCAAAAGACTTAGCTGTTATGGACACATTCAGAGAATGCCTGAAAAGAGATGTTCCAAAAAAAATAGGAAAATGGACTTCACCCACTAGAAGAAAACGAGGTACACCAAGACGATTCAGGAGAGAAAATGCCGAAGTTGCAATGAGCGCCAGAGACCTAGAAACTGAAAATTGGTTCGACAGAAAACGCTGGAAATTAGGATGCGAGAAGCGGCGACAGCTGTGGATGACTCGCTTATTATATTATACAAATATACATGGTCAAAAACCTCTTAAATGAAATATATCATTCCAACTTAGATAAAACACTATCTGAAAAATATTGCAACTCTTTTCGTTCGGTTATTTTATGATGAATTTAAATATAACTCAGTAGTTCCAACATATCTGCTACCCCTGTATAAGACAGCACTATACAGTCTCTGTAAGTATGTGGCAAGTAAAACGGTACGTATAAACAAAGCACATAATAAATCATTTAATAGCAGATATGTTTATATACTTTCCGAATACTTAAGAGCCAGTAGACCCGCCCAACTTTACCCCAAGGGCTTTTTGTGTCGTCGTTTGACCTCTACAAGACAGACGTTCGTACATTTTTCATGAGCTCAAAAACTTAAAAATAAATGATTCACTAAGAGAAAGTACAAACGTGAGGGGTTGGATATATGTGTAGGTACGTAGTTTGGTCCCGATGGGATTGCCGCAAAACACTGCGTAACGCATCACGCGGTTTTGTAGTCTGTAGAAAATCATTCCTTGGAGGGTAGTCCGCACCAACAACAGCGAAATAAGTAAGCAGCTACTGCCTGAAAAAAGTTATAGACAAAGTTTCAGTAAAATATTGTGTAAAATATAAAAATCTGTTTGTAAAAATTTGGTTTACGTATATTCTCCTGTTATTAGTGCGAATTTGAATTTGCAAATAGGTAATAATAAAAATTTGGCAATTTTGAAAAAAGTTCTGGAATAAATTCAAAAAAATATTTGGAAGAAAATTTTTCGGTTAAATAGTAAATACTAAACACTTAGAGAGCACTGCCTAGATATTACTATAGGAGGAGCTACCTTAGATCTAATAGCTTACTAACTTTGAAGTGCATTATGTTTTCGTAAAATCAATTAAATAATGTTTCATATAATCTTCTGATATAATATATATGTTTTCCAATATGCCCTGGTAGCTTGGTCTTTCAGTAGAATACCTCTTGGTTATCAGGCATCATAGCGGTCGATGCCCTTAGCACTTTACCAACTGTAGGCTTCTCATTATTTAAATCTTTCAAGCGGTAAAACTTATTAAGAACTGTTGAGATTACTTTATTATATTACTTGAGATTTTTTTATTAGTGACTAAATAGGTAACTAAGCGGGTCCATTGTTGATTGTTTTTACGTTATTTGTCGCCTGCTCAGAACTGGTCTACTCAATCTACTGGTTTTCTTTTATTTTTTAAGTTGTAGAAAGTTATATCCCTCTGTCGAATTTAAGCTATCTTTTGATTTTGTAACGACATATGGCCCTTTATCATGAAACTTTTTCTTTTCTGAGTGAATCTGTTGTTACGTTGTCGTATTTACCATACGGTATCTGATCATAAGTTTAAGATCATTTAAAATAAAAATTTCTCTTATTTTAAGGAAAACTGTTCCGGTCTGTTCTATCCCACAATTTTTGTATATCTTGTTCTGGATCTAGTGTAATATTGATTAAACAGTTAGAGTAATTGCATATGTCCACCTGATATATCAATAAACCCGCTAATCGATCTCTCGTACGATTTCATAGAGTTTGTACATCTCCACTGTCATTCTAATCTACATTATTTTTCTATGTAATTTTTAAACAGATCACCCTGTATTTTATATCACTATCTAAAAGTACGCATAACTTTAATTATTTAAAGGTCTAAAGTTATTATTTTTAGATATTATCGTATTAAATGTTTAAAATAATAGTTATTGTGAGTTGGCCCTGATTAGTTTGTTAAAAACTGATTTAACATTTGTTTTATTTAGCTAATGCTTCGACAACTAATGGCCATTGGCATGGTAGGTACGATGAATTTTTGCAGTTAGGTGCCTAGTGGCATGTGTAGTGTGTGTGTTGTGTAAGTGTCTTGTTACTTTGCAAAGTCGACGTCATTGTCTTTGCAAAGAGACGCTAATTGTATCCGCTGATTTAACATTATTATTGTATGTTAGATTAGTATTTGTTTGATTCACGATTAGTTTACCGTGAATATACGATGCTATTAAATATTACTTTAGTAATTAAAATAATATTCGGCGACACTTTTCGATAGAACTCTTTATTGATTGCTAGAGGTGTTTACAGATCAAAGTTTTGTTCGCTACTACTACTAAAATTACAAAAAGCGCTCGACCAGAAATCCCGTGTGGTGGGGAAAGCAAAAATGTCTTTACCTCTTCTACAAAATTTCACTTTGGAAAAAAACGTAATTAACAACTCGTCATCACTGTCCTTCTAAGAAGCAGCAACATAGCTTGCCTCGCACAAACTTTCCAAATACCTAACTTTATAAAAAGAATCAGGAATACAATTGACATATATTACCAGAACTATGGGTAAGAATGAATGTATTTTAATCTATTAAGATTTTTCTGGAAAATAATTTACCCAAGCTTTAGGAACGTTCTGATATGCATCTACATGTAAAATAAAATCGAAACAAAAATTAATTAAACCATAAGGAGGCGGAACAGTATTTAATCATGACAAGTTATATTAAAAAAATATGGTTCTACTACATAATTTTATCAACGACAAATCCCCACAAATTTAGCCACATCTTGTTTGAAAAATGTTTTACAATATGATATAAATTACTTGTTGAATAGTACTATGTAGTGAAAGTTATTCCTCTTAATAGAACCGCTTCGATGGAATGCAGCTTGCAACTTGCATTAAAAAAAATAATTTGAAGTTACTCTCTTACAAGTTATCAGTTCTTGTTCTGTAAAAATAACTACTCTTCTCATTTATTTGCTCAAGATCCAGAATCCAGATCATACATACCATTAGATCAGTAGTTTAAGTTAAGCTATCAGTAGTTTAAACGCATTATTGCTAATTAATGGTTAATTGAGTGCATGGATATACACACACTCTTTTACTGTATTCATTATAATTACATATAAACATCAACACACATTTCTTACTACAATTATTAATTTAGATAGTCTGTCAACTGTCCTTTTCCTTCTTTAAATAACGTGCTAAAAATTTTAGGCGTGGGTAGCTTCCATGGCAATTTTCCGATATCGTTGAGTATTAACTGCAGTGTCCTGTATCTGCTACCTCTCATTATATGCCCAGGATATTCATGCTTTCTCTTTTTTATTATCTTGATTAAGTCACCTTCGCCTTAAAGTACTCTGTTTAAGACTTCTCTGTTTGAAATGCGTTGAACCCAAGATATTCTGAGCATTGTCTCTCCAAACTCCCCACACTTGCTTATCTTATCATCGAATTATATATCTTCTTTTTAATTCTCATAATATTCCTCTAACTCCTTAATTGTATAAGTAGTCAATTTATACAAACATCACATAATTTTTGATAAATGCAAACTCAAATATATATTAAGTTAGTTCTAAACAATACCCATATAAAGGTCTTTAACTTTATTTACTGTCTAAAAACAATCTGTCAACCGTATCTTAATTTCTTTGCCATTTATTCAGTTAATTTTACTTCATTGTCCTCCAACTAAGTTGGGTGGTCACTTTTGTCAGACACACGTGGGTAGTGTTTTTGAGGAAGGGCCGATATGTTCCCATTCAGTTAAATCTAATATCATTGTGTCCTTTTAATTTGAATCTTTTCAACCTTAAAATGTAATCTAAACAAGTTTAACCCTTTTTGCTGAAGGCTTTTATGCAAGAACTCAAGTAAATAATTAAAACCACATGTTTTTAGATTAGAGTTCAAAATTTTATTTACTTTTTCTTTATTATATTAAGGGATAGGGCATCTTGGTTTAATGCTATTTAAATGTATTCATTTTTCTGAATCCTGAGAAGACTAATAAATATTTTTGAAAAATTTAAACGCAGAATGAAAGAATACATTATTACCGAGAGGCGAAACTCCATGAAAACTGCTATAATATTTATTTTAATAAGTTACAGGGTTGAAATATTTCATCCAAAAGGAACTTTTTGTTTATTCTAAGAAACTTTCGGCCCCGGTAATAATGTAAACTTTTATTCGGCGTTTAAATTTTTCAAAAATAATATATTAGTTTTCTCAGGATTGGAAAAAATTGGACCAAGATTTTGCGCCTACCTCCTTAAGTAGGACTACTTACTTTCAGGTTTTCACTAATAATAGTCTCGTAGGATCGACAACATTTTGAAAAATTATATTCGGTTTGGATAGTTTCATTATTTTAATTATTTTAACAAAAATAAACCAATCACATGGGAAGTTTTTGACTTCACTCTATACAATTTATATAGAGAAGTTCAAAATTATGGAGTAAATTAATTTTTTCGAAAATATATCCCTTTGGAGAAAAATTCCAAGACAGGTCGATTTTTTTTTTAAATTATGATTTTTGGCATAATGCCATACCAGTTTCGTCATCCATCTGTACGTGTTGACGTAATCGATGACATTCTTACTTTCTTAAACAAGAATATGGGTCGTGTGCTAGCTAATCCGAAAGGTTATGCAATTTTTTAGTTAGTAATATAAACACTAACCTAATTATTTAGACAAGGTGTCCAAAATAATTTGTTTATAATTAACTTCATTGACACAAAGGAAGAATGTATTTAATTTATTTAATTGAAAATACATTTTACTGCTGTCAGAAAAAAAAATACAAAATATTTATTTGGTAGGTAAGCATTGACTTTCCCTTAAATTCAATGTTTAAGCTGCCACCCACCTGCCCGTTGATAGTTTAAATATTTAATTTAAGCGAAATACAACAATTTATTCGTGAAAAAAAATATTTTTGTTGTCTGACAACAGTAAAATGTTTGAAATAAATAAGTTAAATACATTCTTCTTTTTGTGTCAATTAAATTACTTTAAAATTTGACTATTTGGAATAACCTTAAAAATGAGCCAGCACATGATCCCTATTCTCATATGACGTCACTAGTATGACATGCCAAAAAATCATAATTTAAAAATGAAAATCGACCTGTGTTAGGATTTTTCTTTATGGTGGCCTATTCTCGAAATAATTAATTTATTCCATAATTTTGAACCTCTCTGTATATTGTCTTTTGATTTATTTAAACAATTATTACTTTAGTTAATTCTGAAAAATGCAGACTTAGATTCAGAGGAGTTAAAAAAATTATTACAGCCATAAATATTACAAGTTTACATACTCCTGATTGTACAAAATTGAACTTAAAAAACTATAATAGATACACAAAAAATAATAATGGATTTATCACCTGCATGAAGAAGTATGTATTTAAACGCTTTAATACTTTATTTTCGTACCGGTAAGTGCAAAAAAAAGAAAAAAAGAATTTCCAGAAAAAATGTGATATAAAACAAATTTTTTTAGTTTCATAGCTTCTCTTTTTTCTATTTTGGTTATGTTATTATGCACATTCGAGCTGTTTTTTTTTTCAATTAAAAAATAAAATAATATTTTAAAAATGATTATCTGATCCATTTTCTACTTCCTGCAGTCTGATGCAATTCAGTTTATTTTTCCGTTGACTTTTTCTGATTCGTTTGCCAAAGTGTGGATCAATAAAACCAATATATTATTTAAGACTTTGGGATCCGGAGGAATGTGTACCAAACAGACAAGAAACAATATACTGCCCTGAAAAGCGAATGAAAAATGCGATCCCTAGTAGGGCTGAAACTTTAATTGAAATGCCCTTGGCGATGCCATGTCTTTGACTGCGACTTTCTGACTCTATGGCAGTTCGCCGGGGTTGTTGCATCCCCTTTGTTTAGGAGTTACACACGTGCGAATTTCAATTCCCTGGCGGGGAAGTTGCAAAAGGTAAGTTTTACTACACGGAAGGAGTTAGGAAGTTGGTAATTAGTGTGCCCTTTATAGTTGACGCGGGACAGGGGCGTGTGAGCTTCCGTGTAACACTCGCTTATTTTTGCTTAGGATTTAAGCCACACACAATTAGATTTAATTAAGATTATGTTGTTATTGTTGCGCGTTTTGTACATGACGGAAACTCTGGGACTACCATTCCGCTTTGTTAAGTAGTACAGAACAACAAATGCAACTGTAATATTTATTAACCAAAAACGACTTACATTTTTTTTTGAAACATTCGATTCGAATGCAGGTTTTCACAAACAATTTTTTAAGAGCGTAGTCGTAAAATTTCCTTCTAATGCTTTTTTAATGCATCCATTTTTTCCGAATCCTGAGAAAACTAATAAATATATTTGAAATTTTAAACGCAGAATAAAAGATTATCAATTACTTTTAATGAGAAATAAGCCACATTTTTAACAAAAAAAATATTTTATTAACGTTTCGAAGCCCAAATCGGGTTTCGTTAATAACAGAATTTTAATTACACAGAATAAAAGATAACATCATTACCTTAGGTAGAAAGTCCCTGAAAACTTCTATACATACTGTTTATTTTAATACGTTACAGGGGTGAAAAAGAAGAGAAAATTGAGTGTGATTTTTATTTTCAAAAATCTCATTCAAAAGACACTTTTTGTATATTATAAGGGACGATGTTTCATTCTTCGTTCAAATTTTTCAAAAATATTTATCAGATTTTACAGGATTCGGAAAAAATGAACACCATGTCCGTGGTGATATTTTATAAATCGAACATTCGCTATCTTTGTCATACAACGCACTCAGTCGAACAGAATGTGGTGCTAAGACAATGACAAACAAGGCTACTACATATTTGACACGGCTTCTGGAATAGTTTGAGTTGTTTATTAAATAATATTGATAGTGTATTTGATAAATCTGTTACTTCAGTGAATAAGTGGTTAAGTCAATTTTGCATAGTTTTCAGGAGACGACTTACAAGTTTTGACATGTCATAAATCGATTTTATATGATAGAATGCTAAAACTTTACATAAAATTAAGATAGAATGCAGACATGTTATTGGTCTCATTCTATTACTGCTAAGTGATTAGGTTAATGAGATATGAGACTTAACCATTTATTCACCGTCGACTTACCCAGTTATTCACCTCAATATGTTAATGAAAATAAGTGCATTTATGTATTTTATTATTCAGTTTAATGACTTAAAAAGATTATTTCCTTATTTAAAACTTAACAAAAACAGTTTTAGGTATAGTTTAAAAAACATTTTTCTACAACCGTGTTAAAAATGTAATTTTTAGCACTCCATACGAGCGTTAAAAATGCTACTTTAAGGCACTAGTGCTTTAAAAATTTTTTAAGGAACTGCAGTTCGTATTGGCCGTATAGACAATTTTGATGTAATGTCAAAAAAATATAAAAATGGAATGTCAGTCAAGTTCAAGTAAAATTTTTTGTAGATATTGTCCTGTAATTATGTTTGTAGAAAAAATATTGTATGATATGCATGTTAAAAAGTACATTTTTAAGGCAGTCATGTGAGTTACAGAACTCGCTATCGCTCATTCTGCAAACTTTCACATGCGTGCCCTAAACGTGTACTTTTAACACGTATATCATAAATAACTATTATTCTGAATTAGGTTGTATATCTTGGTCAGGATCCAATTCCTCTAGCTCAGGATCATTGGCGACATCCTTTTTCGTTTTCAGTTTTTGATAAAATGCATGGAGTGAAGGCTGTATTAAAGGCATTAAAGACAATAAGTTTTTTTCTTGTCTGTGGCTATCTGTACTGATTCCATGTTAATGTTAGGTAAACAAAATAATATAGTTGGACGTCTACTTTAAGCAAAATTTATTGTTTTAAAAAGATTTTATTGTTTTATTGAGCATTTAAATGAAATTTGGCTGCCGCTTTTAACATATTGAAGCCATTAGACTGATTTCTACAGAAACCTCTCGCCATCATCACAAGTGAATTGAAATCGAAGAAGTTACCTTTCAACATCATCACAATTTCAAAGGGATTTTTCTGTTTAGCAATTCTGATTAGCTGTACCCAGTCGTCAAGGTTATTTATTTAAATTGGTTTTTTTCCTGGCTCTTTCAATAGCGGAGTGGTCAGTCTCACACTCCATATGCGTATGACCACTAACCAAAAATTTGTGGTTGATCTTCAGGATTGATTTTTGATTAATAAAATTAAGAAACATTAATGCAACGAAATTATTTTTAATCTGACCACCACACGTATCGGAATAAAATTTTACTTCTGTTTTTCATAAAGCAAGTGTGTTAAAAAATGATTAAGGCATGAGGCGATTTCATTGGCTCCCCCGCCAGATATGGTTTCATCTCACAAATAGCAAGTTGCTTTGTCTGATTGTGTGTTACCATGTCATGCACCGTGAGGTTAAAGCTCCACAGCTACCTCTTGAGTAAAGAAACTTCGGTTGTAAGGTAAGGGCTAGGCAGGCACTGTTGCAACTCAAATCCATAAACTTTTTTCGATTGATTTTCTTTAGCAATTGCCTTGTCTTGCCTTTTCTGCTCTTGCTTGCTTTTCTCATGCTATGATGTTCGTCTCTTTCGGCTATTAATTGGGTTTTGGTTTCTCCTGAGGACTATTTAATTTGTAAATTAAAATTCTCACATTTGTGACATGTGTGCTGCTTCGGTTTTTTAATAGCTAAACCTAAATCACGAAAGATTTTAGTGTAAATAGTTAGGCAAGCAGAATATACTCAGTCTTCTTTAGTCCTTCTTTATACAAATCAAACATTTTTGAAATAGTCAAATTGGACTGTAAAATTTTTTTATTAGTTCGATTTTGACAATAGTGGCTCTCGTAAGTGGGAAATGACAAAATATATCTGCTTTCGATTGTAAATTAGTCATAAAATGTCGTGATGTAATAACTATAAGTATTATAGTAAACCAGTTATGCACAGTGGTCAGAGTGGACCAAAAGACGTCAACTTGAGTTAACCTGTTAAGCACAGTAAACTATTATTTGTCGTAACTCGGCAGGTCAATTTAACCATTTATTTCCTAAGATATTATTTTATTAAGTTTTTAGGTATGTCGACTTAATCTAAATAGTACATCAATTTCAAAGATGGACAAAGATACACATCCGTATAACCTTGTCTAGATTTCTCTCACAGCTTAACTACTTATTCACAACATCTGAGAAGTTATTCTGCACCCATTGGTGCAGTTAACCCATTTTGGCAAAAAATCGACTCAACCACTTATTCACCGGAGTAACAGAAATAATTCATTTAAGACGTGAAATTAATAAAAAGTTATTTATTGTCCATTATTTATGAAGGATCCAAGCAAAAAATACACGAGTGTAAGTATGTATATCCTGTGATCTACGTATTTTGTTGTTAAAATGTTCAAAATTTATCTAAGCGTTCCATAGTGACAATATAATATTACAAGCACTTTACCACTTTTTCCCTTTGCTCAATTATTAGTTTCTATTGTATCTATAGTATATAAATTATTATAGTCACTGAATACATAGTGAAAAAATAATCCTATTAATTAACTTAATATTAATAATTTAAGCGATTATAATAGTAACGGTTATCCAATAACATTCAAAAACTGAACGAAATAGCCATCTCTATGTCAATGATGACGATGTCATTGTCAACTAATTTTACAACTCCATACCAGTGAGAATTTTACTACACTTTATTTGCCGTGTAAAGAAATAAAAATAAGGATAGCCGTAATATACAACGGCCAAAAAATTTAGGTCACATTGAAATTGTGATGTTTCGTTGAGATTTTCTGTTGTAAACTTCTGTTTGCGGTTGTATACCTTTGGTAATGTATTTTGTAAACTAACCTTAATAATCAAGATTACATTATTAGCAATATTTTGGTTTTTGTGCTTTATTTAGGAGAAGTAACAACTTTAGAGTTAAAACAAAGTGCGACTTGTTGTTAAGAAACTGACAAAAAAATGATCAAAATTAACATTATTGAAAAAAAAAGTTCATCAATATCGTGTGTTTCCTCCTCTTGCATTAATGACAGTTTCTAGATGACGAGGTCTACTTTCAATGAAATTACGAATCACATTAGAGCGGGTCTACGCCTTCGAATACTTTGGCCCAACTCATCCCAGACATGTTCGATAGGATTCATGTCTGGACTGAGTAGTGGCCAACCGAGCCGCCTAATTCCCACAGTGTGGGGTTTAGCATTATCTTGCATGAAAATGCCATGTTCGCCCATACTACTCAAGAAAAGCAATACAATATCATCTAAAACTTCTGTAATGTATCTGTGATCCTTAAGGGGGCCATTTTATGTGAACACCAACTCTGTGCGTGCTCGTGAAGTAATTCCTGCACAGGCCATAACCGAACAACCGCCAAATGGCAGTAATAATAATAATATCGTATGGTATTTTTGCCGGGGAGATCCTTTCGGACAGTTCCGGCGCCATTTACATCTTTAACCCTGTTTCAAGTAACTAGTGCCGATGTACACTAGCCCAGGGGGACCGACGGCTTTACGTGCTCTTCGAGGCACGGTGAGACGGCTCGTGTTATTATTGGAAATGAAAATGGTTTGTCTTTGGCAGGGCTCGAACCTACGTGGACTGGCGTATGAGGCCAACGAATATGCCGTTACTCCACGGCCGCTCACGCCAAATGGCAGTCACTCATCAATACAAAGCCGCAGCATATCTTTCTCCGGATCCTCTCCATACTCGACGACATTCGTGTAACCCGTTGATACAAAATCGCGACTCAGCTGAAAACAGTACGTTGCTTCAACTTACATTATTCCAATACAGGTAAGTCTGGGCAAAATTTAATCTTCCTATACGATGCTGCCGTTGCAATGGTGCGCCTGTAGCCATCTTTCTGCAAGATAATCCAGCAGTTCGAAATATTTTCCTAACGGTTAATTCACTAACATTAACATTTCTCACCTCTAGTTGATTCCACAAGAAAACCGCAGAGGCTCTTCTATTCCGCAAACTTGCAGACAACACAAACCGATCCTCTGTTTGGGTGGTGATTAGATTTCGCCTGGATCCTGGTCTTCTGGTTATACGGCTAATCTCCTCATAGCGCTGGTAAATATTTTGAACTACACATAGACTGCTGCTAATAATTATTGCAGTTTCAAGTTGTCCGTTGTCATTTTTTGTCCATGCTACAATTCTTGCCGTAGTAACAGGATCTAAATACATCATGATTCGTTAGATATCCACCAATAAAAATACACTGTATCGTTGATAGGTTTTATAGAAAAAAAAAAATAACGCTTAATTGGAAAAATTATCAATAACTGTAAATCTTTCACTAGATAGATTGCAGATTTTTGCAATGACAGTACGAAACTGAACTGACAAATAATAACAACAAATGATACATCGTTTCTTGGAAAGCAATATATCAGCGCCTACTAAGGAACCGATACAACCGTAAACAAATTACTACCTCAAAATACAAGATTTAAATGTGACCTAAAGTTTTTGCCAGCCAGTGTATTTGCGCCTAAGCTCTTAAGTAGTGTAAATCGTAAATTAGGAAATGAAATGTTAGTTATCTTTTTAATTATTAAAACATTTTGGTTGTTAAAGAGAACGTTGTTTATAAAATAGAATATACCTTGTTGATAATTTACATTAGCCATTTCAACTGGGAGAAGTATAATGCATGCTTAGGTTTTATAAGGTGTATGATTATTTTTTTTAGTTAGGCGAGGCAATAACGTCGTAAAAGTTCCTACACTATTTTTGCAGAGGGACGCATCTCAATAAAATTTATTGCAGTTAATTCGTAATAGTCTTAGGAAACTTTGTGAAATAAAATTATGGTAATGAATTGAGAATTGCATTATGGCATCCGAAAAATGTATTTTTCAAAATGTATTTTGAAGTGTTTAAAAATGAGGCAGCAACCCCTAAAATCACATTATACCGACCACGAAAATCAACTTTTAGGTGAATGACCATTTTTGTCATTCTTTATGTTTTAGAGGTCGCTGAATCCGAATATGAAGTTTGTTTTCATCGAAAATTGGTGGAACATGGTTAAAAATCTAATTTTATACAAAAATGCGAAAAATCAATTTAGATAATTTTTCAAATTTAACTCGCTGTATCTTTGATTGCTGTAAATATTTCCTTCTGAAAATATTACTGTATCATCTATAAAGTGTTTAGATAATAATGAAATTTGTTCGAAAGGTATAGACACATTAAAAGAGGAGATGTTAATTTTTAAACATTTTGTCGTCAGATTTCGTTAGTTTCATGTTTACCTACTTAAAAAAGTTGAGTGGCAAACTTTTTTAGGTTATAATAATTTTAACCAACACATTATTAAAACATGAGTCATGAAGAAGTTTTCTCAAAAATTTCAAGTTAAAATATGCAATAGGAAAAAGTTCTTCTTCTTCTTCTTTTTGTATAGACATGATCTGTCTGTTTTTTTAATGGGCCTCTAGTAAGTTGTCGCTCCATCGTTTTCGTGGTCTTCCCACTGATCGTCTTCCAATTGGGGAACTGTCTCTCGCTGTCCTGACTACAATATTTGTTGTCATTCGGCTTATGTGGTCACCCCATTCTATTGTTCTGTTTCTTACCCAGTTAATTAATGTTATCCACCTTGCATCTCCATCGTATATCTGTACTTATAGCTCTGTCCCATAGAGACTTACCATCGATTTTTAGAAGGGTTTTCATTTCCGCTGTTTTGAGCAATCTTTTTGTCCTCTCTGTGTCGGGTCGTGTTTCTGCCGCGTACGTCATTATTGGTCTGATGACTGTTTTGTAAATTCTGCCTTTCATTTCTTTTCCGATATTTTTATTTCTCCATTTTATTTTATTTCTCCATTGTGTCATCCAGGCAACCTGCCGCTCTGTTTGCTCTATTCGCTTGATCTTCCACTTCTGTTTCGAGCCTTCCGTAG
Organism: Diabrotica virgifera virgifera; assembly: GCF_917563875.1. Lineage (NCBI taxonomy): Eukaryota > Metazoa > Arthropoda > Insecta > Coleoptera > Chrysomelidae > Diabrotica > Diabrotica virgifera. The sequence continues at coordinate 157,496,595 of NC_065444.1, read as the reverse complement.
CTAGATAGTGTGATGCCTAGGTATTTAAACTCCATCACTTTTTCTGTTATCTGAGCTTTCAGCTCCAATTTACATCTGATTGGATCTGCTGTTATAACTATGCATTTTGTATTATTTGGGGAAATTAACAAGTTAAATTTTTTGGTGGTTATGTTAAATTGGTGTAAGGAAAAAAGTTATGTGACTTTATAGACAAGTGGCAATCGCCCAAAAAACGCTTATTTCCCGAGATACTGACCAGGGTGTGGTAAATGGCTAATTTTGTCCATACTTTATGTTTTTGATGGTGCTGAAAACGAATTTAAGGTTTATTTTTAATTTTAAGTGGGGAAACATTATCAAAATGGCAATTTTACCCTAAAAATAAAAAAAATGAAATCATGTTTTTTTTAATTATTATGAGTTGTTTTTTTTTTTATAAACATTTTTTTCTTTGTACTCTATATTTTATCATAAACTCGATTAAAAAGCTAAATTTCAAATTTTGTCACTCAACCTTTGCGATTAAACTTTGCAATTCAGGAATCTGCACTTTTTATTTAAAAAAACTCATAACTTTTATTACAATATGACTGAAAGATTGAAACAGGTCCTATTGTCTTCAGAAAGTTGTAGCGAGTTAAACGCAAAAAACTTGATTTCTTTTTTTTTTAATTTTTATTTTTAATTTTTATGTCGGGGCAATGTGCCCCCATATAAAATTAATAATAAACTTCATTTGTCACTAACTGAAACAAAGAAGAAAGGAAGCGGTATCGAAATAATTGGCAGTTACCTTCATCTTTACAGTGGCGTCACAAAAGGTAAACATGCAAGTAGAGGTGTATCTTTATTAATTAGAAAGACATTAAAGAATAAAATAACAGATTGGGATGCAATACATGAAAATATCATACGAGTAAACATAAATATCTTACATCATAAACTCACTGTTTTTGCAGTATACGGTGTGTCAAATGATAGTGTCGTCAGTGAAAAAGAAATATTCTTTCAAACGTTACATCAAGAGATATCGAAAATTGGTGACACTAGAGAAATAATTATATTAGGAGACATCAATAATCGAACGGGGAAAATGGAAAACAACAACATAATAGGACCTTTTGGTGAAGAAATAGTCAACGACAATGGCGAAAGACTTATAGACTTATGCGACCAACTTCAGTTAAGAATTAACAACGGCTATTTTAACCACAAAGAGGTACAAAGGTATACATGGACACAGCCTACAAGAAATTTAAGATCAATAATTGACTACGCAATACTATAAAAACAACAAACCTTATTGAAAGTTGAAGATATACGAGTATGCAGAGGAATATGTAACATATCAGATCATCATTTCCTAAGAGCTAAAATATCCTTCCCGATAAGACACACAATAACGAAGACGAAAACAATCCCGGATGCAGACAAAAATACATCAAATATAACAGACGAGAAATATAACTTAGAGAGATTATTACATGAAAGTGTTAAATATCTCTATCAAACGAGACTCGACAATTACATACTAAGCCCGAATAATCTAACAACAGAAGAGGTTTATAATAATATAGTATACAGCATAAAAGCAGCTGCAAAGGAAGCCCTTGGTATCAGAGAAATTAGAAAAAGTAACAAACACTGGTGGAATTCAGAGACAGAGAGACTAGTCAAGGAAAAAAAGATACTATACCAAAAATGGCTTAACACAAAAAATGAAGAAGACTACAACAGATACAGAGAAAAGAAAAGAGAATCAAGACATAAAATCATTCAAAGTAAGAGAGAGACCTGGGATCGAAAGTGCCAAGAAATCGAAGCACACATAGGAGGACGAAAATGCAGTGAATCATGGAAATTTCTGAACAAGATCAAGAATAACGAAACACGCAACGACAAACTACAATTAATACCAACAGATAAATGGGTTCAACATTATAAGGACTTATTAACGGAACAAAGGCCCGAATACTCACAACCAACAGAGATGGAAATACAAATTGTAGGGGAAGAAATAAACATAAACAGTGTAGCAGTTAAAAATGCAATTAATATATATATATATATATATATATATATATATATATATATATATATATATATATATATATATATATATATATATATATATATATATATATCAATCGGTTTTAAAACGTCTTGCGACGTTGTCCGATGCCTAATTTCCATGACACTCTATCATCCCATTGGCCCTCTCTAAGATCTCTTGCGCTCATCGCCTTCGTGCAACTAAACAACTAAATGCAATTTAACAACTAAAAAATGGAAGATCTCCTGGTCCAGGTGGAATCAATGCCGAACTACTGAGAAATGGAACTAAAAAACTTTTCGAATCTCTGGCATATGTATTTACAAAGTACATCAATGGCGAAAATGTACCCAGTGACTAGAAAATAGCTTATATACCATCGATTCATAAAGAGACCAATAAACTAAAATGTATCAATTATCGCGGAATATCAGTAACAAATACAATAAGCAGAGTATATACAAAAATTTTAAGAGAACTGATTGAACAAGAATACTCAGGATACGAAGAAGAAGAGCAATGTGGGTTTAGAGCTGGAAGGTCCTGTACGGATAATGTATTTTCGTTGAAACAAATCATCGAAAAAAAATTAGAACGGAATAGGCCAATACACCTAGTTTTTATAGATTTACAAAAAGCATATGACAATATACCGATACTGAAACTATGGGAAGTACTGCAAAACTCCAACATTAACTTTACTCTCATAAAAGCTGTCCAAAATTTATACAGTGACATGAAATCTGCAGTAAAATTAGGAAACAAAATAACAGATTTGTTTACAGTCAACAAAGGTCTACGACAAGGATGTTGCATATCACCGAGTCTGTTTAAGATTTATATCGCCATAGCCCTTGCAATATGGAAAAGCAAATGCAGTGAAATGGGCATCCAAATCGACGACAACACCTGCCTGTACACCCTTCAGTTTGCAGACGATCAGATAATATGTGCAAACGATAAAGAAGATTTGGAATATATGATTCGCAAATTAAAGGAAGAATACGAAAAATGAGGATTGCAGATGAATGTAGAAAAAACACAATATTTATGCCTAGGTGAGGATTCAACTGATATGATATTGGACAATAATCAGAAAATCACTAGCTGTGATAAATATAAGTATTTGGGCATTAATTTCAACAAGGAAGGTACTGACGATGCAGAAATTCAGAGCCGAATAAATAAAGCAAGAACGATAATTAAATCATTGAACGGAGTTTTCTGGAGTACCGAGATAGGGAAACAAAGAAAAATGCGAATATACAACACCATGATTAAGAGCACATTGGTATACGGATCCGAAACATGGAGAATAAAGGAACACCTAAAACGAAAAATAGAAGCTACTGAGATGGACGCCCTAAGAAGAGCAAGTAGAACATCGAGATTGGACCGGGTTAAAAACGAGGAAGTAAAGCGAAGAGTGAATTTACAGGAAACGGTTGTAGAATGCATTGAGAAGAAACAATTAACGTGGTAGGACATGTTCAGAGAATGGGGGAGGAAAGACTGCCAAAGAAAATTATGAAATGGATACCCACAGAAAACAGAAAAAGAGGTAGGCCAAGAACGACATGAATACAAGGAGTAAGACGATCAATGAGTGTACGAGGATTAGAAGATGAAAACTGAAATGATAGAAGATATTGGCAACAAGGCATCGGACAACGTTGGAGGACGTTTTGAACCCGAATTTATATATATAAACTTCATTTTCGTTTTCGGCACCATCAAAACATTAAGTATGACCAAAATTAGCCGTTCACCACACCGTGGTCAGTATCTCGAGAAAAAAGCATTTTTGGGGTATCACATAACTTTTTCCTATTACATATTTTGACTTGAAACTTTCCACAAAACTTCTTCATGACTTATGTTTCAATGATGTCTTGGTTAAAATTATAAACTAAAAAGTTTGTCACTTAACTTTTTCAATTAAACATGAAACTAACTAAATCTGACGACAAAATTTTTAAAAATTAACAACTCCTCTTTTAATTCTTGGACATCTCGGACAAACTTCATTGTTTTCTAAATACCTAATGGATAATACAGTAACATTTTCAAAAACAAATAATTACAGCGACCAAAGATATACTGACTTAAATTTGAAAAATCATTAAAATTGATTTTTCGCATTTTTGCTTAAAATTTGAATTTTGAAAATCTTGATTTGAAAATAAATAATGACTAAAATTTGCCATTCACCTATCATGTCGCTTTCTCGATTTCTAAGCCTCAAATTAGGGGTGTGCCGCTAACCTATATTGATCTATGAAAAGAGCGACTTAGCGAAAAAATTATTGACTTGGCGAAAAAAATCTATGTGTCAAAAGTTATTAGAATTCGTCAGTTTATCCAGTTCAGATTTACTTTGAACGTATTTTTTTCACCCCCGAGAAGGGGTGACATTCAACTCTGGAGTAAAAGCACACATTGGCACAATATCACTTGTTTTCTTTGGCGTGTTAACTATGCGTGCGCAAAATATTATCATGTCGATCCCAGCGAGTCTTTAAAATTTAGATGTTTTGAAATATTTTACCGTGAGCGAATTTAGATATTTTATTGCTTTTATCAAGACGTTCTAAAAATAAATATGTTTAAATTTAGATAAAACTACTCGTGGTTACAAAATAAATACAATGCTACTAATGAAAAACATGAAGATTTTTGCTAAAAAATATAAAAATAAACGTAACATGATTGTAAAATATGTCAAACAGACATCACTCCAATGCTTCGTTAAACTACTATAATAATTTCATAGGCTAGAAAGGAAAAACGGAAATAAAACAAACATTGTGTACAAAAATGATAAAAAGGAGATAGAAAATTTTTGAAGTAGAATTAGTAGCAATAAAAAAATGGAATTAAAATACTAATAGATAAGGTAACCAAATTATTATTACGAGTTTTCTTTTTATTTCTGATTTGTTACTTCTTTGAATATTAAAAATATTTAATAATTAATAAGACGAAATGTTATTAGTTATTATACATAATGCTTAAATTATTGATGTCAGATTTCTTATTAATACAATTTGATTTTTTATCTACTATTTTCAAAATCAGTGTGCAAAGTCATTAATCGGGGAGTTTTTGGGGGTCGCTGATTACCACTATCATTCTGGCGATGGTTCCTGATGCACATCGTGGTGCAAACTCATTAATGGGAGGTTTTTGGATCCCATAAAACTAGGTCCAGGTGGATTTGATATCATTGATGTCATAGTATCGTATTCAGCGATCCCAAGAAACTCTGAGCAGCGAGTGGACACTGATTTTGTATCAAATTTCTAAAAAAATCCAAGAGACGAGGCCTGCCATGATTACCAAGTGAGTCGGAGACTATTGCCGATATGATATTCGTGATGAGCCACCCAAAATCCTCCTATTAACCACTTTACAAAATTAGACCTGGATCCCGCGTACCAAAAAAGATTATTAATAGCGAACTGAAAAGTACCCCGCACAAACCTTATGGATATTAGGTCCTAGTGGATTTCGTTCATACTTTGGGAAAATACCCTTTGAAGCATCCTGATAAAAAGTTCTCATGGGCACAGCTCAATCGTATGAACGATTTTCAAGATATAGAGGCACAAACTCGGAAAATTATAAGATTTACTGGGTATTACAATTCTCTGGTTATCTGGCAACATGTAGAATTTTGGATCAAGGAAAAGTTCTAGTAGTCTAGAATTTTTTCCTGGCTATCCAATGGCGACCTTTACTTTGATCTTGACTTTCAACGGACGTCATCTTCTAGAGTTTTGAGGGTTTTCGGCATTAAATTGATATAAACAGATTACTAATGGGTCTTTGGGATCGCTAAACACGAATATGCCATCAGAATTGACCTCCGGAGGACGTGGTGGCCAGAGCCACTGGAAAGGACGTCATCTTCTAGAGTTTAGATGGTTTTCGGCATTTAATTGATGCAAATGAATTACTGGAGCGTTTTTGCTGACGCTAAACACGAATGTGCCACCAGAACCGACTCCCGGAGCACCTGGTTTCCACGGTCAATGAAAGGGGCTCCTGGAGTTTCGAGGGTCTTTAGTACTACAATAATGCAAACGTATTAGCTATAGTTTTTTGGGGTTGCTGAACACGAATACGTGATCAGCACAGACACAGGAGCACCTGGTGCCTAAGACAGGTTATCTTCTGGAGTTTCGGAGAAATCAAATGAAGGAATCAAATGGATTACTCTTAGGTTTTTAACTCCACAAGATAACCTGCCTTAGGCACCAGATGCTCCTGTGTCTGAGCTGATCACGAATTCGTATTCAGCAACCCCAAAAACCCATAACAAATCCGTTTGCATTAATGTAGTACCAAAGATCCTCGAAACTCCAGGAGCGCCTTTCATTGACCTGAGAAACCAGGTGCTCCGGGAGTCGGTTCTGGTGGCATATTCGTGTTTAGCGACCTCAAAAAACCCTCCAGTAATTCATTTCCATCAATTAAATCCCGGAAACCATCGAAAATCTAGAAGATGATGTCCCTTGCAGTGGTCCTGGCCACCACGTCCTCCGGTGGTCAATTCTGATGGCATATTCGTATTTAGCAATCCCAAAAACCCATGAGTAATCTGTTTAAATCAATTTAATGCCAAAAACCTTCGAAACTCTAGAAGATGACGTCCGTTGAAGGTCAAGGTCAAAGTAAAGGTCGCCATTGGATAACCAAGAAAAAATTCTAAACTACCAGTACTTTTCTTTGATCCAAAATTCTACATGTTGCCAGATAACCAGTAACTCAGGGAATTGGAATACCCAGTAAATCTTACAATTTTCCGAGTTTGTGCCTTTATATCTTGAAAATTCTTCATACGATTGAGTTGAACCCATGAGAACTTTTTATCAGGATGCTTCAAAGAGTATTTTCCCAAAGTATGAACGAAATCCACTGGGCCCTAATTTCCATAAGGTTTGTGCGGGGTATTTTGTTAATAGCTTAACGGTATCTAGTCGTCGGACAAACTTTGATGTACCGGAACACTGGAACAGGGGAAGTTTTAATTGTGGAACATGATTTTAATTGTGGAACGTGTCATCATTACAAGTTTATGGTTGTGAAAACTAGCAGGTTGTTTTTAAGTTAATTCAATAGAAAACTTTATATGTATAATATATGAAAAAATGTTTTCCGACAAATATGTTGACGGCATTTTAATAAGTCCGACACGAAAAACATGTCAAATGGCAGGAATTTTGTTGGTAGTAAATAGCAGTCGGATTTTTGCATGAGAGTTTAATGAAAGGGTAACAAATCAATTGGAAATTTTGTCCGAAAAATTACATAGGACGTTTTTGTAGTCTGATGTTCGAAACCTGTAACCTGTTCCACAATTAAAGCTTCGCCTGTTCCAGTGTTCCGATCCATCAAATTTTGTCCTACTAGACACCGTTACGCTATTACCAAAGTTTCAGCTTGCTATTAATAACCTTTTTTTGGTACGAGGGATCCAGGTTTAAATGATTTTGTATCTAATCTTCAAAAAACTCGTGTAGACGAAGCCCATACTGGTCACCAGTTGCGCAGGCAATTTTCACTGATTTTGTATGTAATTTCCATAAAACTCCAACTGAAGCCCATCATTATGAACACCATAATGGGTACATGGTACCATCGCCGACATGATACTCGTTTTTAGCGAGCCCAAAAACTCTCGAGTAATATATTAAACTCATTTCCTTCAATTATTTCTGAATTTGGAAAATGCATATTCCCTGTTCAATAATGTTATTTTTATTTCGTCATCATCAGTTATGTTCACAAAGTTTCCTTAGCTTCTTGAGAATGGAATGCCAAAAATGTTCATTGCAAAAAACCTACCAACTTTAAAAAATTGGTAGGTTTATGCTTTAAATAGTAATTTTTCGACTAATAATAGTTTATTGCTTTATATACTTGACTAATAGGGAATTCCAAGGACCCCTTGCACATATGTTGCAAATTTTCAGATATATTTAAAATATTCTTGCAAAACAGACTAAAAATATGGAAAAATAAGTAAATAAATAGAAACGCCAAAGAGAAATGTATATAGAAAAAAGACTAAGTTTTCAATCTAATAGCATATAAAATAACATTAAAAATATTACTCTACATCTTAGACCATAAAAACGGATAGACACGCTTTGTACCCAACCGTTGAAGCAAACACCTTCCGCGAAAGTGACGTCACAATACGGCAAGAACCCGTTTGGATTCTTAGCAAAACTTTAATAAAATTACCCAATTTTAGATTCATTTTAATAAAACTTCAATATTTTGTAAAAAATATAGAAGATACCTAAATCATTTAGCAAAGTAATTAATAAATATTTTTGACTCAAAGTAATTTTGTAAAAATAAATGTTTTATTTGAAAGTACATATTTTATATCGTTGGTATATCTCTTCTTGCTTGATAATCAAAAATAAATTTAAAGGAGAGTAATTTTCTTTTGGGTGGAAGTTTCAGGTTAGGTGAAAAAAATATGTAGGAAATCTATTAATTTATTGATTAATTTATTGACCACTAAACAAAATAGCTTTTGTTAACTTACTTCTAACTCTTATTACATTATTTAGTTTTTCACCTTCGTGGTACAATCTGATGTTGCAATAATGAAAACAAATTATCTTTATTAGATTAAACAAATGGTTTGTTTCAAAATCATGATCAAACATATGTTCTTTGTATGCGTTAAATACAGAACTATGCACGTTACTCATGACATTTAAGATCAATTTTGTCATTCATTTAGAATCGTTTAATTTTTTTGAATTGTACATAATTCTAATTTCACTTTCAGCAATTTTGCAAATATGAATTACGTCTTTAGAAGGTTGAATTAAAAAAAATTTTGATACGCTATAATTTTTGTGTCTTATGAATGGAGATTGTAAATTATTACATTCAATTGCACACAAACATATGTCACAATCTAATGTTTTTTTAACTTTCTTAACTACAAACCCAGCGATATAGTCAACAACATCACAAACATAAGAAGACAATGTTTTTGAAAAACTTAAATTATTTATAGTAAAATCGTGGTTACTACTTATTGTATCCCTATTATTTTCATCAGTCATAAAGTTGTCAATGAGTTGATGATCAACAGTTTTCATTTTAACAGTATTAGGTCTGGATCCCGCGTATGAAAAATAAGTTGATTAATAGCAGGCTAAAAATTTGTTAATAGCTTAAGGGTGTCTAGTCGAATAAACTTTGATATATGGGAACACTGGAACAGGGGCAGTTTTAATTGTGGAACAGGTTAAAAATTTGGAACGGTTACACCACGAAAACGGCACATTTATTTTGTCCGACAGAACAGACTTAAACTCTTCAAACAGAGATTAAACTCTCATGCAAAAATCAAACTGCTATGTATCACCAAATGGGCGTTTTAATGAGTGGAACATGTAGAATATGTCAAATGACAGGAATTATGACAGGTGATAAATAGCATTCTGATTTTTGCATGAGAGTTTAATCTCTGTTCGGAGAGTTTAAGTCTGTTCTGTCGGACAAAATAAATGTGCCGTTTTCGTGGTGTGACCGTTCCAAATTTTTAACCTGTTCCACAATTAAAACTGCTCCTGTTCCAGCATTCCCATATATCAAAGTTTATCTGACTAGACACCCTTAAGCTATTAACAAATTTTCAGCTTGCTATTAATCAACTTTTTTTTCATACGCGGGATCCAGACCTATATTTGTTGTGCTCATTGCTAAAATTATGGAAGGTGCCTGTTCTATGCAATTAGCCTGGGTAGATCCTGTAACACTTGTGTGCATTAAGAGCCTTTTATATGCAGCTTTAAATTGTTTTGCCGTTGGGTTGTTGTTGTAACCTCCATGACACCTAATAGAACTACAGAAAACTTCTAAGTGATCTTGTGTAAGTTTATAGGCCGAAAGATACTTCAGACCTCCATCCATATCCTCCACGTAATTTTTCCAAATTTCCATTAGTGACTTTAAACTAATGATCATACCAATAAAACCCGTTTTTCTTTGGCTTAGGTATAGGGGTTCACCATTTTTGGAACATTTAAGTGAACTAAGATATTTTATGGATTCTTCAATTTTTTGAAAAATCGCTCGTTTATTATGCTGCTATAAACTGGATTTTAGGTGCTTTGCCAATAAATTTCGGCTATTGAAAATATCAAAACTATCATTGATTTGTTCAATGAAATTTTGAGTAGCTTCGCTATGTACAAATTCTTTCGAGCTTTTATTTCTCAAATAATGTATTGCCTTAGCAACTTTTTGGCTGAACGTTTGGGCAGCTAATTTCACCTTCATTTTTTCCTTATACCCATTTAAATGCCTTCGGGTTATCCTAGTTGCAAGATGAAGGCCTTCCTTTTCTTGAATGTCTTCTAATTTTTGCAAATATTCCCATTTAATCGCTTTATTATTCCCGTCAAAAAAAATTTTGTAATAACCTAAAGTAAATAAACCTTAAGTTTTAACATATGGGGAGGGTCAAATATTACATATATTGGTTGATTTGTTGCTCGATGTAGAAAATACACTTTATTGGAATTAATCGATAAATCAACTCCAAGTTCCTTAACCATGCTAATATTTGATACTGCACCATCAAACGTTAAACTGGTAATTGTGACATCAGCTTCGTGCATTATTTTTAAGCATATTTTTATTAGATTACTTTTTTGAACACCTGATAACCCAGCGATTAAGAAGTAGCCTATCGGCAGCTTCCATGAATCATTTAAACTATTAATTAAGAAAGCAATTGCTTCTTTTGCTTTAATTTCGAAAGAATCGCTTTGAGGTTTACTTCCTATGTCAACATACCTAAAATTAATGTTTTCAATTATTTATATAGAAAATATAATGTTACGATACTTTTTATAATTGCTAATAAATAATAAGCTACACCTACGCTAAAAACTTTTCACCATCCCATTCTATTTTCTGGTGTATAGACATTTCATCAACCATCAAAGCACAGATACACGATTTTCCTTTATTTTTAAGTTCAACTACTTTTTGTTTTAATACATTCACTGCTTCTTTTTGAAACCCAGGGTTACAAGCTACTACTTCTCTTTCTCTCTCTCTCTCTTTCTCTCTCTCTCTCTCTCTATCTCTCTCTTTCTCTCTCTCTCTCTCTCTTTCTCTCTCTCTCTCTCTCTCTCTCTCTCTCTCTCTCTCATATGCATCTATTTTAAATACACTGGAAGGGAAAAGTAAAATAATAGGTGCCAAATTTCTGGTATGTTTTCTAAGTTTAATTTGTGAATTTACTTACCCATGAAATGATATATCTGTCCCTTTTATTTGTCGCTGTGTACAATTAAATGCATTGCAAGATAACACCATAATTAAAAAATTAATGTATTGGGAAAATTTTAAATTGTTCGCTTTAAAAACTTAACTGTGTACACTTTAAATAGTTCACAACGCCTATAAACACTTCTAATCTTTAACGTTTTCTGCCGTAAACTGACGTCACCCACAGCTGTGCGAATCGTTTTATGTTGGCTTCACTCTTCGAGACGAGAGAATAGCATTACGGCGTGTCTATCAGTGTTTATGGTCTAAGCTCTACATCCCACCAGATTGAAAACAATGGGAATCTTCTCTGGTTACACCTCCGAGGCTTCTAAAATTTGCAAGCCATAAAGGATGCTGAGACTAAAAAAAGAAGATGAAGGTACTTTACAATTTATAATTCACGTCCATTCTGCTCAGCGCGGTAAAGTTCCAACGAGAATGGTTCCCTTTGTAGTCTAATAAAATAAAAAAAGTCAATATGTAAATTCGTACAGGTTAAAACAAATTTTATATCAAAGTTTAGGTGGGCATAAAAGATATTTTTAAGAAAGTATTAAAATCATACAAGGGGATCATTGTTTAAATAATTAAAAAGGGGTCATTTTTGCAAAAAAAATACTTTTTTAACTGCTGAGGTCATTCAATTACCAACGAAGGTCTATAGGTTTTTTTCTGCAAAGTTGAAGAGTAAATATTTCTCATAAGACTTACTAAATTAAATTTGACCCCCTATTTACTTAAATAATTATATATAAAAAACTTTAAAAACAAATTTGCAAAAAATTATTTTTAGCGTTTTAAATAAGCACTATAAAATATCTTATTTTACAGACTAAGTTGCGCTATGTTACCAGTATCAAGCAAAAAAAAAATTGGTCGAAAAATATTTAATAGTTTTTGAGATATTGAATTTGTTTATTAAATGTTACTATATTTTCAATTGCAAAAACGCGGTTGTTGCCAAAGAAATATTCGCCTGCTTAAGATCTCAATATTTTTATTTTTATATATATTTTCGATAAATGTATTGATAAATTCAAATTTCAGTTAAACTCCCCCCTAAAATGGCATTTGAAAATTATTTAAATTTGTTTATAATTTTTTTTAATAACGTCGCGGGAATTAAGTATTTTGAAATGCCGTTTCAATCATTGGGTTCCTGGGATTTTTTTACTAATTAGCAAAATTTTTTTGTCGTTTTTTCTTCTTGGAGTTATATTACTACGGGCCCTTTTATGGTTAATTTTATTAAGAATGTCGAATCTCTGGGTTATAGATTCTAGACCTAAAAATCCACAGAGAACGGCAGTTTTCACCAGTGGCGCACAACACCCCTACATGCGACACCATATATACACGAAATTTTCAATTTTCTAAACCTGACTGAATTTAAAATTGGTCCAAATCCTATCTTAAAGTTTAGGAAAAGACTCGTCCAACCATATGTTACCTCTCCACTTTGGTCCAAGGGTGTGGATTTTACGGCCCTTCCCATTTAAAGCCTGTTTTTCGTTCTCGTCCCCAAAAACTCCCAAAAATTTCAAAAATTTAAGCCCGACCTTTACGACTTCTGATAGCACAGATCATTACCTTTCCAACGCATGTTTAATTTTGAAAATCGGTTGTACCATTCAAAAGTTATCGAGCTCAGAAATATGACTCAATTTTTATTGAAAAAATGGAAAATGTTTGTGGATATGTATGTATGTATGTATGTATGTGGAAAAGTTCCACCGATCTGAATTTTTTTTCTGTGTTTCAAGAGGGTGTGAGGGTCGATTCAGAACCGGTCTAATTTTAGTCTTCTGACTACCCATAAGCCAGCTAGAGGGCTAGGTAGATACAAAATAGCATATTTTTTGGGCGTATATATCTTAGGTTCAAGGAAAGACAGGAAAACCGCAAATACACCAAATCAATAGGGTTGAGTTAAGCTTTCAAATGGCGCCTAAGCGATCAAGCTGAGACATACACACTGCTCACCATAGCCAAAAAACTGAAAAATTAAACTTTGAAAATTTTGGTTTTTCGACAATTACTCAAAATTTCAACCTACTAATTGCGCCAGTAACTGAGCGTTTGTAGAAGGACTCAGGATGCGTCTAACTGTATATACCTTATATCTGGAAAAATTCTAATTTTTAAGTTATAGGCTTCATAAGTATGATCAAATCTATTTCTTACGGGAAAACGGTTTTTCAAGCTCAATAATTCCTGTAATACGTTCAGTTATTATACTCGATCTTAGATGCATCAGATACTACTTGTCAATACGTTTCAAATTCATGTTCAGTAATCAACATCAGGTAAGCCGTTCAGAAGTTATAGAGCTCCAAATGTATAATTAGTCCAGGAACTGAAATTTTTCACTTCGCAATTTTTACAGAATGGATAGATTTGCTTGAAAATTTGACAATAAGTAGTGGATAGTTCAAGGATCAAAATCTATATGATTGCCGAAAGACGCTTTTACCATGGGATGGTTGCCACCTCATCTCGAGGGTGGAAATTTTTTTTATATTTTGACCGTAAATGCCCTTCCTATTTAGGGTCTCTTTTTCATTCTGGTCCCCAAAACTCCCAAAAACTTCGAAAATTTAAGTCAGACCTTTGCGGCTTCTAACAGTACTGATCATTACCTTTCCAACGGATGTCTAATTTTGAAAATCGGTTATACCATTCAAAAGTTATAGAGCTTAGAAATGTGACTCAATTTTTATTTAAAAAAGGGAAAATGTTCGTGGATATGTATGTTTGATTATTTTTTCTCCGTGTTTGAAGAGGAGGTCAGGGCCGATTTAGAACCGGTGTAGTTTGTGACTTTTGACCACCCATAAGCCAGCTATAGGACTTGGTATGTACAAAACGAAGAACCGCAAATACATCAAATCATTAGTGTTGACTTAAGCTTTCAAATGGTGTTCAAGCCGTCAGGATCAGACATACACACGACTCAGTATAGCCGAAAAACTGAAAAACTAAACTGTGAAAATTTTGTTTTTTCGACAATTACTCAACATTTCAACCTACGAATTGCGCCAATAACTTAGCGTTTGTAGAAGGACTCAAGACGAATATAACGGTGTATACCTCATATCCGGGAATATTCGAATTTTTAGGTTATAGGCTTCATAAGTATGATAAAATCTATTTCATGTGGGAAAAACGGTTTCTCAAGCTCAATAATTCCTGTAATAGCTTCAGTTATCATACTTGACCTTAGATCCATCCGATACTACTGGTCAATACGTTTCAAACTCATGTTTACTGATCAAAATCGGTTAAGCCGTTTGGAGTTATTAAGCTACAAAGTATAATCCAATTAACGATTATTCCCTAAATAGTTTACGTATGTTAATGTATGTAGTTGTAGTGGTTAAGACGCTAAATTTGATCTGGCAACGGGCAATCCGACTTCATTTACCGGCCAACTCAATATTTTTTTTCAATTCGATGGACACTAGATCATTTGGGAGATAATGCAACAAAGGTGACCATTTATAAAGCTTGACGTGTAATAGAGGAACATTGTATTCAACTTCATACATTTAATTTATAAAAAACTTTGAAAAACTCTTGATACAAGAATAAAAAACCGCTAAACGCCGTAAAAATGAGTGGCGCATAAAATATTCCAGCTACAAAAGATCTGATATGAATATTACGTGGCGCGAAAATGGATTTTCATTTGATGCAAAACAAAATTCTAGTTTTATTTTAAAAGATTTTTCCATAATATTTGCTAAATTTTAAGTAAACGCGCCACAAAAGAGTTTCAAAATTCAAACTGTATCAAAGTTACTCTTTTGTGCCGCGTTTACTTAAAATTTAGCAAATATTATGGAAAAATCTTTTAAAATAAAACTAGAATTTTGTTTTGCATCAAATGAAAATCCATTTTCGCGCCACGTAATATTCATATCAGATCTTTTGTAGCTGGAATATTTTATGCGCCACTCATTTTTACGGCGTTTAGCGGTTTTTTATTCTTGTATTAAGATTTAACTAAAATCTTTTAAATAAAATGTGGCTACTTACTGAGTTACAGGGTGTTTTATTTAAAAATTTAAAAAATATTGTTACCAAGTACTTTAAAACTATTTGACGTATCCTTATCATAATTGACAGAAAGTGTGGCTATTATACACCCTATTAAATTGTGATTAATAAACGTTTCTAGCTAGTGCCAGAGACGTGCGACAGGGGATAGTGAATGATTGACCCTTCCCAAATTCTACGCCACTGAGTGAATTACTATTGTAGCGAAATTTTTCGATTCTCCAATACTTTGTATGTAAATAACTTTATTGGTATTGATAAAGTCATCAGTTTGAGAGATATTGGAAGTTTAAAATGAATGAATGAATGAATCAAAATAACTATGCCGTTTCATTTTTAACGTCCAATATCTCGAAAACTAATGACTTAATCATTACCAGTAAAGAGTATATTATTTACATAGAAAGTATTGGAGAATCTAAAAATTTCGCTAAAATAGTAATACCCTCAGTGGCGTAGAATTTGGGAAGGATCAACCATTAACTGGCCCCTGTCGTACGCCTCTGGTGGTAGCTAGAAACTTTTATTTATCACAATTTAGTAGACTGTATAGTACCCACACTTTCTGTAAAGTATGATAAGGATACGTCAAATAGTTTGAAAGTACTTGGTGAAAATAATTTTTAAATTTTTAAATAAAACACCCTGTAACTCAGTAAGTAGCCACATTTTATTTAGGTGATTTTAGACCAATCTTAATATTTTTAGGTCTAGAATCTACAACTTAGACATTCGACATTCTTAATGAAACTTAACCCAAAAAGGGCCCGTAGTAATACAATGCAAAGAAAAAAAAAAGAAGAGGAAAAAAGACAAAAAAATTTGTTAATTAGTGAAAAATTCCCAGGAACCCAATTATCGAAACGGCATTTTAAAATATTTAATCACCGCGACGTTATTAAAACAACAAATTATAAACAAATTTGAATTATTTTCAAATGCAATTTAAGGGGGCAGTTTAATTGAAATTTAAATTTATCAATACATTTATCGAGAATATACATAAAAATAAAAATAATAAGATTTAATACAGGTGAATATTTCTTTGGCACCAACCGCGTTTTTGCAATAGAAAATATAGTAACATTTAAAAAACAAATTGAATATCTCAAAAAATATTAAATATTTTTCCACCAATTTTTTTTGCCTAATACTGATAACATAGCACAATTTATCCTGTAAAATAAGATATCTTATAGTGCTTATCTAAAACGCTAAAAATAATTTTTTGCGAATTTGTTTTTAAAGTTTTATGTATAATTATTTAAATAAATAGGGGGTCAAATTTAATTTAGTAAGACTTATGTGAAAGATTTACAACTTTACAGAAAACAATCCTATAGACCTTCATTAGTAATTGAATGATTTCAGCAGTTAAAAGTAATTTTTTTTACAAAAATGACCCCTTTTTAATTATTTAAACAATGATCCCCTTGTATGATTTGGATACTTTCTTGAAAATATCTTTTGTACCCACCTAAACTTTGATATAAAATTTGTTTCAACCTGTACGAATTTACATTTTGATTTACATTTTACTAGACTATTGTACTAAAATCACAGTAAACATGAGAAATTGAAAATGGTTATTCATTCTTGAGAAATGTAGCAATATTTTACTTGTCTTGTTTATTTATGAGTTTTATAATATTAACAGATACATAATTTGTTTCAATATGATGTAATACGTAAATTTCGTAAAAAAAATCCAACGGAATAAAATATACAATATTTATCGTAATTATCATGGAACTCAATGACCCATAAAAATTGGAAATATCCAGAATGGAATTACCAAAATCAAAACGATCTTCATCACAGTCTCCCCTACTTGTATTTTGCACGTGATATAAAAGCACCAACGTATCAGTCAATTTGCAGATTATTTACTTGTAATTAGTTTAAAAATTAAACGTGGTATACATCACTTAAAATGAATTTAAGAAGCATAAATTTAATTGTATTGTCCATATATTTAATTTTACAATCTTCGTACGGTGATGGTCATCCCAATGGAGTTCAAGGTATGTTTTTAATGTACTAAATAAATTTTATGTAATATTACAAAATTTTGCATTATACGATATTCATTGTGTGTACATAGAGGAGGTTGGCTTCGGACTTAATCTATTAGCCACAGATCGTATGAATAACGATTTTATTGTACAGTTTATTCGCATAAGGTACGTACTGGATGTAAACATTAGTTGACAGCGATGTCGTCATCTGCAACATCAGAGATAGCTATTTCCGTTCAGGTTTTGAATATTTTTTGATCCTCCTTCTCCTAAATGCCTTCTCTATTGAGGTTGGTGATCAATATGGCAAATTTCTCTCTATTCTGGGATTGAGGAATTAAGTCATTCCCTGTTCCCATTCCCTGTTCCCATATCTTTATGGGAATCAAATTAATGCATTTAAATACCATTTGACCGAAATTTTGTCCAAGTATTATTTTTAATACCTAATAATAATATTCAGATTGTGAATAACAAATAAACAATGTGTTTCGAACATTAAAGTTCAGACGATCGTCAAATCTATGGACAATATTGCGAAACGCAATAGTCTTTCAATTTGTTTATGGATATTTTAAACTGACTTTTGCAAGTAAAGTCAAAATATAATTATTGTGCATTTTCAAACAGGTTGACATATAAGTTTTCAACTCAAATTTTTTGTAATCTAAATTCGATGTTCAAGACATTGACATATGGCCTCAAAAAACGCTAATTGGCTTTTTTCGGCATTTTTAATACTTAAAACAAATAAACAATTATTGTTTATTTGCATTTTACACTTAAATTTACCGCAGACACTGAGTGTAGAAAGTCCCTTAGAATAAACAAAAAGTTTCTTCTGAATGAGTTATTTAAAATTAAACATCACAACCAATTTTCTCTAATTTTTCACCCTTATAACTTATAACTTATTAAAATAAACATCATAAAAATTTTAAGGGATTTTCTATGTCAGTAGTAATACATTTTTCAAAAATAATTTATTATTTTTATCAGGATTCGAAAAAAATGAACGCTTTTAAAAAGCATTGGGACGAATTTTTACGCCTACGCTATTAATTTATTTTAATTTACTTATAACAATATATAATAAATTTTCGTTTTTAGAATCCTTTGGATTAAAAGAACCAATACCAACATTAAAATTACATCATCGAGGAAAGAAAAGCTATTACTTGGGTAATATTTTTAAAGTAAGTAATTAGGCGAAGCAATAAAGCACTAAAATCGGCCTTACCTCCGAAAAAAAAAAGACGACAAGACGGATCTTACTACAAGACTAATTCTTTTTACATTCGATTCGTGAATGCACCAGGAAAATTTGTAACCTAAAGCCAAGATATAATATTGAAAAATTGTATACAAAAAAATTCATTCTTAAAGTGCATCTCAAACAGATAATAAAAAAATTCAGAACTCGTCAATTATCAGCGGAAATGAGTTTAATGTTGTAACTTGGGGTTTTTGAGGTCGCTGAAAACGAATGTGGCGTCGAAAGTGATCTCCGGACTACCAGGTGCACAGGGTACCTACTGTTTACCTCGTATTGTGGAGTTTTTGGCAAATTTATTAAAAAATTAGACAAAAATCATTACTTTGGGGGGTTTTTGGGGTCGCTAACGACGGACATGATATCGAAGGTGATTTCCTGAGTACCTGGTGCCCAGGGTACCTACTCTTTACCTCGTCTTCTGGAATCGTAGGCAAATTCATTAAAAAAATTAGTCACAAATCATTAGTAACGAGATGAATAGTAGGTACCCTGGGCGCCAGGTACTCCGGAGAACACTACCGATATCATATTCGTCGTCAGAGACCGCAAAAACCCCCCGAGTAGTGAATTTTGACAAATTTTTTAATAAATTTGCCAAAAACTCCAGTAAACGAGGTAAACAGTAGGTACCTTGGGTTATTAATTACATTCCTATACCCTTAAAATCAAATGTCAAGTAACTGGGACTCCATTTGAACCGAAAGCTGACATGGAAGAACCATATCAAAACCAAGAAAATACAACTAAACTTAAAAGTCAGACAAATGTATTGGCTGCTAGGTAAAAGATCCCAGTTATCATTAGAAAGCAAAGTGTTAATATACAAAATTATACTAAAGCCGGTATGGAGTTATGGTATAGAGTTATGGGGCTGCAGCAAACCGAGCAACACTAAAATACTGCAAACTTTCCAGTCAAAGACGCTGCGCATCATAGCGAATGCACCATGGTACGTTTCCAATATAACTATCCATAATTACCTTGAGATACCATTCATCGAAGATGTTATGAAACTACACGCAAACAAAGCCCAAGAAAGAAATTTCGCCCATGAAAATCAAACTATTCAACAACTCTACCAGCCGCCACTTGTGGGAAGAAGACTGAAAAGGACATGGCTGATTAGGTGCATTGGAGAACCATCGATGTATGGTGCCCAAAGCATGCCAGGATTCAAGACTGTTTGCTACTATTTGCTAAATACTCTGTGTTGTAATTAGAGTAGATTGTAAATTTGCACCTAATAAAATGATAGAAAAGGTACCTTGGGTACCAGGTACTCCGTAGATCACTTCCGATGTCATATTCGTCGTCAGCGACCCAAAAACCTCCGAGTAATGATTTTTGTCTAATTTTTTAATGAATTTGCTGAAAACTCCAGAAGAAGTAGGTACGCTGGACACCAGGTGTTCCGTAGAACACTTCCAATGTCATATTCGTCGTTAGCGACCCCAAAAACCCACGAGTAATTATTTTTGACTAACTTTTTGATAAATTCTTTGTCAAAAACTCCACAAGACGAGGTAAACAGTAGGTACCCTAAACACCAGGTACTCCGGAGATCACTTTAGACGTCATATTCGTTTTCAGCGACCTCAAAAACCCCCGAGTAACAAAATTGAACTCATTTACGCCGATAATGGACGAGTTCTGAATTTTTTTTATTGTCTGTTTGAGATGCACTATGAGAATGCATTTTTTGTACCTATTCAATTTTGTAATATTATATCATGGCTCTGGGTCACAAAGTTTCCTTGCGCATTCACGAATCGAATGTAAAAAGAATTATTAAGATCCGTCTTGTCGTTTTTTTTTCGGAGGTTCAGTGCTTTATTATTGCTTCTCGTAAATAGCAAAGCACACATACATATTATAGTACGTTCTTTAAAGGTAAAATATTGCAAAACCTCTAAATTTTAAAGAACCGCTTGGATTGACATGAAATTTGGCATACACATAGCTAACACGTCATAGAAAAAAAGTGATATTGTGCCGATGTGTGCTTTTGCCCTAGGGGTGAGTGTCACCCCCTTTTGGGGGTGAAAAATATATGTTCGAAATAAGTCCGGAAATGGATAAAATGACTAATTCTAAGCAACTTTTTTTCTATAAAGTTTTTTCACCAAGTTAATACTTTTCGAGTTATTTGCGAGTGAATATGTTAATTTTTCTACAAAATAACCACGTTTTCGGAGAGTTTTTCGCAAATAAATCAAAAAGTAAGTATTTGGTCGAAAAAAAATTCTAATAAAAAATATAGTACGTAAAAATGTGAAAAACATGGTGTATTTATTAGATCACTATACCTAGTAGAAGCAGAGTTATAGCTAATAAAAAATAGGTTCATATTCGTCAAATTCCAAATTCAATATTTTAACGTGCCATAACCAAAAAAACGAAGCACTTTTTTGGGGAAACTTGTTTTAACTTTTTTAAATTGTTTAATTTTTGTTTTTTAAAAAAATTTTTTGGCATTAAAAGTAAACAAGTTACGCTCAAAATAAAATTGGTCCCTTTCTTTTGGTAAGAAATCGGGAAAATCACCCCCCAATTAGCATTTCAAATGAACTGTTACCACTTCACAAGTTTTTTACTCGCATATGTATTGATCATATGATCTGTAAGTTTCATCGGTTCAAAAATCTTTATTTTTGAAAGAGCTATAGTTAAAAGGGCTTGAACGAGTCAATTATCACGAGTGTATGCAAATTTAGAAACACCGAATCTTAACCAATTTTTGTCTTACAGAAAAACAAAAAATTAAAAAATATTCAGAAAAGTAAAGCCGACTATTTTATTGTTTAAGATTTTTGGTATCTCTAACAATTTTTAAGTTATTTTGAAAAATTTCAAAAAATTTTTTTTTTCAAAATTAAAATTTTTAAAAATTTTATTTTAAAACCAAATTTTTTTAAAAATAAGCCCTTTGAATCGATGAAACTTAGAGATCATCTAAACACAACATAAGTAAAGTTACTTGTGAAGCGGTAACGAATAATTTCATATAAGTTGCTAATTTGGGGGGTGATCTTCATGATTTTTTTTGCCAAAACAAAAGGGACCAACTTTATTTTGAGCGTAACTTGCTTACATGTGATGCTAGAAATTTTTTTTATAAAAACAGAAATAAAACTTTTTTTAAACACTTTAAAAAGTTGTCATGTGTTTTCTCCAAGAATGCTTTATTATTTGTATATTTCACATTGAATTATTTGGAATATTTGGAATTTTTCGAATATGAACCTATTTTTTATTAGCTGTAACTCTGCTTTTGCTAGGTATAGAGACCCAATATATACACCCGTTTTTTCACTTCTTTATAGGCTATTGTTTTGATAAGAATATTTTTTCGACAAAATGCTTAAGTTTTGAGTTATTTGCTAAAAACTGTCTAAAAACGTGGTTATTTTGTTGAAAAATGAACATATTCACTTGCAAATAACTCGAAAAGTATTGATTTGATGAAAAAACTCTATAGAACAAAAGTTGCTTAAAATTAGTCAGTTTATCCACTTCGGTACTTATCTTGGACATATATTTTTCACCCCCGAGATGGGGTGAAAGTCACCCTCAGGGCAAAAACACACATCGGCACCATATCACTTTTTTTCTTTGACATGTTAGCTATGGGTATGCCAAATTTCATATCAATCCAAGCGGTTCTTTAAAATTTACAGCAAAAACCGTGTAAGAATGTATTAATACAGAATACAAGATTTTTAAAGTAAGTAATGGGTACTTCGAGAAAGAAAGGACGCCTTAGCCTGTGTTATAACACAAATATGGTTACACGGCAGAAGTACTACGTACTTTTTAAATTGGCTAAACACTTTAAGAACCGTTGTATTGATAGATAGATTTATTTATTTACTTTTACAAAAAATATTGTTTGTAGCAAGTCACAGTAGGCATAAAATTAGTATACAGTGACGAGCGGGCTAACAACCGGCAAAATAGCGCAAAAGAGGAAAAACATATTAAATTGTGATATAAAAAGAAATAAATAAAAGAATGCTAGAAACAGCAGAGATGAAAACACTGCGAAAAATCGATGGTAAGTCACTGTGGATAGAGCTAGAAGTGCAGATATACGACGAAGATGCAAGGTGGACAACATTAATATCTGGATGAAAAATAGAAGAGTAGAATGGAACGACCACATAAGCCAAATGACAACAAATAGAGTAGTAAAGACAGCGAGAGACGGTTCCTCAATAGGAAGACAATCAGTGGAAAGACCATGAAAAAGATGGAATGACAACTTACTGGAGGCACATTGAAAAACAGACAGAGTCCTATCTACATAAACAGAAGAAAAAGAAGAAGAAGAAGAAGAAGAAGAAGAAGAAGAAGAAGAAGAAAAAATGGAATGCAATGGCAGAACTATCAGTTCTAAAAACTTATCCAGCTTGTTAAGATATGCGTAAACGGCTGTAGATCCAGAGTACGGATAGGTAACACACTCTCAGGTTCGTTCGAGATAAGCAGTGGCCTGAAACAAGGAGATGCGCTGTCACCTCTTTTTTTAATATAATCCTGGAGAAAGTATGTAGTCAGAACAGTACAAATTAGAACATAATTACTGACAGTAAATTGACCAAAATTACTACTAGCATACGCGGTTGACATCGACATTGTGGAAAACACAGTCGCCAATGTAAAGGAAACTTTCAATAAATTGGAGGTAGAGGCAAAAAAACTAGTTTAAGAGTAAATAAAGAGAACCAAATACATGTGCATCAACAGACAAAAGGGACGAGATAGAATAGGGCAAAATGTTACGATAGACCCATATAACTTTGAAAGAGTGGAGAGTTTTAAATACCTAGGAGCAACAATCACTGCAGATAACGATATCACGGAACATATTAAATGGAGAATTCAGGCAGCAAACAGATGTATGTATAGCCTCCACAATACTATTAAATCTAAGAGCATAACACGAGCATCAAAGAGCAGAATATATATTCATTTATTTTATATTATCTAACCGACATTAGACCGGTGCTCATGTATGGGTGTGCGACGTGGACTCTGACCAAAGCAATTAAAAAAAAACTTAGATGTTTTGAGAGAAAAATCCTCAGAAGAATATTTGGACCTTATCACGACCCTAATAGCCACCAATACCGAATGAGAACAAATGCTGAGGTCAAGCAGATGTATAAGGCGAGTGACATAGTCCAAAAAATTAAATCTCAGCGTCTAAGATGAGCTGGCCATGTCATAGATTCCCTAATAACCGCCTTACCAAACTGATCTGGGAGGAAGCCCCCACAGGAAGAAGGCCCTTAGGGCGCCCACGAATACGATGGAGAGAAAATATATGGTTAGATCTAAGAACAATGGGGCTACCCACTGACCCAACTATCATGGACGACCGTTCGAGATGGAAGCGAGTTGTGCAATCAGCTAAGACGCACCCCGGGTTCTAGTGCTACCAGAAGAAGAACAAGATGTTCTCAGCGGGTGCAGAACTGACTAGTCGGTTCCCATTCGAATTGGTAATAAGATGTAGAGACTATGCATTCAGTCAGTAGCCATGGCAGGAGAAGCACGTTCAAATAACACTGCCGATATCAGTAGTAATATAGTTTGCAGAAAATGTAAATCTAAAGTAGTTTCACCGGTAAAGTGTATAATATGTGATAGCTGTTATCATCCCAGTTGTGCCAAAAAACTGGAGTTACAAATTTTTGACAAAGTTTTTACTAAATGTTGTGAAAAAACCGAAGATAAAGCAAACGGCGACTGTGATGACAAATTTTTCGATGCCATCGAAAACTTAGCTGCGTCGACAGAAAATAAGGTAGATATACACATCTTTAAATATATTATCAAACAAAAAGATCTCTTAATATCAGAACTAAAGGAAAAAATATTTCTATTAAATACCCAAATTGACTCATTAAAACAATTAGAAACAAAACAAGTTCCGGAAAAAACTGACTATTCTTTATTTAAAAAATCTAAACACAAAGCTGATAGCAATAAACAAGTCTTCAATTCACCAGAGTCAACAATAGGCCAGGAGAAATATAAGGAGAACAATTCAATTAGCGCTAAAGATGTCAGCGAAGCCATAAACCGAGCGCAAAATATAATACCTGCATCTAGCCGAACCGAAAAGACTGGAGATGCCAACATGCAAATAAACAGTAACATTCCTACTGATTGGCAGAAAGTGACGTACAAAAAAAGAACACCCAAAAAAAACTTATTAGTGGGTAACTATTCTGGAAATTCTAATGTAGAAGGAGTGGATCAAACAGTTGCTTTACACGTATTTAATCTGAAACCGCAAACATCTGCAGAAGACCTTCAATCATTTTTATCAAAAAACCTGCCAGAAGCCAGCTGCTCAGCTCTTCCATCTCGTCGTCCTGATATATATTCTTCTTTCAAAGTGGAAATCTCGAAAGCAAACTACAATAAGGCGTTGGATGCCTCGATTTGGCCAAACAAAGCCTGTATACGAAATTTTTTTCAATTGAGGAAAAAGAAAGAGCAAATCGAGTAGAAGTATCTATCGACAATGAAACAAAACATACGGCAATTTTTAAAATTATACAGTTAAATATAGCGTCTATTAGAAACAAACTTGAAAGGTTGGAAATTCTGCTTGACCAAGAAAATCCCATTGTCGTCAGTATTGCGGAGCACTGGTGTAAGCAGGATGAAATATCTCTAATGGTAACTCCGGGTTACGATCTTGTAACCAGTTATTGTCGATCTATCCATGAGCATGGCGGATCAGTTCTGTATGTGAAATGTGGGTATGAATATCAGATCATCAATGTGTGCCAGTTCGCTGTGGAGATGCATTATGAGTGCAGTGCGGTAAAAATAATGTTTTGTGAGAGAAAAGTTGCAGTCATCAGTATCTACAGGCCTCCCAGTGGAGACTTTTATTTGTTTTTGAAGCAGTTTTCCTATACGATTGAACTCTGTAATAGGTATGTTGACGATATTTTTATTTGTGGTGACTTAAACATTGATTATTTAGAAAATAGTTTATTTAAAATTCTTTTTAACGATGTTCTAATGAGCTACAATCTTAGCATAACCTCTATGGTTCCCACAAGGGTAGCGACAAATTGTTTGAACCAAACTTCTATCAGTAAGATTGACTATATTTTAACCAATACAGCTAATATACTTCAATGCAATTCTAATGTTTTTGAAGCGCATTTAAGTGACCATAGAGCAATCAGTTTGGAATTTGTAGTAGACATTAATAGTAGCTGTACTAAATCCAATGACCAGCCTAATTATAAATATTTTAGAGACTTGTCTGACAACAACCTTAAACAAATTTCTTCTGTGCTATCTGTAACTGACTTTGACGATATTTATTTAACCGATAATGTTGATAAATCCTTTGAAAATTTTATAAGTAGTTTAATATATGTATTAGATTATTGCTGTCCAGTAAAACGGTATAATATCAGTAAGCATACTTGCAATAAAAAATGGATTACTCCGGAAGTTAAGCAGTCTAGTGTTCATTTAAAAAATGCTTACTGGCTTAATAAGGAACTAAAAGATGCCAATTCTCTTGCAAATTATAACAAAATTAAGAAAGACCACGCGGAACTATTACAAAAATCTAAATTAAAATTCCATGATCAATTGATAAATAATTCAAGTAATAAAAATAAGACTGTATGGAATCTTGTTAACAAGGCAACTGGCAGGAAGTCTATCCAAAAAAACATAGCATTAAATATAGATGGTGAAAGTTGTACTGATTCTAAGCAGTTGTCTGAAGTTTTTTGTGATTATTTTGCTACAGTAACCGAAGAGAAACTGTCAAATCATTTTGGGAATTCTCGATCTAATAGTTGCACATCTTCTACTATTCTTAAAAACAGTTTCTTCTTTAGACCTGTTGTTGGTAATGAGGTAATGAATGTGATCAATAATTTAAAAAATAAAAAAAGTACTGGACTTGATTCTATCTCGATACGAGTATTAAAGGCTATGTCATCTGATATAATAAACCACATTGCATATTTGATAAATTTATCAATAGGTAAAGGAGTCTTTCCAAGTATTCTAAAAAAAGCAATCGTTATTCCTATTTACAAAAAAGACGATCCGGAAGA
The DNA here is from genome assembly GCF_917563875.1 of Diabrotica virgifera virgifera. Classification (NCBI taxonomy): domain Eukaryota; kingdom Metazoa; phylum Arthropoda; class Insecta; order Coleoptera; family Chrysomelidae; genus Diabrotica; species Diabrotica virgifera. The sequence goes on along the minus strand of NC_065444.1, from coordinate 157,469,778 downwards.
CATTTCAAATTATAGACCTATTTCCTTATTGTGTGTACTTTCCAAAGTATTTGAGAGAATTGTGTATAACCGTATGTCTGAGTTTTTGGGTAGATTTAAAATTGTAAGTGATTGTCAACATGGCTTCCGTACCGGTAGATCCACTCAGTCTGCTGCCTGCAGATTTTGTGAAAGGGTCTACAGATCTTTGGATGCAGGTGAATATGTGGCAGGTCTCTTTTTTGATCTAACCCGTGCCTTTGATTGTCTTGATAGTCGTTTTGTTAGCAATAAACTGTATAATATTGGTTTTAGAGGCATATTTTTAGATTGGCTAATCAATTATCTATCAGATAGGATCATTTCTGTTAAAATCAATGAAGCTATTTCGGAGGAACGTTTTATTAATCTGGGAGTTCCACAGGGCTCTGTATTAGGACCCCTGATTTTTTTGTTGTTTATTAACGATGCATCTAACCAGTTTGATATTTTGGACCTGACGTTATTTGCAGATGATACTTCTCTTGTGGTCTCAGCACAGACCTATGAGAAATTGGCATCTACTTGCAATAGTTTTTCAGCTCGGTTTAATGACCGGTGTCGATCTAATAACCTAATTTTAAATGTAGACAAAACAAAAGTAATATATTTTAATAACTTAAATTCTGTTAATCCTGTACTACATCTAAGTTTTAACAATGTACTACTGGATTCCTCAAATCATACTAAATTTTTAGGTATCCATCTCGACTCAAAATTAAAATGGTCAGTTCACATAGACATGCTCAGTAAGTCCCTTAATAAGTCGTACTACGCATTATCCCGTATTAAAAATATTATGCCCATCTCTGCGCTTTTAAATGTATACTATAGCCTTATAGCCTACTATAAGTAGACTTTGTTACAACATAGTTTTATGGGGGAATGCAGTCAACAGTGACAGAATATTTATAACACAAAAACGTATAATACGAAAAATGTTTGGAATTAGACCTCTTGAGAGCTGTAAGCCCATATTTATTAAGAATAATATTTTAAGTTTTCCATGTATTTATATCTTCAGAATGTTACTATATGCTGTTGATAATATTCATATGTATGACAGAAATTCTAGTTTCCACAATTATTCGACACGAGGTGGCGACTTGCTGAGGGTACCTGGTCATAGATCGAGTAAATTTGAAATGTCAGTAAAGTATATTATGAGCATTAGATTGTTTAACGTTTTACCAAAAAAATATAGAACAATGAATAAATATTTATTTAAGAAATCCATTAAAAGCTTATTGCTTACCAAATGTTATTATACTGTGGAAGAGTTTGTTTCGGACAGAAATATTACCTAAATGTTATCAATTCTATCTACCTTAAAATGTTTATAAAATTTATAAATGTATTAATTTTATTGTTTGTTTGTTTGTAAAACTAATGACATGTCCTATACATTGTATGTCTTAAAGGATGAATAAATATTATTATATTATTATTATTATCAATGTGGGGTAGATATATTTTCTCCATTTCTATTGTTGCATTCAGATCTCCGACTACGTACTATCTTAACATCATTTTTCTTCTTCTTCTTCTCTTTGTATAGACATGGCTCTGTCTGTTTTTTCAATGTGCCTCTAGTAAGTTGTCGTTCCATCATTTTTATGGTCTTCCCACTGATCGTCTTCCTATTGGGGAACCGACTCTCGCTGTCCTCACTATCCTATTTGTTGTCATTCGGCTTATTTGGTCATTCCATTCTATTCTTATGTTTCTTACCCAGTTATTAATGTTACACACCTTGCATCTCAGTCGTATATCTGTACTTCTAGCTCTGCACCACAGAGTCTTACCATCGATTTTTTGAAGGGTTTTCATCTCCGCTGTTTCGAGCAATCTTTTGTCCTCTCTATGTCGGATCGTGTTTCTGCCGCGTTTGTCATTATTAGTCTGATGACTGTTTTGTAAATTCTGCCTTTCATTTCTCTTCCGATATATGTATTTCTCCATATTGCGTCATTCAGGCAACCTGCGGCTCTGTTTGCTCTATTCACTTGATCTTCAACTTCAGTCTCGAGCCTTCCGTAGCTGGATAGTGTGATGCCTAGGTATTTTAACTCTATCACTTGTTCTAATATTTCACTTTCCAGCTCCAATGTACATCTTATTGGATCTGCTGTTATAGCCATGCATTTTGTCTTTTATTAGGAAATTAACAAATTTTCTGGCGATTATGTTGAATTGGTGTAGCATAGTTGTAAATCATCTTCACTTTGAGAGATTACTATTGCATCGTCCGATAGCAGATTATTTTAAGTTGTTTTTTACCCATTTGGTATCCTTTCCATTGGTTATACTGATTATTAATCGATGATCAATTTGTAAAATTCTAAATTTTTTATTTTAGTTGGAATTGTACGGTATTTTATGTTTTAATGGCTCATAAATAAATAGTTTTTTCTACAATCACTTGATAAAGAAGACTTTTTCGCTTGTCAATGGCAACGAAAAGTTGACGTTTACTGAGTACCGTCACTTTATCACTCTAGCGTGTAAAGTTTGATTTTACGCGCGTTGTCCATAGCAACCGTACAACCATACAATACAAACACATTGAACATTCAAACTGATAGATATAAAAGTTAATGTTATGACATTATAATGACAGATATAAAATAGCTACAATAAAGTTAATGATTTAAAAATACATACTTTCATTTTATTACGTGATTGTAGAAAAAATGTATGTATTACAAGCGCAAAATGGCATTATTGCTTTCGAGTAATTACCTCCGCTACGCGTCGAGCAACTTTTACTCTCAAGCAATAATGTATCACTTACTCTAATGTAACTTTTACTCTCAAGCAATAATGTATCACTTTTCGCTCGTAATACATAAATAACTATTAGAAATGCAGAAATAATTATTACTAGGCAGTGGATTTTATGCTACAAGCAGATTGCTTGATATATCGCCTATTTGAGAACTTTACCAAATTTTGCATATTTTTAAAGAAACATGCATATATTATTATTATGTGTCTATTTAAAAACATTTCTGTCTATACAAAAAAAATTCTAAATTTTTTTAATTCAACACAAAATATTTCCTTGCACATATGCGGTCGTACCTTTTCGGGAACGGCTAATTCACCGCCTTTTCGGTTTTTCTTAGAAAACACCCGATCTTTACCCACAAAGACCGCATAGTACGCCGTCATAAAATTATTGTAAGGATCAGGAAATTCGGATTTATTTAAATTTTATTACTCTTAGTAGGTATAATTTTGGCGATCCTTTTAAATAGGTACCCTATTGTTAAGAGAATATTTACACCTCTAACCATCCTTTTGTGATTCTTTGACGGAAATTTAATAATATGATTTAAATCAGGTCCCGTTTTGTTCGTCGAACAAAAAGTATTGACCACCCATTGAGAGTAGGTATCTATTATAGGTCTGGATCCCGCGTATGAAAAAATAGTTGATTAATAGCAAGCTGAAAATTTGTTAATAGCTTAAGGGTATCTAGTCGGATAAACTTTGATATATAGGAACACTGGAACAGGGGCAGTTTTAATTGCGGAACAGGTTAAAAATTTGGAACCGTCACACCACGAAAACGGCACATTTATTTTGTCCGACAGAACAGACTTAAACTCTCCGAACAGAGATTAAACTCTCATGCAAAAATCAGACTGCTATTTATCACCTGTCATAATTCCTGTCATTTGACATATTCTACATGTTCCACTCATTAAAACGTCCATTTGGTGATAAATAACAGTTTGATTTTTGCATGAGAGTTTAATCTCTGTTCGAAGAGTTTAAGTCTGTTCTGTCGGACAAAATACATGTGCCGTTTTCGTGGTTTGACCGTTCAAAATTTTTAACCTGTTCCACAATTAAAACTTCCCCTGTTCCAGTGTTCCCATATATCAAAGTTTGTCCGACTAGACACCCTTAAGCTATTAACAAATTTTCAGCTTGCTAATAATCAACTTTTTTTTCATACGCGGGATCCAGACCTATTAACCACCCGATTAATTGCAAAGTATTTCAAGCCGATAAGAGGGGATGTTATTATTATTAAAGAAGATATTATTAAATGTATGGAAACATCCGTTGGTTTTGCTAATAATGGGTATAATGCTTCTGATGGTAATAATTTTCTAAAGGGGAAAGTAAATCAGCCAGTAAAATTAGCCACTTTTAGTCGGTCAATCCGAATGCTTAGTTTTTGTGTAAAAGTACTTCTATTTGTGAATAGTGCATTATGCGGAAAGACTCTAGCCTGGTTTATTCTTTACACCAACGTGGGTTTTAACATTACTTTTTTCCTCTTCTTTCTTTAATAAATAATATTTGACTGCATCCTCAACTTTCAAAGTTTAAACAGTTTGAAAAAGTACGTGTTATTGTCGTTGATACCATCTCAGCGAAAATTTTCGGTCACACAACAAGTCAGGACAGAAATATGTCAGGACAGAAAGTCAAAATTCAAAAAGATGAGCGAATCGAAAGTTGTTCAGTTATCCATTGACAGTAGAAAATCGTTTGAAACAAATTTGTATAATATACATTATGTTAGTCATATTGTGTTTTATTCTAAATAGTTACTTTCAAGATTCTACCTGTTGCGTACCTATATTATATAAAACATAATGTTTTTATTTGAAAGATATTTTTATAAAACTCACTGAATAGAACAGAAAATATGTGGCTTCAAGAAATATGCATTCTTTGAATTTTGTACGAACCTTGTGCATATTTCAAAATGTTTTACTGCATATATGTATGCGCATATTTCATCAAAATTAATCGCATATAAATCCGCTCCCTAATTATTACCTTCTTACTATTTTCGGGTCGTATATTCGAGTGTACTCGAAATAAGTACCTGAGAAATTCGGGTAATTGTGCTTTGAGTACTTTTTTTTGAGCAATGTACTCGGTACTCTGTACTCGTTACTCAAATGTGAAAAGTACCCGGTACTCTGTACCTGAGTACAATTTATCAGTACCCGGCCCAGCTCTGCTGGTCTTCTCAAACAAAAAAAAAACACAGCACACTCTACGGGTAAACCATAACCCAGTTGCTACCAATTATACTTGTACATAATTAAATACGTAAGTATTCAAGTGACGGAATCCAAAATTTAAATTTTATCAAATTTATATACATTCTTAATTACAACCTGTGTACCAGTACTGGTTCACCGTACTGGACCAAAACAAAAACATCAGGTTAGGTATATGCCATGTCAGAATTTCTGAAGCTACTTTCAATGCAGACATGACAGAGACTTGCCCCGTATATGCGCATGACAGAAGGCTGTATACTACTTGTTGAAACTTTTTTTATATATCTTCACATATAAAAAATTACAAGAAAAAACCTAATAATAAGACATGAAATAAATTGAAATTAAAGTTTGGCAATAGAAAAAACATAACCTTATTATGTTCTTTGCAAATGAATAAAGGATATTATGCTATAATTTGGAATTTATGTGGTTTCTTAACCAAAATAATTAATCTACGGATAACAAAACGGAATATCTACGATGGTGAATTGGATTTTATGACAAAGAAATGATAGATATGTCAATATATTACTTACTTGAAACAAGCAGTACGCCGGCGGTATATCCTTTATGTGTAAAAACCCAAAGATAAATGTAGTTTTGATTGAATACCAATTCTAAAAATGATCTTGGCTAGTGCTCCTTGCTTTTTGTTATATATGTTTCATTCTTATCCCATATTTTCCGGTCCAAATATGTCACTTAAAGGTGAGAATGGATTCTCAAGATACCGTGTGATGATAGAGTTATTCTTGACCAACTAACCTTCCCAATCAAAAAATCGATTCCTTTCCACTTCAAAGAGGCTGTCGCGCGTGAGCAAAGAAATGTCGTTTTAAAATCGATCGCGGGCGTATCACAAGGAATTTCTTGAGGGGTATTATCAAGTTTAATTAAATTGATTTAATGAGCCCCTAATTCTTGAGCAGCTCATTCGTGGACTTATTAGCTTGCCTAGAGAATCTATAAGTGCTTCACTAAAGGCTGTCTCAAATTCATGTCACTTGCTGTGACAACAATAATGAATATCATGATTTCATCTTTGGATTATGCGGTGGCCTGTCCATTGTACTTCTTGTGATTTCAGTTTCACATTAAAACTTTTTTAGACTACTACACTTTTCAAAAAACATTTCATAAAAATATTTGACTTTGCAGGGCAACCTACTTAAAGCCGAGCAATTTTGCAGATACCACGGTATGAATTTGGTGAATATAGAATCAACTGAAGAGAACGACTTTTTGCAAAAAATAATCGTTGAAACAGGTAGTTTAGGAGGTAAGTAAAAAGTTTTGAGAGGTAAGACTCTTAATAAAATATCTATTTACTTAGTCATTAGTCTGCACGTATAAACTTTTTTCTATTTATTTTTTTTCTATTCATTTTTACTGTTGAGCGCGTCTTGATTGTTTTAGATTTTAGATTTTAGACCGTCGGATTTCGATATGAAGTTTAACCACGATTTTATCCCTTATGCCTCTTTGTGTAACAAAAATTTTATATGAGGTAAGCAAAAGAAAATTTAGAATTCAACCTAGTTCGTTTTTCCAAAAATCCAATTTTCCTTATTTTTCGCAACTTTTCGAATATAAAATTTCTCGTTGACACGACCTGCCGTTATGGCTTGTTTTTGCTGGTTCGTTATGCTGATAAACTTTTAATTGCCATGGAGAAAATCACAAAAAAATCTTCTTTCTTAACTCAGGCAACACTCGTTAGTCTCTGGCACTTAGTCGTAATACATTTGTACCTTCAGTTTTTCATCAGTTTTCTTATTAGTAGTTTTAGGATCTCCTCTAGTTGAAATATCATTTGACCAGTGAATTCCTGCCTTATATCACACCTAGCACACTGCAATGGCACAGTACGCGTATGGCAGTCTCTTCGTCCATTTCTCACTTTCTGCATCATGGTTCATTCACTTTACCTAGTTCGTATAGGTGATTTCTTAAATGGCAATGTCCAGTCACCATTTTAGTTACCGTTTTGACCTCTTGTTTATTGAGATTCATCTAACTGTTCGAGAGTTCTTTTATCAATATTTTTGATTATTTTTTAGTCTGGATATGCCCTTGAGTGGTTCCGCGTTTCTTTTGATTATTCTTTATCAGCCATTTCTATATCTAGTTTTTCGTAGCATCTTTATTGATGCCACAGAAAGGTTCTTAGCCTTCAAAAAATTTTCTCGAGTCTTGTTTTGCTAACATATCTGCTAGTTCGTTCCCATGCACCCCTTCATAACCCGGCACCCATATTAAAGATATTTACTGCCTTTTGCGAGGTTTTTCAGTAGATATTTGTAGTTTCTCACCAGTTTGGAATTGGTATAGAATCACCTTAGAATAACCGATTGGCTATCTGTGTAAATGTTGATTCTCTTAGCTTTAGGGTCTTCATAAATGATTTCATCAATTATTCCATCAATGCAGGCAACCAAAGCAAAAAATTTAGCCTAGAACACAGTTGTATGTTGACCTAGGCTGTAAGATTTATTATAGTCACATGGTTGCCCAAAGACTCCTAATCCAGTACCATAGGCAATTTTAGATCCATCAGTCAGTGAACCACATTAAGTCCACATTAATATTTGGGACTTTTTGTCCTCTAGATATTATTGTGTTAATTTTCTCAGTAAAGATTAGTTCTGGTGTCATCATATCTGAGTTCGTCAAAAAGATTCCTCAAGTATAGCCCCAGTAGTGTTTTTCCTCCAAGTATGGTTTCCTTTGAGTCAGACTAGTCATAAATGCTACAAATGCGGGAAATATATAATTCCCTCGGAGGGAAACCTGTGATAGCCTCTAATGAGGCCGTTTCTGTACTATTCAAGGCTCCTGTTATATTTAGAAGCGCTTGTCGTTGTAGGGTGGTGATAGTGGTCGCACAAAATTGCAAAGCCGTCTTTCTTCACCAGAGTACTGAACCATAAGTGACTATCCGTCGTATCACTGATGTGTATACCAAGAGATTACCTTTGGTTTCAATCCCCAGGTTTTAACTACAACTCGTCTGCAGTTCCAGAAGAGTCGCTTAGCAATATTGGTTATACTGGTAATATGAGTATAACAATTGAGTTTCGAATCCAGGGTTACCCCTAGATAATTAACTTCATTGGTTACTTAAAGTTTCTCTCCAAGTAATTTTAGCTCACTCATTCCAGTGCGCTTTCTCTAATTTGCAAAGGCTACCAGTTAAGTTTTAAAAAAGTTCACGGAGAGGTTCAATTTCAAACACCAGTTCTCCATCTAATGCAAGGCATGTCGTATCTGATCCGCAACAGTGCTGGGAAATTTTCCCCTAGTCCATGAATCAGATCATCGACAACTATGCTCCATAATGACGGTAACAATACACCGCCTTGAGGGCATCTCTTAGTTGCCCTCGGATTTATGGCATCTTCATACTTGTCTGTGCATATTATTCTGCTCTGAAGCATCTGAATAATCCACTTGCATGTTGTGTAATTGATTTTCTTCATCACTAGTTCGCTTTGTATAGACTCGATTGAGGTATTATCAATTGTACCTTTTATATCTAAAATGCAGCAAGGGCGACTTCTTTATCTTGCAGACTCCTTTCAAGTTCCGACACTAGATTGTGGAGGGCAGCTTCACCTGATTTTCCTGCCTGATACGTCAGTTGCCGTTGGTGCAGTAGATTTTCATTTAGATTGTTTTTCTTGGATGTTCATTCAAGATTTTTTCCATAGTTTTCTAGTCCTGTAGAATTTTGCTAAGGTGTAATCTGTTTTCCCTGTTTGGGAATAAACGCCACCCTTGTCCTTCTCCAAGCTTTGGAAATAAATCCCAGAGCAGGACTAGATCAAAATGTTGTGATCAGTGGACCCATGGTTATTTCCAGACCCGCTTGAGGAAGCTTAGGAAAAGTTTCAATAACCTTTTTGACCTTGTGAGAACCAAAGATCTCGTCAGAGGTCAGTCAGTCCGTTTTGGTTTGGCTATTGTTTGCCTGATATTTGTGACTACCTGTCAATTGCGTCGACCACGGGAAGTGAATACTTTAAAGAGGGTCTCTTAATATCCTCTTTCTCTGGGACACTGACCTATTGACACTACATTTTCATAGTTAGTTATTAACAGCGATAATACTGGGCGGCTCCACGGAGCTGTAAATTGTCGCTCAAGATCGGGAAAAGGAGCGTCGTCAAGGTCATGTCGCAGACAGATGTTTCAATATCTCTAGATATTATAGTTCTGTCCTATGAGTATAATATTGGTAAATCTACCAGTTTATACCTTAATTTTATATAGGGATGGTCACTTCTAAAAATTCCTATTGTTGTAAGATTAACACGTGCCTTTGCAATTGTGATAAAAATAGGACCTTCAAAAATTCAAGACCAAGACGCGGCGCTATGCGCGCTGTAAAATGTCGCCCTCATGGAGCCATGATTTTACAGCTGTGCTGCCGCCGTAATTTTACTACTACTGCTAGCGTCAATTTGTCGCTCGTGGAGCCGTTCGCTAAAAGAGCATAAGGAAGAAAATCGTCGCAACATATGCGATTTTCTTTACAAAATTCAATTTTTACGCAGATACCCCTAGACAATCCCATATATTTCACGTATTTTATTCTCGTTACCTTCATAATTTAGTGCTCCCAAAGCTATATGGGATAAAATCGTGGCTGAAATTCTATTGAAATCTGACGACCTCTTTGATGCCGCCTGATTATTTAAGTGGCGATTTTTCCGTCTTAAGCTTATTATTGCATATATCTACATTCTACATACAGGCGAGGAAATAAAGAATCGCCTAAACTTCTAACTTTTTTCAAGTAAAACAAATCGTTATGAAATCTGTTGTATTCGATTCAGCAGAACTTCAGGAAAATTCTTAAAGGCTTGGCATGACGGACTAATGAACATTGCATTGTTTAAAACAGAAAATGAATTATCCAAAGTGCATCTCAAAGTGTTCAAAAAGTAAAAATTCACAACTCGGAAGATAATCATGGAAATGAGACCAATTTTCATACTCGGGAGTTTTTGAGGTAGCTGAACCCGAATATCGCGTCTACAAAGTTGTAAGAAGTACCTGGTGTCCGGTATCTACATCATCTCATGGAGTTTTATGAAAATTCGTTATGAAAATAGCTGCAATTTATTACGACGGGATTTTTGAAGTCGCTGAACACGAATATTGCATCAACGATGCTGTACGTGCTACCTGCTGCCATCTATCTACGTCGTATCCGGAAATTTTATGGAAAGTCGTAAAATTTGCTGAAAATTATTATTCCGCGATTTTAAGGTTACTGAGAGTAACTCCTATATTAGTTTTAATCATAAAAGTACTTAATACACTCACCGGCACAAAATTTCGCCACCAAAAATTTTTGATTAAATTTGAGAATTTATAACTTTATTATTTGTGCTCTGGTTTTCAAGATTCTTGCACCAGTTTGTAGGTAAATGTATTAATATAGTTTGGTATTATTCGGATAAAACAAAAATTTTGATTGCCTGACATTATACAGGGGGAAATGGAAGCGTTGTATTTTCTTCTAACTTTAAAAAATTATGTGAAAAATGGAAGGGCTGATTTTGTTTCATAGTTCTGTCATATTATTCCAGAGGCATCGTTAAAATTTTGTTTTTTGAATTATCCGAATATCTCTTTTCTGGTAAGACCTGTGCCATTTTTTGTAAATAAAAACACTGATTGACTCATAAAATAGAGGTTGGATTGATAAGTTTGGAATGGCTCGCATGCAGCCCAGATCTCAATTCTACTGAGCATTTATTGGATGAATTAATTAAAGCTATTCGCCGTCATCCTAGGCCTCCAGAAAATTTGGTACAGTTATGGCCCTAGTAGAGAAATATCGGGCTATTCCCCAGGCAAGGATAACCAATCATTATTCGATGCCAAACAGATTGCAAGCAGTCGTTGATGCAAGAGGTAGACATACCCGCTATAGAATTGTTTGGTTTTGTTGTTAATTTTAGTGCGTTTGATAGTTTTAATTAAATGAACCTTAAAAGCGGTGTTTTTATTGACAGCTCTTACAAGAAAAGAGATATTCGGATAATTCAAAAAACAAAACCTTAGTGATATCTTCAGGATAATACAAAAGGAGTACGAAACAAAATCAGCCCTCCAATTTTTCCGCAGAATTTTTTAAAGTTAGGAGAAAATACAACGCTTCCATTCACCCCCGTATAATGTCATCTAAGCAAAATACTTTTGTTACCGGAATAATAACAAACGACTCCAATACATGTACCTACAAACTGATGCAAGAATCTTGAAAATCGGAGTACAAATAATAAAGTTATGGATTGTCAAATTTAATCAAAAATTTTGGGTGGTGGAATTTTGTGCCGGTGAGTGTAGATAAGTTTTAATCATATACTCGAGGTTCTGACATTTTCATAATAAAAAAATCTAAAAAAATTTTTAGGATGTTTGCTTTTATAATTTGCGCTCTGAATTGTTGCCAAGCATATGGCAAAATATATATTGGAAGGAACATGCACTAATAGAGTTGAAGTACTGAAAAACATAAGCCGTAAACAGCTTGGAGTTATAACAGGCTTGCTTATGGGACATGCGTCAGTCAACAGACATTTTCAAACCATTAGGGTGACTCAGAAATAGCCTTTTTAATAGAAAATCTGAAAGGGACAACCATGTATTACTTGACTGCAAGACGTCCAATTAGTGCAATTAGTACCAATCCACTAGCACTAGACCTATAAACTGGTACCGGGTTCTCGGAATTCTGGAATGGATACATAAATAAAATAAAACACAATTTTTCAAATAAAATTTCTCAGGCTGTCCTTCATCTGCCCGAAAAATAATCTATTATTTTCCAATGAGTATCTTCCAATTTCTTGGCATATTTACTGGGAACTCGTTTCTTATCTAGCGCTCACTAAACATCTAAAATATTAGAACATGGTATAAATTCTACCATATGCTCGTTAAAAATTAATGAGTACCATAGGAGCGTTTTGTAATAGTATTAGACTAAGAGCCGGGATGCATATTTACAGATGCTTGCGTGTGTAGACACCAGGGTGTTGAAATCAGTTAGGGTTTGGAAAAACAGTACATTTACACATGCTAGCGCGTGTTGACACCACGGTGTTGAAATCAGTTAGGGTTTGGAAAAACAGTACGTTTACAGACGCTAGCGTGTGTTGACACTAGGGTGTTGAAATCAGTTAGGGTTTGGAAAAACAGTACAGTTACAAATACTAGCAGATTTGGACACCAGAGTGTTGAATCCAGCTAGCTTTCTTAGTAATTAATATACATGCATAAATGCTAACGGCTATTGACTTTGATTTTATATACCTACTGCTGTGGAAAAATATTTAAGTGATTTAGGTATTAGTAAATAATTAAACGTTGTTGGGATATAAACAATAATATATTAACACAAAAGAACAACATAAAAAATAATGTTGCTCTGAAGCTATTTGCTTGTGGAATTTGTATAATTAACTATTTAGATGGGAAATAAGCCACAATTAAATTGAAAAAAATAATTTTATTAACGTTTCGATGCCCAAATCGGGTGTCGTTGTCAAAATAAAAAATACTACTACAGGGTGTTTGGTAAAGAATGGGCCATAGCTTAACCTCAAGTTCCTGAGGTTAAAATAGGCCAATTTAAGCTAACTTACCTTACTACAAAGTTTATAATAACCGAGATACAGGGTGTCAAAATGAAACTTTTTTTTTATTTATTATTGAATATTTCCTGACAGGCATGAGACATCAACACGAAATTTGGTATGTGGGGGTTTTTCGGGACGAGAAAACTAAATTCCCTACCAAAAGTTATGTGTTGCCCAGAGGGCGCCACATACGCGTTTCAGCACTCATTTAATACGTTCAATTTTTTTTATCCATCACTCCGTATAATTTTGACATTAAAATTTGTATTCCCCTATTAGTTTTACTTAAAAAAGGTATATCTCTTTCATCTCCCTAAACTCAACCGTTTACGAGATAAACGCATTTTAAATCTGCGGTGCAACATAATTTTTAGCATAATATCATTGTAGTTACATCAGAAAAATAACTTAAAACCATAAAATTATCTGAAAATGTATCGCAAATTTCTTCAAATGAAATTTGCGATGCAATGCCATAAATTTGAGAACTGGCACAATTATTATGGTTTTAAGTTATTTTTCGAGTTTAACTACATATGCTAAAAATGATGGTGTATCGCAGATTTAAAATGCGTTTATCTCGAAAACCGTTGAGTTTAGAGAGATGAAAGAAGTATAGCTTTTTTAAGTAAAACTAATAGAAGAATAAAAATTTTAATGTGAAAATTATACAGAGTGAGGGATAAAAAAAATTTAACGTAATAAATAAGTTCTGAAAGGCGTATGTGGCGCCCTCTGGGCAATATATAATTTTTGGTAGGGAATTCAGTTTTCTTGACACCAAAAAACCCACATACCAAATTTCATGTTGTTATCTCATCTGTCAGGAAATATTCAATAATAAATAAAAAAAAGTTTAACTTTGACACCCTGTATCTCGGTTATTATAAACTTTGTACTAAGGTAAGTTCGCTTAAATCGGCCTATTTTAACCTCGGGAACCTGAGGTTAAGCTATGGCCCATTCTTTACCAAACACCCTGTATATTAAACAAAAATGTTGTTGCTTAGTAAAAAATTCTACCAATAATTTTTTTAATCTGACTCATTTATATTGGCAATTCATACATATATTATACATTTTAAAGTATTTTTTACTAAACAACAACATTTTTGTTTAATTTAGTAGTACGTATTTTGTACTTTGACAACGACACCCGATTTGGGCGTCGAACCGTTAATAAATTTTTTTTTTTTTATTTAATTGTGGCTTATTTCCATCTAAATAGTTAATTATAAAAATGCCACAAGCACAAAGCTTCAGAACAACATTATTTTTTATGTTGTTTTTTGTGTTAATATATTATTGTTTATATCCCAACAACGTTTAATTATTTATTAATACCTAAATCACTTAAATATTTTTCCACAACAGTTGGTATATAAAATCAAAGTCAATAGCCGTTAGCATCTATGCATGTATAACCACTAAAAAAGCTAGCTGGTTTCAACACTCTGGTGTCCAAATCTGTTAGTATTTGTAAACGTACTGTTTTTCCAAACCCTAACTGGTTTCAACACCGTGGTGTCATCACGCGCTAGCATCTGTAAATGTACCGTTTCTCCAAACCCTAACTGATTTCAACACCCTGGTGTCTACACACGCAAGCATGTGAAGGTGAAATTTGCTAATCATTTTAGGCATCATAAGAGTATATAAATGAAATAGTAGAACCTAAAAGAAAACGTTTGAGCGCTATGCCGTCACTTTTCAGTAGCACATGTGTTGACAGTGGCGCATCAGATTTTCCACTTTTAGACCAGATAAATAAATTAGTTTTAAATTGACGGCATTAAGACGTAAGGAAGATATTACAAAAATAATACATACAAACTATATGCCGTACAAAAATAATGGTCCTGCAACGTAAAAGAAATTTCATTTTCTACATATTTTCACTGGCGGAAAAAATTATAGAAAACTGTACGGCATGCATGATTTTAAGTAAATATATTTATTTTAAAGTTATATTTTACTATGCCGTACAAATTCATTAGCCCAAGTGCATTTTGATCCTTGCGCAAGTCTTATGTTTTAGGTAAAATAAGATAATATATTTCAGGCACCCTAAAACCAAAAAATTTAGCAAGTTATATATAAAAATATTTTTCAAATTATCATGCCGTACATTTTGAATGGCACATGACGTTACAGTAAGAAAATAAATTTTCCGTTTAAGAGTTAGTAAAAAATGCCTGTACCGCATTATTTTCCTTTTCAAATTTATTCAAAATTAACTATTAAAAAGATAATCCCGTATAAATATTCTCGAAAACCGTTTGTACATTCACTGTAATAATTTTTTTCATGCATTTTTTTTTTAATTTTTGTACGCGCGGCTACGACACAATTGGTTTTGCGAACAAATTTTTTTTTAACTTTAAATAAAACCTTATATTATATTTTTAAAATAGTTCAACACACAAAGGTGATTGATACAGAATAAGCCTAAATTGTAAAATTTATATTAATTTTTATTTTTATAATATTATGTATTATTTAAAAATATAATTTATCTAAAAAAACAATCAAGCTAAAAACCATTTTGGGCACCATGAGAATCTATTAACTTAAATAACTATTAAGGCTATGGGTACATAATTCGCGAATATTTTACGTGCATCCCTACTTTTTTTTGTCTTTACACGGCAAATTACGTGTAGTAAAATTCACACTGGTATGAATATGTAAACATTACTAGAATGTCATTCCACTTGAAAATGTCATCATTAATTTAGAGAGATGGGTTTTGAATGTTCTTGGATAACTGTTATTTTTATAATTGCAAATTATTAATTCAGTTAATAAATGTGATAATTTTTTCACTAACTATGTATTTAGTGATTGTAATAATTTATGTATGTTGTCAAATATTTAAAATTGTCACTGATTGTCAGTGTCTGACTGACAATATATGCTGACAATATTATATTCGGCTGAGTGCGTTGTAAGACAAAGATAGATTTGAAAAATATTACCACGACATTGTGTTCATTTTTTTCGAATCCTGAAAAAACCAATAAATATTTTTGAAAAATTTAAACGCAGAATGAAAGACTAAATTATTACCGAGGGCCGAAAGTCCCTTAGAATAAATAAAAAGTTTATTTTGAATGATATATTTGAAACTAAAAATCACACTAAATTTTCTCTTAGTTTTTCACCCCTGTAACTTATTAAAATAAACACTATAGAAGTTCTCAGGGACTTTCGGCCCTCGCTAATAACGTAATCTTTCATTCTGCGTTTAAATTTTTTTTAAAATACTTATTAGTTTTCTCAGGATTCGAAAAAAATGAATCCCCATTTGAATAGCATTGCAGCCGAAAATACGTACCGATCTAGGTACCGCTGCCCTGCAGTTAGATTGTGGCTAGGTTAAGTAAGTCCGGAGCAGTCCATTTAAGAAACTAGGGGAGGTAGTCATATATGAAATCGACTCTTGGATAGTATTATAATAATTAATTGTATTATGAAGACTCCAACTATGATTCATCCAACCAATTATGGCTGGAATTTAGTTAATAATAAATATTTATTTAATTGGTTTGTTGGAGATTAAAACATGTAATAAAAAACTAGGCGTTCAATAAGGATTATATATTTTTTTGATGTGAAATTGAAATTATATGTATTGGATAATTTTTGTTCAGGGGAACCTCTAACCACTAATCTGCGAATTCTGTGCACTTGTGAAAACCTGTTTCACATTTAAATTGTGAAAGTACATAGTACATTTAAATATTCAGAAACTGGAATCAATTGTAGTATTAAACCTATTTTGAGAAAATCACTAATGTTTAAAATTTTGTCAAATTTTGTATGCATAAGAATGACTAGCAGTTTGACAAAAGAGGTTTATTGAAAAAAATCAAATTGAAGCATGTTTCTCTCGATAAACCACACTATAAATGTTTCATGATTTAAAGGCAATATGATTTTTCAACATTACTTTCTTCATAATCTGATATGAATGCCGTACAGGTAAGTATTGCGAATTTTTGGATATACAGTGAGCACGTAAAGGTTGGAATAAATTCATTTTCTCGAAAATAGACGATTTTGGAAAAAATCCCTAAACTGGTCAATTTTTATTATTAAATTGCGACTTTTTGGCATATATGTCATACTAGTGACGTCACCCATAAAGGGATGATTACGTCATCGATGATTTTTAAATGGGAAAAGGGGTAGTGTGATTGCTCATTTGAAAGGTCATTTAATTCTCTATTCAGTAATATAAACATTTATGAAATTATTTGTACAGGGTGACCAAAAATTTTTTTTTTAATTAAATTTATTGACATAAAGAGAAGAACGCATGTAATTTATTTAGTCCAAAATACATTTTACTGCTCTCAAAAAACAGAAAAAAATGTTAATTTGAAAAATAATCATTGCTTTTTGCTTAAATTAAATGTTCAAACTGTCAAGAGGAAGGTGGGTGGCGGCTTTAATATTGAATTTAAGCAAAAAACAACATTTATTTGTCAAATATACATTATTTCCTGTATAGCAGTAAAATGTATTTTGAGTTAAATAAATTACACACATTCTTCTTTTTATATCAATAAATTTATTTCAAAAAACTGTTTTGGACACCCTGTATAAATAATTATGTTAATGTTTATATTATTGAATAGAGAATTAAATTACCTTTCAAATGAGCTATCACAAGACCCCTATTCTCATTTAAAAAAGTTATAGATGGCGTCATCACGCCCAGATGGGTGACGTCACTAGTATGATACATATGCCAAAAAGTCGCAATTTAAAAATAAAAATTGACCTATTTCGGGAGATCTTTCCAAAATCATCCAATCTCGAGAAAATGAATTTATTCCAACCTTTACGTGCTCACTGTATAGTAAAATTGAGACTAAATCATTTAAATATATTTTATTACTGTCGATAAATGTTCCATTAAAAATAAACGGCGTTATATTTTTTCATCATCATTTAGATATTGTTAACGTTAAAAAGTGTGTGCCGCACAGGAATATATGATTTCATAAGGTGATGAAAATTGCTTGAAAAATCCTACTTATTTTGGGAAACCCTAAAGTTAAAAATGTACGGCATGAATATTTTCGTCATCATTAGCCATATAATATTTTAAAAATGTGTGGAAATATTAAATAGTATTATAGTAGCTGGGAAATGAATTTTCCAAATAGTAAAATTGAAAAAATAATTTTTTTTTAACCATAAATTTTTTTGTGTCCTCCTTTTTGTAGAGCACTTTCACATAAAGTTTATAAACTGTAATAACTATCTTCTAAAATGTATGCCGTTCAGGAAGTAATAATTTTTCAACACAAAAAATGGCGTTTAATATAGAACACTCAAAATTATGAAATAATAATTTTTTTCGCGAAATAATTTGTACGGCACTTATGTATTTCATACTTTTACAGTGTAAGTAATACCCTAAAATTGGTGCCGTACTTTTCTGAACAATTTTTTCAATAGGGGTTGAAATGAGGATATTTACAAAAGGGTTGAAACCATTTGCGCCAGTGCATTCGTACGGCATAGTAAAATATAGCTTTGAAATAGATATATTTACTTAAAATTATACATGCCGTACAGTTTTCTATAATTTTTTCGTCAGTGAAAATATGTAGAAAATGAAAATTATTTTTACGTTACAGAACCATTATTTGTGTACGGCATATAGTTTGAATGTCTTATTTTTGTAATATCTTTATTATATCTTAATGCCTACAATTTAAAAATAATTTATTTTTCTGGTCCAAAAGTGGAAAATTTGATGCGCGACTGTCAGCACATGTGCCACTGAAAAGTGACGGCATAGCGCTCAAACGTTTTCTTTTAGGTTCTACTATTTCATTTATATACTCTTATGATGCCTAAAATGATTAGTAAATTTTTCCTATACGGCTCTTAGGGCCGGTTGTTCGAACGCTAATCAATAATGATCACTATCAAATATTTAATTACTGTCACCAACTGTCAATGTCAACTTCTATTGGGTTGCTGAAAACATAATTGACTATAATTATGAGATTAGTTAATCAATTAACATAACAATTATTAACATAATTGATTAAGTAATTTCATATTTGTAATCAATAATTATGATTTCAGCAACCCAAGCAAAGTTGACATTGACAGTTGGTGAAAGTAATTAAATATTTGATAATGATCGAACAACCGGCCCTAAGGGCCGGTTGTTCGAACGATAATCAACATTGATCACTATCAAATACTTAATTACTGTCACAACTGTCAATGTCAACTTTGGTTGGGTTGCCTAAAACATAATTATTGATGACAATTATGAACTTAGTTAATCAATTATGTTAATAATTGTTATGTTAATTGACTAACTAATCTCATAATTATAATTAACTATGTTTTTAGCAACCCAACCAAAGTTGACATTTACAGTTGTGACAGTAATTAAATATCTGATAGTGATCAATATTGATTAGCGTTCGAACAATCGGCCCTTGTCTATGTTTGTTGATCCGCCTTGCGGATATATTCGAAGTGGTTTTGAGATATTTCTGTTTTTACACGAATTTTATTTTACATCTGTAATGCCCGGTTGCACCAACACATCTTAAGCTTAAGTCGAGAATATCATAACAATTAACTTAATATAATTATAATATATTACAATAAGAATACCATAATATAATAATAGATATAATTGATAATAAGGTAAGAATCTAAAATTATGGTGCAACGTAAGTGATACTCAAGGAGGCCCTATTTAGGAGGTTATAAAAAGTAGAGCTTAGCTAATCTGGAACTTAAGATCTGTTGGTGCAACAAGGCATTAATTACTTTCCCAAATATAACCTTTCTTAATTTTAGATGGTTTAGAGGGTTCTGATGATTATATGTTGACTTCTTTCACAAGAATACCTGACGGTAAATATGTTTCTCTAACAAGTGGCAAAACACTTACCTATTTGAACTGGCATAGAAACCAACCCAATGGCGGACAGGAAGAATGTATTGGTCTTCACAGAGAAGGATCTGAATTACAGTGGCATGATGTGTCGTGCTGGAGCAAATATTATTTCTGTTGTGAAGTTGTTTGGTCAAATAGAGAACAGGATTTGTTGCAGGATTTAAATAGTACGCTCCATAAGCAAATTCATATCGAGCTTAATATAAGTTAAGAAAAGGTATCTGGTGTAAGAGAACACTTCGACTGTCCCAAGTAGAATAAATGTAAGCGTCAATTCGAAAAATGTTCACCAGAGTAGAAAACGTAAAGGTCTCAACTTTTCAAATTTCTGATTTGTTAATAAAATTGAACAGACATTAATTTAGCAAAAAATAATCTTGTTTTTTAGTAAATATTTTTATGCCTGTATTTTATTTTCTCACTAGGTTTTGAACACATACAGTGTTTTTATTTGGGAAACCTGAAAATATAGCATCTCACTTTTTAAAGACATTAAGTACTACAAATGATACTTTATTCAAATTCCTTTAACAAATATATACAGCGTGTCCCGAAAAGATTGGTCATAAATTATACCACAGATTCTGTGGTCAAAAATTGGTTAATTGAACCTCACTTACCTATTTACAATAGTACACACAAAAAAAGTTACAGCCCTTTGAAGTTACAAAATGAAAATCGATTTTTTTTCATATATCGAAAACTCTTGGAGATTTTTTATTAAAAATAGACATGTGGCATTCTTATGACAGCAACATTTAAAAAAAATTAAAGTGAAATTTGTGCACCCCATCAAAATTTTATGGTGGTTTTGTTCCCTTAAACCCTCCCAAACTTTTGTGTACATTCCAATGAAATTATTATTGTGGCACCATTAGTTAAACACAATGTTTTTAAAACTTTTTTGCCTCCCAGTACTTTTTCGGTAAGCCAGTGTTTATCGAGATATTTTGAATATTTTTCGAATTCACCACATATTTGTGTATGGTTAAGTACGATTTATAGAGACCTGTTGATAATCTGAAAATTTATTTATAATTTAAATTTTTAGGTATATTTTGAAGAAGAAGTCACATCTCGATAAAAGGTGACTCATTAAAAAAAGACTGAGAGGCAAAAAAGTTTTAAAAACACTGTGTTTAACTAATAGTACCACAATAATAGTTTAATTGGAACGTACACAAACATTTGGGGGGTTTAAAGGAACAAAACCCTCATAAAAATTTTATGTAAATTTATTAAAAAAGAAGCCGCATCTCGATAACAACTGGCTTATCGAAAAAATACTAAGAGGGAAAATTTTTTAGAAATGTTGTTTTTAACTAATGGTACCACAAAAATGAATTTATTGGAACGTACACAAAAGTTTGGGGGTTTAAAGGAACAAAACTCCCATAAAATTTTTATGGCTTGGATAAATTTCACTATAATTCTGTTTTAAGATGTTCCTACTATAAGAATGATACGTGTCAATTTTCAATAAAAAATCTCTAATAGTTTTCGATATGTTGAAAAAAATTGATTTTCATTTTGTAACTTCAAATAGCTGTAACTTCTTTTATGAGCATATTTGTACTAAGGTAAATTAGGTTCAATCGAACTATTTTTGACCCTAGAATGTGTGGTATAATGTACGACCAATCATTTCGCACACCCTGTATAACAAATTGCAACAATTTAATGGTCAATGTCTGGGTCATGTAATTACTGCCATCCAGGGTTATGGAAAAACTTGTGCAATTGGATCTCAGAGACTGAACAATTACGCCAAAACGATTTTCCGTTTTCAGGCATCAAAGAAATAAGTTTCTCTATTATTTCTGTATGCATATACAAATTATATTAAATTTTCTATGTAAACAAATTATATTATACATTTTTTAATAAAAAATTTCCGTTTATTGTTATAACTTTGTTTTATATAATATTTAGATTGTGGTTTAGTTTTACAGCTTGTAGTTTTTGTATTAATTTGGGCTATTATAAAGTTATTTTACTCAAAATACAGCCAAGTTACAAGAGAAAATTGACTAAATTCTGTAATTTTGCAATGTTTTTGCACTAATTTTGCAGCAACCGTGGTTCTAATTATTATTGGTCAAGGTTTACCAAACATCATTTTGTAGATTTTTTTAAAAGAACAAAATGCATTTGGTAAGGATGATTTATATTTGTCATTTTACGAATTATAATAAACAATTAAATGGTTTATAATAAATTCTCGTTACTTCCGACGCAAATCCAAGTTTGAAATTCAAATTAAGCCGGTCAAAATATATAAATATACATGTATATAATATATACGTGCGTGTAGTTTGATCCGCCACGAAACTGTCATGGTTTTAATAAAGTTCTTTATCAATCTCTTACCTTTGAGTATGGATGATTCTCCATACGAGGAACCATTCTTGTTCTGATTTCATAATATGAACATATTTATTATGTCTACTATTAAATGAATTATTCGATTTTTATTCATATTTGATAATTAATAGGTAACAACCAGTTGAATTTTAAAAACATATTTTAAATAATTAATGCAATAAACTTCAATAATTTATACACGACAAATTTTCTACTGCACTCATCACAATAACCGTCAATAACTAACAAACAACTAAAAATTGCTTTGGAGACATCGTTTGAGGACATTCGTTTATTAGGCCAGGGTAATAAGACAAAAATATACCCTGTTTGTGACACTCGAGCAGCCAGGGTACTGAAGCGTTTTTTCGACAAGTAATACCTATAGGAACAAATTGTAACTATTTCCTGCGTAGGATCTGGCGGCCATTTTTATTTATAAACAATTAACTGTCAAAAATGGCATTTTTCCCTTGTTTTTTCAAATCAATGGAAAACAGTGAAACTTATGATTTTTTTGAGTACAAATATCATTGAGATTATGGAAAAAGCTTTAAAATGACATATTGCAAACTTAATATACCCATTTATTATTAATATAATTGCGAAAAATGGTCGGAATTGCAAAAAAAATTATTTTCGCAATAGCTGCTGTAAAAATTAGTGTACAGGTTTGAAATTTTTGTCAAATGAGGGTTTTTTGGTGCTTAATTCGTGATCAAAATTTCAAAGCGATTCATTCAATTGTTTAAATTTTATTCGAATTGTTTATCTCAGAGAGCATTTTTTTGGCACTAACACAAGTAAGAAAAAAAATGACGTTAGAACCATACCACAGGTATCAAATGGAAGAGCATGAGCTATATTTTCAACTTAGTTTAAAGAAAGCGAATAAAAAATGCTTTTATTAGTAATAAATAATTATGCAAAAGTAACGTAAATCTTTCCTTATAAACTTTTTGAATAACTTTTTCCAAAAAAATTAACTTTTTTAAACTGTTTTAAGTGCACAACTACCAAGTAATGTTATTTATATCATAATTAATAAAAAATTGTAATAAATATATATAATTTCTTATATAACAAAATAAAAAGTTTATAAGGAAAGATTTACGATACTTTTGCATAATTATTTATTACTACTAAATGCAATTTTTATTCGCTTTTTTGAAACCAAGTTGAAAATATAGCTCATGCTCTTTCATTTGACACCTGTGGAATGGTTCTTTCTTCATTTTTTTCTGACTTATGTTATTGTAAAAAAAATGCTCTCCGGGATAAACAATTTGAATAAAATTTAAACAATTGAATGAATCTCTTTAAAATTTTTATCACATATTAAGCACCAAAGAACCCTTATATGACAAAAATTTCAAAGCTATACTCTAATTTTTACAATAGATATTGCGAAATTAATTTTTTTTGCAATTCCGACCATTTTTCGCAATTATATTAACAATAAATGGGTATTTTAAACTTTGTAATATGTCATTTTAAAGCTTTTTCCATAATCTCAATGATGTTTCTACTAAAAAAATCATAAGTTTCACTGTTTTCCATTGATTTGAAAAACAATGGAGAAATCCCATTTTTTGACAGTTAATTGTTTATAAATAAAAATGGCCGCCAGATCCTACGCAGGAAATAGTTACAATTTGCTCTTATAGGTATTACCTGTCGAAAAAACGCTTCAGTACCCTGGCTGCTCGAGTGTCATGGAAAAAACCTTATTACCCTGGACTATATGACTTCCACAATTTTGGCCGGTATTCTTTTTTGTTTAATTTTCCGTAATATAACGTTAAGTCAGACTCTGCTAAATGCTTTGGTGTGGTCTATGAAGCAAATATATGCGGGTTTGTTATATTCTATCGACTGATCTTCCTCTTGTTTCATGACAAATGTTGCGTTCGTCGTCGACCTGTCTTATCTGAGTCCTTGCTGTTCTTCCCTGTTCTTTATCTGTGATTCCAATTTATCATTTAGTATGCGTGTGAATAATTTCATAGTCGTATTTAAAAGCGCTATTCCACTGTAGTTGCCTGAACATGGTCTTTGTTCTTTCTTAAAAGTCGGCATTGTGATACTGGTATGCCAATATTGTGGTAGCTCTGCTCTATCTAAGATTTTGTGAAACAATGTTGTGAGACAATTAGTGAGATATATATATATATATATATATATATATATATATATATATATATATATATATATATATATATATATGTATATATATATATATATATATATATATATATATATATATATTGTCATGATTTTAAGATAGCAAATTGATAGAATAAGTTAAATAAACAATTTAATGATTTTGCACTGCCCAAAGCAGTTAAGTAAGTATCTTGATATAGGTTTTGTTCGAGAAACGTGATTGGTTTGGAGAGTTGAATAGAATGAGAGTACTAAAGGAAATTAAAGTTAAAGTTGCATTTTAATTAATTTAATAGTTATAGAACGAATTTATTTAGAGTTATACAGTTTAAGTAACAAGAAAGTTTGAAATAGACCGTACTATATAAAGGAAGCTATTTAAAAGGCATTGAATGTATGAATTTGTTGCTAAACATGCAATAGTTTGAAATTTAGTCTTACCAAAAGAATAACTTACAAATTTGTTCCATGATGACCTTGTTTCTGTTTAATAATCATAAAAAATTACTTTTTTCTAAAGATCACTTGGAGGAAATGTTCATTGATGTACTACGGTCTCCATGATTTGGTTAAGTTTATAAATTTATGAAAGTATCTTAGAAGAGGCTCCAATCTAAAAATTTAGAATAATAGTTAGATCAATTTTAGATTTTATTAATGTTAATTTGACAAAAATGTTGAAAATAGTTCATTAAAGTTGTAGGTTTGGGAATTGTCAGAATTCGATATCAATTTTAACAAAGAAAAATGATTTTCTGATATATGGCTAATGCACTATCGATTGGTAATTTATTTCTGAATAATATGAAAGTTATTTCAGTACTTTATATGTATTAATAGTGAAAATATTTGGACTTTAATTTGTAGAGGTAGTGATTAAAGGTATAGAAAGTGTACGGACAGTGTTCGCATTAAGTGGTTATAACAATTTATTGGGAGTATCCTCAAATATGCAAAATATATGAAAAGAATCTATAAAGTTCAATGAATTTAATTCTTTAATTCAATTTTACTCAAATAAGAGAATAAAATCACCATTTAGGCAAATATTTCCAAATTTTAGATAAAAAATACCATTTTGACTAAATGTCATAATTTGTAAAATTATTTCATTGGTTCATTTAAATTTCCAAAGCATGAATTATTAATTTGTTTAAATATG
This sequence comes from Diabrotica virgifera virgifera, assembly GCF_917563875.1. Classification (NCBI taxonomy): domain Eukaryota; kingdom Metazoa; phylum Arthropoda; class Insecta; order Coleoptera; family Chrysomelidae; genus Diabrotica; species Diabrotica virgifera. Next base: position 157,444,428 of record NC_065444.1, on the reverse strand, counting down.
ATTGGCTGTAAAAAGGAAGCCAAGCTTAAAAAATTGAATTCAAGAGGAAGCTTCTAGAGATTCGAAGGGGACAGACGCTTTGTGAAGCTATTCCCAAAAGATTTTGATTTTAAAACAGAAATTTCGGAAAATGTAATCAAAAAAGTATTCAAAAATAAACATTAAGGGTTACTTTTCGTATGGAAAGTGTTTTTAAGCAGATTGGACTTTAAAATCCACTTAAAATGGGATTGTAAGCTGAATGGACTTGGGAGAGCCTGGATTTCAACAGAAAAGCAGCATCTGGAAGTGTTGGAAGATAAAATAGGGCTTCGATGGACAATTATCAGGTGACATTATAAAACTATAACATGATATCATGATTAATTAGAAATTGAAAAGAAAAGCATGCATGATCAAAATAAAAAATTAATTAGTTTAATATCATTTACCGCTTTGGTAAAATAAATTTAAGAGAGAAATATTCTTTACTTACATAAATTGGTTTATATTCCATAACCACACAAATTTTCAGAGTCATTGACCTTCCATTTTGTTTCATATGCCTTCATGTGGCGAATAAAAATATATATAAACCAGAGTATGTATCATAGACATGTTCTAATATTAAACATTTAACACTATTCTGTGTATTTACCTAAATTGATGTTGCATTAAGCGTATTTTTTTTATTTCACTTAAATATATTTATAAAATTTTCCATAACAGTGTGTTCTTCAATCTTTTTGGTTACACATTTGCACAATTTTGTCCTTAATCCCTCTTACAGAATTAATTTCACCCCACACCTCTAAAGAAAAGAGTTTCCTGCAATATATGGATTCAAACATCAACTGAGCTGGTAGGTACAATAATTTCTCAATAGATGGCGCCCAATAGATTCAATACAAATCAATAAATAAAATAAAATGCAATAATGATATAACAAAAAGTGTTTAATAATATAAATAAAATAAAAATAAATATAAAATAATTAATAAAAATAAAATATAAAAATAAAATATAAATAAATAAATAATAAAATATTAAAAATATTAACAATTCAAAAATATATAATAATTGTCGCAACCAACGTGGGGCGATAAAATAAATATAGGACAAAATTGTCAGATTAAGGTCAATTATTATAAAAAATATATAATAATTCCAACGTTATAGATAAAATATATAATATCCCAACGTTGTGGCACGAATAAATAGATAAAGGGCAAAATTGTCAGATTAAAAATAAAAGTTAGAGTTTGATATATAAAAATACAAAATGGCGGATGGACGTAGATCTGTTTCGAAGACGACACAGGGAGAGGAACAGAAGGAAGAGAAATCTGACCTTGAAAAATTTATGGAATTAATACTAACAAAAATGGAAGAAAATAATAATAAAATAGAAACAAAATTAATTCACTTGGATGAAAACAACAAGAAAATGAGAATAAAACTAGACGAGACTAGTCAAAAAGCAGAAGGAAATAGTAAATCATTAGAACAAAAATTAGAAGAAAATAGCCAAAAAGTAGAACAAAAATTAAAAGAAAATAGTCAAAAAGCAGAAGAGAATAATAAATCAGTAGAGCAGAAATTAGAAGAAAATAGTAAAAAATCAGAAAGAAACAATAAATTATTAGAACAAAGATTAGGGGAGAAATTAGAAGAAACATTAGAGAAGATGGAATATGAACTTGAGGAGACCTCTAAGAGACTAGAAGAACAGATTGAACAAAGGGTAAGCAGGAGTATTGGAGAAGTAAAAATGTTATATGAAGAAATGATGAATAAACATGAAACATTAGAAACAAAATTAACTTCTGAAAATCAAGAAATAATAATTCAAATACAACAGCATAAAGAAAGAATTAATATGGTAGAGGAAGATATGGAAAAGGAAGCAGAATGGACGAACAAGAGATTTATGATGGTAGATGAAAATATAAATGAAATAAAGAAAGAACAGAAAACATCTAAAGAAAAGGAGGATCAATTGGAAAATAAATGGAAGATTGAAGTAAAAGAAGTGAAACAAGAAATAGAAAAAATGGAGAAGAAAATAAGAAATACAACAAAAGGAACAATAATACACACAATTGAAACCTCAGATAACAGGATATATTTCAATGGGGATTATAAATCACAACATCCAGTACCATTCATAAAGATTCTCATGACAAAATATTTACAGTATAATGAGTTTGATGAATTTAGGGAGGTTATAAGAAACCAATTAAGAGGAGAAGCATTAATTTGGTATACAAATGTGGAAAATGAATTAGAAAATTTTGAGCAATTTAAAACAAAATTTTTAGAATTTTTCTGGGGACGATCTCGACAACAAGTAGTAAGATCTGAATTGTTCGGAGGAAAATATAACTCTAACTCGCGAACAAGTATGCATTTATATGCTATGAGATTATTTAGTGCTGCCCAATATTTAGATGGCAAATTGACAGAGAAAGAGTTGATTAGCCATATAATAGTTCATTTTGAAGATCAAATTGAAAATATTAGACTAAATTTTAATTTTACAGACTTTAACATGCTTTGTAATTTTTTAATAGAAAAAGAAAGAGCTTTGCAAAACTACAGGCAAAGAAATAATAATAACAATAATTCACAAAACTTTAAGGATGGTAATTTTAATAATAATAACCAGAGAAGTCAAAATAACAATAGATCAAATAATAACAATAATAATGAACGTGGGGGTTTTAATAGTCAATATAATAATAGGGGAAATAATAACAACAATAGAAATTATAATTCTAATAACAATAGAGGGTACTATAATTATAACAATAATAGAGGTTATAACAATAATAGGAATAACAACTATAATAGATTCAATAATAACAATAACACAGATAACAATTCTTTTAATAATCAAAATAACCACAATAACAATTATAATAATTCCAATAACAATGGTAATAACAAATTAAGACAAGATTACGACAACTCGAGTTCTGATCAACCTCCAAATAGTCGTGGTAACAATGATAGGAGGGCACGGTTTGAAGTCAATAATGTAGTGATGGATGGTGATGATTCAGGTCAACCATCAATGTCATCCGGACAGATGGAAACATTTGAACCGGGTTTTGTAGATCGCACCAGCTAGGCAATATTGCAACCAAACTGTATGAACATCATAGGGGATTTTTGGACATGGGAGCTCATGTAGTATCTAAAAAATTCAGGGGATTAATTTTTATTAGAATTCAATTTTGTGGTATATATTTTAAAGTTTTATTGGATACAGGATCAGAGATTTCCTTAATTAGTCAAGAAGTTATAAAAAGGTTAAATTTAGAAGATTCATGTTTTAAGATTCCTAAGTTAAGTTTAGTAGGTGCAAATAATAAAGTGACTACTCATGTTAATAAAAGTATTGTTAGTAATATTAAATTAATTAAAGAAGCTTATATAATACAACTGATTGTCATTGATAAGATGAAATATGATATTATGATAGGATCGGATATGTTAGATAAAATGGGTATGGTGATCAATTATGAGAAAGGATTGGTACAAGTAAATGAGGAGTGTGTGAAATTTGAGGAAGAATTATGTCCAGAAAAGGGCAAGGAATTAATGAATATGAGGAGAATGTATATGGAAGATGATGAAATATTTAATGAATTATGTCCAGAAGAGAACAAGGAATTGATGTATATTAATAATGTATTATATGAAGATATTGAAGGTGATGTATGTAAAGGTAGTATGAATATAATGGAGGAGGAATTAATATGTAAGAAAGAGTGGATAGGAGAAGTGAAGAAAATATTATTAAAATATGATGGACTCATAAATGAGGAAAACAGATTCGCTAAAGATTATGTTCACAACATAGAAGTTAGAAACATTCAAGATTTTAGCCCAAAAACATATCCGGTACCATATAGATACCGAAGTGAGGTGAATGGAGAAGTAGAAAAGATGTTAGAAAATGGAATAATAGAAAAATGTAATTCAAGAATAATAAATCCAATAGTTGTAGTTAAAAAGAGTAGTGGAGAATTAAGACTCTGTCTTGATGCAAGAAATTTAAATAATCATACCATACCACAATACGAAGCACCTGCTACAACAGAAACTATTTTCGGGAGAATAACGGGGGCAAAATATTTTAGCAAAGTAGATTTGAGACACAGTTTTTGGTTAATTCCTTTAGCCCATGAATCCAGAGATTATACTGCTTTTATGATTGATGGTGTTCTTTACAGATTTTGTGTTGTGCCTTATGGTTTGCAGAGTTCCTGTAGTGCTTTAGTTCGCGCTCTCCATAATATTTTAAATAAGTATGATGATTTTATCCTCCACTACATTGATGATATTTTGATACTGTCAAAAGACGAACAATCACACCTAAAACATATTGAGATACTATTAAAAGAATTAGATTTAGCGGGTCTTAAAATCAATATAAAGGAATGTCAATTTTTCCAAGATAGTGTTACCTTCCTGGGGTATAAAATAGATAATAAGATGTAGTATAAATTTTTTAAATATGATTAGTGAATAGTTTAAAATTTTAAATGAAAAATTTAAATTTGATTTAGAAAAAATTGTAAATTTTTCATTTAGGGCAAGTTGTCATGATTTTAAGATACCAAATTGATAGAATAAGTTAAATAATAAACAATTTAATGATTTTGCACTGCCCAAAGCAGTTAAGTAAGTATCTTGATATAGGTTTTGTTCGAGAAACGTGATTGGTTTGGAGAGTTGAATAGAATGAGAGTACTAAAGGAAATTAAAATTAAAGTTGCATTTTAATTAATTTAATAGTTATAGAACGAATTTATTTAGAGTTATACAGTTTAAGTAACAAGAAAGTTTGAAATAGACCGTACTATATAAAGGAAGCTATGTAAAAGGCATTGAATGTATGAATTTGTTGCTAAACATGCAATAGTTTGAAATTTAGTCTTACCAAAAGAATAACTTACAAATTTGTTCCATGATGACCTTGTTTCTGTTTAATAATCATAAAAAATTACTTTTTTCTAAAGATCACTTGGAGAAAATGTTCATTGATGTACTACGGTCTCCATGATTTGGTTAAGTTTATAAATTTATGAAAGTATCTTAGAAGAGGCTCCAATCTAAAAATTTAGAATAATAGTTAGATCAATTTTAGATTTTATTAATGTTAATTTGACCAAAATGTTGAAAATAGTTCTTAAAGTTGTAGGTTTGGGAAATGTCAGAATTCGATATCAATTTTAACAAAGAAATAGCTATTTGTATAACAAGGGAGGAAAGTGTAACTTTTCCTCCCGAGAATGAAGTTTACTGCCCGACGCGTAGCGGAGGGCAGTAATCATTCAAGGGAGGAAAAGGCACTTTACTCCCATGTTATACATATGGTTTTTCCACCTTCCTCAAATAACAAGTAATTTTTTCATTTTTACTTAATTTATTTATGTAACTAACCAACAAAATTTATTAGAACTAAAACAACAAGTAGGTACAATGTAACTGTCAACTGTCAAATATAAGTCAAATTATTAATGTAAACATTGTTAAATCAAAATAACAATTTACTGTTTTTTACCATTCTGCAAAATAGAGGGTGTTTTATAAATAAACGTTAAAATGTATAGATACTTCGTAATAGAAAATAGATATTATACAGGGCGTCAATAAGTTATATTTCATGAATGAAATACTATGACGTCACTTTTACTTTTCCTCCCTAGGGAGGAAAAATATTTTCCTCCCTAGGGAGGAAAAGTACAACTTTGCTCCCTACAATCAGGTCCGGAAAAGTATACTTTCGGTAGAGGTAGGTGGAAAAATGATTTTCTGAGATATGGCTAATGCACTATCGATTGGTAATTTATTTCTGAATAATATGAAAGTTATTTCAGTACTTTATATGTATTAATAGTGAAAATATTTGGACTTTAATTTGTAGAGGTAGTGATTAAAGGTATAGAAAGTGTACGGACAGTGTTCGCATTAAGTGGTTATAACAATTTATTGGGAGTATCCTCAAATATGCAAAATATATGAAAAGAATCTATAAAGTTCAATGAATTTAATTCTTTAATTCCATTTTACTCAAATAAGAGAATAAAATCACCATTTAGGCAAATATTTCCAAATTTTAGATAAAAAATACCATTTTGACTAAATGTCATAATTTGTAAAATTATTTCATTGGTTCATTTAAATTTCCAAAGCATGAATTATTAATTTGTTTAAATATGATTGGCTGTAAAAAGGAAGCCAAGCTTAAAAAATTGAATTCAAGAGGAAGCTTCTAGAGATTCGAAGGGGACAGACGCTTTGTGAAGCTATTCCCAAAAGATTTTGATTTTAAAACAGAAATTTCGGAAAATGTAATCAAAAAAGTATTCAAAAATAAACATTAAGGGTTACTTTTCGTATGGAAAGTGTTTTTAAGCAGATTGGACTTTAAAAAGTCACTTAAAATGGGATTGTAAGCTGAATGGACTTGGGAGAGCCTGGATTTCAACAGAAAAGCAGCATCTGGAAGTGTTGGAAGATAAAATAGGGCGTCGATGGACAATTATCAGGTGACATTACAAAACTATAACATGATATCATGATTAATTAGAAATTGAAAAGAAAAGCATGCATGATCAAAATAAAAAATTAATAAGTTTAATATCATTTACCGCTTTGGTAAAATAAATTTAAGAGAGAAATATTCTTTACTTACATAAATTGGTTTATATTCCATAACCACACAAATTTTCAGAGTCATTGACCTTCCATTTTGTTTCATATGCCTTCATGTGGCGAATAAAAATATATATAAACCAGAGTATGTATCATAGACATGTTCTAATATTAAACATTTAACACTATTCTGTGTATTTACCTAAATTGATGTTGCATTAAGCGTATTTTTTTTATTTCACTTAAATATATTTATAAAATTTTCCATCACAGTGTGTTCTTCAATCTTTTTGGTTACACATTTGCACAATTTTGTCCTTAATCCCTCTTACAGAATTAATTTCACCCCACACCTCTAAAGAAAAGAGTTTCCTGCAATATATGGATTCAAACATCAACTGAGCTGGTAGGTACAATAATTTATCAATAGATGGCGCCCAATAGATTCAATACAAATCAATAAATAAAATAAAATGCAATAATGATATAACAAAAAGTGTTTAATAATATAAATAAAATAAAAATAAAATATTAAAAATATTAACAATTCAAAAATATATAATAATATATATATATATATATATATATATATATATATATATATATATATATATATATATATATATACAGGGTGGTTCACCTTATTCGCCTCGGTCTCTGTACGGAAAACCACTTGATATTTTAAAAAAATTTCTTTACAGAAATATACAGGGCCTTTAATACTACAACCTAAAAATAATGTGAATTATACAGGGTGCTCCAAAAAAGAGTGGTATATCAAAGTTATATTTTTTCTTATGGAATGCACTATATCTGATGACATTACTGAATTGACCTTAAAAAATAAGCTATACTTTTATAAGGGTTCCCTATACCTAAATACAGGGTGTTTTGATTTATTTCGAGTTTTATGAAAATGTAAGGTTTTAGAAAAAAATAAATATCTACGAATCTAAGAATCAGTAACAAATTCCTTCTTGGATCTTAATAATAGACTATTTAGCATACTTAAACAGATGCTTACTGCCACAAAATTTCTTACAGGGTGGTCAAAATATGAGATTGTTATATTAACAAATTCAAGCTGTAATAACTTACTTATTTTAAACAGAACACCCTGTATCTTACTAGTCTATCGCGTAGAAAATTTAATTAGCTTTCAATTTATATTAGGGTTTCCTATACCTATCTTTTACAGGGTGGTCAAAATATTAGATTGTTCTATTAACAAATTCAAGCTGTAATAACTTACTTATTTTAAATGGAACACCCTATATCTTACTAATCTATCGCGTATAAAATTTACTTTGCTTTCAATTCTTATTAGGGTTTCATTTAGTAGTATTCATTTTTGAAATATTTAAAGATTTCCTAATTTGTAAGCTTTAAAAATTAGAATTAGGTACCTATGTCGTGGTGATGTACAACACATCACCAACACCGGCAATATATGTACTTAAATATCTTAGTCAAGATACTTTCGTTAATAAATAAAATTCATATTTTTATCATTTAATCACACAGAGTGTTCTTATTTTAAATGGCATACTCGATATTCTATTCTTTATAATGGAAGATATTTAAAATCTCTTCAATTCCATGTCAACATTCTCAATGCACATGTTATTCTGTAAATGTTAATTCCCATGTTATTCTGTAAATACCCATTTTTACATATTTTTGTACAATAGGCTCGTTTTCGTCATAGTAGCCATTGCATTTAATTGTCTGTAATTGCGATTCAAAGATTCAAACAAAAAGTGGTGTTCTTAAATTTATTTAATAACCATTGGTTTAAGATATGGAAAATACTTATACGGAATGAAATATAATTTAAGTATCTTCCAGAATACGGCATCTAATATAGGGTATGCAGTTTAATATAAACATATTATTCAATGTCACATGTAGGCCAAAATCAACTAAAATAATACAACACTCTGTGTAATTACATGATAACAATGAAAATTTTATTATTGACAGTATCATGTCTAAGTATATTGCCGGTGTTGGTGATGTGTTGTACATAATATGTAACCACGACATATTTACTTAATTCTAATTTTTAAAGCTTGCAAATTAGGAAATCTTTAAATATTTAACAAATGAAGGGAGATAGGTATAGGGAACCCTAATAAGAATTGAAAGCTAAATAAATTGTCTACGCGATAGGCTAGTAAGATACAGGGTGTTCTATTTAAAATAAGTAAGTTATTGCAGCTTGAATTTGTTAATAGAACAATCTAATATTTTGACCACCCTGTAAAAAGATAGGTGTAGGAAACCCTAATACAAATTGAAAGAAAAATATATTTTCTACGCGATAGACTAGTAAGATATAGGGTGTTCCATTTAAATTAAGTAAGCTATTACAGCTTGAATTTGTTAATAGAACAATCTCATATTTTGACCACCCTGTAAGAAATTTTGTTGCAGTAAGCATCTGTTTAAGTATGCTAAATAGTCTATTATTAAGATCCAAGAAGGAATTTGTTACTGATACTTAGATTCGTAGATATTTATTTTTTTCTAAAACCTTACATTTTCATAAAAATCGAAATAAATCAAAACACCCTGTATTTAGGTATAGGGAACCCTTATAAAAGTATAGCTTATTTTTTAAGGTCAATTCAGTAATGCCATCAGATATAGGGCATTCCATAAGAAAAAATATAACTTTGATATACCACTCTTTTTTGGAGCACCCTGTATAATTCATATTATTTTTAGATTGTAGTATTAATGGCCCTGTATATTACTGTGAAGAAATTTTTTTAAAATATCAAGTGGTTTTCCGTACAGACACCGAGGCGAATAAGATGAACCACCCTGTATATATATATATATATATATATATATATTGATACATGTATCCATGTGACTTCCAAAGTAGATTCTCGTAATACGTTGTTACTTCATATATACCGTTATGACTTCCGATTTCGGAAGTCACAACGTTTTGCCTATATTTTTACGAATTTGGCTACTAGATGGTATCAGAAGGCTTATATTAAAAATTTCGCTGGAAGTCATATCGTATCTAACATACTCATAAGATCAGATTTTAGTTCGACGGTATATCACCAGCGCTAGTGTCGCTCCCGTGCTACTGTACAGGTTATGTACACAACGCGTAGCGTCTTCCGTATACCACACCGCTCGGTGTGACTTCCGTTTTTTGGCAACCCTGTGTAACGGTTTCCAGACATTTATCTGTTGTAGATTCGCGGTCCTAATCGTACTTAGTGTTTTGTGTGCCTTTTATTTTTAAACATGGATAATAGCAGATCTGCTTTACTTTTAAAGTTAGCCTTAAATGAAGGTACAATAAGTGATTATATATCTCTATAATTATATATTTTCTGTACTTATTTTAATCTATAATATTTACTTACCTATTTACTTATATAAATTCATTTTTCTCGTGTTTTTGTTTACTTCCTTTTTTACAATGAACTTCTAATTTAATCTACACTCACCGGCACGAAAAACGGGCTCCCCAAAAAAATGGGTAATTTTTGATGTCTCGTATCTCCCAAACCTTTGGTCCGATTTAAGTAATTTTTTTAATATGTTATAGCCTTATTATTTAACAATATAACTATGATAACATTGTTGATAGACAGGTAAATTTTCATTGTATACCGGGTGTACCAATCAAACTGGGTTTTTTTTCTCAATTTTCACAACACCCTGTGGAATATTCTAGCCTTTATAAAATATTTAAATTAAAGCCTAACTATAGCTCCAGGTTTTGTTAACATTCTGTTTTTTTATTCATTCGCTTACGTTGGATAATAAAAAAGTTAAGGACTTTAACAACTAGCCATGTTCTTTATCGATACAGGTGTTTCTAAATATAAGTGCGACAAACTTTAAGGGGTTATTTCTGCATGAAAAAATAATGACCGTTTGGCAAAATAATTTTATATTTGCAAGCATTTGCAGACATAGCTTTATCAAGTAAACGATCATTATTTTTTCATGCAGAATTACCCCTTAAAGTTTGTCGCACTTATTTAGAAACACCATGTATTGATAAAGAACATGTTTAGTTGTTAAAGTCCCTAACTTTTTTATTATCCAACATAAGCGAATGAATAACAAACAGAACATTAAGAAAACCTGGGGCTATAGTTGGGTTTTAATTTCAATATTGTATAAAGACTAGAATATTCCACAGAGTGTTGTGAAAATTGAAAAAAAAAACAGTTTGATTGGTACGCCCAGTATACAATGATAATTTACCTGTCTAGAAACAATATTATTACAGCGATATAGTTAAAGAATAAGGCTATAACATATAACATATTAAAGAAATACTTAAATCGGAGAATAGGTTTAGGAGATACGAGCCATCAAAAATGACCCATTTTTTGGGGTGCCCGTTTTTCGTGCAAGTGAATGTATCTATTAAATAATCTAAATTATTTTTAAAAATTTTATTAAAAGCTTAAATACAAGAAATGTAGGTAAATGTTCTCATTTAACGAAATTTCCGAAAATTGTGTATTTTTTGACCCAAGTAGGCTGAAAAATCGATTTTATAGTTATTGTTATTTCGAAAGTAATAAAACGTGTAAAAATTACAAAAAAATTGAATGTACAATTACAATTGAATGGAATTAAATACACGATAAAATGAATCAAGAGCGATAAAAAGTTTAAAGTAATAAATTCTAGTAATAATATAAAATACAGTAAACTCTCTCTTAAGGGGGTAGGCGCAAAATCTCTGTCCAATGATATTTAAATACATTTATTTTTTTCGAATCCTGAGAAAACTAATAAATATTTTTTAAAACATACACCCAGAATGAAAGATAACATTATTACGGGGGACTGAAAGTCCCTTAGAATAAAAAAAAGTTTCTTTTGAATGAAACATTCGAAATTAAAAATCACACTAACTTTTCTCTTGTTTTTTCATCTCATTATCTTTATTAAAATAAACATATATTAGGAATATAAGTTATTAAAATAAACATTATATAAGTTTTCAGGGACTTTCTGCCCTCGGTAATAATGTAAGCTTCCATTCTGCGTTTAAATTTTTCAAAAATACTTATTAGTTTTCTCAGAATTCGAAAAAAATTAATGCATTTAATTAGCATTGGACTAAGATTTTGCGCCTATCCCCAACGAGCATCTCCTCTATACGGACGGTATTTAAAACAAAATTCATTTGCCGATATGTTGAGCCTGTACTCTTCCGGACAATCCCTTAAAATGATGTGTACCTAAATGAAAAAAAAAATACATAGGTATTTTTTCCAAATATTTTAGAATACAAAACTAAAATTTTTATATTTTATTATTTCAAATTAACACAGAGATGACAACGAGTGATATTTGACAACTCTTTACCTTATGAGCAGTAGGTAATAAAAATCTGGTTCTCTTAGTGTGGGATCCGTCATTAAAATATTTTGTGTGTCGGTCTTTAAAAGAAATGTGACACCATAACGCGTTGCTCTAATAATACTTTAACATTGATATTATGTTGTGACTAAAAATGTTAACGGAATGTCTGCTTGATTGAACATATCCAATAAAAATTGTATTTTCGTTTAAAAATGTTTGGGATTGAAGGGAGACTTTGACTCTATGATAAAACAATAATTATACAAACAAAACAGTCAAAACAAACATAATTATCAAGATTTTTGCTGTAAACTCGTTAGTCCTGTCGCCAGGGGGGGTACAACGGCCTCGTTAATTCAGATGGACTTACTCAAGTTTTTTTTATGTATTTTGACCCGTAGAACACGAATTTTTTGGGTAACAGTTGATCCGGATGTCGATAAGATTGTTATAGACCAAGAACTTGAGGAATCAAATAACAGCGATTTTTGGCAAAACAAAACAATATTTTGTATTTTTTGGGCCATTTTAAGTAAAAAATATTTCTACAAGTTTTTTCGTAGGATGCACAGTTTTCGAGATAAACGAGGTTGAACTTTAAAAAAATCGAAAAATTGCAATTTTTGAACCCGAATAACTTTTGATTAAAAAATAAAATAGCAAGTCTGCTTACCGCATTTGAAAGTTTAAGTCAAATTATATCGGTTTTGATTATTTGCATTGGTAAAAATTTATTTTTTTATTGTTTAACAAAGCTATAAACACGTAGGGTTTCCCGTGCTTTTACATGCGTTTTAACGCATGTAACGTAGAAATAGTCTTGATTGCACTAGTACCTATTCTACCTACTCGTTCGATTTTAAATGAGAAATCATAGAAACATCACTCACGCACTAGTTGTTTGTAGCTTTGTTTAGCAATAACACAATAAATTTTTAGCAATGCAAATAATGAAAACCGACATAATTTGACTTGAACTTTCAAAGGCGCTAAGCAGAATTGCTATTTTATTTTTTAATCAAAAGTTATTCGGGTTTAAAAATTGCAGTTTTTCGATTTTTTGAAAGTTCAACCGCGTTTATCTCGAAAACTGTGCATCCTACTAAAAAACTTGTAGAAATATTTTTTGCTTAAAATGACCCAAAAAATACAAAATATTGTTTTGTTTTGCCAAAAATCGCTGTTATTTGATTCCTCAAGTTCTTGGTCTATAACAATCTTATCGACATCCGGATCAACTGTTACCCAAAAAATTCGTGTTCTACGGGTCAAAATACATAAAAAAAATTTGGGTAAGTCCATCTGAATTAACGAGGCCGTTGTACCCCCCCTGGCGACAGGACTACGTGGAGAAATACATTAAATTAATAGAGATCGGGAAATATGCACTTAAAAAACCTTAAATTATGCAAAAAACAGTTGAATTGAAATATGCACCAAAATATTATGCTTTTATGCATTTATAAAAAACGCAATAATTATTATTGGTGTATTGAAAGTAGGTATTCCAGGTTGTATCTTAGTCGATAGGAAAAATATTCTGATTCGTTTTTTACGATCTTACGGAGATAGTATAGTTCATTAACGGTTTTTGCTCCAAATTTTAAAGAACGGATTGACGTGAAATTTAGCTTACACATAGGACCCATGTAAAAGAAAAAAAGTGAAAAGAAAACTTTGCCCTGGGGGTTGAGTTTCTCCTCTAATCGGAGGTGAAAAATATACGTTCAAAATAAGTTCGGAAATGGATAAACACACTCAGTGCCGGCGCTAGGGTATAAGGTGCCCGCCTGCAAAACTAGCAAAGGCGCCCCCCCCCCCCACATACACACAGATACTCGTACAACCCCAGCCTCGGGGACATTATGTGGGTTCTAATGGAACAGTGAGACCCACATGTACGAAAATCAAACCGGTCACACTGCGTAACCTAGAGTTGTAACCTATCTGACCCCCAAGCTATACCACTATCCCCCTTCGCAGTATATAACGAATGAGGAGACTTTGTACTAATCGTTACGTTGGATGCCCTCGCATTCCCTTGCTAGGATGCCCTTGTTTACCTCGGTTTACTTTATATGGTTAAACCACCTGATTTTAGGGGTAGCTAGAAGAGCTTTTATCTCTATTAATGCTTGATTTTGGACTGTGTCCTAAAAATGTGTGTTCCGGGCACCGACTAAGTCGGTGTCCCGCTATCCGCAAATGTCCCCGGTAAATAAAGTTCCGTACAGATTTATTGAACCCATCATCTGACAAAACAACTTCACTTTAACTCTTTTAAGAAATTAGCTAAAAGAACTGAGATTGTCTTTTGTCATTTCTTCTTTTTCGGCTTTTCTGCTAATTTTTTTTTGAATGCATTTTTATTTACCTACATAAAAATAATAACTTTAAAACCTCAAGATTATGCTTCTGTAGTAATGTGAAAGTATATTTTAATAATAGTACTGAGTATTTAACAAATATAATTTTATATTAATTGAATACAACACTGGATTCTTTAACTGCAGATGAAGAGTATACAACTGACAAACTATTCTGTATTATAATCACATGAAACAATACTAAAATATTTATTTTAAATACAAAACATTATGTTTTTATGGAATTAATCCTTAGCTCGATACTTAAATTAAGAGGTAAAATACATAATACTTAAATTAGACAAGCCGCAAGAAAGCAGTATCACAATCTTGTTTATTTTACTAGAAATGATTCACTTCCTCTCATAACTGCTGACTAAACTACAACTTGCAAGAAATTTGGAGAAAATAAACAAAGCATTCCCATTAAGAGCAAGGTTGTTTGGTTGAGATATAATATCTTTGGCCAATAAATTATATTACTACACGGAAAGAATTCTTTGCCGCATTGCATATTTTTGTATATTTTACATGTTGTGTGATAATCAAAATTAACAAACACAGATTAGGGTATTATGACGAATTTAAACCACATTTAAAAAATGAATTTTTTTATCTTAGTATTTTACATAACACCAGCAGAAACAAGCTCATTTTGGCGCCCCCCAAACAGGGGCGCCCGCCTGCAGTGCATCCCTTGCAGGCCCGTTATCGCCGACCCTGAACACACTAATTCTAAGCAACTTCTGTTATATAGAATTTTTCACTAAGTTAATACTTTTTGAGT
This sequence comes from Diabrotica virgifera virgifera, assembly GCF_917563875.1. Classification (NCBI taxonomy): domain Eukaryota; kingdom Metazoa; phylum Arthropoda; class Insecta; order Coleoptera; family Chrysomelidae; genus Diabrotica; species Diabrotica virgifera. The sequence goes on along the minus strand of NC_065444.1, from coordinate 157,429,263 downwards.
TATTGGCTAGTCGATATGTCAATTTTCCAACAAAAAACACTTTTATACGGTTTTTTGCCAATAACTCAAAAAGTAAGTAGGTATGTTATCGGGAAAAACATTAAAAATATAGCTTATAAAGTAACAAAATTGATGTACGTATAACTTTTTAGAATCAGTAGAAGCAAAGTTGTAGCTTTGTAGCTAATGTAAAACAGGAAACAGGTTCATATTCGTCAAATTTAAAAATGAATAATTTCACGTGAAATAACCAAAAAATGATAGCAACTAAAAAATGATACACTGTTCTGAAAAAACTTATTACAACTTTTTAAAGTTTAAAAAAATTTTTTTTTATGTTTTCTAAAAAAGTTTCTAGCGTTAAAATTAAGAAAGATACTTTCAAAATAGTAGGTCCTATTTTTCTTAAAAAACTCCGAAAATCACCCCTTAATTCGGGCTAAGTAAAGGGCTAATTTTTGAAAAAATTGGGTTTTAAAGTAAAATTGTTTAAATTTTGAAAGAGATGATTTTTTTTTTCAAAATGACATAAAATTTATTAGTGCTACCAAAAATTACAAAGTGTAAAAAATGTAGGTTTTGCTTTTCTGAATATTTAGGATTATGTTTTTTTCTTTTAGACAAATATTGGTTAAGATATGGCTGTTCAAAATTGGCATACACAGTTGGTTAGTGACTAGTTCAATCCCTTTCAATTACATACCCTTCAAAAATAAGCACTTTGAACCAATGAAGCTTACAGATCATATTTATAAACAATACATACACGAGTAAATCAACTTGTGAAGTGGTGACGATAAATTTTATTTGCTAACTTCCTTAATTTAATGCTAAAAACTTTTTAACCTTTTTTTAAACACTACAAAAAAGTTGTAATGAGTGTTCCCCAAAAAGTGCTTTAGTTTTTGACACTTCACGTTGGAATATTCAATTTGAAATTTGACGTGTATGAACCTATTTGTCATTAGTTACAACTCTTCTTTTACTGGGTCTAGGGATCTCATACATAAGTACACCATTTTTTTATGGGCTGTATTTTTCTTAAGAATGTTTTTTTCGATAAAATACTTACTTTTTGAGTTAATTGCATTACCGTTAAAATGTGTTTTTTTTTTGTTGAAAAAAGAACAAAAAAGAACAATAGTTCCTTAGAATTAGTCAGTTAATCCATTTCCGGACTTATTTTAAACGTATATTTTTTCATCCCTAGACGAGGTGAAAGTCACCCCCATGGCAAAAGAAAACATCGGCACAATATCAATTTTCTTCTTTGATATGTTACCTATGTGTATGCCAAATTTCATGTCAATCTTAAGTCGTTTTTTAAAATTTATGGGTTTTGCAATATTTTACCGTCAGCGAACGGACTAATAGAAGAGGATGCGATATAAGGCCGATCTGCATCGATCTATTTAATGGATAACAATAATTATTGGATATGTAATTTAGTATGTTAACAATTATAAAGAACAAGGGGTGCATGATCTAATTTTCTTCTGACTATAATCAATTAATAATTAATAAATGACTTTTGTCTACTCTATGTCATATTATATATAAATTTTTAGTTTGTGAAAACTGTCATTATAGATAGCAGTGCTTTAAAGTAAGCATGAAGTAACAATGTATTTTAAATGGGATTTACTTTTTCTCACTGTTTTTGACACACTTTCATATAATCAAATATTCTTTCTTAACTTTCGCGTTTCATGGTGATGACATCTTCTTTTTCTTCAAGTGCCATCTCCGCGAAGGAGGTCGGCAATCATCATAGCTATTCGGACCTTGGAGACGGCTGCTCTGAAAAGTTCGTTTGATGTACATCCGTACCATTCTCTCAGGTTGCGCAACCACGATATTCTGCGTCTCCCTATGCTTCTTTTTCCTTGAATCTTTCCCTGCATAATGAGTTGGAGCAAGTTGTATCTCTCTCCACGTGTAATATGTCCGAGATATTCCAATTTTCTGGTTTTAATTGTATTTAAGACTTCCATTTCTTTATTCACCTTTCTCAGAACCTCTTTGTTTGTGACGTGTTCTGTCCATGATATTTTTAGAATTCTTCTATATACCCACATCTCGAATGATTCCAGTTTTTTCATTGATGCCGCATTCAAGGTCCAAGCTTCCATTCCGTAAAACAGAGTCGAGAAAACGTAGCACCTAGCCAACCTTATTCTTAGCTCTAACCTTAGACCTCTTGTGCAGAGCACAAGAGAGGTGATGACATAATGAGCAATAAATTACAAAAAAAAATTTGACAGTTTTGTGGTTTGAAAGAAATTAGAATTTTTATATGTCAAAGTTCTAAGAATTGTAGAATAGAAATGAATTCCAGTGACGAAGAGTTACAGTATTTTTATTTGTTTATCGTAGATAAAATATTGTATGAAATTGTGCGTGAAGTACTTTTTGCGAACTTCGCGATGTATAGCACTCGCTCCGTTTCATAAATAACTATTTTCATATATTAAAAAAAATGTTTCGACCCGGGTAGATATTATTCCAGATTTTCAGATTTGGGCACAGAGTTGGATTGTTGGGGCATATATGTAGAGCAGGTAGCGCAACAACTATAAACTCAATTTTACAATGGAGACCCGGAGTTAGAAGGAGACGCGGAGGAACTAGAATAAATGGTTACAGGAATTAAAGGAAGATTTATATAGGGCAGGAATTAGAGACTAGCAGAAAAACAAAAGAGGATAGAAAGAAATGGAGAAGCATAGTCAATAGTATCGAGTAGCAGATTGGGAAAAATCTGCTCCAAAAAGATGGATCTAGATAGCTTTTTAGCGGCTAATCCCCACCTGGAGGGTTTAGCCATTTAATTTTTGATTACATATTAATATTGGTACATCAAAAATTAAAAGAACGGTGCCTGTAATAAAACCTAAAATATTAAAATTTTCTATAAGTTCAAATTTATTTATTAACATTTTTGATATAATTTTCATAAATAAATGACTTACTATTAACACTTTTTTAATTAATTAAAATAAATCCATTTTACAGCAATAATAATATATTAGTATTTTTGTAAAATAAATATCAATCATATTATCATAAATAACACAGGTTTACAAAAAAAAAACTAAATTTCGGACAATTTGACGAAACCATATGACAAGGGGGTTTTTGGAGTGGCTGATCACAAATCCGGGGTCTGCTCACCTCTATCGCGTCAGGTAAAGGTAATTTCAAGGTCAAATCAAGATAAATCGACAGTCGCTCTGAAAAAGTATATTAGGGGGTTCTTGGGGTCGCTGAAGACGAATCCGGAGTCCGCTGACCTCTATCTCGTCTAGTTCAACGTCATTTTAAAGTCAATTCAACATAAATTGACACAATTGCTCTGAAAGTATAGGGAGTTTTGGGGTCGCTGATCATGAAAACTGCGGTCCGTTGAGCTCTACCACGTCATGTAAAGGTCATTTCAAGTTCAAATCAGGAGGAGTTAACAAAATTGATTTGACCTTGAAATGGCCTTTACCTGACGTGGTTGAACTCAACGGGCCCCAGTTTTGTGATCAGGGACCCCAAAAACACCCTAATATACTTTTTCACAGCGATTGTGTTGATTTATCTTGATTTGACCTCGAAATGACCTTCAGCTAGACGTGATAGAGGTCAGCGGATCCTGGATTCGCTATAAGCGACCCCAAAAACCTTCTAATATACTTTTTCAGAGCGACTGTCGATTTATCTTGATTTGTCCTTGAAATAACCTTTACCTGACGTGATAGAGGTTAGCGAACCCCGGATTCGTAACCAGCGACCCAAAAACCCCCCTAGTCATATGGTTTCGTCAAATAGTCCGAAATGTATTTTTTTGTAAACCTGTATAATCAAAAGAATATCAATATTTTAATTTAAATAGACAACTTTAAAACACAGACACCTGTATTCACAGTAAAAGTTTCAAAAGATCACACATTACGCTCAAAATAGGAGGTAAATCTAGCAGACGAGTCGTTGTGACTTCCAAAATATGACAACACCGCTGGAAGTGACAACGCGCCTTGAACTACCCTATATATGGAAGCCATAACGTATGCTGTACGCTTCGGTATATACGTATATATATACAAAATTTATTTTGGTAAATCCTTTCCCCTCAATAGGTAGACCCATTTTATAAGCCCCCCTTTTACCAAATACACAATTTTTAAAAAATAATTCCTAGTAGAAAAGGTGGAAGTCGGACAGCCTCGTCTGTATACCGGAAGTCACAACTTAACGTGCATCAATATATATATATATATATATATATATATATATATATATATATATATATATATATATGGATTCCGACTTTGGGAAGCCAAAAACGCTATATCGCACCGGTCATACGAAGCCCGACACCTCCTTACGAAGCCCGGATTCGGGCTTCGTAATTCTTTAATGTTATTTCCCCAAAAAACGTACTTTACACCATCTCTCGATATTTTAACCAAGCTCAGAACATGTGAATACGCTTGGGTTTCATATATATTCGGACAAATTTTAGAAATGTACCATAGGTATCTCTGAAATCATGATTAACAATACGAAGCCCGGGCTGCTTATGCCTGGAATTATTATCAAAACATACACTCGTAGTTCATGGTATCTACCACCAGTTTGCGCTGCGAAAAAAAGTATATACTCTGTAGAAGTTCAGCAGCGTTAGGAAGCCCACATTGAACTACCGATTATAAGAAGCCCTGAAGTTTGGCAACGTTTTTGCGTATTCCTCAAAGTACTATTAGCTTGTTAACATTTTTATTATTACCTGGCCATGCACATTTTTCGTATTTTTGGGTCGTTCATCGTCATTAATCTTGTGTACTAAGACTCCCGAGAACAGATTATGGTAATTCTTAGCATTACCTGTACACAGTAAGATACCGACAGAAAAAAGATTTAAAAATTGAATCGCAAAAGAATTATTTATTTTAATTGATACAATTAATACAAATTAATACTTTGTATTACTAATTTACTATTTTAGTTTGTAATAAGCCACAAAATTTGCTACCAAATAGGAAATTAATATGACAAATTAAATTATTGTTTTTTTTTTATTTAAAAAAGGTTAATGCCTCGACAACTAATGGCCATTGGCATGGTAGGTACGGTAATTTTTAACAGTTAGGTACCTAGTGTAATGTGTAGTGTGTGTGTGTTGAGTAAGTGTCTTGTTACTTTGCAAAGTTGACGTCATTGTCTTTGCAAAGAGACGCTAACGGTATCCGAACGTCTGCGGTCCCTCCGGTGAGTACCGATCCCACAAGGACAGAAACTATTTTCATTTATTAATTTATAATAAATGAAACATTTCTGACCCTGGTGAGATTCGAACTCACAACCATTCGGATTTTTCGATCCAAAGGTAGGCGCTCTTACCACTCAGTCAAGGACGGGGTTAAAGTTATTATTATTAAATATTACTTTATAAAATTAGAAATAGTCATTCTTATGAATTATGCGTATTATTCTGATTCTGATACGATGAACACTTGTTTGATGGGTCTGAGCCACACAATTGAGGGTTAGGCCACTGTTTCATTCGTATTTTTAGTATCTGTCAAGGCAACAATACATTATGTAGTGCCATCTTGCCAAATATAGAGCTAGATTGTGTAGACCACTGTTGAACCATATATCCAATTTTTCTGCTTTTATTGATGTATTAATCTAAAAATGCTCAATTTGTGGACTGTGCCACTGTTGCTCTGAGCGCCTCATTTAATACAAATACAAAATATTTAATACAAATGCATATAGATTTTCCCTTCGGAAAAATTCAAACAATATAGATGTTTTTTAATTTCATTAAGGGGATGGGTACGTAGTTTCTGCTGAAATGCTACTCAAATGGGATTCATTTTTTTTTCGAATTCTGAGAAAACTAATAATTATTTTTGAAAATTTTAAACTCAGAATAATAGATTACGTTATTAGCGAGGGCCGAAAGTCCCTGAGAACTTCTATAATGTTTATTTTAATAAGTTACAGGGCTAAAAAACTAAAAGAAAATTTAGTGTGACTTTTAATTTCAAAATATCTCATTCAAAATAAACTTTTTATTTATTGTAAGAGACTTTCGGCCCTCGGTAATAATTTAGTCTTTCATTTTGCGTTTAAATTTTTCAAAAATATTAATTGTTTTTTTTTCAGGATTTGAAAAAAAATGAACACAATGTCCGTGGTAATATTTTCCAAATCTTTGTCAGTAGTAAATAGAATATTGCCAGCATATTGTCAGTCAGACAGTGACAATTTTAAATATTTGACCTGGCATTGGGAATATTTTCAGTTGTTGATTAAATAATATTGATAATGTGTTTAATAAGTAATTGATTTAAGACGTGAACTTAATAAAAAGTTATTTATTGTTTATTATTTATGGAAGATCCAAAGCAGAGAATACACCAGGATATATTCAGTGATCCAAGTATTGTGTTGTTACAGATGTTCAAAGTTGTAAGCGTTTCATAGTAACAATATATTATTAAAAAATCACTTTATCACTTTTCCTCTTTTCTCGATTGATTATTAGCTTTTGTTGTACAGTAGATAAATTATTACTGAATACATAGGTAGTGAAAAAATTATCAGTAGTAATTGCACAAGAGCTCTGAAATTATCGAATTTTTCCCGAGTGACACTTTGACAGTATTAATTTCACGACCCGAAGGGGAGTGAAATTACGTCAAGTGGCACGAGGGAAACAATTCGATAATAATTTCAGAGATCGAGCTGCAATTTGCTGCGATTATTTCATGAATAAACCTGTTTAAAACCAAAATTTTATTGTAATTTATTTATGTAAGTACAAATTAGTACAATTAAACACACAGTTGTTATAAATATTTGACGATTGAAAGTCATCACTTTTATAAGTTTTAAAACAGTAATTGTCATTAATGTCACTGAATGTATTTTTTCACAGCAACTAAGGGCATCTGACGTAATATACTTGACGATGGGATATTATCAAAAATGATCAATTTAATTTGTATTTCTGTAGCTTTCTATTGGTCGGAAATATGAAATAATCATATTAATTAACTGAATTAACAATTAAGGCACTTATTTATACTAGTAAAAGTTATCCAAGAACATTCAAAAGTCATCTTTACAGTTAATGATGAAATTGTCAAGTAAAGTTTACATATCCATACCAGTGACAATTTTACTACACGTAATTTGCCGTGTAAAGACAGAAAAAGTAGGGATAGCCTTAAAATATTTGCGAATTATGTACCGATGGCCCTAAGAAATTTTTAATAAACAACATATTAAAAAGTTCTACTCTAGAAGTGGGCACTTAATTTTTTATTAAACAAATGAACTGCGAAATTAGATGTTTCTTTAAATAACCCCGAAAATATAAATTTTAGAAAAAAACTGACTTGACTATTGAAAAATTCAGACTATTGAAAAAAACCTAAATATAAGATTAAAATTTTTATAAAATTAAATCTGTAGCTTCTATAATTTTTTATTTATAACGCTAAAGTCACCCTTCTCACAAACATTGGCGCACTGTAAACTAGCGAAGTGCACGGCTGAGTTATTTCAGTGTATTTCTCTAATTAATGGATCAAATAAAATTTTACAAATTGGACAAGAAAGAAGGAAATTAAGAGAAGGAACAAGAAAGGATAGCTTAATTGGAAAGAAGAACAATTAAGCTATTTTATGGTTATAATAAAAAGAAATAAAATGTATGGGCATAAGTACGGTGTGGGCTGAATTTTGTTTAAACATTATTTAAAAATGTGTAACTAATAAAATTTTTCTTATAAAGCTCTCAAATTTGCACAACTTACCTTTCAAACATCTTACTAAACAATGTTTCATTCAAAAAAATGCCAAAAATTTAATTCAAATGATATGACGCAAAAATGCAATTTTTGAAAACTTTTACGTAAGTTATAAGTAAAAACGTAGTTTACAGAATTACCAGCACTTTAAAACGGTATTACTCAAGTTTGAAAAGATTTTTTACAATTTTATAGGTGATTTTTTAAAGCATTTGATGTATTTTTTAAAATTTACTCAATAATTTTATTTTAGAAATGAAACTATGAAACTATGAATGAAACTATTCCTTTTTGACAAAAATTAAGAAAGATAACAAAAATGTACCTAATACAAAAACCGAAAATTACCAACTAAAAAATTGTTTATAAAAAGTGATCAAAAATGTTTTCTCTAAAACTTACCTAAAATAAATTTAATAATAAGCTTGAACAATAATAAATTTTCAACAAAAAAATATTTTTAGCTCTTAAACATTATGTCTGCGTAACTTCGAACCTATTAATAACTTTTTTATTACCAGTTTTACGAAAAAAGTTATTCTTTATAAAATACTCTGCATCGTATATGATCTCAGATGCAACCATCAAATATCAAATTTTATTAATTTTACATACGAGGTTTTACATACGATTTTACATTTTGACATACGAGGTATGTAAAAAAATATGAATTTCACTCAAGAGTAAAGTACCTTTAGATTTCACAATATCGAAAATTGTTATTAAAAAAAGTTGTTTGGAATTACAAAATATGTTTCACTGTTCAATTACATTCTTCTAAATGAGATATTGTGAACTATAAAGGTATGGTATGTTTAACAGTAAATGGTCGAGTTCAATTAGTTACCACTATAAACATCCTGGAATAACCGATAATAGTATAAAAGGTCCGGTTTCAGGTAAAATTTAAATATGTTTTCTGGTACAATTTCTTTGCTTTATTATGGGATTACCGTCTAGTCAGTGTTAATTGTCAAAAGACCAACTCTGTCTGCCTCGGTTGCTTATCGCTCCGGGTGGGTCTTAACAATGGGCCAGGTCAGATAAATTTAATAATATTTACGACCGCACTAATTGAACTCAACCATTTACTGTTGAACAAACCATACTGAACTGTTAAGCAAAAGTCATATTTTTTACATACCTCGTATAAAATTGAAAAAGTTTGATATCTGATGGTTGTTTTTTGGACTTTAGACCAGAATAGAGTATTTTATGAAGAATAACTTTTTTTCGTAAAATTAATAATAAAATAGTTGAAATAATTGAAATAAAATAATGATGATGGGTATCCGTAATTTGAGAAAACATTGAATTTTTTTTCAATTATAATGATGTAATTATAATAAAACATAGTTTTTAATTCCCAATAACTTTTTATAATACCCATATTTTGATATTCTGGAATATAAAGGTACTTTACTCTTTAACAAAATTCGTATTTTTGACATACCTCGTATAAAATTGATAAAACTTGATATCTGATGATTGGGTTTTAGATTTTAGACTATGCAGGGCAATTTATGAAGAATAAACTTTTTTTCGTAAAATTTGTAATAAAAATGTTTCAAATATGGTTCCTTGCTACGCAGACATAGTGTAGAAGAGCTTATTTATAAGCATTTTCAAATTGTAATGCCATATTCGGATTCAGCATAATCAAAAACAAAATAGAAACAAAATTCAACGATATTTTTAAAATTATTTTAAATTATATAATTTAACATGATTGTTTGGAATTAAGAACTATATTCTGATATGCAATTTCATCCTTCTGATGGAAAAAAATTTTGAAAATTTTTCTAATCAACATTATTTTTAGTTGTTTATTTCAATTATGATACAGATATTTGTATAACAAGGGAGGAAAGTGCTTCTTTTCCTCCCGAGAATGAAGTTTACTGCCCGACGCGTAGCGGAGGGCAGTAATCATTCAAGGGAGGAAAAGGCACTTTACTCCCATGTTATACATATGGTTTTTCCACCTTCCTCAAATAACAAGTCATTTTTTCATTTTTACTTAATTTATTTATGTAACTAACCACCAAAATTTATTAGAACTAAAACTAATAAGTACGTACAATATAACTGTCAACTGGCAAATATAAGTCAAAATAAAAATGTAAACATTGTTAAATCAAAATAACAATTTACAGTTTTTTACCATTCTGTGAAATACAGAGTGTTTTATAAATAAACGTTAAAATGTATACAAACTTACGTAATAGAAAATAGATATTGTACAGGGCGTCAATAAGTTATATTTTTATGAATGAAATACCATGATGTCACTTTTACTTTTCTTCCCTAGGGAGGAAAAGTACAACTTTGCTCCCTAAAATCAGGTCCGGAAAAGTATACTTTCGGTAGAGGTAGGTGGAAAACTCTTTTATTATTCATTTTACGAAAAACAGTTATTCTTTATAAAATGTTCTACAGGGTCTAAAACCTAAAATACAACCGTCTAATATCAAATTTTGTCAATTTTATACGAGGTATATAAAAAAAATATGAATTTTCCCAAGAGTACTTAAATAATATACCCTTATTATTCACAATATTGAAAATTGTGCTTGTGTAAAGTTGTTTAGAACTAAAAACCATAATTAACCCGCCAGTGGTCGCTATATGAGATTTTCTCTCACGGTTTCAGAAAATTGCACAGAATTTTCTTTCTGGGAAATTATAAGATCTGTAGTTCCTTCTAGTCTCCTAACTATCCTCCCTCGACAATCTAATAGAATCGTCCGCTTAGATAGTGACTCAGTTGACCTAATATCACCCAATTGTTGAGTCAGCGCGCTTCAAGTGAGACATTCTCTCATCAAGCGACCACCCGCGTTACGAACTGTACATAAAAATTAATTTTATTTTGGCACTTAAAACCTAAAATAATGTAAAAAAATTGTAATTGTCATCAATCAATTTTTCCAGAGCATTCTTGTTATATTTGTGTGCTGTGCCGTAAATTATCAAGATACGGAGATTGATTAATATTGGTTTAATTCCGATTATTTCTTTTTATTTTATTATATTATTATCTATATTGTTACTTTTTTTTTCTTATTATTAGTTAATAAAAAAAGTTTAAAAACTGTTTTAAAAACTTTATTTTGTCAAAAAAGGTAAAATTTGGATATGTGAGAGAAAATCTCACGCGCGACCACTCGCGTAACAATCTACCTAGCGACCAATGCCGGGTCGCTAGGTTGGGAATCTATCTTTGGTTGGGAAATAAGCCACAATTAAATTGAAAAAATAATTTTATTCGCGTTTCGACGCCCAAATCGGATGTCGTTGTCAAAATATAAAATATTACTAATATTTACTCGGTAATATTTTGTATTTTGACAAGGACATCCGATTTGGGCGTCGAAACGTTAATAAAATTATTTTTTCAATTTAATTGTGGCTTATTTCCCAATCAAAATAATTATAAAAATGCCACAAGAAAATAGCTTCAGAACAACACTAAAAACCATCTTCCAATATTCCATCCTTCTCATTGAAATATTCTGAACTATAAAGGTACTTTATTCTTGATCGAAATTTATCTTTTTTGACATACCTCGTATAAAATTAATCAAAATTGATATAAGATGGTTGTATTTAAGGTCTTTGGCCATGCAGAACTTTTTACAAAGGATAACTTTTTTTCGTATAATTAATAATAGACCAGTAAGGATCTGTTTTTAGATGGATGTGAGAGGTGGCATTCAGATTTTTGCGGATAAAGTTAGGTGATAACTTCGTTAATAATAATTGATTAATGCTCCGTCTCAAATATGCCCGGAACATTAATAAAAAAAAATAAAATATTTAAAAATTTCAAAAAATTACGTTTTTTTCTATTTTTTTTGCTTATAACTTTAAAACGATTCATTTTGGAACAAAGTCGTATAGGAATAAAACAAAGGTAATTAAATTTTCTATCAGGTGCGATTGGTTAAAAATCTCTTAATTAATCACCCTTGCTGCAAAATAGCAATAAATATAAAATAAGGGGGCAAAACAAGCCTGTTCTTATTCAATTATTTTCCATCACTTAGGTTACACTTGGAACCTTCCTAATTCGCTTAGAAAATTTTTGTAATGTGCTAAAACCGTACACCAAATTTCATTAAAATTGACTTACTAGATTTTGAATAATAATTTTGCAATCTAAACTTTTTTTAAAAAATTAAAATTTTTTAAAATCTTGCACAACAAAAACTAGTATATACAAAGATTTGTCAATTTTTTTACATATAAATAAGCACTCCACCTATCTAATGCACTTTACAGAATTAAAATCGGATTGTTTAAGCAGCCTCAGCAATGTTTTAAAGTTATAAACAATTTTTTGGCTTATAAACAAATTAGTCCTGTGGCCAGGAGGGGGTGCTGCGGGCTCATTTATTTAGATGGACTTACCCAAGATTTTTATGTATTTTTTGACCCGTGGAACACGATTTTTTTGGGTAACAGTTGATCCGGATGTCAATAAAATTGTTATAAACAAAGAACTTGAGAAATTATATAACATCGATTTTTCGCAAAATAAAACATTTTTTTATATTTCTTGGGTAAGTCTAAGCAAAAAATGTTCTTACAAGTTTTTTCGTAGGATGCATAGTTTTCGAGATAAACGCAGTGGAACTTTCAAAAAATCGAAAAAGTGCAATTTTTGAACGCGAATAACTTTTGATTAAAAAATAAAATAGCAATTCTGCTGACAGAATTTGAAAGTTTAAATCAAATTATACCGGTTTTAATTATTTGCATTGCTAAAAATTAATTTTGTATTATTAAACAAAGCTATTTGTTTATAAGCCAAAAAATTATTTATAAGTTTAAAACATTGCTGAGGCCCCTTAAATAATCCGCTTTTAATTCTGTAAAGTGTATTAGATAGGTAAAGCACCTCTTTATATGTAAAAAAAATTAGACAACTTCTAAATGGTCTACTTTTTGTTCAGAAAGATTTTAAAAAATTTGAACGTTTTTAAAAACATTTAAATTGCAAATTTATTATGGTAGGGGAGCAAAGTATGCTAAATGTGCAGTCACTCGAGCGCTTTGGAGACCTATTGGGTTGTGAAGAGTAGGTCCTAAAACCAAAAAAAGTTAAGTAACATTTTCCATTTTAGTGGGCGCTTGCCATTTTTTAATTTAATTTTTCATTTCCAACAATCGTTTTTTCCGATTATAACGCCCTTTATTCATAATTCGAACAAATTTTTCGAATAAAAGTTACTTATTTTTTCGTAAGGAATTCAAATCTGCAATAAAAAATGGAGGCTCCTATTTAAGATTTTAAAGTAACCCCCCACCCCACCTCCGTGGGGGGTCGTTTTTGGTACCATTCGATAGATTTTTTAAAAATATTAAATAAGTGTATTTTACAGTTTTTCGATCTGATATTCATTTCGCGAAATATCGCGGGATTCGTATTTAAAATATTAAATTTACCCCCCACCCCTCTCCGTGGGAAGTCGTGTTTGGTATCATTCGATAGATTTTAAAAAAATATTGAGCACATATTTTTTAGTTTTTCGATCTGTCATTCACTTCGCGAAATATTCACTTTTTTCTTGTGAAATTTTGGGACCCGCCCATTTCGTTACGCCCGGCTCAAATCGTCAGATTTTTTAAATATATACTCTTTTGCAGGTACTTAACTTACCTTATCTTAATCTGACCATTTCGAGTTTTTTTAAGGATAGATTTTTTTTTTCGGGCCCCCCTAACGAACTCCCCTGTGTAAAGAGCCAATATATGGTAGAGATACATCTGCAGGGTACCAGGTTTCTCCCCATATGATAATCTGACGCGCTCGAGTAACTGCAAAAATCCCCGCTTGGGCTCCCCTACCATTATGCAAAATCTATTAAGTCGATTTTAATGAAATTTGGTACACGGTTTAAGTATGTTACAAAGAATTTCCTAAGCGAATTACTAAGGTTCTAAGTACCACCGAAGTGGTTAAAAACATTGAATAACAACAGGCATATTTTGCCCCCTTATTTTGTATTTATTGCTATATTGCAGAAAAGGTAATAAGTTAAGACATTTTTGACCAGTCGGATATCATACAAAATTCAATTATCTTTATTTTATTTCTGTACGACTTTGTTCCAAAACGAATCGTTTTAAAGTTATAAGCAAAGAAACAGAAAAAAATCGACGTTTTTCGAATTTTTAAATATTTTATTTTTTTTATTAATGTTCCGGGCATATTTGAGAAGGAGCATAAGTAAATTATTATTAACGAAGTTATCACCTTACTTTATCTGCAAAAATTCGAATGCCACCTTTCACATCCAAAAATAGACGTTTTTTCACAGATCCTTACGGGTCTATAATAAAAGAGTTATCATAATTGAAATAACTGAAAATAATGTTGTATATCCATAATTAAAAAAAATTCAACTTTTTTTTAATTAGAAAGATGAAATGGCATATTAGAATATAGTTCTTAATTCCAAACAACTTTTCATTACAACAATTTTTAATATTTTGAATAATAAAGCTATTTTTTCTCTTGAGTAAAATTCATATTTTTTGACATAATATCTCGTATACGACTTAAAAAAAATGAACTGATGGTTCTATTTTTAATTTAGACCATGCACAACTTTTCACGTTGACGAACAGAACGTCTATAGTCGTCTAATTTCCATTGATGTAATGTGACACAACGTCTATATACGTTGAATTTTTCCCTATTCTACTTTGCAAAATACATATAGTGTCACAACACTTGCTTATACATTTGACGCAGTGTCCGTCAACGTGTTAATTGGACACACTGTACAAAACAATTATTGTTATTGTTTAAACAAATAATAAACAATTAGCGGCAAAATCTGTGAGTAGAACTTTTTACTTTAACATGTATATAAACTAACAAAAAAAGTTTTAGAAAAAGATAATCTTGTTTGAATTGCTCCGAAACAATGCATCTTTTCGTTCTATCTTGACTCTTCTAAAATGCTTCGTATAGATTGCTGAATAGAATTGGGCTTCTTATAACAGGCAATATGACGACTTATATACACATATAAGGATCTCGTAGAACAGTCGTATTATTTAAACGTAAATTAAAACATGGCAACATCGTCGGGCTTCGTATAATGCGTAATCCATATACACTGTGAACGCGTTTATACGAGTGGGCTTCGTAAGACTGTAGGAATAAGACAGTGCTACAATCCCCTTACCCCGTAAACCGCGGGCTTCCATTCATCGGCAGGTTGTAGCGGGCTTCCTATCATTTGTGAGCCATATATATATATATATATATATATATATATATATATATATATATATATATATATATATATATATATATATATATATATATACATCCCGCTATCATTATGTCATCTTTTCATGTTGCAGTCATTTGGCATCACTAAGAAATACTATCATTTTCGAATTTTAATTCGTGTATGTTTGTTGAGCGCATTTTTTAATGCCCTGTATCGTTCTCAGTTTTCTAAAATTTTGATTTTAAAAATTTAAATTATATACAAAAATTTTTACACTTCACAGCCATTTTGACTTCCACCACATAAAAATGTGTATTTGCGGTGTATTTGCCGTCAATCGATGTTGCCACGAGTTAAAAATATCGAGCGTTTGAGGCCAGGTAGAAAAGGTATATTATAAACTATTTATAAAAGGTGGGTTCTTTACCTGTTCGGCTGGTAAGGGTCCAAATATTTTACGAGTTGAATTGTGTTGATTTTATTTCATCTGTTAAATTATAATTTTCTCATAACGACTTAAAATATTTGTTTGAAAAATTAATTTTGTGTCATTCCATTTCAAATCACTCAATTTTGGAGCAAAAAAAAATTTGGACCTCCGATTTGTCTGAAAATTAGTATATAGCTTCTGCGGGACGTACAAATAAGATATTTAAGGTCAAAAAATCTTCTTCTTCTTTTTTTCTCAAAATGTTATTTTATTCGATTTTACAGTGATTTGGTGTTTATTTATACAAATTTCCATTTTCTCTCGTGAAGTATCAATGGAAAACATAATATTTTAATAGAAGGGACTCAAAAATGTCATTATATGGCAATATAACAAGTTACTTTGATTCAAAACAAGCTTTTGATCAAATTTTATAGTGTAGAAAACGTTAAAATACCGTTTTTTTTTACATTTTTCTCCATTCCCAAAATGCATCATAATCGATTTGGCTGAAAATTTGCCCACAGATAGACAAAACATAGGACTTTAAGTGGTCATAAGGATTTGAATTATATTACAATACCCAAAAAGTTACATGCAATATTATAGTCAAAAATATAGGCGTCTACTGTAAGTAAAATTAACTCGAAAATATCGACCTCACGACAAAAATTTTTAAAAAGAAATTGTAATAATTGTAAATACGATTTATTTGGAACAATTTCAGTACCTTCCATTTTTGTCGAAAAGTTAAAAATGGCGGAGATATTGAGCAAAACAGGTTCTCCTTTAAAATCAAGATGGCCGCTAACGTAACGGAGGAATTCATTCGCGATTTTAAATTTAGGCTACTATTGACTCCCTTAAAGATCAGAAAAATAAATTTCTGTGCAGCTTGGCATTCAAGGTCAAATGCTATCCCGACTGGACTAATATATACTTTTGAGTATGATATTACTGCATGTAACGTTTTTGGTATTGTAGTATAATTCAAATCCTTCTAACCACTTAAAGTCCTATCTTTTAGCTATCTGCGGGAAAATTTTTAGCCAAATCGATGATGATGTATTTTGGGAATGGAGGAAAATGTAAAAAACGGTATTTTAGCGTTTTTTACACTATAAAATTTGATTAAAATCTTGTTTTGATTCAAAATAACTTGTTACAATGCCATATAATGACATTTTTGTGTCATTTTTATTAAAATATTATGTTTTTCATTGATACTTTACGACAGAAAATGCAAATTTGTTTAAATAAACACCAAATCACTGTAAAATCGCATAAAATAACATTTTGAGAAAAAAAGAAGAAGAAGATTTTTTGACCTTAAATATCTTCTTTTTACGTCCCGCAGAAGCTATATACCAATTTTCAGACAAATCGGAGATCCAAATTTTTTTGCCTGAGTGATTTGACATGGAATGTACCTTTTACATTTTCATTTAATTTACTTACGGTTTTTGTTCAGAATTTTGAAGAAACGCTTGGTTTGACATAAAATTTGGGACACGCATAGCTAATATGTTAAAGAAAAAAAGTGATATTGTGCCGATATGTGCTTTTGATCTGGAGGTGAGTTTCGTCCGTTATCGGGGATGAAAACAAATACGTTCAAATAAGTCCGGAATTGGATAAACTGACTAATTCTAAGCAACTTCTATTTTATAGAGTTTTTCACTAAGTCAATACTTTTAGAGATATTTGCGAGTGAATATGTTCATTTTTCAACAAAAAAAAAACATGTTTTTAGATGGTTTTTCGCAAATAACTCAAAAATTAGGTACCTACTTTATTGAAAAAAAAAAAATAGCAAATAGCAAATATAGCTTATAGAAAAGTGAAAAAATGGTATATGTGTCAGGTCTGTAGACCCAGTAGAAGCAGAGTTATTGCTAAACTTTGTTTTAAAACCAAGAGGAGTAGGTAAACTAACCCTAATAGCACACGACGTCCTCTGGACGTCCAAAATAGGTCCCTTTGTGGTCCTAACGTCCATGGACTATAAATGGACGTTCTTTGGACGTCCGGCGTTGGACGTCCTTCGGTGGACTAAATATGTACTTTCTTCGGACGTCCGACGTTGGACGTCCTTCGGTGGACTAATTATGTACGTCCTTCGGACGTCCGATGTTGGACGTCCTTCGGGTAGAATAAATATGAACGTCCTTTGGACGTCCGTACTGGACGAAATACGGACGTTTGCTGATCGTCCATATTCGACATATTATACGAATTACGGGATAAAATAGCAAAATAATTCAATAAAATATTAACTTAATTATGTTAATAAAATAGTTTACATCGAAAAGATAATTATATTTAATTCAAAATTGCGCAGTTTAATATTCTAAACATGTTTTTGTTTTTTTTTTGTAAAGTGTGAAAATCTTTTTGTAAATTATTTGTTACAATGTTTTATTATTCTAGTTACCAAGATGACATAAGTTTGCTAATTAATTCTAGTAAGCAAAAATATAATTTTTATCAATGTATCTGTACTAAAAATGAATCTTAAGAGCATCTTTTTGAAGTTGAATATACGTGTCCGTGCCCAAAATAGGTCCAGTCTTAGTTCTAATGTCTATGGACTATAAATGGATGTCCTTTGGACGTCCGACGTTAGACGTACTTCGGGTGGAATAAATATGAATACGGTGGACTAAATATATACGTCCTTCGGACTTCCGATGGTGGACGTCCGATGGTGGAATAAATACGAACGTCCTTTGGACGTCCGTACTGGACGAAATACGGACTTTTTGTGGACGTCTGAAAATCACCCCCACTAACGATAGGCGATAGATTTTCGATTCACCCACCGATATCAGTTCGAAGTTGGAGAGTTGATCTCTCAGTCGTTGTCGTCGTTAGGGCTCCCGCGTAGAGTTTTATTCATTAACCACTGATTTTCATAATGTAAGAAATTATATTATATATGAATTAAAGTATAATATACTTATACATATACTATATATTACGTAAAACTATGAAGACGCTGTTTCACAACATAACACAGAGTCCGACCGCCTCATCGGGCCATTTAGAGCATCAATGCATAAGCCCATCCAATGGATTATTATGTGCCCCTTTGACATAGGCGCACACCATTTTATCTACCACCCTGAGGATTCCTGCTCCTGGAGTTTTTCTGAAGTGCCGAAACAGTCTATGTTCCTGATTCCTCGATCAGATGAGGAGTTTTCGGAGCCATCAACCCCAGACAGCTACTGGAGCTCCACGTTGCAGCCAGTCACTTCTTGGTAAGTGAACGCCAAAGAGGAAGCATTCAGACTCTGCTGCTACAACCGTCTGGACATAGCCTATCGATCCCTGATGGCCTAGAGGACAAACTCACCGAGAATGATGGAAAAAACCACCAGCCAGGACAACTGGTATCCAAACATTGGTATTATTTACGTTTTTTATTACATTTGCATATTTTTTCATGCTCTTTGATATATATTTCTTATTCTTTCTGGTATATTTTTCATACATTTTTCAATCTTATGGGTGTTTGGTAAAAAATAGGCCATAGCTTAACCTTGGATTACTGAGCTTAAAATAGGTCGATTTAAGCTAACTTACTTTAGTAGGTACGAAAGATGATAATAACCGACATACAGGGTGTCAAATTTAAACTTTTATTTTATTCTTGATTATTTCCTGGGCATTACATCAATTTTGGTGTTGAAATTAGATTTCTTGTCCCAAAAAAACCCCGCTTACCAAATTTCGTGATATTATCCCATGTTTGTTAGGAAATATTCAAGAATAAATAAAATAAAAGTTTAAATTTGACACCTTGTATTTCGGTTATTATCAACTTTAGTACTAACGTAAGTTAACTTGAATCGACCTATTTTACCCTCCGAAATCTAAGGTTAATCTATGGCCTATTCTTTACCAAACACTCTGTATAAGTACATATTTGTATTCTAGCCAATCTTTTTGATTTTCTATAAAGTATAGACTTCCTTGAATTTTGAATTACAATTGTTAAAGGAAAGTTTCGCTACCGCGGTCGGCTTTTGTTCGTCTTAACTTATTACCTCTACCCATAAAGTTCTTTTGTCAAACAGATTGGGTTGGTTATTGTACCTAGTAAGCAAAAAGTATTTATCTCAGTATTTTATAATCTATTAATAATATTGAATTATCTAAAGACAGAAAGCGAAGGCGGATGAAAAAAAATTAGACAAAAGTTGAATGATTATTATAATATTATAATATAATATTACACTATACAGTGAGCACGTAAAGGTTGGAATAAATTCATTTTCTCGAGAATGGACGATTTTGGAAAAAAATCCTGAAACATGTCAATTTTTATTTTTAAATTACGACTTTTTGGCATATATATTATACTAGTGACGTCACCCATCTGGGCGTGATTACGTCATCGATGAATTTTTTAAATGAAAATAGGGATCGTATAATAGCTCATTTGAAAGGTAATTCAATTCTCTATTCAGTAATATAAACATTAACATAATTATTTATACAGGGTGTCCAAAAAAAATTTTTTTGAATTAATTTAATTGACATAAAGAGAAGAATGTGCGTAATTTATTTAATTCAAAATACATTTTACTGCTATCAGAAGACAACAAAAAATGTTTATTTGGCAAATAAATATTGTTTTTGGCTTAAATTCAATATTAAAGCAGCCACCCACCAGCCTCGTGACAGTTTGAATATTTAATTTAAGCGAAAAGCCATGAATATTTTTCAAATAAACATTTTTTTGTTTTCTGAGAGCAGTAAAATGTATTTTGAATTAAATAAATTACATACATTCTTCTTTCCATGTCAATTAATTTAATCAAAAAAAAATTTTTTGGACACCCTGTATAAATAATTATGTTAATGTTTATATTACTGAATAGAGAATTGAATTATCTTTCAAATAAGCTATCACACGACTCCTATTCTCATTTAAAAAAATCATCGATGACGTCATAACGCCCAGATGGGTGACGTCACTAGTATGATATATATGCCAAAAAGTCGTAATTTAAAAACAAAAATTGACCTGTTTCGGGATTTTTCTCCAAAATCCTCCATTCTCAAAAAAAATGAATTTATTCCAACCTTTACGTGCTCTCTGTATAATAAGTATACATAGATAGAATATCTTCTTTTTAAGAAATTATCCATTATCTCCAAATGAGCAAGGTGTCGATTTGAAATAATATGTATATGTATAATATAGAGCCCATTACGCACCACCTTAAAAATTGAGCATTTTTGATGTCTCGAATTTCCTAAACCAGTTGTCCCATCTAAGTGATTTTTTTTATAATATTATAGCCTAGGCTATAGGTTACCTCCTTAAGCTTGTCATGCACGGGGAGCTATATACTGTAATATATATTATATCACATCGCTCTCTATAGTAATGAGTGAGCCTGCACACACGGAACCATTAGTTCCGTGTCTCCAGGCTCACTCATTTCTATAGGGAGTGATATGATATAATATACATAATATATTACAGTATAGCTCCCCGTTCATGACAAGCTTAAGGAGGTAACCTGTAGCCTAGGCTATAATATTATAAAAAAAATCACTGAGATTGGACAACAGGTTTAGGAAATTCGAGACATCAAAAATGCATCATTTTAAGGTGGTGCGTTAATTTCTTGGAGAAGTGTAATTGTAATTTAATGTAAATAATGTAATATGCAATAATTGTAATTTAATATAAGATGTAATATAAGTTCCTTAAAAAATGTATTTTTTATTTCCCACAATACATTCTCCACAGGTCTAAATATCGTCGCTAGACGTCCACCGAACGTCCTCTCAGGACGTTAGATGGACGTTCGGCAGCACGACATTGGACCAAACTGGGACGTCCTATGAAGTCCGTATACGTCCGTATAAAGGACGTTCCTCGGACGTAAACGGACGTCCTTAAAGTCCGTGAAGGACGTAATATGGACGTCCATTGGACGTCCTTGTGCTATTAGGGTAAAAATACAGATTCACACCCAAGAAAGTCACTAGAAATATCTTCAGATACATCTTCTTTTTTGGTTGATCATATCGGCCTTTGACGGTAATATTGACTAAAAATCTAAAAATAAAAGGAATAACGCAGAAAATGCAAAAATCGCTGATAAAATAAATAAACTAACCTATGAAATGCCAATAGTGTTAAAATTTTATAAATGTCATTATTGTCAAAATTTGATATGAGTAAAATTGCCTGAGGTTGTACCAATTACAAACAAGGTTTACGGCGCGGGAAATTTGAATTACTCCTCTTGGTTTAAACACAGACTATAGTGAAAAATAAGCTCTTATATGTCAAATTCCAAATCGAATATTTTAACGTGAAATAAAAAAAATGAAACACTTTTCTGGGAAAACTTATTACAACTTTTTTAAAGTGTTTAAGAAAACGTTTATTTTTATTTTTTTAAAAAGTTTCTAGCAGCAAGAGTAAGCAAGTTACGCTCAAAATACAGTTGTTCCTTATTTTTTGGTTAAGAATATCGTAAAAATCTCCCTCTAATTAACAGCCCAAATGGAATTAATCGTTACCACTTCACAAGTAACTTTATGTATTGTTTGTGTTTGTAAGTTTCATCAGTTCAAAGTGCTTATTTGTGAAAAAATTTGGTTTTAAAGTAAATTTTAAATCTTTAATTTTGAAAAAAAAGACTTTTTTCAAAATAACTTTAAAATTATTAGTGATACCAAATATCTTAAAAAGTAAAAAATGTAGATTTTGCTTTTTTAAATATTTGGGATTTTTTGATTTTCTGGAAGACAAAACTTGGTTAAGATATGGCTGTTTAAAATTTGCATATACATACTTGTGACTAGTGATTCGTTCGAGCCCTTTCAACAAAACCCCTTTCAAAAATAAGCATTTTTAACCAATGCAACTTACAGATCATATACAGGGTGTCCCCGAAAATAGTGCGTTCCTTAAAGGTATAGATAGAAAGCACAATGTAGAGCAAAAAATTCTTATAATATTTTCAGCCGTTTAAAACTTTTATAGAACAAAATTTGCTTAGAATTAGAATTAGTCAGTTTATCCACTCCCGGACTTATTTTGAACGTATGTTTTTTCACCCCCAAGAAGGGGTAAAAGTCACATCCAGGACAAGAGAACATATCGGCATAATCTCATTTTTTCTTTGGCATTTTAGCTACGTGTGTGCCAAATTTCATGTCAATCCAAGCGGTTCTTTAAAATCTGGAGGTTTTGCGATATTTTACCGTGAGTGAATGGAATGATTGCCGTTGTCACTTTTAGATAAGAAGTCATTATCACAATGACATAGTCAGGTTAACTGAATTATATAATTATTGTTTTTATTATTAAATGTGAAAACCTAGAATTATCCATATCTGTCCGTCAATAAACACAACTCCTCTGTTAGTAGGACAGAAAGAATGACAAATAAGGTGTCAAATGAAAGCCTATAACCAAAATATGATATTACATGTGAGAAGTTTGACCTCGGACTGGCGGTTCCAGAGTTGCAACCGAAAGTACTGTTTTAAATTCGTCGAAATAGTACATACTATTATTCAACGCGACTAAGAAAGACCAGAACAAATACATACTTCCGGTTTCATGCCTGTCTGTTCGTCCATGTCTGTCGGTGAACAAAATTTATCCGTCATATCAACTGACAAAAAGTTACACGAAGAGTTCAAATATCGACTGCCGGTTCAACTTCCGGTCACTTTGGGTGAAAAATTAGAACTTACGATGTCCAATTGCTTGTTACAATTTTTTTATAAGTGTTCTACTCTATCTATTCTGACTTTTTCTATAACTTACTTAGATCACATATAATTTAATACAGTTTTGATGTCAGGGGCTTCAAAATTTATGTGGTGAGTTCCGGTATGTGATGAATGAAAAACGACTCCATAAGCAGAAGAAAAAAGTGTTCTTTAAAGTGTTCTCAAGACCTAAGACAATACATCGACTCACAAGAGCGTTGTCACAGTAGCAAAAATTCGAGTTGGGGTTCGAATTACTTTCTCATGCGGCTTAGTCTCCTGACTTGGCCCCCTCCGATTATTAAGTGTTCCCAAATCTGAAGAAATGACTCGTAAATAAAGAAATCAGCTGAGATAATTGAAGAAAAAAATAACTATTTTTCAGAGCTTTCAGAATCGTATTATGCGCACGGCATTGACATAAAAAATTTGTAAAACCGTTAAAATCGCTGTATTGAACATATTGAATAAAATTAAAGAATTTTCATGAAAACATGTTTTTCTTGAAAATATGTCTACTTTTATAGGACGCACTTCAGCAGTTCATAAAAAAACTTACAGACTTTCTAATGCTTTATGCTAAGTAGCAAAAATAACAAAAATTTTATTACTCATGAAGAAGATCAAGCAGCTAAATTTAAAGTAAAATCATTAGATGGCATATAAATAGATATGGAATAATGGAATAGAAGTTGATATCCACTTCTGAACCCACCTCAGAAGAAGTGGACGAAATAGAGTAATTGGGAGTCCTTCAAAGGTCACCTGAGCACTCAGAACCTAGTACCATTGCATGCAGCTGCGATAATATTAAAGAGAAACCCGACAAAAGAATTGAGAGGGAACTCTGGACCAAATATCAAAAACCAGTGTAACCTAACACTTCCAGCTTCATATTAATAATAGAAAATCACCGAAAGACAAATATGTAATGTAAAGAATTAATATCTCAATATTCCGGTCTACTAAACAATAACGACTGGAAAAACATTAAAGTCGTTATTCAAGTCGTATATTCAAAAAATAAGACAAGTAGAGTAATAAATGGATAATTAAAAATTGCGAGAAACAGTGCAAGAAAATTATTTGATAGACCCGAAGACAAAACAAAAATTAATGTGCTAAATAAAAGTATTGATTCGTTACTGCAGAACTAGAACTGTTATATGGAGCTATACTAGTCTGGATCGGTGTAAATTAAATGAGAAAGAAAATAATATAATAAACACACTTTAAGAGCAGATAGAGAAAATATATGGATTATCAGAAGGTTCAAACGGCAGAATTATCAACGATAAACAAGAAACAGTCAACGAGATAATGATTCTGGACCAACTGTTTTATTATAATTAGGGGTACGGAATTTTCGTTTTTACGAAATAGATGCGAATTTCGGCGAAATTTTGAACATAAATGCGATAAATGTGAAATATGGAGTTTTTGTTTATTTCCGCGAAATACCTGCAGGTGCCCAACTCGCCCGTAAATAAGTAGGTAGTTACGTAGTAAATAAGGCATGGAAAGATTTTACGGAAAGTTTTCTATTGTACATAATTTTTGAAAGGTTGTTTATTTTTCTAACACGTGTTGAAACAGAAGGAACTTTCATTGTTCATCACTAAATAGATAAAGATAAGATAAGGAATTGATATTTTTCAATGTTGATTCTTTGAGAAATATAAATAATCCGACTGTTGTTATCTGCATTTCGGTCTTTTGTATTGGTAAAAATCTAAGTAGGAATAAAAGTCGGCTAATTCTTATTTTCTAAACATATAAATTAGTCAAACAGGACAATCAGTGCTCATTCCGTCAATTTTTATTAAGAACATGGTCTATCAAAAAAGTTTCCATAGTAACATAAAGTTACTTAAAGTATCCCCTAAAATGGGACGCCCTAAAACAATTTTGAGTGATCGAGTCAAAGAATTTGCAACAGATGACCTATATCTGTGTGACACAAGACACAATTGCTACACAGTGCAGTGTTCCGTCATTTGCTAAAGCAGCATTACAGAGCATTTGGAGTCCAACGAACAGCGTAGACGCAGAACGATTCTTCAGCACATATAATATTGTAGTGACAGATCGAAGAACAGCTCTTAAAGAGTCGAATGTCGAAATTACAACGATGTTAGCTTTTAATTAATGTTTTCTGTTGTTTTATTCGTAGTTAAAAATAAATGCGAAATTTTGTAATTATAAAAAAAGTAAATGCGAAATTCATGTTTTTGTTTGCGAAAATTCCGTACCCCTAATTATAATTAGTTATAAAATAGCTTCAATGGGGAAAAGCTGTAAGCTTAGACCAAACACCAGTAGGGGGCATCCAATTAATTGAGGAAAAAAATTAAATGTATAACAATATTCACTTCATTTACTGAAAAGGCATTGCCCCGCAAGAATGGTTGAAATCACAATTAATAGCCCTACAAAAAGACAAGCGCTTAAAAGTGATAAGACCATTGAACAATAAGCATGTAAGCTACCTTTTAAACACATTCTCAAAAATTATCCATAACACAAGGATTGTTAGGAAATTCTTTTATAGACTTCAGGCAACAAATTCTCCTGATCATGTTTAAAAAACGTACGGAATGTACTAAATAAAAAAATATATTTTTATCATTTAAAAATATATACCCTTATACTATAACATAATTCTAACGTTGAATATATAATGCTTTCCTGTGGAGTATACAAAGGATGATCCTGTTTTTCCCGCACGCTGCCTTGTTTAGTCTTCTTTGTCGTTTAATTCGTTAAATTCTATCCTCTTATGTCACGGCTTCAGGAAGCAGTGGATATATGCAGTGAACGGGAGGCCTATGTCGAACAGTGACCGAACGGAGCCTTTTCGCGTTTATCATGTAGAGAAGTCACTTGTCAAAAACTGGACATATGTAATCGTATTCAATTTGTTAAATACTGTCACATAATATGTCATACACCTCTGTGCGTTAATCCATTTTATTTCTACAATTTTAAGGTGCTATTACATGCCGCCATTTTGATTTGTCTACAGTCGCATTCTGCCCGTTAAATCCCATCGTTTGAGGCGCTGTACGTCACGATTGGATCAATTGTAGCGAAGCTGCATGACCCTTTTAACATGTTGCTGTATTTGATTGTTCTGTGCCATTTTATATTATTTGTCAAATACTATTATTTGAGGTGCTGTACATCACGATTGGACCAATAGGACCGTAGATACAAGACTAAGGCCCTTTTGACATGCTGCTGTATTTGATTTTTCTATGTCATTGTATTCTATTTGACAAATCCAGTTATTTGAGGTGCTGTACTCCACGATTGGACCAATAGGAGCGAAGATACGTAAATAAGGCCCTTTTAGCATGTTGCTGTAATTTATTATTCTGTGTCATTGTATTCTGTTCGTTTAACCCTATCATTTGAGTTGCTGTATGTCACGATTGGACCAATAGGACCGAAGATACAAAACAAAGGCCCTTTTGACTTGTTGCTGTATTTGATTTGTTTGTGTCAAATTTGATTCTATTTATGAAGTCCTATTATTTAAGATGCTGTACGTCACGATTGGACTAATAGGACCGAAGATACGCTACTAAGGCCCTTTTGACATGCTGTTGTATTTGATTTTTCTATGTCATTGTATTCTGTTTGTCAAATCCTATCATTTGAGGTGCTATACATCACGATTGGACTAACAGGACCGAAGATACATAACTAAGGCCTTTTTGACATGCTGCTGTGTTTTGATTTTTCTGTGTCATTGTCTTCTATGATGCCTAAGGCATGTCTATGATATGCCTTATTTTTAAACAAAACAAGTAATTGGACTTCGTAAGTCCTAGGTTTTCACCCAAAGTAATCGAAAGTAGAACTGGAAGACGATATTTGAATTTTACGTGTAACTTTGCGTGGATTGATATACGAATTTACTAATTTTGAGTCATTTTTACTAAACTTTGACATTTGTCACCTCATTTGTAATTCTACCCGGTATAATGGCGAAGGAGTTATATTGGCGGTCGTACGAACCGACAGAAAGATTGCCTAGGTCAAATATCTCACCTTTAGTACCATCCTTGGATTATAAGCTTTCATTTGACACCTCATTTATCACTCTAGCTGGTATAATGATGGAGGAGTTATATTCGCGGTCGTACGAACCGACGGAAAGACAGCCTAGGTCAAATATCTCACCTTTAGTACCATCCTTGGATTATAAGCTTTCATTTGACACCTCATTTGTCATTCTACCTGGTATAATGATCGAGGAGTTATATTCGCGGTCGGACAGACCGATGGACAGACCGCCAAGGTCAAATATCTCACCTTTAGTACCATCCTTGGATTATCAGCTTTCATTTGACACCTTATTTGTCATTTTACCTGGTATAATGACGAAGGAGTTATATTCCCGGTCGTACGGACCGACGGAAGGACAGCCTGGGTAAAATATCTCACCTTTAGTACCATCGTTGGATTATAATCTTTTATTTGACACCTCATTTATCATTCAAGCTGGTATAATAATGGAGGAGATATATTCGCGGTCGGAGGGGCCGACGCACAGACCGCCTAAGTCAAATATGTCACCTTTAGTACCATCCGTGGATTATAAGCTTTCATTTGACACCTCATTTGTCATTCTACCTGCTATAATGACGGAGAAGTTATATTCGCGGTCGTACGGACCGACGGAAAGACAGCCTAGGTCAAATATCTCACCTTTAGTACCATCCTTGGATTATAATCTTTTATTTGACACCTCATTTATCATTCAAGCTGGTATATTAATGGAGGAGTTATATTCGCGGTCGAAGGGGCCGACGCACAGACCGCCTAAGTAAAATATGTCACCTTTAGTACCATCCTTGAATTATAAGCTTTCATTTGACACCTCATTTGTCATTCTACCTGGTATAATGATCGAGGAGTTATATTCGCGGTCGGACAGACCGACGGAAAGACAGCCTAGGTCAAATATCTCACCTTTAGTACCATCCTTGGATTATAGTCTTTTATTTGACACCTCATTTATCATTCAAGCTGGTATAATAATGGAGGAGTTATATTCGCGGTCGGAGGGGCCGACGCACAGACCGCCTAAGTAAAATATGTCACCTTTAGTACCATCCTTGAATTATAAGCTTTCATTTGACACCTCATTTGTCATTCTACCTGGTATAATGACGGAGGAGTTATATTCCGGGTCGTACGGACCGACGGACAGACCGTCTAGGTCAAATATCTCACCTTAAGTACCATCCTTGGATCATAAGCTTTCATCTGACACCTCATTTATCATTCAAGCTGGTATAATGATGGAGGAGTTATATTCGCGGTCGGACAGACCGACGGACAGACCGCCAAGGTCAAATATCTCACCTTTAGTACCATCCTTGGATTATCAGCTTTCATTTGACACCTCATTTGTCATTCTACCTGGTATAATGACAAAGAAGTTATATTCGCGGTCGTACGGACCGAAGGAAAGACAGCCTAGGCCAAATATCTCACCTTTAGTACCATCCTTGGATCATAAGCTTTCATCTGACACCTCATTTATCATTCAAGCTGGTATAATGATGGAGGAGTTATATTCGCGGTCGTACGAACCGACGGAAAGACAGCCTAAGTCAAATATCTCACCTTTAGTACCATCCTTGGATTATAAGCTTTCATTTGACACCTCATTTGTCATTCTACCTGGTATAATGATCGAGGAGTTATATTCGCGGTCGGACAGACCGACGGACAGACAGCCAAGGTCAAATATCTCACCTTTAGTACCATCCTTGGATTATAAGCTTTCATTTGACACCTCATTTGTCATTCTACCTGGTATAATGACGGAGGAGTTATATTCGCGGTCGTACGGACCGACGGAAAAACAGCCTAGGTCAAATATCTCACCTTTAGTACCATCCTTGGATTATAAGCTTTCATTTGACACCTCATTTGTCATTCTACCTGGTACAATGACGGAGAAGTTATATTCGCGGTCGTACGGACCGACGGAAAGACAGCCTAGGTCAAATATCTCACCTTTTGTACCATCCTTGGATTATAAGCTTTCATTTGACACCTCATTTGTCATTCTACCTGGTATAATGATGGTGGAATTATATTCGCGGTCGGACAGACCGACAAACAGACCGCCAAGGTCAAATATCTCACCTTTAGTACCATCCTTGGATTATCAGCTTTCAGTTGACACCTCATTTGTCATTCTAGCTGGTATGTTGACGGAGGAGTTGTGATTACAGACAGACGGACGGACAGACGGACGTGGATAATACAAAGTTTTCACATTTTTTCAAAATTGGGTGAAAACAACATGATGCCAGAATGATTTGTTGATGAAAATAATATATACATTCTCAAGTTGCCTATTTTTCGGTGTGGATAATATTATATTCAACAGTGATGCCAAATTTCTGATGCCAAAATGATTGATAATGAAAGTGGGATATACGTTTTCATGTATATAGCGGCAGCGACAAAACGGTAAAACACTGAACTAAATGTATATAATATTTTCACTGTACCATCATTTTGGACTCAAACATTTTATGGAATAAACTTATATAACTTAGTAAGGGATAAACAAAGAAAGCTGATATATTAAAGTAACATCAAGAAGTCAATTCTCTAACTACAGAGTTGATTAGACTTCTGGTAACAAGTGCAGAAAAAAAGTTATTAAGGTAGTGTAAAGTGGCATCGATATACAGATGCCACTTTGCAAGACGATGCCAAATCGATGGTAAATGCATAATGTATCGATGCCAAATTGATAGTAGGATGTATATATATATATATATATATATATATATATATATATACATTCATTTATAGTACAATCCTGAGCCTTCGATAGTAAAACTTAAACACAAACCTGAACCACGTTAACCATCCTGAACCTGTATATTGGTTCAGGATAGTTTTCCTTTTATAACTGACATATATTTTGAAACTTACAATATAAATAATTTTTTTAAACTAGTGGTGTCATCAGCGGACAAAACTGATTAACTTTCAATTCAATATGCCATTTGGAATCCGAGAGAAACCTGTTTGTAGTATGGTTCAGCATTGTATCTTTTAGTTCAGACATTTGCCACTTTGGCGCTGGAAACAATTTCACGAATATACATGATCTTTATGTATATATCACAATTAATACCATCCTGATCCATACCATGTGGCAACATTGCTTTGTCGTAATTTTGTGTAAAGATTCGGCGAATTCTATTTTTAGCCTGACAGATTTGTTAATAGGTATATATTATATTCTTTAGTTTTGTAACTTTGCAACAGTCGTTTGTTTTGGTTCAGGAATGTCGCTGTGTGCGCTCGATTTAAAAGTGAATATGAATAATAAAGGACGTTGTAAATTGATGGTTGATATGTGTTTATAAGTTAGGTAAAGTTAAGTTATACAGAAGGGATTAAAATAAATTCTCACTTTGAGAAAAAGGGTTTAAGGATTAAATGGATATTAAATTTCTAGAGAAAACATAACAGAAAATTTAAATCTTATTTAACAAAACAAAAACAACTTTGACATTTATTAATGTCAAAGGAACAAAATTGAGAACAAAAAAAATTGAAGAAAATTGCTCCATGGGAAGCCGAGAAAATGCATCTTTTTTAACGTATACCGATTTTGAACGTTGACATTCCATTTTCTCCAACCTGATGTTTTATTGAAATTTTGGTATTTTTGGTATTTTTCACTCGTAATACCGATAGTTTTTATTATTATAATATATGTTATGTCTTTTGACGATATGAAAATTTGTGCGGAGAAAGAGAACCGAAATAGAAAGGTGATGATTCGAAAATTTACCATCCTATTATGTATATCTTCGCCGTACATGCCGGTCAACTACATACCGGTTGTATCTGAGGAACCACGCATTGCAATTAAACAGTTTTTCTTTTAAAAGAAGCGTCCTGCCGCTTTCTTTCCAAGACCGTTTTCATAATTTAATTTAATTTAATATTTTCCGAGATATTATATTTGTTTATAAGGCAAAAAATTGTTTATAATTTTAAAATATTCCTAAGGCCGCTCAAATAGTCCAATTTCAATTCTGTAAAGTACATTAGATAGGTATAGTGCCATTTTATACAAAATTCATAGTTATTCTTATGCATCATAATTATTGTGGTTATTATGGCGACCCGAATCGGCTTCTGGAAATAAAGTCGATACCAAAAGAGCTTTTATATCACTAAGTTATTTAATTATTGATAAATAATTACAAACCTAAAATTTTAGTTGAAAATTAAAAATTTTCTTGAAAAAAACCCGC
Source organism: Diabrotica virgifera virgifera (assembly GCF_917563875.1). NCBI lineage: Eukaryota > Metazoa > Arthropoda > Insecta > Coleoptera > Chrysomelidae > Diabrotica > Diabrotica virgifera. The sequence continues at coordinate 157,397,699 of NC_065444.1, read as the reverse complement.
ATTTACCGAAAAAAAATTTCGTCGAAGTAAATCGAGAAAAATCTGTCTGCAGAATTTCATTAGGGTGAATTTTTATTTGGGTGTTTTTGGTGTAAAGTTAAAATCTTTGGAGTTGTAGTGCAAAGATTGAAAAAAACACGATTTTCGGGCGCCATTTTGTTTATAGAAAAGTAGCACACTATCTGTGGACTTTGCGTACCTATATTATTAATATATAGGATCATAAGATTCGATTCCAGCAATAAAATTGCTGGTAAATAACTTTTCCCAAAAATTGCTTATTCTCCGATAATCTGCCCAGACTATTCTTGCAGTTCTCAAATTTAAGTATTCTACTAAGAAAGAGCCATCCACAAATATGTGAAGAATTGGTTGACAGCAAGCAGCGTGAGAACGATTCGTTAATACTTGAAGAAGTGGTTGATGGAGCGGATCACGCGAATAACGTTTCTTCAATACCATTTAAAAAAACCGGTTGAAAGAGAGAAGCGCGAGAAGGACGAATCCCTAATAATACAGAAACTCTTAAATTTTGATAGTAAACAAAAAAGTGAACATCAAGTGGAGAAGGAAAGTGAAAAGGGGCAACAGACAAGCAGCAGTTCTGTAGCTAAAAGGATATCATCTCTTGCTCTAGAAGAGAAGGTAATAACTCAATTAAATTACGATCATGATCATCATTCAACCCGGATCTATCCACTGTTGGATATAGGTCTCCCTCAGTATTTTCCATGCATTTCTGTTTTGTGCTGTTTGCATCCAATTTTTGTCGATCCGTTTTATTTCTTCAGACCATCTGGTTGGCGGACGACCTCTACTTCGATATGCTTCTTGTCTTGGTCTCCAGTGTATTATTTGCTGTGTCCATCTGTTATCCGACATTCTAGCTATGTGTCCAGCCCAGTTCCACTTTAGTATGGTATCCGTCACTCCTCTTCTCCGTCTTATCTCCCTGTTCGTAATTCGATTCCTACGAGAAATGCCTAACATTGAGGCTCTATTCCATGGCTTTAAATTACGATATAAGCAGTATAATATGGCATACAAAACAATTTGGTATTTTACGCTTTCCTAAACTCCAATAATTGTCAAACTAACAATCTGTGAGAAAGCCTATAACGTAAGGAAAGAAGCAGAATTGATTTTAATCCATTAGACATGACATACCCTGGTAACTTTGTTTTGTCGTTTACGGCTCGTAAGACGGTTTTTTGTGTCCAACAAAACAAACCAAACTTAGCTACATGTATAAAAAGCCTATCTGACAAGTCGTAAATGACGAAATAACTTGATCACAAGATTTTGTGTCTAATAAAGTTAAAATCAACTATGATTATTTTTTTAATGTTACTTTACTTAAATCTTTCCTATTTCTTTTAACGTGTTTGATTCATTGTACATTTTTTTAGCCATTTGTTGAAAAAACGTTGAGGAAAAATTACAAAGATCCAAGGGATTTTTGCTTCTATTGCGAAAAGGATGTACAATCTCATTTTGCTAGACATATTTCTAAATGGCACTCAAAAGAAATTGAGGTAGTTAAATATTATGTCATAAAGTTAATTTGAAAGACGATTGGCTTTGTCAAACTTAAGAAGGTAAATTTTATCGGAAATCGGGCAGACGCCGCATTAAGACCTGTTAAAGGACAAATCTTACTGATAAGTCGTCAAGTGCAGATAAATATCTACCGTGCAAGTATTGTTTGGGATACTATAAGAAAAAATGTTTACTTAGGCATACCAAAATTTGTCCGTCTAATAATTATGATAAGGATAATAATAGAAGACGAACGACCCAAAGCGACGGACAAACTACTTTGTTTCTACACCATTTTCTTAAACATGACGATTTATTAAAATCAAAAAAAATTTTCAGGATGCACGCAGATGACAAAAATATTATTGCCAAAAAAGATCCCTTAATTTGTCAGTATACATATTCGTACATAAAAGGCCGTCAAAGTAAAGGCAATATGGATTTGGTAAGAAAGAATATGCGAAGACTTGCAAAACTCTTACACTTTGCAAGACTAAAAAATCCAGAGATTAAGAAACTTGTAGGTATTCTTCGCCTAAAGAATTTTCAACTAATAATTTCTGGAGTTAATAAACTGGCAAAATATAATCCAGAAACAGAAAATTATGAGTCACCAACGTTGGCCATAAATTTTGGGACATTTATAAAGAAATCTTGCGACTTAGCAGATATTAATCTTGTTCAGATTGAGGACACAAGCGATGAGAGAAAAGACCTTAAAATATTGAAAAATCTTATAGAATCCCAATGGTGCAATTAAGTTTCTGCACAAGCATGTACCAATTTCAATCAGAATAAATGGAACAAGGAAGAACTTTTGCCGCTTACTAACGACCTCAAGAAACTTAACATTTTTTTGCAAACAACTGCAGAAGAATTATTTGACAAATTGAAATCAGATGAGTATGATTTTAAGACCTATAATTCATTAAAAGACACACTGTATGCGCAAGTCATTCTTCTTAACAGACGAAGACCAGCAGAGGTGGCTCAGCTAAAGATCCAAACGTTTAAATGTATTAATTTAGGGGGTGAAAATGATACCGAATTCGAAAAATGTTTTAACTCAAGCTGAAAAATGTTTATTAGAAACTTACAGTCGTTTTGTTATAAGAGGTAAGCGTGGAAGAGGAGTACCTATGTTGTTATCACTATCAATGAAAATTCATTTCGATTATATTTTACACTGTAGAAATAACTTTGTAATTGAAAGTGACTTTGTATTTCACACCACTGGAAGAGGATTTGTTGATGGAACTAAAATTATTCATAAATATGCCAACAAATGTCAGTTGGAGAGACCTGCGAGTATAACAGCAACAAAACTTCGAAAGCATTTGACCACCATTACTCAACTTTTCCAATTTTACAATAATGATATGGAGCAATTAAGCAAATTCATGGGACACACATTACAAACGCATTGCAATTATTATCCTTTGTCTGAAAAAGTATATAAAACTGCTAAAATTTCTAAACTTTTACTTTTAATGATGGAAGGAGCTGAAAAATACAAAGGTAAAACTTTAGACGAAATTGACATTAACTTACCTCCTCTCTCTGACGCGCAAGGTGAATAAATGGAAAATATATATTGGATGATAATCTAAACGCCGATTACCAGATTCCATCTACTTCAGCTAACTTAGATAATAATAAAGAACCACCAAAAAAGGGTCATTTAAAAAAGAAAATCTTTATTGATAGGAGACAACCATGGACAAAGCAACAAAAAAGCATTATCGCAGATTATTTTTCCGACCATATTAAAAACAGAAAGCCTCCTGTTGAGGTAGAAGTGCATCAACTTATATGAGTCTCGAGGTATTTATAGAAAGAAAATGCACAAGTATCAAAGCTGTCGTTTATAATATATGTATAAAGGAAAACTTAAATATTAAACACTATTTTTCAAATATTTTTTAGTTGATGTTTAATTTTTTTTCACTATTTTGAAAGACATTATTGTTTTATTTTTGATCTGTATCACATTATTCTTACGCTTGCAGGCAATTGAAATTGCCATTACTTAAGCTATAATAAATAATAAAATCAAGTAATGTACAAATGTACCTACTTTTGAGAATAAATTATTGTACCGAATACTTTCCTGATTTATTCCTTTTTTGTTAATTTGCATAAATTGCTGTCAACATAGGTACGTCATATTTTTGACATTCATTATAAGAACTGGAACCTGGAACGTATAGTTTATAGTAATATGATGCCATCGCTGTTAATTCGGTGGGACATAATATCGTTTTGCAATATTATGATGGGTTCGCCTTCTTTATGATATTCATTATGTGGGACGGATCTTTTGCAGTAATGTGATACCTTCGCCGACAAGTTTGTTACTGTTTAAAACCCTTTTTTAACTAATGAGTTTTATATTAGGTATTATTTTTAAATACTATGTAACGTTACTGTGCAATCCACTATGTATTTCATTTTTGCATTTTTAAACACTTGTTGTTGTTGAGATACAATCAAAACTTACGCCAACGAGTTTATCATTGTGTTTGATAAAAGAGGTTGCTTTAATTTCTTATATATAATACTTTATTACAATCAGTTTAATAGTTTGTTTTTGAGATATTTATAATTTGTAATTTTTTAAAGCCTGGATGTTTATTATTTTGAAAAATAAACTAACTAACTAAATAACTGCTGTCATTACTCCACAGGCGAGTGTTCTTGTAATCTGAGATCCCAATCCCAGGGACCACCATTATAAGAGACTAACATTATAAGAGTTTTATTCAATTTATTCTTCTCCGGAAAATAAATAAACAGAAGGGTTTGTCTATTTGTTCACTTAATGAACAATACAAATAATTTACTAGATAAATTGTAACTATCCACAAAGGTGTAAACTTATGCATATGTAAAAGACAATTCTTGCTTTTCTTAATTATTTTAATTAATTTTTATTTTGACTACTTACTGAAGCCATACGAAAATTTCCTTAAGAATCCCATTTCACTTAAAACTGGCAACATCTATTAGGCTCAGGTTTGTATATATACACATATGTTTGGGTTCAGAATTGACTGAAATAACAAGGGGATCAGGATTATGTCAATATTATGTAAAATCCCTATTTATATATCTTTAAAAATATTAAAAATTTCTTTTGTATATATACATTTTTGAAATCCCCGCTAGAATTAATGAATATAAGCGTGCCGTGGGCAACTCTAAATACTCTAGATATAGGAGGTTCAGGATTGTACGGTTTTCCAGATGGTTCAGGTATGATATAAAGATGTATATATATATATATATATATATATATATATATATATATGGATTCCGACTTTAGGAAGACAAAAACGCTATATCGCACCGGTCATACGAAGCCCGACACCTCCTTACGAAGCCCGGATTCGGGCTTCGTAATTCTTTAATGTTATTTCCCCAAAAAACGTACTTTACACCATCTCTCGATATTTTAACCAAGCTCAGAACATGTGAATACGCTTGGGCTTCATATATATTCGGACAAATTTTAGAAATGTACCATAGGTAGCTCTGAAATCATGATTAACAATACGAAGCCCGGGCTGCTTATGCCTGGAATTATTATCAAAACATACACTCGTAGTTCATGATATCTACCACCAGTTTGCGCTGCGAAAAGAAGTATATACTCTGTAGAAGTTCAGCAGCGTTAGGAAGCCCACATTGAGCTACCGATTATAAGAAGCCCTGAAGTTTGGCAACGTTTTTGCATATTCCTCAAAGTACTATTAGCTTGTAAACATTTTTATTATTACCTGGCAATGCACATTTTTTGTATTTTTGGGTCGTTCATCGTCATTAATCTTGTGTACTAAGACTCCCGAGAACAGATTATGGTAATTCTTAGCATTACCTGTACACAGTAAGATACCGACAGAAAAAAGATTTAAAAATTGAATCGCAAAAGAATTATTTATTTTAATTGATACAATTAATACAAATTAATACTTTGTATTACTAATTTACTATTTTAGTTTGTAATAAGCCACATAATTTGCTACCAAATAGGAAATTAATATGACAAATTAAATTATTGTTTTTTTTTTTATTTAAAAAAGGTTAATGCCTCGACAACTAATGGCCATTGGCATGGTAGGTACGGTAATTTTTAACAGTTAGGTACCTAGTGTAATGTGTAGTGTGTGTGTGTGTTGAGTAAGTGTCTTGTTACTTTGCAAAGTTGACGTCATTGTCTTTGCAAAGGGACGCTAAATGTATCCGAATGTCTGCGGTTCCTCCGGTGAGTACCGATCCCACAAGGACAGAAACTATTTTCATTTATTAATTTATAATAAATGAAACATTTCTGACCCTGGTGAGATTCGAACTCACAACCATTCGGATTTTTCGATCCAAAGGTAGGCGCTCTTACCACTCAGTCAAGGACGGAGTTAAAGTTATTATTATTAAATATTACTTTATAAAATTAAAAATAGTCATTCTTATGAATTATGCGTATTATTCTGATTCTGATACGATGAACACTTGTTTGATGGGTCTGAGCCACACAATTGAGGATTAGGCCACTGTTTCATTAGTATTTTTAGTATTTGTCAAGGCAACAATACATTATGTAGTGCCATATTGCCAAATATAGAGCTAGATTGTGTAGACCACTGTTGAACCATATATCCAATTTTTCTGCTTTTATTGATGTATTAATCTAAAAATGCTCAATTTGTGGACTGTGCCACTGTTGCTCTGAGCGCCTCATTTAATACAAATACAAAATATTTAATACAATAATGCATATAGATTTTCCCTTCGGAAAAAATCAAACAATATAGATGTTTTTTAATTTCATTAAGGGAATGGGCACGTAGTTTCTGCTGAAATGCTACTCAAATGGAATTCATTTTTTTTTTCGAATTCTGAGAAAACTAATAATTATTTTTGAAAATTTTAAACTCAGAATAAGAGATTACGTTATTAGCGAGGGCCGAAAGTCCCTGAGAACTTCTATAATGTTTATTTTAATAAGTTACAGGGCTAAAAACTAAAAGAAAATTTAGTGTGACTTTTAATTTCAAAATATCTCATTCAAAATAAACTTTTTATTTATTGTAAGAGACTTTCGGCCCTCGGTAATAATTTAGTCTTTCATTTTGCGTTTAAATTTTTCAAAAATATTTATTGTTTTTTTTTTTCAGGATTTGAAAAAAAATGAACAAAATGTCCGTGGTAATATTTTCCAAATCTTTGTCAGTAGTAAATAGAATATTGCCAGCATATTGTCAGTCAGACAGTGACAATTTTAAATATTTGACCTGGCATTGGGAATATTTTCAGTTGTTGATTAAATAATATTGATAATGTGTTTAATAAATACTTGATTTAAGACGTGAACTTAATAAAAAGTTATTTATTGTTTATTATTTATGGAAGATCCAAAGCAGAGAATACACCAGGATATATTCAGTGATCCAAGTATTGTGTTGTTACAGATGTTCAAAATTGTAAGCGTTTCATAGTAACAATATATTATTAAAAAATCACTTTATCACTTTTCCTCTTTTCTCGATTGATTATTAGCTTTTGTTGTACAGTAGATAAATTATTACTGAAACATAGGTAGTGAAAAAATTATCAGTAGTAATTGCACAAGAGCTCTGAAATTATCGAATTTTTCCCGAGTGACACTTTGACAGTATTAATTTCACGACCCGAAGGGGAGTGAAATTACGTCAAGTGGCACGAGGGAAACAATTCGATAATAATTTCAGAGATCGAGCTGCAATTTGCTGCGATTATTTCATGAATAAAACTGTTTAAAACCAAAATTTTATTGTAATTTATTTATGTAAGTACAAATTAGTACAATTAAACACATAGTTGTTATAAATATTTGACGATTGAAAGTCATCACTTTTATAAGTTTTAAAACAGTAATTGTCATTAATGTCACTGAATGTATTTTTTCACAGCAACGAAGGGCAACTGACGTAATATACTTGACGATGGGATATTATCAAAAATGATCAATTTAATTTGTATTTCTGTAGCTTTCTATTGGTCGGAAATATGAAATAATCATATTAATTAACTGAATTAACAATTAAGGCAATTAATTATACTAGTAAAAGTTATCCAAGAACATTCAAAAGCCATCTTTACAGTTAATGATGAAGTTGTCAAGTAAAGTTTACATATCCATACCAGTGACAATTTTACTACACGTAATTTGCGGTGTAAAGACAGAAAGAGTGGGGATAGCATTAAAATATTTGCGAATTATGTACCGATGGCCCTAAGAAATGTTTAATAAACAACATATTAAAAAGTTCTACTCTAGAAGTGGGCACTTAATTTTTTATTAAACAAATGAACTGCGAAATTAGATGTTTCTTTAAATAACCCCGAAAATATAAATTTTAGAAAAAAACTGTCTTGACTTGAAAAATTCAGACTATTGAAAAAAACCTAAATATAAGATTAAAATTTTTATAAAATTAAATCTGTAGCTTCTATAATTTTTTATTTATAACGCTAAAGTCACCCTTCTCACAAACATTGGCGCACTGTAAACTAGCGAAGTGCACAGCTGAGTTATTTCAGTGTATTTCTCTAATTAATGGATCAAATAAAATTTTACAAATTGGACAAGAAAGAAGGAAATTAAGAGAAGGAACAAGAAAGAATAGCTTAATTGGAAAGAAGAACAATTAAGCTATCTTATGGTTATAATAAAAAGAAATAAAATGTATGAGCATAAGTACGGTGTGGGCTGAATTTTGTTTAAACATTATTTAAAAATGTGTAACTAATAAAATTTTTCTTATAAAGCTCTCAAATTTGCACAACTTACCTTTCAAACATCTTACTAAACAATGTTTCATTCAAAAAAATGCCAAAAATTTAATTCAAATGATATGACGCAAAAATGCAATTTTTGAAAACTTTTACGTAAGTTTTAAGGAAAAACGTAGTTTACAGAATTACCAGCACTTTAAAACGGTATTACTCAAGTTTGAAAAGATTTTTTACAATTTTATAGGTGATTTTTTAAAGCATTTGATGTATTTTTAAAATTTACTCAATAATTTTATTTTAGAAATGAAACTATGAAACTATGAATGAAACTATTCCTTTTTGACAAAAATTAAGAAAGATAACAAAAATGTACCTAATACAAAAACCGAAAATTACCAACTAAAAAATTGTTTATAAAAAGTGATCAAAAATGTTTTCTCTAAAACTTACCTAAAATATATTTAATAATAAGCTTGAACAATAATAAATTTTCAACAAAAAAATATTTTTAGCTCTTAAACATTATGTCTGCGTAACTTCGAACCTATTAATAACTTTTTTATTACCAGTTTTACGAAAAAAGTTATTCTTTATAAAATACTCTGCATCGTATATGATCTCAGATGCAACCATCAAATATCAAATTTTATTAATTTTACATACGAGGTTTTACATACGATTTTACATTTTGACATACGAGGTATGTAAAAAAATATGAATTTCACTCAAGAGTAAAGTACCTTTAGATTTCACAATATCGAAAATTGTTATTAAAAAAAGTTGGTTGGAATTACAAAATATGTTTCACTGTTTAATTACATTCTTCTAAATGAGATATTGTGAACTATAAAGGTATGGTATGTTTAACAGTAAATGGTCGAATTCAATTAGTTACCACTATAAATATCCTGGAATAACCGATAATAGTATAAAAGGTCCGGTTTCAGGTAAAATTTAAATATGTTTTCTGGTACAATTTCTTTGCTTTATTATGGGATTACCGTCTAGTCAGTGTTAATTGTCAAAAGACCAACTCTGTCTACCTCGGTTGCTTATCGCTCCGGGTGGGTCTTAACAATGGGCCAGGTCAGATAAATTTAATAATATTTACGACCGCACTAATTTAACTCAACCATTTACTGTTGAACAAACCATACTGAACTGTTAAGCAAAAGTCATATTTGTTTGATATCTGATGGTTGTTTTTTGGACTTTAGACCAGAATAGAGTATTTTATGAAGAATAACTTTTTTTCGTAAAATTAATAATAAAATAGTTGAAATAATTGAAATAAAATAATGATGATGGGTATCCGTAATTTGAGAAAACATTGAATTTTTTTTTCAATTATAATGATGTAATTATAATAAAACATAGTTTTTAATTCCCAACAACTTTTTATAATACCCATATTTTGATATTCTGGAATATAAAGGTACTTTACTCTTTAACAAAATTCGTATTTTTGACATACCTCGTATAAAATTGATAAAACTTGATATCTGATGATTGGGTTTTAGATTTTAGACTATGCAGGGCAATTTATGAAGAATAAACTTTTTTTCGTAAAATTTGTAATAAAAATGTTTCAAATATGGTTCCTTGCTACGCAGACATAGTGTAGAAGAGCTTCTTTATAAGCATTTTCAAATTGTAATGCCATATTCGGATTCAGCATAATCAAAAACAAAATAGAAACAAAATTCAACGATATTTTTAAAATTATTTTAAATTATATAATTTAACATGATTGTTTGGAATTAAGAACTATATTCTGATATGCAATTTCATCCTTCTAATGGAAAAAAAAATTTTGAAAATTTTTCTAATCAACATTATTTTTAGTTTTTTATTTCAATTATGATACATATAGATATTTGTATAACAAGGGAGGAAAGTGCTTCTTTTCCTCCCGAGAATGAAGTTTACTGCCCGACGCGTAGCGGAGGGCAGTAATCATTCAAGGGAGGAAAAGGCACTTTACTCCCATGTTATACATATGGTTTGTCCACCTTCCTCAAATAACAAGTCATTTTTTCATTTTTACTTAATTTATTTGTGTAACTAACCAACAAAATTTATTAGAACTAAAACTAATAAGTACGTACAATATAACTGTCAACTGTAAAATATAAGTCAAAATAAAAATGTAAACATTGTTAAATCAAAATAACAATTTACAGTTTTTTACCATTCTGTGAAATACAGAGTGTTTTATAAATAAACGTTAAAATGTATACAAACTTACGTAATAGAAAATAGATATTGTACAGGGCGTCAATAAGTTATATTTTTATGAATGAAATACCATGATGTCACTTTTACTTTTCTTCCCTAGGGAGGAAAAGTACAACTTTGCTCCCTACAATCAGGTCCGGAAAAGTATACTTTCGGTAGAGGTAGGTGGAAAACTCTTTTATTATTCATTTTACAAAAAACAGTTATTCTTTATAAAATGTTCTACAGGGTCTAAAACCTAAAATACAACCGTCTAATATCAAATTTTGTCAATTTTATACGAGGTATATAAAAAAAATATGAATTTTCCCAAGAGTACTTAAATAATATACCCTTATTTTTCACAATATTGAAAATTGTGCTTATGTAAAGTTGTTTAGAACTAAAAACCATAATTAACCCGCCAGTGGTCGCTATATGAGATTTTCTCTCACGGTTTCAGAAAATTGCACAGAATTTTTTTTCTGGGAAATTATAAGATCTGTAGTTCCTTCTAGTCTCCTAACTATCCTCCCTCGACAATCTAATAGAATCGTCCGCTTAGATAGTGACTCAGTTGACCTAATATCACCCAATTGTTGAGTCAGCGCGCTTCAAGTGAGACATTCTCTCATCAAGCGACCACCCGCGTTACGAACTGTACATAAAAATTAATTTTATTTTGGCACTTAAAACCTAAAATAATGTAAAAAAAATTGTAATTGTCGTCAATCAATTTTTCCAGAGCGTTCTTGTTATATTTGTGTGCTGTGCCGTAAATTATCAATTTACGGAGATTGATTAATATTGGTTTAATTCCGATTATTTCTTTTTATTTTATTATATTATTATCTATATTATGTTACATTTTTTTTCTTATTATTAGTTAAGAAAAAAAGTTTAAAAACTGTTTTAAAAACTTTATTTTGTAAAAAAAGGTAAAATTTGGATATGTGAGAGAAAATCTCACGCGCGACCACTCGCGTAACAATCTACCTAGCGACCAATGCCGGATCGCTAGGTTGGGAATCTATCTTTGGTTGGGAAATAAGCCACAATTAAATTGAAAAAATAATTTTATTCGCGTTTGGACGCCCAAATCGGATGTCGTTGTCAAAATATAAAATATTACTAATATTTACTCGGTAATATTTTGTATTTTGACAATGACATCCGATTTGGGCGTCGAAACGTTAATAAAATTATTTTTTCAATTAAATTGTGGCTTATTTCCGAATCAAAATAATTATAAAAATGCCACAAGAAAATAGCTTCAGAACAACACTAAAAATCATCTTCCAATATTCCATCCTTCTCATTGAAATATTCTGAACTATAAAGGTACTTTATTCTTGATCGAAATTTATCTTTTTTGACATACCTCGTATAAAATTAATCAAAATTGATATAAGATGGTTGTATTTAAGGTCTTTGGCCATGCAGAACTTTTTACAAAGGATAACTTTTTTTTCGTATAATTAATAATAGACCAGTAAGGATCTGTTTTTAGATGGATGTGAGAGGTGGCATTCAGATTTTTGCGGATAAAGTTAGGTGATAACTTCGTTATTAATAATTGATTAATGCTCCGTCTCAAATATGCCCGGAACATTAATAAAAAAAATAAAATATTTAAAAATTTCAAAAAATTTCGTTTTTTTTTTCTAATTTTTTTGCTTATAACTTTAAAACGATTCATTCTGGAACAAAGTCGTATAGGGATAAAACAAAGGTAATTAAATTTTCTATCAGATGCGATTGGTTAAAAGTCTCTTAATTAATCACACTTGCTGCAAAATAGCAATAAATATAAAATAATGGGGCAAAACAAGCCTGTTATTATTCAATTATTTTCCATCACTTAGGTTACGCTTGGAACCTTCCTAATTCGCTTAGAAAATTTTTGTAATGTGCTAAAACCGTACACCAAATTTCATTAAAATTGACTTACTAGATTTTGAATAATAATATTGCAATCTAAACTTTTTTTAAAAAATTAAACTTTTTTAAAATCTTGCACAACAAAAACTAGTGTATACAAAGATTTGTCAATTTTTTTACATATAAAGAAGCACTCCACCTATCTAATTCACTTTACAGAATTAAAATCGGATTGTTTAAGCAGCCTCAGCAATGTTTTAAAGTTATAAACAATTTTTTGGCTTATAAACAAATTAGTCCTGTGGCCAGGAGGGGGTGCTGCGGGCTCCTTTATTTAGATGCACTTACCCAAGATTTTTATGTATTTTTTGACCCGTGGAACACGATTTTTTTGGGTAACAGTTGATCCGGATATCAATAAAATTGTTATAAACAAACAACTTGAGGAATTACATAACATCGATTTTTCGCAAAATAAAACACTTTTTTATATTTCTTGGGTAAGTCTAAGCAAAAAATGTTCTTACAAATTTTTTCGTAGGATGCATAGTTTTCGAGATAAACGCAGTGGAACTTTCAAAAAATCGAAAAAGTGCAATTTTTGAACGCGAATAACTTTTGATTAAAAAATAAAATAGCAATTCTGCTGACAGAATTTGAAAGTATAAATCAAATTATACCGGTTTTAATTATTTGCATTGCTAAAAATTAATTTTTTATTATTAAACAAAGCTATTTGTTTATAAGCCAAAAAATTATTTATAAGTTTAAAACATTGCTGAGGCCCCTTAAATAATCCGATTTTAATTCTGTAAAGTGTATTAGATAGGTAAAGCACCTCTTTATATGTAAAAAAATTAGATAACTTCTAAATGGTCTACTTTTTGTTCAGAAAGATTTTAAAAAATTTGAACTTTTTTAAAAACATTTAAATTGCAAATTTATTATGCCAAATCTATTAGGTCGATTTTAATGAAATTTGGTACACAGTTTAAGTATGTTACAAAGAATTTCCTAAGCGAATTACTAAGGTTCTAAGTACGACCGAAGTGGTTAAAAACATTGAATAACAACAGGCATATTTTGCCCCCTTATTTTGTATTTATTGCTATATTGCAGAAAAGGTAATAAGTTAAGACATTTTTGACCAGTCGGATATCATACAAAATTCAATTATCTTTATTTTATTTCTCTACGACTTTGTTCCAAAACGAATCGTTTTAAAGTTATAAGCAAAGAAACAGAAGAAAATCGACGTTTTTCGAATTTTTAAATATTTTATTTTTTTTATTAATGTTCCGGCCATATTTGAGAAGGAGCATAAGTAAATTATTATTAACGAAGTTATCACCTTACTTTATCTGCAAAAATTCGAATGCCACCTTTCACATCCAAAAATAGACGTTTTTTCACAAATCCTTACTGGTCTATAATAAAATAGTTATCATAATTGAAATAACTGAAAATAATGTTGTATATCCATAATTTAAAAAATTCAACTTTTTTTTAATTAGAAAGATGAAGTGGAACATTAGAATATAGTTCTTAATTCCAAACAACTTTTCATTACAACAATTTTTAATATTTTGAATAATAAAGCTACTTTACTCTTGAGTAAAATTCATATTTTTTGACATAATATCTCGTATACGGCTTAAAAAAAATGAACTGATGGTTCTATTTTTAATTTAGACCATGCACAACTTTTCACGTTGACGAACAGAACGTCTATAGTCGTCTAATTTCCATTGATGTAATGTGACACAACGTCTATATACGTTGAATTTTTCCCTATTCTACTTTGCAAAATACATATAGTGTCACAACACTTGCTTATACATTTGACGCAGTGTCCGACAACGTGTTAATTGGACACACTGTACAAAACAATTATTGTTATTGTTTAAACAAATAATAATCAATTAGCGGCAAAATCTGTGAGTAGAACTTTTTTACTTTAACATGTATATAAACTAACAAAAAAAGTTTTAGAAAAAGATAATCTTGTTTGAATTGCTCCGAAACAATGCATCTTTTCGTTCTATCTTGACTCTTCTAAAATGCTTCGTATAGATTGCTGAATAGAATTGGGCTTCTTATAACAGGCAATATGACGACTTATATACACATATAAGGATCTCGTAGAACAGTCGTATTATTTAAACGTAAATTAAAACATGGCAACATCGTCGGGCTTCGTATAATGCGTAATCCATATACACTGTGAACGCGTTTATATGAGTGGGCTTCGTAAGACTGTAGGAATAAGACAGTGCTACAATCCCCTTACCCCGTAAACCGCGGGCTTCCATTCATCGGCAGGTTGTAGCGGGCTTCCTATCATTTGTGAGCCATATATATATATATATATATATATATATATATATATATATATATATATATATATATATATATATATATAGTCCGAAATGGTGGATGTGTGAATTGTTCGTAAGGGGATTTTTCCACATTCTCTATTTCATCTATTTATATATATATATATATATATATATATATATATATATATATATATATATATATATATATATATATATATATATATATATATATATATATATATATATATATATTGTTATATTTCTATTTGATATAAAAATTAAAATTTGATAATTATAAACAAAATTCACTTTAATATAAAATATTTTTAATTTTCTCAACCTCGGGCATATAAATTTAGAACAACCTGTATACAACAAATTGTTATATTTAATTTTAAGAAGTGATTAGAATAAGCGTACGAAACTCGGAACAATGTGCTTAGATAAACAAAGTGAATGACGCGTACCATTATCGTTCTTCTCGGAAGGTCGATCATTAGCCTATGCTAAATAAAACTCAGTGAAATAGATGATAGTTCATTATCGTTTTTCGCGGAAGGTTTCGATCATTAGCCTATGCTAAATAAGACTTAGTAGAAATAGAGAATAGGTCATTAAAATTTTGTAATTAGTAGAAAGTAATTTTAGAATGGGAATTAACTATTTTTCTTTTGAAATCCATTAAGCATATTTAGAAAGTTTAAAAATTGGTTTTGAGGAATACTGCGAATGAGAGTTGGTGGTGGAAGTTTGATTTGTGAATCTGGAAGGGATATTTAGAAAGTAGGGGAATGAATGACAAATAGAGATCAGAATGTTTTGAGCTGTCGAGAAGTGAAGTCGAGGAGTAGACGGTAGTGTACGGAGAGTGAGAAAGCCGGTAGTTCCGTGAGTGTGGAGTATCTATCGTGGAACGAGAAGTAGGCCAGGTCGAGAGTAAAAGAACCTCCTTGAGCCAAGAGTGTCCCGGTAGCTGATAGCAGTTTCGAAAAAGGTAGAACACAGCATCACGACAAAAGCAGGAACGAGAGCTATTCGAGCTAGTTTTTCAAAGGAGAACATTACTGGAAGCCAGGACGAGGTTTGATCGCAGCCAAGGATAGCAGGAAACGGGTCTTGTGTGAGGACATTTTCAGTTCACCAGGAAAAGGTCAGTCTCATTTGTTTGGACATGAATGTATGGGTTTTTCGTATTAAATTCCACATAAAAAATTGAATAACATAATCAATAATATCAGAAAAGCTTCATCAAAGTTAAATAGATTTGTTCCTAATAACTCCTAATAGTTAAATGTTAATAAAAACTTTCAATTGAAAACCAGAAGGAAATAAGATTCCCATTTGTAAATGTTATGTTTAAGAATAATAAGAAATAGCAAATATTAAGCATTGATTGCCTTTTAAATAAAATAAAAAAGATTTTGATTATAATTGTAACCCATATGTGTATTTTTTTTACTCTTTTCTTTTCTATCCCGATTAGGAACCATTAAGAAATATTTGAAGCCACGAAAGTAAGTAATTAATTTATAATTCGCCCTGAGATTGAAAACATATTGATATGTGATCTGGTTAATTAATTAGATTAGTATTAATACATTGATTAAATTAAGTGACATATAAGAATATTATCTCATATCAATAATCAAGATCACATCAACTGGCGCCCAACGTGGGGAATTTTGAAAAGTATTTCTAGTGGCAAATTTGAAGGATAGAAAGAGTAAAGCCGGTATTTGAAAATTTATATGCCTGTGGTAAAAAGTGAGATACTTACATTTGATAACATAAAATTTTAGATCTCTTTAGGTACAAATTTTACATGACTGATTTAATATTTTATTTTTACGATATTTACATTTGATATATTTATTGACAATTTATAATATTTGGGTGAGAAAAAGTCGTCTTGGTAACATACTAGTAAAATTTCATATTTGGCGGGGACAGTACTTCTTGAAAACAAATGTCTGTGACAAGAAGCCAAAGCAAGGACAACAAAAAACAAAAAGAACATTCAAATCAAGAGAATAATTCAGACCAAGAAGATATTTTAGACACGACAAACATGGCATCAGGACAGCAAGAATTATCAGGGATAGATAAATTATTGCAAATGATGCAACTCCAGTCACAAAGAATGGAACAGAAAATGGATGAAACACAACAAAAACTGGATGACAATCAAAGAGAAACAAAACAAGCAATGGATGAAGCAAAAAGGACGATGGAGGATAATCAACGTGAAACGAAACAAGCCATGGAAGAAACATCAAAGAAAATGGATAAAGTGGATCAAAAAATGGATGAAACACAGCAAAAAATGGATGACAATCAAAAGGAAACAAAACAAGCAATAGAAGAGAACAATAAGAAAATAGAGGAACGCATAGAAAAGTATGAAAAGGAAATAAAAGGATGTTTGACAACAATGAAAAACGAGATAGAACAGCAAGAAATGAAAATTAAAGATCACATGCAAGAACAAGAAATAAAAATGAAGGAGTTAACGAATTGCCAGAAAAAAGAAATGGAAAGTTTGGAAAACAAGTTGGAAAATGCTATTCAAGTAGACAGAGAAGAAGTGGAAAAAAGAATCACAGAAATAGAAAAACAAGTCACCGAAAACCGGACGCAACAAAATGTCGGAGAAAGAAGAGAAATGGTTATACATAGCACAGATGACGTGAAGATAAGGTTTGGCGGGGATGTAAGAAGATTACACCCAGTGCCGTTCATAAATAGCCTGAAAAAGAAAATACAGCACATCGGAAATTTCGAAACAGCAAAAGAAACTATCAGAAACCATCTCAAAAATGAAGCAAGCCTATGGTTCGATTGCAAAGAAGAAGAATTTGACCGTTGGCAACAATTTGAACAAAAATTTTTGAATTATTTCTGGGGAAAAGTGCAACAATTGGAAATTAACAAGGAATTGCAAAATGGGAAATACAATGATAGGATGGGTATATCAGAAAGGACATATGCATTACAAATTTACTATAACGCAAAACATTTACAATATAATTACTCATCGGAACAATTAGTCGAACTGATTGCAAGACATTTCGAAGAAACGCTGGAAGACCATATCACATTGCAAAACTACAAAGACATAGATAGTTTATGCCAATTCCTACAAATAAGAGAATTACGTGTAAGAGAAACAAAATCAAGAAGGTCGCGAGAAGATTACAGGCCCCGAGAAACACAGGATTACAGAGATAGAAATCAAAATAGGAGGGACTATACAAGACGAGATTTTAATCCCAGAAGGGAAAACGAAAATAGAGACAACGGAAGAGGAAATTATGAACAAAGAAATAGGCAATGGAATGAGGACAGAAATCGAGAATACCAGAATAGAAACACCACACGCTCAAATCAAGAAAACAGAAATAATGGTAGACAAAATGAACAGCGATATCAAGAAAACCGAAACAGATCCGACAGACCAAGAGAAAATAAAAGAGAAGTAAATAATACCCAGACAGATGGATATGACGGAGAGAGACATTATGACGAAAATATAAACAACGATGAGCAACCGGCGTTTTTTCACGACGGCGCTCACTAAAAACCAAAAATCAAACAGGAATCTTTTGTAACCCCAAGGAGTTTATTAAATTGGCAAGAAACAACGAAAAGAAAAATGGAGTTAATTTAAAATTTGTGGATGGATTTATCAACGAGAAACCAATTAAAATTATGATAGACACTGGATCTGAAATAACATTGGTCAACAGAAAACTAATAGAAGAAGTTAACTTAACAAATTTAATTTACAAAATACCTAGGGTAAATTTAGTGGGCGCAAACAAACGGACATTGGCAACTATAAATGAAGGCATACGAGTGATGGTACGACTGGGTAAGAAGATGTATGCACTACAATGTGTAATAATGCCAAACATGTCACATGACATGATAGTAGGAGTTGACGAATTGGCAGAAAAACATGTAGTGATAGATTTTAAAAATAATACGATGAATCTAACAGAAGAAAAAGAAGAAGAACAGGACAAGGAACAGGAGAAACAAAATACGGACGAATCAGGTAAAGAACAAACAGTGGAAATGAATTTGGCAACGAAGCAAGGACAAAGAAGAAAAGGGAGAAAAAGTCAGAAAAAGACAAAAGAAAATGAAACCTGTGGCTCCTCAAAAGAAGAGTTGAGCTCAGAAGAAGAAAATTTGAGAGTATCAGAAACAAAGGAAACCTGGGATTCCTCAAAAGAAGAGACGAGCTCAGGAGAAGAAGAAATAAAGCAAAAAAATGAAAGCGAAAAAGATATGATCGAAACAGTGGCATTTGAAGAGGAGGCATATGAAAACGAGGATGCAGAATACACGATAAAAGTATGTGAAAAATCTGAGGAAAAAGACAGAAGATTAATATGGGAAAAAGGGAAAGACAACATAATAGCCGACACTCTAACACAGGATGAGGACACTGAAAATAAGGAAACAATTACTCTACAGGTGGGACTAATTAGAGTAATACAAGAAGAAGGGGTATAAGACGTAGATTAAAGTAAGGAAATATACAGGGAGTTGGTTTTGCCTCGAGAAAATTTATTTAAAAATGCAGATAAATTTTATCGAATACAAGGCGGGGATTTGTTATATTTCTATTTGATATAAAAATTAAAATTTGATAATTATAAACAAAATTCACTTTAATATAAAATATTTTTAATTTTCTCAACCTCGGGCATATAAATTTAGAACAACCTGTATACAACAAATTGTTATATTTAATTTTAAGAAGTGATTAGAATAAGCGTACGAAACTCGGAGCAATGTGCTTAGATAAACAAAGTGAATGACGCGTACCATTATCGTTCTTCTCGGAAGGTCGATCATTAGCCTATGCTAAATAAAACTCAGTGAAATAGATGATAGTTCATTATCGTTTTTCGCGGAAGGTTTCGATCATTAGCCTATGCTAAATAAGACTTAGTAGAAATAGAGAATAGGTCATTAAAATTTTGTAATTAGTAGAAAGTAATTTTAGAATGGGAATTAACTATTTTTCTTTTGAAATCCATTAAGCATATTTAGAAAGTTTAAAAATTGGTTTTGAGGAATACTGCGAATGAGAGTTGGTGGTGGAAGTTTGATTTGTGAATCTGGAAGGGATATTTAGAAAGTAGGGGAATGAATGACAAATAGAGATCAGAATGTTTTGAGCTGTCGAGAAGTGAAGTCGAGGAGTAGACGGTAGTGTACGGAGAGTGAGAAAGCCGGTAGTTCCGTGAGTGTGGAGTATCTATCGTGGAACGAGAAGTAGGCCAGGTCGAGAGTAGAAGAACCTCCTTGAGCCAAGAGTGTCCCGGTAGCTGATAGCAGTTTCGAAAAAGGTAGAACACAGCATCACGACAAAAGCAGGAACGAGAGCTATTCGAGCTAGTTTTTCAAAGGAGAACATTACTGGAAGCCAGGACGAGGTTTGATCGCAGCCAAGGATAGCAGGAAACGGGTCTTGTGTGAGGACATTTTCAGTTCACCAGGAAAAGGTCAGTCTCATTTGTTTGGACATGAATGTATGGGTTTTTCGTATTAAATTCCACATAAAAAATTTAATAACATAATCAATAATATCAGAAAAGCTTCATCAAAGTTAAATAGAGTTGTTCCTAATAACTCCTAATAGTTAAATGTTAATAAAAACTTTCAATTGAAAACCAGAAGGAAATAAGATTCCCATTTGTAAATGTTATGTTTAAGAATAATAAGAAATAGCAAATATTAAGCATTGATTGCCTTTTAAATAAAATAAAAAATATTTTGATTATAATTGTAACCCATATGTGTATTTTTTTTACTCTTTTCTTTTCTATCCCGATTAGGAACCATTAAGAAATATTTGAAGCCACGAAAGTAAGTAATTAATTTATAATTCGCCCTGAGATTGAAAACATATTGATATGTGATCTGGTTAATTAATTAGATTAGTATTAATACATTGATTAAATTAAGTGACATATAAGAATATTATCTCATATCAATAATCAAGATCACATCAATATATATATATATATATATATATATATATATATATATATATATATATATATATATATATATATATATATATATATCATTGTTTGATTTGCGTGTATAGAAAAATTGCTATGTAGAAATGCTATCAATGATTGTCCCCGTTTAGGGTTTAGTCCTCTTCAGGGTTTGTAGTGAATGTATATTGTTGCACAACGAGAAAGTGGTCGCAAAAGCAAACAGTCCGAGAAACGCACTGGGGCAAGTGTCGTGTCCTGGTGTTCCTGGGTTATGCCGGACGGGGTGTCCAGAAGGCTAAAAAGGAAACAGAGAAGAAAGTTTGATGGATTGTTGTCGGTTCCATAGACATTTACGTGTACTGTCCGTGCTTTGCTCTAGACCAGTCTCCCTAGAAACCCTTGTACAACTACAGGCGAATCTGCGTCCCTCGTCGGCGGTCAGGAGGTGACTTTTGAGCGCAGCGTGGACAGTGAGCGTTCGAGTGGTGAAAATAGTTGCGGCTATTTTCTTGCGACGAACAGGTATAATTGTGCAATGAAGTTTGGAAACCGCAAAAAACCAACTTCTCCCTGTTCGGGGTAGGGAAGAGGATGTGTTATAGGTGGGTGTGGAAGGTTAACGGGGTAGCCTCGAGGATGTTTTCGTATTCTACCGGGAGTTCGTCAATGCATGTTTGCATTAGAGCAGACGGTGGATGAATCTTTTTTTGTTTGGGCTTTCGGTAGAATACGTGGCCGGAAGATGAACAGGAACATTTGAGAGATTCTTGTGTGTCGGAGGGGGGACCGTTGATTACTTTGATTGTGAAGTTCCTGTTCAGAGAGTTTATTCTCTCGCTGATTTTGGGGATGTTTGAGATGTTATGGATTTCGTTTGAGGGATATCTCCAGTGCTCGTAGTTGCATCTACGCAAGATTCTACGTTCCACTCGCAACAACCTCTCTTGTTTTGCTCTAGCGCAAAGAGAGTAGAGGCATGATTTGTACTCAATGATGGGTCGAATAAAGGTCTTGTAAGTGTGAATGAGAGTCTTCTTGTGTGTCTTGCCAATTCGTCCAGAGAGAGGGTTGAGAAGTCTGGCCCTGTTCCTTACCCTATCTAAAGTTGCCTTTAGATCTGCGTCCCAGTTAAGAGTCCTGGTGAACAGTACTCCCAAGTAGGTCGCAGTCGGGCTAACAACAAGCTTTTCTCCCAGCAATCTCAGTGGATATTGGTCGTCTTCATATTTTATGATTCTTTGTGACACAGAAGGGGCGCGAAACACAATTGTTGTTGTTTTGTTCGCGTTCAGCGTGACTCTCCACTTACAACACCAGTCCCCGACCGCGTCCAACAGAGCCTGGGCTCTTCTATGGATGAGTTGTGGGTTGTATCGAGAGGTTGTCGTGAGTAGAGCCGTGTCGTCTGCATAGAGAAACAGCCGAGTGCCTGGGATATTTTGGTTTGTGATATCGCTGTTGTAGATGATGTACAACAGCGGTGCTAGGACTGAACCCTGGGGAACTCCAGCTTGTGGAGTGAAGGGGGTGGTCTTTTGATCGCTTACTTTCACTTTAACAGTTCGGTTGTGGAGGTATGAGTGTACAATTTTGGTAAATTGTAGTGGTAGCCCGATGTCCAGAAGCTTCCGAACAAGTCCGTCGTGCCAGACCTGATCGAAAGCCTTCTGCACATCCAGGAATGTGGCTATGGCGAATGAACCATCGTTGATGGTTTGAGTAACTTTAGTTGTGAAATCTATTAATGTATGTTGAGTAGATTTACCTGACTGGAATCCGTATTGGAATTTTGGTATGATGTTGTGGTTTTCGAGAAAGTTATTGAACCTTTCTTTAAGGATTAGCTCAAGAACTTTACCCAGAGTTTTTATTAAAGAAATTGGTCTGTAGGATTCCACGTCGGTTGGGGGTTTGCCTTTTTTCAGAAGCGTGATGGTATTGGCCACTTTCCAAGGAGTAGGGAAGTGGCTGTTTTTGAGACATGCATTGAATATTTTAGTTAGAAGAGGGATGATCCTCTCTGGAAGTTTCTTGAGGCATCTTCGGTTGATGCCATCAGATCCGGGAGCGCTGTTTTTACCTATTTGGCAAATGCTCTCCGTTTCCCTGTTTGTGAGGGGGTCCATGATAGAATCATAGACTGGAACGTGGTAGTTGAGAGCAACATTTACTATGTATTCTGTGTGGAGTTTAAACAAGCGATCAAAGTTCGGGTTGTCTGGAGTTTGAAAATTGTTTTGAAGCGAATTTCTGAATGCTTCAGCTTTCCCATCTGGGGAATTGACTATGTGATTGTTGACCAACAGATGAGATGGTTGAGATATTTTTTGTTTTGTTAGGACTTTGAATTTGTGCCAGAATTTACTTCCGTCTCTGTAGTCCAGTTTTGAGGTAGCATCTTCCCACCGGCGAGCCGTTAGGTCAGATATCTCTCTCTTTATCCTGGCGCAGATTCGGTTGTATTCTGTTTTGATTAGTTAATTTCTGTTGGCCTTGTATTGACGTAGAAGACGTCTTTTTTGTTGAATTTTGGCTATGATGTATTGTGGAAGTGCCGGAGATGTATGGGTTATTTGTTTTAGTGGGATTGCTTGCGTGATCGCCTCGGTGATGAGGTTCTCAATTTCTGTTGCACTGGTGTCGATACTATCGTTAGTATCGAGTTCGCCTAACATAGGGAGATTTTGCGTGATGAAGTTTTGGAATTCAGTCCAGTTAGCGTGACGATAGTCTCTTATAGTTCTTGGAGGGTTGGGTTGTTTTGGAATTAGTATGTCGGTATTGACAAGAATTGGTACGTGGTCTGACGTTATCGAGTCACCTATGTGGCATCTATCCTCGAACCGATCCAAAATGTTACTGGTAACTAGGATGTGGTCGACAATAGAGACCCCAGTGTCGTTCAGAAACGTGTATTCAGTGTTGGTGATTCTTGAGATAGGAAGGTCTAGTAGAAAATACGTGAGGCGGATGCCTTCTGGGTTTTGACGGTGATCACCAAACTGTGTATGTCTACAATTCAGATCGCCCATCAACACGGCCTTGCCGAGCCTTGAAAAATACTCTAGCAAATGCCTGTTGAGTGGTTGATCCCGGTGTTTGTAGTAAGAGACTATCGTGAGGGTTTCGTTGTTGGGGATGTGCAAGTCAACTGCCAGGAAGTCCACGTCAGGTGGACGAAAATTTGGTGGGTATGTATGTGCGCTGTGTGGTATTCCGTGTTTCACGAGAATACCATTCCCACGTGAAACCTGACAGCGGTTTCGATGAATGATCGAATATCCTGCGAAATGTGGATCGCTTTTCGACAGAGTATCTGTGAGTGCAAGGATTTGAATGTTATGTTTCGACAGGATATTCTTGATGAGGGGTCTCTTTTTGGAGAGACCCTGACAGTTAACTGCACCTAGGGTGAAATCCATAAGGGGGTGCGCTTAGTGGTTGGGGTGGAATGTCAGTTTGACATTGCTTCCATGTCCATGAACCACTGTGGAGTGGTCATAGACTTGGCTAATCAGATTAGCCGTGATGGTAGCGATGTGCTCACGGAGTTCCGGCAGCAGATTCAGCAACAAAGCGGTCTGGATTGACAAGATGTTTTTTGTTTCCGCAGGTAGATCAAAGGGAGGGAATGATCTTTCGATCGAAAGTGGCTGTACCTGCTGTGGTACGGTTGGAATTGTGTGCCTCTGTGGACACTTGTTGGAATAAGCAGGGTTTTCACCGCTGCAATTTGGGCATTTCGGTTCTTTTTGATTTGTACAGGCGCTTGACTTGTGGTTGCCGCCGCAGTGACGGCAGACGAATGCTTTTTGATGGCATTCGTCGATGGAGTGACCGTTTGTGCAGCATTTGCTGCAATATTTGGGGGTGGGTATTGTTGGATCGGAATTGTGTGGCATTTCGACGTTGTAAATTTCGCCATCGAGGGTGATACCTCGGCTTAGAGCAGTGGTGAACTTTTCGAGTGACTTCGTCACCACCTTGACCACCTTGGAATCCCGGCCGAGTCTGAAAGATTTTACTCTCCAGTTTCTCGACAGGGAATTCCTGTTCGGCGAGCAAGGTGGTGATTTCGTCCTCGGAGTAGTCCACATCAATGCCAGTGATGCAGAAGAGATATGTGGGTTCTTTTTTGCTGGAGTTAGAGTTTTTGTTACGGCTGTGGACCGTAACCATGGTTTGGCCTGTGGTTTTGTGGATGCTTTTTTCAGTCTCTTCTGCTCTTATGGAAGTGAAAAGTCGCAGATGTGCGATACCGTGTGAAAGGACTTTGCATGAATGGATTTTATTTGAAAGTAGTGTTGTGGCATTTAATTGCCGAAAGAAGGTTCTTTTGTTGCAAAGATCTTTTGGCAGATCTTTTACAAGGTATTCTGAAAGAGTAGCATCGTTTATGGCATTGACGATGTTTCGGTTTTTTGGGCGGGAACTCGCTGCGGCGTTGGCGTAAGAGCGGAACTGTCTTCTTTGGAAGACGAACTCTGATGATTGTTGGTTATTGTTGCTGACGTTTGCGGTTTGTGAAGCTGGATTTTGATTAATTGGTATAGAAATTGGTAGAGAAATTGGTAGAGAAGTTGTTTGTGACAATGGAGTAGGTTTGGTTCGTGAAACTGCACCCTGTCTCACCTGAGGGCTTTGTTGCTGAGAACTTGTTTTAGTCGGAAGTGGCGCAAAATCGTGAGCGAAACGCTTGAGAAGGGGGTTGTTGGAGTCCTCTTGCTCGTTGGTACTTGTCGCGGACAATCCTCATCTCATCATTTAAGCTGGCCAGGTCTAGCTCCGTCTGGAGGCGATTGTACTCGTTGGAGGGAGGTGATTCGCCTTCCTGGTTTAGGTTGGCGAATTGGTTGGTTGTTTGGGATTGAATAGCGGCATTTGTCTGGGCCGTCCGTGAACGGAGCGACCGAGTTGAAGAGACGGACCTTACAGATGAAGGCATTTCGAGTTGGTTCAAGTTGCAGTCGGGCGATCGGAGGGCACCTCAGCCTCAAGGTGTTCTGGGGGGTAAACCCCAGGGATAAAGGTGGCTTGTCCTACCCCTCCGTGCTTTTCCGCTTTTTGAGAGTGACTATATTTACCGATTCTGTGCGATTTACCTCGCTGCTAAATGGTCCCTCGTTGGAAGCCTTTTAGAGTAGATATATCCCCGTACTGGCACTTGTTCTTGGAGCCGTACGTAAACTTGTTAGATAGAGTACGGGGTCGAGTGTATTGCACTCGGCCCAGGGCCAGAGTATTCCTCTGTAACCCCTTAATCCGTCTACCTTTCTAGAGTTGCACGGCCAAGCGTCGTTGGTTTTTCGGTGGGATATACCGTTCTCCTCCGGCTAACTGTGTGCACCGTCTTCAGCGATAAACGCTCTCAAACTCCTCGCTAGTCGTCGGTATGAGCAAGGTGTGCAGGCAGTGACCTTACTACTCGACGTCTGATCGAGAATGTCGATTAGTGAGATCCTGACCGCGGTATTTCAGCAGTTCGTTCGGAATTCAGTACCTGGCGATCATCTATCCTTTAAGATCTTCATTCTCGCTTTTACTTCAGTTTATACAGCGACGTCTTTGTACCTGCTGGGAAAAGAAATAGAGCATTTTATCATTTCACCCGATTCACCATATTACCCCGAAATACCTTAATTACCTTTCAAATGTGGATCTATCCTAGAATGATGCTCATATATGCTGGGTAGCACACCGCACCTATATCTCAATATTAAGAGAACTCGATATAGCCACTACGCTTCCTGGGTAAGTATGTGGTAAAATAACTGGAGGAAGATTGCTACATTAATGTCGGACCCAATAAAGAACACCACCGATTACTTTTTCTATCTCTGAAGCACCACATCGTGAGTAGAAGAGAAGAGTGGATAGCAACCATTCGTCGAAACCATGATATTAGCATATTCTTACGAAGGATAAATGACTGAGGCGGAAGAGTTATGCACTGAACCAAAAAAGTACGTAAATATAATGAAAAAAACATTGATTCAAAAACGGGGAGCATTAATTTTCGTCCAAAGATCAGTATCATTGGTCCAATGTAAGTAGATACATTAACTAATGCTCAAAAACATTAATTTTTATGAATTAGTACGTTCATTCAATGTACTTTCTAGTTAAGAATCAATGTATCGGTACATTGAGTCAATAGATCGGTGCATTGAATCAATGTATCGGTACATTAATTCTTAACTCGAAATTACATTGAATGAACGTACTAATTCATAAAAATTAATGTTTTTGAGCATTAGTTAATGTATCTACTTACATTGGACCAACGATACTGATCATTGGACAAAAATTAATGCTACCCGTTTTTGAATCAATTTTTTTTTCATTATATTTACGTACTTTTTTGGTTCAGTGAATGTCATCTTCGTGTATATTTTTATATAACATACAAATAGTTAATAAGTAAACAAAATGACGACTTAATATCTACATAATTATTACAAATATAGGTTGAAGCAACGATTTTTTGCCGATTCTCAAACTAATGTTAAGTAATATCTATAAGTTTAAAGAAAAAAAAAACATATATTTTTAATTAACACCAACAACTTTTTATAATGTAATTTGGAAAAAACTGAATAACTAAATATAACAGAAATTGATTCTTCTTATAAAATATATAAAAATGTATTTATATTATATAAAAATGTATACCTGATATCGTGAAAACAAATACATCTACAATAACATCTCCACAAATACAACATCTCTCTGGGATTAATTATCACCACCCATACAAAAAACAAATAGTTGAATGGCATTTTTCTTTGATTTAAAAAATCTAATATGATCTTCGACTTCTTGCTGGGTCTTCCCGATGTAAGAATGGTTACTGGAAATCTCTGATGGTATATTTTATTAGTTCTTACAAAATATCGATGTAGAACCCAAAGAATAACTGCATGTTAGCCATCTATAATTTATATTAATAATTATTATAAAAAAAATAAATCTAAATAGTGAACATAGTTGTATTTTTGGGTATCACTTTTTTTATAGAAATATTTTATCCTGAAAAAAATTGCTAGATGTTAAGATGTTTATTTTTACTTTGATAGATACTACCGACTACAAGAGTTAATAATATTTTTCAATTATTTACGGTTTAATCACCTAAAGATTTAATTTATTAATCTTTTATAAGATTATACCATTTAGAAATATTTTCAAATGGTTCATATTTTCTTTTACCTATGTGTCGAATTAGCTTTTGGAAAATTTACAGAGAACAAAAATTAATTAATACTAAATATGCAGGATTGAATAATGAAATAGGTACTTACATTCCGTAATGTCTTCATGGGTAATCTTTTCAAATAAAAATTTATTTGTTTTATTCTTGATATGACTTTCACACCGAAGAAAGGAGATAATTATTTCGAAATTATTGCTGTCCCATCCATTAATAAGTCCATTTCCATTTTCAAATGCCACTCCAAAGTCCATATCAATCTGCAAAAGTGGAAATAGAAGTACGACTTATTTTTATAGAAATCCAACAAAATAATTTATAAATAGTTAAAAATATATCTGTACCTTGGAGGTAAACAGTCGTAACTCCAGTTTTTGCCGAAATGGAGTTAATACCACGCTCTTGTTGTCAGATTTTCATAGCATATTTTGGCAAAAAATTGTACATCCAGCGTTATTAGTTGCCTAGATAAGGCGTTTGGAAACAATAGCAACTCCATTAGTCAGTTGAGGTAAACAGTAGTATATCCATAGCAACTCCATAAATACGTGCGTATATTAGATAGTATGCTTTCGTATGCGGTAGTGGTAAACAATCGTAGCTCCATTTTTATATTAAATGGTATTTTGAGGGTGTTAAAACGGGATAATGAAAAACAAAATTTTCCCTTTCTCTTCTTTTTTGTTCCAAACATTGTGATTTGGTTTTTGCATGTTTAAATACGGAATATACTATTTTTGTAATCACTTACGATTTTTATTTTGCATATTACCTGTTTAAAGACATAGAGGTAAAAAGTCGTAACTGCCATTATTATACATCAGGTAAATAATTTCTTAACAATACTAATACCCAGTAATAGATTTGCATTTACATATTATAATATACCAATAATGTTAAATTCGAAGTAATGGAAATAAAATTTTTTTTATAGTTTATTGACTAGTCTGTATGTTTTGCGCTTTCTTGCAAATGTATACATTGCGGATATACGACTGTTTACCTCTAAGGTACAGATATGTAAATACGTACCTTAGAAAAATCAACCAAATCACTAGTGCCAAACACCGCTCCTCAGAGTCTGCAGGGTGACTGTCTGCTAGGAGGCTGTAACTGTTGTCACGTGATTTTTTTACACCAATAAAAACACTTATAGAGTTTTAAGAAATTTATCGGTTTATGTACAAGATCATTGCTACAATGAATTGATCATTGATTCAGGTATATTACATTAATACAATGATTGCGTTACATCAAAACAATGTATCGAGTTATTAATCAAAGTCGAAAACATTGATTTGATGTTACGAAAACATTGATTCAATAAACGAGTTCGTAATTTAAAGAACACTGTACATTAGTGCAACGTTTTATATACATTAATTTAACCGCATAATCCTGATGTATAATTTCATATATACAATGATCAAATTATTAGTATTGTGAAAAAAGTCATTGGATAGATAAAAATATTCATTGAAATAATGATTCTATTCATTATTTTTTAATGAATAGAATTACATTGTAATAATGAATTTGGTACTTAATTCGTTACTTAATGACTACATGTTTATATTATTAACGAAATTTTCATTGAATCAATGTAAAAAAAGTCAATGATTGGCGTTCATTGGTACTATTTACAATATTTTTTTCAGTGTGGATGGTTGGTTTTTATATTCATTTGCAATAATTAGCTCCCTAACTAATTAATAAATTAATAAAAAAGGATTATATAGACCATTATTATTAAAACAGCATGCGCTACGAGGTAAATAATCTATCTACTGTGACAATAATCCAATTTATACTGAGACTTTCGATGTGATATTAAAGAAAAGTCTTTGATTTGCGTAGCGGGCAGACAAAGTCAAAGACATATCGACGCCAAGGGCATTCCAATTAAACTTCCCGAACTGAAAGGGATGGCATTTTTCATTTGCGTTCCCGGAAACGATATATTGTTTCTTGCTCTTTACCAGCGTTGCATACATACATTTCCTCCCGATGTATTTCCGTATATTATATTGACTTTGTTCGAAAATCAAATTGAGTTGTACACCAGCACTGATGAATAGAATGTTTAATAATACT
Organism: Diabrotica virgifera virgifera; assembly: GCF_917563875.1. NCBI lineage: Eukaryota > Metazoa > Arthropoda > Insecta > Coleoptera > Chrysomelidae > Diabrotica > Diabrotica virgifera. Next base: position 157,367,622 of record NC_065444.1, on the reverse strand, counting down.
AGTTGTTCTTCAATTTATACCAAATTTCTTAACAGTTAATAAAAGTTTTCCAATTGGTAACTCGTAATACGCTAAAAACTAATGAATGTGGTAATAATGCTTGCAAAATTAATAAAGTAATCATGCAGGACATCTTAGTAAAATCAAGTACATATATTCAAATGGGAAATAAGCCACAATTTTACCTAAAAATGATTTTATTAACGTTTCGACGTCCAAGTCGGGTGTCGTTGTCAAAATACAAAATAATACTGAATAAACAAAAATGTTGTTGCTTAGTAAAAAATTCTTCTAATAATTTATTTAATCTGACTCATTTATATCGGCAATTCAGACACGTATTATACATTTTAAAGTAGACGACTTTAAAATGATATTTCCAGTATTGATGAGTTGCGTTCCTGGGACGACTTTACTAAAAGATAGTTCATTCGATTAGATGAAATCAATCCCAACTCAAGAATATCCGCCACAAAAAATCATAGCATGTGATCTGTCTTTAAAAAGACAACCAAATGCAACGGTGGCACTGAAATTCTCGCGTTAGAGATTCCATAGTAAATCACGAGGGAAAACCAGGAAAAACCTCGTGATACTATCCCGACATCGTAAGTATTTGGGTTTACATTTAGTTTACTCTCAAAACTAATACCAAATTCTGACTTGATATTTTAAATTTTAAAAGACAATAAAGTTTACAATGGAAAAGGAATACAATAACACCCTACCTTTCCTCGATGTTTTGGTCTCAAAGAAGGATACTGGATATGAGACTCAAGTGTATAGAAAACCAACACACACCAACAGATATCTCAATTACAAATCAAATCATAACATCAACGTTAAAAAGGGAATCATTAAATCCTTATATGATAGAGCCACAATTACTTGTTCTAACGAAAATTCATTTTTAGAAGAAAAACAATTGTTAACATATGTTTTATTAAAAAATGATTATCCAATATCGTTTATAAATAAGGAATTGTCAAGATTGGATCAAATGGAACAGAACAACTTAGAACGGGATCCTACAACATTCACAAGAAATAATACGAGGAAAATATCAATACCATATGTAAAAGGACTATCCGAGAAACTTAAAACAATAGGAAATAAATTCAACATATCAACAACATTCAAAACAACAAACACATTGAGATCTATTCTATCTAAAGCTCAACCTAACAGTGAACAAGAAAGAACAAAGAATTGTATTTATAAAATACCTTGTGAATGCGAAAAATTTTATATAGGTGAAACGTCAAGACCATTAGACTTTAGAGTAAATGAACATCAGTCTTATATAAAAAATAGAGAATTTGATAGATCTCAAATATGTCAACACGCATGGGATAATGAACATAGAGTTCAGTGGAGAGATTCAAGTATAGTCCTAAAAGAAGCAGACAGTAAAAAGAGAAAAATCAAAGAAGCGGCTCTAATTATGCTAAATGAAACCAATTGTGTCGCAAATTCCTCGGTAGAATGCAGTAGGATGTGGTTACCCATATTAAAGGAGGAATTCAATAGAAAGAAAATACCACAATTAGTAAATCAGTAACATATCGAGTTAGTACATATTTAGTATTTTAGTATTATTTAAAATTTAAAATATCAAGTCAGAATTTGGTATTAGTAAACTAAATGTAAACCCAAATACTTACGATGTCGGGATAGTATCACGAGGTTTTTCCTGGTTTTCCCTCGTGATTTACTATGGAATCTCTAACGCGAGAATTTCAGTGCCACCGTTGCATTTGGTTGTCTTTTTAAAGACAGATCACATGCTATGATTTTTTGTGGCGGATATTCTTGAGTTGGGATTGATTTCATGTAATCGAATGAACTATCTTTTAGTAAAGTCGTCCCAGGAACGCAACTCATCAATATTGGCAATATCATTTTAAAGTCGTTTACTTTAAAATGTATAATACGTGTCTGAATTGCCGATATAAATGAGTCAGATTAAATAAATTATTAGAAGAATTTTTTACTAAGCAACAACATTTTTGTTTATTCAGTATTATTTTGTATTTTGACAACGACACCCGACTTGGGCGTCGAAACGTTAATAAAATCATTTTTAGGTAAAATTGTGGCTTATTTCCCATTTGAATATATGTACTTGATTATAAAAATGCCACAAGAAAATAGCTTCAGAACAACATCTTAGTAAAAAACAGGAGAATGAATTCAAAACGTGGAAAACTGCATTAAAAACTATTTTGCTGTATATTTTTGTACAAAAAAGTACATAAAAAGATAATAATAAAGGGAAATCTGCCCATATTGATTTGACTTACAAAAAAAATTAATAATCACCCAGCTAGAATAAACAATTAAATCGTTCTGTACAAGAAAACAGTTAAATACCTAGGGCTACATTTGGATAAGTAGCGGAAACATAGCAGAAAGAAAACTGAATAACTAAAACTGAAATATAAGAAGTTATATTGGTTAGTAGGTAGAAGTTCACAACTTTCAATCAAAAACACACTATTAGTTTACAAAAAATGCTCCAACCAGTATGGTCCTATGGTTTACAGTTATGGGGCTGTACTAGTGAGAGTAACTATCCTTGCTTTCAAGGAGTCCGAAACCGAATTCAAAGAAACATAGTCAACGCTCCATGGTATATCCGCAACAAAGACCTACATCGGGAACTTTGTATAGCAACAATTAAAGAAGAAATAAAGAAGATTGCCAGGGGTCACGAAAACTGTCTCCACAACCATACAGACAGAACTTTGATAATCAAGTCCTAGTCCGCAGACTCAAACGCACCAAATCTTTTGAACTTGTGTGATAGTGATAAATCTATAAATGTCAGCGTTAGATTAAATTCGGGCAGTGAACCTAGTCAAAACAGTGATGTGTGCAACAATAATTATTATTCAATTGGGCTTTTCATTCACAGTCTTTTGTTTCGAGCTTCCGTCAAATGTAGTATAATCCGTGTATATTAGTATTATACACATACTACACAACATATGACAGAAGCTCGAAACAAATGACAATCGATGAAAAGCCCTATTCTAAGATGAGTCGTTGGCAATACCTAGGACAGTACAGTAGTAGATTAAGTTAAATGTAAAATGCTGGTTAGTCTTATGATTAGGTGCATTGTTAATTTAATAAATAATAAAAAATGGTTGATGTATGTTGTATATTGCGTATGAGATTTTTTTATGGTCTGTCCTTCGTTCGGCTATTGTTGATATATGTTCTTTTTATTGACTTCTGCTTCTCTTTTTAGTATTGGTAGCTAAAGTATCTTGTATTCTGCTGAAGGATTTGCTATACATATCCCACACATTTTCCCAGAATTTTTAAACTTATTTTTATTATTTTGAGCACGATTTCTGGATTGGATATCGGAACGTCAAACAGTAGCTATTTAAGAATTGTAATTTTCATTACACCAAAAATTGGGCTTAATCTTATATAACCATAATGCTAAATTAAACATGCCACAAGAAAACAGTTTCAAAAACTTGTTAAATAATTTTACTTTTGATTAATTCTTATTTTCATATTTTTAATTGAATCTGCTACATTTTACTGAAAAAATATTATTGTCACCTTGCCACACACGAACCCGTCCAATGTTGGAAGCCGTTCAATGTTGTCCTGTCCCATTTTCTAATTAATATTTAATTTTTTTATTTATAAACAAGAATAGTACATTCTGTACCCAAAGTAGAAAAAGCCTAATAATCCCGGACGACGTAAAGATGGCCGTCAAGTTGCAAGCCGAGACAAGGCAATACACAGTCCGGGAATGTGGCTTTTCCTACAAGATATTAAAATGAACATGGTTAAAATTTTCAAATAGGCACATCATTATTTTTACTCAAATTTTCGCGATGCCACCAAATACAAATTTTGTAACTATAAAAACAAAAATATTGAATTGTCAAATTTGACGCACTTGCTTATTTTAACCCGCGAGTAGTCGGTCGGTGAGATAGAATCTCAATTTTATCCTTTTTCGCGATAACCTGATGAAAAATTTGCAATTTTCAAAAAAATTCGTAAGTGCCTCGAGGAAGGGTGTAGTAATGCGAAGGAATTTTTTTTTTTTTCTTCTTCTTTTTGTGGAATTTATGGCTTTGGGGAGAGCCAATTAGTTTTAACCCGCGAGTAGTCGCGCCGTTAGATAGAATCTCACATTTCATCCTTTTTCGTAATATGTACAGTAAAATTTGTCAGTAACGGCCACTAAAACTGAAAGAACTATTGGCCGATATAGAAAGGTGGACGGTATTGCCAGTTTTTGTAGTCTACATATAATTGGTTTGGGAAATTTTTAAACTGGCCGTTAGGACGGGTGGCCGATGTTGGCAGGTGGCCGATAACACAGGTTTTTTAATAAAATTGTTAGAAATATATATTTTCAATATAAAAAGTAGATAAAAATAGTACAAAATAAAAATTTGTTTTAAATTCGTATTTTGAGATAGAATCTCACACGCGACTATCGACGTTACAGAAGTGAGCGCGACTACTCCCGGGTTAAGAATTATTTTTGGGGTTTTCTCGTATGTTCTGTGATTGTAATCATTTTTAAAACCAAAATTACCTAATTTAGTCATTAGTATTGATGAGTGTTCGATTCCTGGTACCTCTCCAGAACTCATGGAAGTAGTGGCTAATGCTTCATTACATTTTTTGCCAACAAAATCCAGAGACAAATAATATAACTATTCATACAACTGTTTCATATACTATCGTAAGAATATAAAATGTAAGTTCTTTCTCAGAAAATATTGTAATCGCATCTCTCTTAAAGAGTTGTTCTTTAATAAATTTGCTGTGAATCTGCTGTAAGGAAAAAGTATTTCTCTATGGATGCTATACAATGTGCAACTTCTCTTGCTACTTACATACATTCAAAACGAACAATTTCTCACGCAGTGCCAAAAGTCGGCCATTGCAGTGAGAAATATTTTATCTTACGAGTTCTCCTACCGTTTTCCATACGTCATGTGGTCGCCGTTTTCATGGTAATATGCACAATGCAAACACAATTAGTGTTGTCAAGCAAAATGTGTTTAAGCAAAACTTACCAGAATTACCTTTCAAAACTGTTCAAAAATAACTGTTAATTAGAATTTTAAATATCTAATGTATATAAATTTAAAGAATATTAAATACCTACATATATACATATTATGTATTTTATTTTAATTTATGCATATAATTTAACTAAAAGCGCCTAAATTATTTAACTCTTGACAGTGAAGTTTGAACTCTCGACAAAACCGAATCCATAGAAAAAGTACAGTGTACAACACATGACATATTAATTTCTTCCCCGCTTGATTTGCAATAAACTTCTGCTCTCATGAGAAATATGTCTTTTTTCTCATTTGTTGTACAATATACTATTTCCTTACAGAAAGGAAATAACATTTCCGGACAATTATCGCAAACGTCATCATCGTGAGTAATAACCATCATTACATTCTCGTTGAACAATATACTATTATCACTGATATACACTATAACATCAGGATGGTATCAATAGCTTTCTCCTGTTTTTCCTTATGATTTTCAATGAGATTAGTAACAAGAAAATTTTATTCTCACTATTAGAGACGGTTGTATTTTAAAAGACACATCACCTGCTAGTACTATGTATTTTGTCTGATATGCATTTTAGGTTAAACTAAATTTAATATAGGTAATCAAAGAAACTCTGCTCCTGTAAAGTAACTCCAGTAATAGTTCAGAGAAATAAGTAAAAAAATATCCTGTTGGTGACACAACCCCCTCCAGGCCCAAACCAAATTTTTTGAGTAGTATGGACATCTATATTAATAACCTATATGTTTCCTGCAGCCGATTTTGATGATATACATAGTTATAAACAAATGAAGATCAAAAAACGGTAAATTTTCTCTTTTTTCGTCTATTTCCAAAAAGTTAAGCATTTTAAACAAATTAGAGAGTAAGAAACTCATAAATCGTATAAAAGTCTCCAATATGGGGTTCGCTGAATATGTCTATCCTTATTGGTTGCTTAGAAAATTGCAAAATAAATCATCAATTTTGAGTTTTTATAAATATTCATAACTTACGTAAAAATTAACTTAGAACGTTCTTATTAAACGGAATGCTGAGACTTCTGGTGCTTAAATCATACCCTAAATTTCAAAGCAATTGGTCAAATAGTTTAAAAGGTATTTAATTTGTTTTTCCCAAATTAATTTTTTTTTTGCAACGCTATGAGTCAGAAAATGATGAAGTTACACTAATACTTTGGATAGTTTATGAAAGAAGAAGATTTATACTATTATTTTAAATAAAAAAAATGACCAAAAATAATTCTAAATACTGCAAAATTATTTTGCAAAAACATGTGAATTAAAAAAAAGGGGGCTAACTTCGTACCTAATTGTCCTAGGACAATTGTTTTTCTTTTTAAATGTGTATAAAAATTAACTCTTTCCAAATATGAAAAATAATTTTTCTACGGGTAACGGTTAAAAAGTTATTCTAATTGTTTAAAAGTAAGCAAAAAATCGACGTGTTTTTACAAAATAATTTTACACTCTTTAAAATTACTTTTTGTCATTTTTTTTAAATTAAGTTAGTAGTATAAATGTTCTTCTTCCATAAACTGCCAGAAGTTATAGTGTAACCTCATAATTTTCTGACTTATAGTGTTGCAAAATAAATGAATTTGGGATAAACAAATTAAATAAATTTTAAACTATTTGACCAATTGCTTTGAAATTTAAAATATAATTTAAGCACCAGAAGTCTCAGCAATTCGTTTAATAGGAAGGTTCTAACTTAATTTTTACATAAGTTATGAACATTTATAAAATCTCAAAATTTATGACTTATTTTGCAATTTTCTAAGCAACCAATAAGGATAGACATATTCAGCGGACGCCATATTGAAATTTTTTAGACGATTTAGGGGTTTCTTACTCTCAAATTTGTTCAAAATGCTTAACTTTTTGGTTATAGACGAAAAAAGCGAAAATTTACCGTTTTTTGATCTTCATTTGTTTATAACTATGTATATCATCAAAATCGGCTGCAGGAAACATAAAGGTTATTAATATAAATGTCCATAGTCCATAGTACTCAAAAAATTTTTTTGGGCCTGGAGGGGGATGCGTCACGAGAAAAATCTTATTACTCTGGACCATAATGTATCAAAAATAAATATTGAAAATATAATTTTAAAGTTAGCTTTAAAATTTTGATGATAAACGGTTTACCCTGTAGACGTGTACAATTACATAATTAATAAAAATGCACCAACGCTCATTCCGTCAACAATCCTAGGGCATGCAATAGCTCTTCCACGTCAGTCTTAATTTAAATCGCCACCCCAGCTCCACTTTTTTTCTGTTTTTTCCCTGCGGGAGAAAACTTTTTTATAAAGAAACATTGAGTCGTCGTCGTTGGGTTGGCATCCCTGCAGATACGTCCCAGGGGCCTCCGGAGGAGCACGTTTCCTGTTTCCTTTGAAATACAATGGACCAACCTCTGTTTTACCCCATTTATTTCCACGGTGTCGAATGAAAAATGTGCCTTAGACACTTGACAAACTTTTCAGAAGATGTTAAATTTAATTTTCTTTTTGCTAGCAATGCGCCTTCTAACCGATTGCCATCTGCTAGGAAAGCACTGTATTATTGTTATGTTTTCCGAAAGCGATTTACAGACTCCATGTTCCTATCTTAGATATTATATAAAATACTTCAGAATAGTTTAGGAACATAATAAAACATAAATTGAGAAATAAGTGTCTCGTAAAAATACTACGGTTTGTTGAATACAAAATACATACCAACAATATTTTTCTTAAATAAAAAAATTAAAAAAGAATAGTTTATAGTCTAGATTTAATGCAGAGTACGTGTTATAATAAAAATATCATGGACAGAACACGTCACAAAAAACATGTTATTAGAGGTTAAAAAAATCACATTCAAGAACCTATAATACCTGGTTTCGACTTATATTTTCCCCCATTTTAACAGCCTATAACTTCTAAATGACTGAATGGATTGAATTTTTCATATCGCTTTTAAATAAAAAATAGCGGATTTTTCAAAAAAAAAACGTTGTTGCCTTTTTTTTATTAAAACACCCAGTATATTTTTTTGTAATTTGAAAGACCGGTCATTTACCTATCCAGGGATATATAGGTTTTTAAAATCGGTTTTCAAATGACTGAGTAATTAATTTTTAAAATGAAAGATGCAAGGTGTAATATTGCTCTGAAGCTATTTCCTTGTGGCATTTTTATAATAAACTATTTAGATGGGAAATAGGCCACAATTAAATTGAAAAAAATAATTTTATTAACGTTTAGATGCCCAAATATGGTGTCGTTGACAAAATACAAAATACTACTATTTTCTATTTTGTATTTTGACGACACCCGATTTGGGCGTCGAAACGTTAATAAAATTATTTTTTTCAATTTAATTGTGGCTTATTTCCCATCTAAATAATTAATTATCAGTAGTAATTGCACAAGAGCTCTAAAATTATTGAATTTTTCCCGAGTGACACTTTGACAGTTTTAATTTCACGAGCCTAAGGCGAGTGAAATTATGTCAAAGTGTCACAAAGGCAAAAATTCTATATTAATTTTAGAGATCGAGTGCAATTTGTTGCGATTATTTAATGAATAAAACTGTTCAAAACCAAAATTTTATTGAAATTTATTTATGTAAGTACAAATTAGTACAATTAAACACATAGTTGTTATAAATATGTATTTGACGGTTGAAAGTCATCACTTTTATAATTTTTAAAACATTTGTCATTAATGTAACTGAACGTATTTTTTCGTAGCAACGAAGGGCATCTGACCTAATATACATTTATACTTAACGACGGGCAATTATCAAAAATTATCGATTTAATTTAGATTTCTGTAGCTTTCTATCGGTCAGAATCTCCTATGAATGAAATAATCCAAGTAGTATAATAGAGTTGATTCAAAAAATGACATAACCCAGACATCCAAAGTGAAAGTTATCCTCCAACAATAAATTGTTCTATATGGTCCATATAATGTTCAGAAAAAAGTCACACCTTTTTGTCAGTAGGGTTTGGGGGGAGAGGGGGGAGAAGTCGGTAAATTCGTAGTTTTTTACGTTTTTCGTCAATATTTCTAAAACTATGAGGTTCAGCATGAACAACCTTGTGTACAAAAATGTTCTACACTAAATTTGAAATAAAAAGGCCCTATACATAATCCTTCTAAAATGAACGGTTTCAAAGTTACGGAGGTAGTATAGTATAATTGGTCCAAAAAAGGCCTAACCCAGACATCCAAAGTAAAAGTTTTCTTCCAACACCAAATTGTTCTATATGGTCCACATATTGTTCAGTAAAAAGTTACACCATTTTGAGCGTCCGGTTTGGGGGGAAGATGGGGGAGAAATCAATAAATTAGTAGTTTCTTTAGGTTTTTCGTCAATATTTCTATAACTATGTTTAAGCGTATACAATGTTCTATACAAAAACGTTCTACATTAAATTTAAAACAAAAACGGTCCTACCCATAATTGTTAAAAAATCAACGGTTCCAGAGTTACGGAGGGTGAAATATGAAGGTTTTCGATTCTTTTTTTTTTTGGGCAATTGATGATAATTTTAGGTGGTGAAGTTGACGTTTCTTCAAGGGATTATCACTAACATACCATTGGACACTGAAATAGCAAATCCTGTTAAAGAAAATTTCTTTCAATCAGTAAAAATATTATAAATTGCCCATAAAATATAAAAAGTATCAAAAACCTCCATTGCTCACCCTCCGTGGAATCGTTGATTTTATAACAATTATGTATTGGACCTTTTTTGTTTTAAATTTGATATAGAACATTTTTGTATAGAACATTGTTTACGCTAAAGCATATTTTTAGAAATATTGACGAAAAACAAAAGAACTACTAATTTACCGATTTCTCCCCCATCTCCCCCCCCCAAACCGGATGCTCAAAATGGTGTAACTTTTTACTGAACAATATCTGGACCATATAGAACAATTTGGTGTTGGAGGAAAACTTTTAAGTACTTTTAATATCTGGGTTAGGCCTCTTTTGGACCAATTATACTATACTACCTCCGTAACTTTGGAACCGTTCATTTTAGAAAGATTATGCATAGGACCTTTTTTGTTTCAAATTTAATGTAGAACATTTTTGTATAGAAGTTTGTTCATGCTAAACCGCATAGTTTTAGAAATATTGACGAAAAACTTAATTACGAATTTGCCGATTTCTCCTCCCTCTGCCCCCAAACCCGACGCTCAAAATGGTGTGACTTTTTTCTGAACATTATGTGGACCATATAGAACAATTTGGTGTTGAGGATAACTTTCACTTTGGATGTCTGGGTTTGGATCTAGTTATACCGTACTAAAGATGGAAATCACATAACATAATATCAATTTGCTTAGTTATTTATTTTGTTATGTGATATCCACGTTGCACCCTCATTTTAAAAACTAATTACTCAGTCATTTGACAACCGATTTAAAAAAAATTATATTTCTGGATAGATGAATGACCGTTCTTTCAGTTTACAAAAAAATATACTATATACATACTTCTATCTTGAGCCGTTTAGAAGTTATAGGCAGTTAAAATTGGGGAAAATATAAGTGGACACCCGGTATTCCTACCGTGCAGTGGACAATGCAATGAATTACAATAATTAACTGATATTCCAATTTGCCTAAAAAGCAGAGATTTCGTCAGTATAGTTGTCTTCAATGTTTCTGGTCGCGATCGAAGAAGATGGCGCCATCGTACGACCACTATTCAAGCGGGAAGCTTTCAGGAGACGTTTTGGTGGTCTTTGGGTTTTGGTTGCATTCGGATATCCGTAGCTGACAAGTTCTAATGGGAACTAAATGCATGTTTTTTCGATACATTACTTATAGACCTGGATCCAGCGTACCAAAAAAGTTGATTAATAGCAAGCTGAAAATTTATTAATAGCTTAACCGTGTCTAGTCGGACAAATTTTGATGTATGGGAACACTGTACCATGAGAAGTTTTTATTGTGGAACGTGTCATCATGACAAATGATTGTGAAAAGTATCAGGTTGTTTTTAAGTTTATTCAATAGCCAACTTTATGGTCCAAGAGCTGTGAGACATCTTTGAGTAGGTATTTTAGGCATCCTGAAATTTTTTCAGCTAACTCTTCCATGACAGCCTAATACAAAAATGCCGGTCTGGCTGGAGGGTAGCGGTTATTTTCCCCAAAAATCCCCCCAAAGTTAAAAAAAGGGCAAACATTGTTATTACAAAAAATATCATTGGCGTGACTTTAAACTAAATTTAAATATTCAAATATAAAGAAAATAAACAGGCCAGGCGATTTGAGGGCGATTTTAACCCATGCAAGATACTTGCATGGGCGCCCCAGGTTATTTTCAGCGGGTGCATCTGAACTTCAGAAGATTTCATCTGAATATGTACATACTATTAACGAGTATAAAATATACAACTATACATGCATAGCCACATAGCTATGTACATTCCTTCCGGACAGGGAGGTGCAATTGTTATTTTGACAGGGTATTTTTTAATATTAAAAATAAATATTCTAAAAAACACAGTTTTTTTTTTGGTGAAATTTTCCAACTGCCAGGTGATTAAACAAATTACGCGTACATGTAAATAAAAAGCACTTTAGGTAAGCAGCAGTGTGAGAAAGAGCGTACACCGATAGCTGTTTGCGTCCTCTGTTGTAGCTGAGCGAGTCCGTTCGCTCGAGAAAAATCACGTGACCTGGCGATACCCATGTTGTTGTGCCTCGAAACGTTAGAGTAATTATTATATATTATAGTTTTTTAAATAACTTTTTATTAATTATAGGAAAATAATAGGTACTATACAATAGATTTTTCGATAACACCGCATCTTAAAAATGGAAAGTCTTTTTTCAGATACGCCCGTGATTGTAAAGGCTTCGACTCCGTATAAAAGGACAGAGAATACGTAGCAACTCAATTAATTAATCACTAATTAATTTTTAGTTAACTCCAAATATATATTACAACTATTTACAGATCATGTAGAAGAAGAATCTGAGTCTCGAGGGGAGTCTGACGAAGAAGAAGATAATGAATATTTAAGCTTAAATGAGGAGTTTGAAAAAGAAGTACAAGATTCGGTCACATAATTAATTTAGTTTATAGTTTTATACTTTTCCACCTATACATATATTTATAATAATAAAATCTTTTTCTATCATTTTTGCAAAATCTATTGTATAGTACGTATTATTTTCTTTTAATTAATAAAAAGGTACTTAAGAAACTATAATATATAATAATTACTCTAACGTTTCGAGGCACAACAACATGGGTATCGCCAGGTCACGTGATTTTTTTCGAGCGAAAGAACTCGCTCAGCTACAATATAGGACGCAAACAGCTATACTGCCGTGCTAAGCCCAAAGGCGGTAACTGATTTTTTATCGAAAATGAGATTTTTGTATTTCTAGGTAGGTTTCATTATATTATAATGTTTCTACAACTCCAAAGACTTTGTAAATATATTCTAGATACCCATTATAATACTTCTGCAACTCCAAGAACTTTGTAAATATATTCTAAATACCCTGTTCTACCCTAGAAATACAACAATCTCATTTTCGATAAAAATCAGTTACCGCCTTTGGGCTTAGCACGGCAGTATAGGTATACGCTCTTTCTCACACTGCTGCTTACCTAAAGTGCTTTTCAATTACATGCACACGTAATTTGTTTAATCACCTGGCAGTTGGAAAATTTCACCAAAACAACCTCTCTTTTTTAGAATATTTATTTTTAATATTAAAAAATACCCTGTCAAAATAACAATTGCACCTCCCTGTCTGGAAGGAATGTACATAGCTATGTATGTATAGTTGTATATTTTGTACTCGTTAATAGTATGTACAGATTCAGATGAAATCTTCTGAAGTTCAGATGCACCCCCTGAAAATAATCCTGGGGCGCCCATGCAAGTATCTTGCAGAGTTAAAATCGCCCTCAAATCGGCTGACCTGTTTATTTTCTTTATATTTGAATATTTAAATTTACTTTAAAGTCACGTTAATGATATTTTTTGTAATAACAATGTTTACCCTTTTTTTTTAACTTTGGGGGGGATTTTGGGGAAAATAACCGCTACCTTCCAGCCAGACCGGCATTTTTGTATTAGGCTATCATGGAAGAGTTACCTGAAAAAATTTCAGGATACCTAAAATACCTACTCAAAAATGTCTCACAGCTCTTATGCTATATGAAAAAATGTTTGCCCGATAAATATGTTGGGCATTTCATTAAGTTCGACACGTAGAACATGTCAAATGACAAGAATTATATTGGTGGTGAATTAAGCTATTGATTTTGTATTTTAGAAAGAAATTACAACGCTAACGGTGTTTTATTATTTCATATAGTCAATGGACCTCTAAGGGTAAACCTCCAGGGTAAAATCACACGTCGGCACAATATCACATTTTTCTTTGACTTGTTAGCTATGCGTATGCCAAATTTCATGTCAATCCAAATAGTTCTTTAAAATCGGAGGTTTTGCAATATTTTGAGTGAATGGGCTATAAAGGGTCAATTAATGCGTACCTTCGAGATTGAAATATTAAAAAAACTACATCGTATTTTCTTGATAAGAAATTTAAATTGTTCAAATTGTATGTCAGTAAAAGCAAATTTCTCCCAAAAGTTTCTCCCAAAAAATATGCATGAGGACCTATTTAACAATAAAAATTAAAATTTTCTACCTAACTGCATTTTCAATCTGGTATTTATTAAATTCTTACTTTAATAAACATACATATGATTGTAACACTTTTTATTTGATTATGATTTATTATACAGGGTGTCCCGAAAAGATTGGTCATAAAATATACCATAGATTCTGGAGTCAAAAATAGGTTGATTGAACCTAACGTACTTGAATACAAATGTGCACATAAAAAAAGTTATAGCCCTTTAAAGTTACAAAATAAACATCAATTTTTTCCAATATTTCGAAAACTACTCAAGAGTTATTATTGAAGATATTCATGTGGCATTATTATGGCAGGAACATCTTAACAAAAAATTATAGTAAAGTTCGTGCACCCCATAAAAAATTTATGGGGTTTTGTTCCCTTAAACCCCTCCCAAACTTTTGTGTACGTTCAAATTAAATTATGATTGTGGTACCAATAGTTTTTTAAACTGTAGACACAATGTTTTTTAAACTTTTTTGCCCTTAATCTTTTTATATAAACCAGTTTTTATCGAGATGCGGCTTCTTTTTTAATATGTTTACATCAAAATTTTATGGGAGTTTCGTTCCTTTAAACCCCCCAAATGTCTGTGTACGTGTCAATTAAACTTTTATTGCGGTACCATTAGTTAAACACAGTGTCTGTAAAACTTTTTTGCCTCTTAGTATATTTTAATATTATAAAAATGTAAATTATAGATTTTTCATATTATTACCAGGTCTCTATAATCGTACTTAACCATATACAAAATAGGTGGTGGATTTGACAAATATTCAAAATATCTCGATAAAAACTGGCTTTTCGAGAAAGTAATAAGAGGCAAAAAAGTTTTAAAAACACTGTGTTTAACTAATAATACTTTAACAATAATTTAATACGAACATACACAAAAGTTTAGGGGGGTTTAAGTGAACAAAACCCCCATAAAATTTTTAGGGGGTATACAAATTTCACTATAATTTTATTTTAAGATGTTTCTGCCATAAGAATGCCACATGTCTATTTTCAATAGAAAATCTCTAATAGTTTTCGAAATATTGAAAAAAATATTATTATCATTTTGTCACTTCAAAGGGCTATAACTTTTTTTATAAGCACATTTGTACTAAGGTAAGTTAGGTTCAATCAACATGTTTTTGACCCCAAATCTGTGGTATAATTTATGACCAATCTTTTCGGGACACCCTGTATATTACGTTGGTTTTTAAAATTTATTTTGAAAAACTGAAGGTATTGACTATTTCGAAAAATTTATCTCACACATCCCACACATCCGAAAATGATCTCAAGTTCTTGGAATATATTTTCAATTTCCTGTTGACACCAGCCAACTTTTCGACACCATGTTTCCCAACTTCGAACTTACATCCTGGCAACTTTTTCATTTCGGCAAGTTCCAACTCCACCCACTCTGTCCCGCAATTTTTCACCATCGGCAGTGCATCTCTTTCCGCACCAATGCCAACAGAAACAAATAACTCTAGAATGGGGAATTCAGAGTTATGTACATATACGGCAATCCATTAAGAATCAGATACACTGATAAATTTATATAATATTAAATAATATAAATTTAGTAACACTTGCTTATGAGGGACCGCTTAAATAAAACAATGATATGGCCTTACTACTGTGTTTTTATTCTCTCATTTTACAGAATAGTACAAAAAAGGTTTTTCATTAAACGTGACTACCACAAAAACTCTCAAAACCGGAAGACTTAAATCTAAACCTAAGATTTAGCTGATAGTTCTTCTTTTTGCAAATGGCATTCTTTTTTAAATTGACTTCTACAGCACAAAAATAATTTAAAAGGGGTAAGTATTATTTTTATTTATTTAGCTTAATGACTTAAAAACTAATGGCCATTGGCATGGTACAGTTAATTTTTCCAATAAGGCACCTAGTGTAATGTGTAGTGTGTGTGTTGAGTAAGTGTCTTGTTACTAAGCAAAGTCGACGTCATTGTCTTTGCAAAGAAACGCTAATTGTATTCGAACGTCTGCGGTTCCTCCGGTGGGTACCGATCCCACAAGGATAGAAATAATTTTTATTTATCATTTTTTTTATAAATGAAATCTTCTCCACCCAGGTGAGATTCTAACTTCCGACCTTTGCGTGGTCTTCACTAACATTGAGGTCCTACAGCGCATGACAAAAGAAAAAGAAGTGCTTAATTTAGTAAAACAACGTAAGCTTGAGTACCTTGGCCTCGTGATGCGGAACGAAGAAAAATATCGAGTTCTTCAACTCGTCATGCAGGGCAAAGTATTTGGCAGGAGAGGACCGGGACGCCGTCGTATCTCGTGGTTGAGAAACCTCCGACAATGGTTTGGGATAACCTCCGCGGAGCTGTTTCGCAGAGCAGTCAACAAAACAATGATAGCCTTGATGATCGCCAACATCCGGACCGGATAAGGCACTGAAGAAAAAGACCTTTGCGTGTAAAGGTAAGCGCTCTTACTACTGAGCCACAGAGGGGTTAAAGGTGTAATTGTAATCTATTTCACTGTAATGTATTTCATTGTTATTAATATTTGATAGTGATCTGAAGCTACTATTTACTTGTAACATCTTATGTAATCTACTATTTTGTTTGGAGAAATAAAACTACAATTTAAGCTTTAAATTAAATTTATTTGATATTTCATCTTCCACTTCGGAAATCGTTATCAAAATACAAAACATTAATAAATTAAACAAATTCTGATTTTTTGCTTGATAACAAAATTCCAATATTTTAGTTTTATATGACTCATTCATATTTTCCATTCAGCCATAAATTATACATTTTAAAGTAGACGATTTTAAAATGATATTACCAATATGGATGAGTTGCGTTCCTGGAGGACTTCATTTAATATTTTTTATTATTTTAAGCAATTTAAAGATAAATTTAATTTTCTTCCATTACACAATACATATTGCTACATAATTCTACACATCCTACTTTTGTCTGAAAATAGCACACTTGAAAATATAATATTGGGAACAGCCAATTTCCAATGTTGCAAGGCAATGTTTGGTGTTGAAGACACCAATTTACGTGATCAATCTGGTGCTGCCTAGATACCTCGATATCCCGTAAATTTCTCCTATTATATAGTCCCTGGACACATCGATTCTTCTTCTTATCGTTTTAATTAAAATACTTACACATATTGCTTCCAAAACCTGCAGGTTTCAAATATATGGTGATTCCATATAAGTTTGGATATGTCTGTATAAGTCTGAATTGTCAAGAAAGAGTAATCAGAAATTAGAAAATGTCTTTAAAATGATTGAAGAAACTAGAAACAAATGATTGCAAGATTCTATGAATCTTCTCAAATTATTACAGAATCAATTATAATATAAATCACGACGAAACTATCGAGTGTGGACCACTGACAAACGGGATAAACAAAACGACTAACAGTTAAAAGAAGTGGTACGGAAAGCGGTTCGTAACACGATGCCGAAGAGACACTCAAAGAGGCCTGGAAGAGTTCGTTGCCGTGTGAGACGAACCAGTGTCATTAATGATCAATGGCAGCCTCAACAGCAACAAGATGCCCAAGCAGATTATCCATGTGTAATAAAATTATTGAATTGTATATGTCGTGGTGAGAGACCTTCTTGGCAATACATTAGTTCATGTAGTCCATAACTCAAATAGGTCTGAAGCCAATGGAATTGCCTTGTACTAAAATATGATCTTCTGTGCAGAGCCTTTGAGAACAATAATGGTTCAGAATCTAAGCTTCAGTTGATTGTACCTAAAAGTAAAATGTCAGAAGTATGGCGTCAGTAGTATGACGGTGCATCAAGTGGACCCTCTGGTATTACGAAGACTCTGCAAAAGGTTAGAGAACGGTTCCATTGGGTGAACTGTAAAGATGATGTAAGAAGATGGAGGCGGAAACGTGAACTGTGTGCAACCAGTAATGGTCCAGTTGGTAAAAAGGAAACGTTCATAAAACAGTACAATGTTGGTAGTCCTATGAAAAGAGTAGCAATCGACATTGCAGGTCGATTCCCAGAAACGGGTTCTGGAGATAAATATATGTAAACCAAACTAAATTAATAAAAGATATCATTATCTTATATATAAAAATCTATTGCTGTGCGTTAGTCTCGCTAAAACTCGAGAATGTGTGGACCGATTTGGCTAATTTTTATGTTGAATTATTTGTGGAAGTTCAGGGAAGGTTTATACGGTTTTATATTGTCATTTTAGTAGCCACCAAAATTTTTACAGCTATATGTATAAAATGCTCTTTTTACAGTGTTTGTTGCCATACTCCTCCGAAACGACTTGACCGATTTTTATGAAAGTTTGCAAGTGTATTCGACCGGACCGGTAGTAGGTTGTTATCTATATTTCATACCCGTGCGTCTTAAGGGGGCTTGGCACCCTTATATTTATTTCTATTTTTTCAGAGAAACTCTTTTTTTTTTAATTTCATATGATGTGGAACGTAAAGATACATACAACCCTAAATTTTCACTTTTCCAGCACTAACCGTTATTTTTTAATGGCCATTTAAATATTTTACATCTATATAAACAAAAGAAAGTCGTGACAGTTACCAACACATAACTGGAGAACGACTGAATAGATTTTTATGAAATTTTCCACGTATATTTGACCTGACCGAGAATAGGTTGTTATGTATTTTTCATATCCGTACGTCGTAACGGGGGCTGCCCCCCTAAAATATTTTTTTATTTTTTTGGTCAAACTGTTTTTTCTTAATTTTATGTGATGTGGAAGGCAAAGGTAAATACAACCCTAAATTTTCACTTTTCTATCTTCCACCGTTATTTTTTAATAGCCATCTAAAATTTTGCATCTTATATATAAAAATCTATTGCTGTGCGTTAGTCTCGCTAAAACTCGAGAATGTGTGGACCGATTTGGCTAATTTTGATGTTGAATTATTTGTGGAAGTTCAGGGAAGGTTTATACGGTTTTATATTGTCATTTTAGTAGCCACCAAAATTTTACAGCTATATGTATAAAATGCTCTTTTTACAGTGTTTGTTGCCATACTCCTCCGAAACGACTTGACCGATTTTTATGAAAGTTTGCAAGTTTATTCGACCGGGCCGGTAGTAGGTTGTTATCTATATTTCATACCCGTGCGTCTTAAGGGGGCTTGCCACCCTTATATTTATTTCTATTTTTTCAGAGAAACTCTTTTTTTTTAATTTCATATGATGTGGAACGTAAAGATACATACAACCCTAAATTTTCACTTTTCCAGCACTAACCGTTATTTTTTAATGGCCATTTAAATATTTTACATCTATATAAACAAAAGAAAGTCGTGACAGTTACCAACACATAACTCGAGAACGACTGAATAGATTTTTATGAAATTTTCCACGTATATTTGACCGGACCGAGAATAGGTTGTTATGTATTTTTCATATCCGTACGTCGTAACGGGGGCTGCCCCCCTAAAATATTTTTTTATTTTTTTTGGTCAAACTGTTTTTTCTTAATTTTATGTGATGTGGAAGGCAAAGGTAAATACAACCCTAAATTTTCACTTTTGTATCTTCGACCGTTATTTTTTAATAGCCATCTAAAATTTTGCATCTTATATATAAAAATCTATTGCTGTGCGTTAGTCTCGCTAAAACTCGAGAATGTGTGGACCGATTTGGCTAATTTTGATGTTGAATTATTTGTGGAAGTTCAGGGAAGGTTTATACGGTTTTATATTGTCATTTTAGTAGCCACCAAAATTTTTACAGCTATATGTATAAAATGCTCTTTTTACAGTGTTTGTTGCCATACTCCTCCGAAACGACTTGACCGATTTTTATGAAAGTTTGCAAGTGTATTCGACCGGACCGGTAGTAGGTTGTTATCTATATTTCATACCCGTGCATCTTAAGGGGGCTTGCCACCCTTATATTTATTTCTATTTTTTCAGAGAAACTCTTTTTTTTTTAATTTCATATGATGTAGAACGTAAAGATACATACAACCCTAAATTTTCACTTTTCCAGCACTAACCGTTATTTTTTAATGGCCATTTAAATATTTTACATCTATATAAACAAAAGAAAGTCGTGACAGTTACGAACACATAACTCGAGAACGACTGAATAGATTTTTATGAAATTTTCCACGTATATTTGACCGGACCGAGAATAGGTTGTTATGTATTTTTCATATCCGTACGTCGTAACGGGGGCTGCCCCCTAAAATATTTTTTTATTTTTTTGGTCAAACTGTTTTTTCTTAATTTTATGTGATGTGGAAGGCAAAGGTAAATACAACCCTAAATTTTCACTTTTCTATCTTCGACCGTTATTTTTTAATAGCCATCTAAAGTTTTGCATCTTATATATAAAAATCTATTGCTGTGCGTTAGTCTCGCTAAAACTCGAGAATGTGTGGACCGATTTGGCTAATTTTGATGTTGAATTATTTGTGGAAGTGCAGGGAAGGTTTATACGGTTTTATATTGTCATTTTAGTAGCCACCAAAATTTTTACAGCTATATGTATAAAATGCTCTTTTTACAGTGTTTGTTGCCATACTCCTCCGAAACGACTTGACCGATTTTTATGAAAGTTTGCAAGTGTAATCGACCGGACCGGTAGTAGGTTGTTATCTATATTTCATACCCGTGCGTCTTAAGGGGGCTTGCCACCCTTATATTTATTTCTATTTTTTCAGAGAAACCCTTTTTTTTAATGTCATATGATGTGGAACGTAAAGATACATACAACCCTAAATTTTCACTTTTCCAGCACTAACCGTTATTTTTTAATGGCCATTTAAATATTTTACATCTATATAAACAAAAGAAAGTCGTGACAGTTACCAACACATAATTCGAGAACGACTGAATAGATTTTTATGAAATTTTCCACGTGTATTTGACCGGACCGAGAATAGGTTGTTATGTATTTTTCATATCCGTACATCGTAACGGGGGCTGCCCCCCTAAAATATTTTTTTTGTTTTTTTGGTCAAACTGTTTTTTCTTAATTTTATGTGATGTGGAAGGCAAAGGTAAATACAACCCTAAATTTTCACTTTTCTATCTTCGACCGTTATTTTTTAATAGCCATCTAAAATTTTGCATCTTATATATAAAAATCTATTGCTGTGCGTTAGTCTCGCTAAAACTCGAGAATGTGTGGACCGATTTGGCTAATTTTGATGTTGAATTATTTGTGGAAGTTCAGGGAAGGTTTATACGGTTTTATATGGTCATTTTAGTAGCCACCAAAATTTTTACAGCTATATGTATAAAATGCTCTTTTTACAGTGTTTGTTGCCACACTCCTCCGAAACGACTCCACCGATTTTTATGAAAGTTTGCAAGTGTACTCGACCGGACCGAGAGTAGGTTGTTATCTATATTCCATACCCGTGCGTCTTAAGGGGGCTTGCCACCCTTATATTTATTTCTATTTTTTCAGACAAACTCTTTTTTTTAAATTTCATATGATGTGGAACGTATAGATACATACAACCCTAAATTTTCACTTTTCTATCACTAACCGTTATTTTTTAATGGCCATTTAAATATTTTACATCTATATAAACAAAAGAAAGTCGTGACAATTACCAACACATAACTCGAGAACGACTGAATAGATTTTTATGAAATTTTCCACGTATATTTGACCGGACTGAGAATAGGTTGTTATGTATTTTTCATATCCGTACGTCGTAACGGGGGCTGCCCCCCTAAAATATATTTTTATTTTTTTGATCAAACCGTTTTTTCTTAATTTTGTGTGATGTGGAAGGCCAAGGTAAATACAACCCTAAATTTTCACTTTTTTATCTTCGACCGTTATTTTTTAATAGCCATCTAAAGTTTGGCATCTTATATATAAAAATCTATTGCTGTGCGTTAGTCTCGCTAAAACTCGAGAATGTGTGGACCGATTTGGCTAATTTTGATGTTGAATTATTTGTGGAAGTTCAGGGAAGGTTTATACGGTTTTATATTGTCATTTTAGTAGCCACCAAAATTTTTACAGCTATATGTATAAAATGCTCTTTTTACAGTGTTTGTTGCCATACTCCTCCGAAACGACTTGACCGATTTTTATGAAAGTTTGCAAGTGTATTCGACCGGACTGGTAGTAGGTTGTTATCTATATTTCATACCCGTGCGTCTTAAGGGGGCTTGGCACCCTTATATTTATTTCTATTTTTTCAGAGAAACTCTTTTTTTTTTAATTTCATATGATGTGGAACGTAAAGATACATACAACCCTAAATTTTCACTTTTCCAGCACTAACCGTTATTTTTTAATGGCCATTTAAATATTTTACATCTATATAAACAAAAGAAAGTCGTGACAGTTACCAACACATAACTCGAGAACGACTGAATAGATTTTTATGAAATTTTCCACGTATATTTGACCGGACCGAGAATAGGTTGTTATGTATTTTTCATATCCGTACGTCGTAACGGGGGCTGCCCCCCTAAAATATTTTTTTATTTTTTTGGTCAAACTGTTTTTTCTTAATTTTATGTGATGTGGAAGGCCAAGGTAAATACAACCCTAAATTTTCACTTTTTTATCTTCGACCGTTATTTTTTAATAGCCATCTAAAGTTTTGCATCTTATATATAAAAATCTATTGCTGTGCGTTAGTCTCGCTAAAACTCGAGAATGTGTGGACCGATTTGGTTAATTTTGATGTTGAATTGTTTGTGAAAGTTCAGGGAAGGTTTATACGGTTTTATATTGTCATTTTAGTAGCCACCAAAATTTTTACAGCTATATGTATAAAATGCTCTTTTTACAGTGTTTGTTGCCACACTCCTCCGAAACGACTCGACCGATTTTTATGAAAGTTTGCAAGTGTACTCGACCGGACCGAGAGTAGGTTGTTATCTATATTTCATACCCGTGCGTCTTAAGGGGGCTTGCCACCCTTATATTTATTTCTATTTTTTCAGACAAACTCTTTTTTTTAAATTTCATATGATGTGGAACGTATAGATACATACAACCCTAAATTTTCACTTTTCTATCACTAACCGTTATTTTTTAATGGCCATTTAAATATTTTACATCTATATAAACAAAAGAAAGTCGTGACAATTACCAACACATAACTCGAGAACGACTGAATAGATTTTTATGAAATTTTCCACGTATATTTGACCGGACTGAGAATAGGTTGTTATGTATTTTTCATATCCGTACGTCGTAACGGGGGCTGCCCCCTTAAATATATTTTTATTTTTTTGATCAAACCGTTTTTTCTTAATTTTGTGTGATGTGGAAGGCAAAGGTAAATAAACCCTAAATTTTCACTTTTTTATCTTCGACCGTTATTTTTTAATAGCCATCTAAAGTTTTGCATCTTATATATAAAAATCTATTGCTGTGCGTTAGTCTCGCTAAAACTCGAGAATGTGTGGACCGATTTGGCTAATTTTGATGTTGAATTATTTGTGGAAGTTCAGGGAAGGTTTATACGGTTTTATATTGTCACTTTAGTAGCCACCAAAATTTTTACAGCTATATGTATAAAATGCTCTTTTTACAGTGTTTGTTGCCATACTCCTCCGAAACGACTTGACCGATTTTTATGAAAGTTTGCAAGTGTATTCGACCGGACCGGTAGTAGGTTGTTATCTATATTTCATACCCGTGCGTCTTAAGGGGGATTGGCACCCTTATATTTATTTCTATTTTTTCAGAGAAACTCTTTTTTTTTTAATTTCATATGATGTGGAACGTAAAGATACATACAACCCTAAATTTTCACTTTTCCAGCACTAACCGTTATTTTTTAATGGCCATTTAAATATTTTACATCTATATAAACAAAAGAAAGTCGTGACAGTTACCAACACATAACTCGAGAACGACTGAATAGATTTTTATGAAATTTTCCACGTATATTTGACCGGACCGAGAATAGGTTGTTATGTATTTTTCATATCCGTACGTCGTAACAGGGGCTGCCCCCCTAAAATATTTTTTTATTTTTTTGGTCAAACTGTTTTTTCTTAATTTTATGTGATGTGGAAGGCAAAGGTAAATACAACCCTAAATTTTCACTTTTCTATCTTCGACCGTTATTTTTTAATAGCCATCTAAAATTTTGCATCTTATATATAAAAATCTATTGCTGTGCGTTAGTCTCGCTAAAACTCGAGAATGTGTGGACCGATTTGGCTAATTTTGATGTTGAATTATTTGTGGAAGTTCAGGGAAGGTTTATACGGTTTTATATTGTCATTTTAGTAGCCACCAAAATTTTACAGCTATATGTATAAAATGCTCTTTTTACAGTGTTTGTTGCCATACTCCTCCGAAACGACTTGACCGATTTTTATGAAAGTTTGCAAGTGTATTCGACCGGACCGGTAGTAGGTTGTTATCTATATTTCATACCCGTGCGTCTTAAGGGGGCTTGCCACCCTTATATTTATTTCTATTTTTACAGAGAAACTCTTTTTTTTAATTTCTTATGGTGTGGAACGTAAAGATACATACAACCCTAAATTTTCACTTTTCCAGCTCTAACCGTTATTTTTTAATGGCCATTTAAATATTTTACATCTATATAAACAAAAGAAAGTCGTGACAGTTACCAACACATAACTCGAGAACGACTGAATAGATTTTTATGAAATTTTCCACGTATATTTGACCGGACCGAGAATAGGTTGTTATGTATTTTTTATATCCGTACGTCGTAACGGGGGCTGCCCCCCTAAAATATTTTTTTATTTTTTTGGTCAAACTGTTTTTTCTTAATTTTATGTGATGTGGAAGGCAAAGGTAAATACAACCCTAAATTTTCACTTTTCTATCTTCCACCGTTATTTTTTAATAGCCATCTAAAATTTTGCATCTTATATATAAAAATCTATTGCTGTGCGTTAGTCTCGCTAAAACTCGAGAATGTGTGGACCGATTTGGTTAATTTTGATGTTGAATTGTTTGTGGAAGTTCAGGGAAGGTTTATACGGTTTTATATTGTCATTTTAGTAGCCACCAAAATTTTTACAGCTATATGTATAAAATGTTCTTTTTACAGTGTTTGTTGCCACACTCCTCCGAAACGACTCGACCGATTTTTATGAAACTTTGCAAGTGTACTCGACCGGACCGAGAGTAGGTTGTTATCTATATTTCATACCCGTGCGTCCTAAGGGGGCTTGCCACCCTTATATTTATTTCTATTTTTTCAGAGAAACTCTTTTTTTTTAATTTCATATGATGTGGAACGTAAAGATACATACAACCCTAAATTTTCACTTTTCCAGCTCTAACCGTTATTTTTTAATGGCCATTTAAATATTTTACATCTATATAAACAAAAGAAAGTCGTGAGAGTTACCAACACATAACTCGAGAACGACTGAATAGATTTTTATGAAATTTTCCACGTGTATTTGACCGGACCGAGAATAGGTTGTTATGTATTTTTTATATCCGTACGTCGTAATGGGGGCTGCCCCCCTAAAATATTTTTTTATTTTTTTGGTCAAACTGTTTTTTCTTAATTTTATGTGATGTGGAAGGCAAAGGTAAATACAACCCTAAATTTTCACTTTTCTATCTTCCACCGTTATTTTTTAATAGCCATCTAAAATTTTGCATCTTATATATAAAAATCTATTGCTGTGCGTTAGTCTCGATAAAACTCGAGAATGTGTTGACCGATTTGGTTAATTTTGATGTTGAATTGTTTGTGGAAGTTCAGGGAAGGTTTATACGGTTTTATATTGTCATTTTAGTAGCCACCAAAATTTTTACAGCTATATGTATAAAATGCTCTTTTTACAGTGTTTGTTGCCACACTCCTCCGAAACGACTCGACCCATTTTTATGAAAGTTTGCAAGTGTACTCGACCGGACCGAGAGTAGGTTGTTATCTATATTTCATACCCGTGCGTCTTAAGGGGGCTTGCCACCCTTATATTTATTTCTATTTTTTCAGACAAACTCTTTTTTTTAAATTTCATATGATGTGGAACGTAAAGATACATACAACCCTAAATTTTCACTTTTCTATCACTAACCGTTATTTTTTAATGGCCATTTAAATATTTTACATCTATATAAACAAAAGAAAGTCGTGACAATTACCAACACATAACTCGAGAACGACTGAATAGATTTTTATGAAATTTTCCACGTATATTTGACCGGACTGAGGATAGGTTGTTATGTATTTTTCATATCCGTTCGTCGTAACGGGGGCTGCCCCCCTAAAATATATTTTTATTTTTTTGATCAAACCGTTTTTTCTTAATTTTGTGTGATGTGGAAGGCCAAGGTAAATACAACCCTAAATTTTCACTTTTTTATCTTCGACCGTTATTTTTTAATAGCCATCTAAAGTTTTGCATCTTATATATAAAAATCTATTGCTGTGCGTTAGTCTCGCTAAAACTCGAGAATGTGTGGACCGATTTGGCTAATTTTGATGTTGAATTATTTGTGGAAGTTCAGGGAAGGTTTATACGGTTTTATATTGTCATTTTAGTAGCCACCAAAATTTTACAGCTATATGTATAAAATGCTCTTTTTACAGTGTCTTATCTTCGACCGTTATTTTTTAATAGCCATCTAAAATTTTGCATCTTATATATAAAAATCTATTGCTGTGCGTTAGTCTCGCTAAAACTCGAGAATGTGTGGACCGATTTGGCTAATTTT
Organism: Diabrotica virgifera virgifera; assembly: GCF_917563875.1. Classification (NCBI taxonomy): domain Eukaryota; kingdom Metazoa; phylum Arthropoda; class Insecta; order Coleoptera; family Chrysomelidae; genus Diabrotica; species Diabrotica virgifera. The sequence continues at coordinate 157,341,183 of NC_065444.1, read as the reverse complement.
GATGTTGAATTATTTGTGGAAGTTCAGGGAAGGTTTATACGGTTTTATATTGTCATTTTAGTAGCCACCAAAATTTTACAGCTATATGTATAAAATGCTCTTTTTACAGTGTTTGTTGCCATACTCCTCCGAAACGACTTGACCGATTTTTATGAAAGTTTGCAAGTGTATTCGACCGGACCGGTAGTAGGTTGTTATCTATATCTCATACCCGTGCGTCTTAAGGGGGCTTGCCACCCTTATATTTATTTCTATTTTTTCAGAGAAACTCTTTTTTTTTAATTTCATATGATGTGGAACGTAAAGATACATACAACCCTAAATTTTCACTTTTCCAGCTCTAACCGTTATTTTTTAATGGCCATTTAAATATTTTACATCTATATAAACAAAAGAAAGTCGTGAGAGTTACCAACACATAACTCGAGAACGACTGAATAGATTTTTATGAAATTTTCCACGTGTATTTGACCGGACCGAGAATAGGTTGTTATGTATTTTTTATATCCGTACGTCGTAATGGGGGCTGCCCCCCTAAAATATTTTTTTATTTTTTTGGTCAAACTGTTTTTTCTTAATTTTATGTGATGTGGAAGGCAAAGGTAAATACAACCCTAAATTTTCACTTTTCTATCTTCCACCGTTATTTTTTAATAGCCATCTAAAATTTTGCATCTTATATATAAAAATCTATTGCTGTGCGTTAGTCTCGATAAAACTCGAGAATGTGTTGACCGATTTGGTTAATTTTGATGTTGAATTGTTTGTGGAAGTTCAGGGAAGGTTTATACGGTTTTATATTGTCATTTTAGTAGCCACCAAAATTTTTACAGCTATATGTATAAAATGCTCTTTTTACAGTGTTTGTTGCCACACTCCTCCGAAACGACTCGACCCATTTTTATGAAAGTTTGCAAGTGTACTCGACCGGACCGAGAGTAGGTTGTTATCTATATTTCATACCCGTGCGTCTTAAGGGGGCTTGCCACCCTTATATTTATTTCTATTTTTTCAGACAAACTCTTTTTTTTAAATTTCATATGATGTGGAACGTAAAGATACATACAACCCTAAATTTTCACTTTTCTATCACTAACCGTTATTTTTTAATGGCCATTTAAATATTTTACATCTATATAAACAAAAGAAAGTCGTGACAATTACCAACACATAACTCGAGAACGACTGAATAGATTTTTATGAAATTTTCCACGTATATTTGACCGGACTGAGGATAGGTTGTTATGTATTTTTCATATCCGTTCGTCGTAACGGGGGCTGCCCCCCTAAAATATATTTTTATTTTTTTGATCAAACCGTTTTTTCTTAATTTTGTGTGATGTGGAAGGCCAAGGTAAATACAACCCTAAATTTTCACTTTTTTATCTTCGACCGTTATTTTTTAATAGCCATCTAAAGTTTTGCATCTTATATATAAAAATCTATTGCTGTGCGTTAGTCTCGCTAAAACTCGAGAATGTGTGGACCGATTTGGCTAATTTTGATGTTGAATTATTTGTGGAAGTTCAGGGAAGGTTTATACGGTTTTATATTGTCATTTTAGTAGCCACCAAAATTTTACAGCTATATGTATAAAATGCTCTTTTTACAGTGTCTTATCTTCGACCGTTATTTTTTAATAGCCATCTAAAATTTTGCATCTTATATATAAAAATCTATTGCTGTGCGTTAGTCTCGCTAAAACTCGAGAATGTGTGGACCGATTTGGCTAATTTTGATGTTGAATTATTTGTGGAAGTTCAGGGAAGGTTTATACGGTTTTATATTGTCATTTTAGTAGCCACCAAAATTTTACAGCTATATGTATAAAATGCTCTTTTTACAGTGTTTGTTGCCATACTCCTCCGAAACGACTTGACCGATTTTTATGAAAGTTTGCAAGTGTATTCGACCGGACCGGTAGTAGGTTGTTATCTATATCTCATACCCGTGCGTCTTAAGGGGGCTTGCCACCCTTATATTTATTTCTATTTTTTCAGAGAAACTCTTTTTTTAATTTCATATGATGTGGAACGTAAAGATACATACAACCCTAAATTTTCACTTTTCCAGCTCTAACCGTTATTTTTTAATGGCCATTTAAATATTTTACATCTATATAAACAATAGAAAGTCGTGACAGTTACCAACACATAACTCGAGAACGACTGAATAGATTTTTATGAAATTTTCCACGTATATTTGACCGGACCGAGAATAGGTTGTTATGTATTTTTCATATCCGTACGTCGTAACGGGGGCTGCCCCCCTAAAATATTTTTTTATTTTTTTTGGTCAAACTGTTTTTTCTTAATTTTATGTGATGTGGAAGGCAAAGGTAAATACAACCCTAAATTTTCACTTTTCTATCTTCGACCGTTATTTTTTAATAGCCATCTAAAATTTTGCATCTTATATATAAAAATCTATTGCTGTGCGTTAGTCTCGCTAAAACTCGAGAATGTGTGGACCCATTTGGCTAATTTTGATGTTGAATTATTTGTGGAAGTTCAGGGAAGGTTTATACGGTTTTATATTGTCATTTTAGTAGCCACCAAAATTTTTACAGCTATATGTATAAAATGCTCTTTTTACAGTGTTTGTTGCCATACTCCTCCGAAACGACTTGACCGATTTTTATGAAAGTTTGCAAGTGTACTCGACCGGACCGGTAGTAGGTTGTTATCTATATTTCATACCCGTGCGTCTTAAGGGGGCTTGCCACCCTTATATTTATTTCTATTTTTTCAGAGAAACCCTTTTTTTTAATGTCATATGATGTGGAACGTAAAGATACATACAACCCTAAATTTTCACTTTTCCAGCACTAACCGTTATTTTTTAATGGCCATTTAAATATTTTACATCTATATAAACAAAAGAAAGTCGTGACAGTTACCAACACATAACTCGAGAACGACTGAATAGATTTTTATGAAATTTTCCACGTGTATTTGACCGGACCGAGAATAGGTTGTTATGTATTTTTCATATCCGTACTTCGTAACGGGGGCTGCCCCCCTAAAATATTTTTTTATTTTTTTGGTCAAACTGTTGTTTCTTAATTTTATGTGATGTGGAAGGCAAAGGTAAATACAACCCTAAATTTTCACTTTTCTATCTTCGACCGTTATTTTTTAATAGCCATCTAAAATTTTGCATCTTATATATAAAAATCTATTGCTGTGCGTTAGTCTCGCTAAAACTCGAGAATGTGTGGACCGATTTGGCTAATTTTGATGTTGAATTATTTGTGGAAGTTCAGGGAAGGTTTATACGGTTTTATATTGTCATTTTAGTAGCCACCAAAATTTTTACCGCTATATGTATAAAATGCTCTTTTTACAGTGTTTGTTGCCATAATCCTCCGAAACGACTTGACCGATTTTTATGAAAGTTTGCAAGTGTATTCGACCGGACTGGTAGTAGGTTGTTATCTATATTTCATACCCGTGCGTCTTAAGGGGGCTTGGCACCCTTATATTTATTTCTATTTTTTCAGAGAAACTCTTTTTTTTTAATTTCATATGATGTGGAACGTAAAGATACATACAACCCTAAATTTTCACTTTTCCAGCACTAACCGTTATTTTTTAATGGCCATTTAAATATTTTACATCTATATAAACAAAAGAAAGTCGTGACAGTTACCAACACATAACTCGAGAACGACTGAATAGATTTTTATGAAATTTTCCACGTATATTTGACCGGACCGAGAATAGGTTGTTATGTATTTTTCATATCCGTACGTCGTAACGGGGGCTGCCCCCCTAAAATATTTTTTTATTTTTTTGGTCAAACTGTTTTTTCTTAATTTTATGTGATGTGGAAGGCAAAGGTAAATACAACCCTAAATTTTCACTTTTCTATCTTCCACCGTTATTTTTTAATAGCCATCTAAAATTTTGCATCTTATATATAAAAATCTATTGCTGTGCGTTAGTCTCGCTAAAACTCGAGAATGTGTGGACCGATTTGGTTAATTTTGATGTTGAATTGTTTGTGGAAGTTCAGGGAAGGTTTATGCGGTTTTATATTGTCATTTTAGTAGCCACCAAAATTTTTACAGCTATATGTATAAAATGCTCTTTTTACAGTGTTTGTTGCCACACTCCTCCGAAACGACTCGACCGATTTTTATGAAAGTTTGCTAGTGTACTCGACCGGACCGAGAGTAGGTTGTTATCTATATTTCATACCCGTGCGTCTTAAGGGGGCTTGCCACCCTTATATTTATTTCTATTTTTTCAGACAAACTCTTTTTTTTAAATTTCATATGATGTGGAACGTAAAGATACATGCAACTCTAAATTTTCAATTTTCTATCACTAACCGTTATTTTTTAATGGCCATTTAAATATTTTACATCTATATAAACAAAAGAAAGTCGTGACAATTACCAACACATAACTCGAGAACGACTGAATAGATTTTTATGAAATTTTCCACGTATATTTGACCGGACTGAGGATAGGTTGTTATGTATTTTTCATATCCGTACGTCGTAACGGGGGCTGCCCCCCTAAAATATATTTTTATTTTTTTGATCAAACCGTTTTTTCTTAATTTTGTGTGATGTGGAAGGCCAAGGTAAATACAACCCTAAATTTTCACTTTTTTATCTTCGACCGTTATTTTTTAATAGCCATCTAAAATTTTGCATCTTATATATAAAAATCTATTGCTGTGCGTTAGTCTCGCTAAAACTCGAGAATGTGTGGACCGATTTGGCTAATTTTGATGTTGAATTATTTGTGGAAGTTCAGGGAAGGTTTATACGGTTTTATATTGTCATTTTAGTAGCCACCAAAATTTTTACAGCTATATGTATAAAATGCTCTTTTTACAGTGTTTGTTGCCATACTCCTCCGAAACGACTTGACCGATTTTTATGAAAGTTTGCAAGTGTATTCGACCGGACCGGTAGTAGGTTGTTATCTATATTTCATACCCGTGCGTCTTAAGGGGGCTTGGCACCCTTATATTTATTTCTATTTTTTCAGAGAAACTCTTTTTTTCTAATTTCATATGATGTGGAACGTAAAGATACATACAACCCTAAATTTTCACTTTTCCAGCACTAACCGTTATTTTTTAATGGCCATTTAAATATTTTACATCTATATAAACAAAAGAAAGTCGTGACAGTTACCAACACATAACTCGAGAACGACTGAATAGATTTTTATGAAATTTTCCACGTATATTTGGCCGGACCGAGAATAGGTTGTTATGTATTTTTCATATCCGTACGTCGTAACGGTGGCTGCCCCCCTAAAATATTTTTTTATTTTTTTTGGTCAAACTGTTTTTTCTTAATTTTATGTGATGTGGAAGGCAAAGGTAAATACAACCCTAAATTTTCACTTTTCTATCTTCGACCGTTATTTTTTAATAGCCATCTAAAATTTTGCATCTTATATATAAAAATCTATTGCTGTGCGTTAGTCTCGCTAAAACTCGAGAATGTGTGGACCGATTTGGCTAATTTTGATGTTGAATTATTTGTGGAAGTTCAGGGAAGGTTTATACGGTTTTATATTGTCATTTTAGTAGCCACCAAAATTTTACAGCTATATGTATAAAATGCTCTTTTTACAGTGTTTGTTGCCATACTCCTCCGAAACGACTTGACCGATTTTTATGAAAGTTTGCAAGTGTATTCGACCGGACCGGTAGTAGGTTGTTATCTATATTTCATACCCGTGCGTCTTAAGGGGGCTTGCCACCCTTATATTTATTTCTATTTTTTCAGAGAAACTCTTTTTTTTTAATTTCATATGATGTGGAACGTAAAGATACATACAACCCTAAATTTTCACTTTTCCAGCACTAACCGTTATTTTTTAATGGACATTTAAATATTTTACATCTATTTAAACAAAAGAAAGTCGTGACAGTTACCAACACATAACTCGAGAACGACTGAATAGATTTTTATGAAATTTTCCACGTATATTTGACCGGACCGAGAATAGGTTGTTATGTATTTTTCATATCCGTACGTCGTAACGGTGGCTGCCCCCCTAAAATATTTTTTTATTTTTTTTGGTCAAACTGTTTTTTCTTAATTTTATGTGATGTGGAAGGCAAAGGTAAATACAACCCTAAATTTTCACTTTTCTATCTTCGACCGTTATTTTTTAATAGCCATCTAAAATTTTGCATCTTATATATAAAAATCTATTGCTGTGCGTTAGTCTCGCTAAAACTCGAGAATGTGTGGACCGATTTGGCTAATTTTGATGTTGAATTATTTGTGGAAGTTCAGGGAAGGTTTATACGGTTTTATATTGTCATTTTAGTAGCCACCAAAATTTTACAGCTATATGTATAAAATGCTCTTTTTACAGTGTTTGTTGCCATACTCCTCCGAAACGACTTGACCGATTTTTATGAAAGTTTGCAAGTGTATTCGACCGGACCGGTAGTAGGTTGTTATCTATATTTCATACCCGTGCGTCTTAAGGGGGCTTGCCACCCTTATATTTATTTCTATTTTTTCAGAGAAACTCTTATTTTTTAATTTCATATGATGTGGAACGTAAAGATACATACAACCCTAAATTTTCACTTTTCCAGCACTAACCGTTATTTTTTAATGGCCATTTAAATATTTTACATCTATATAAACAAAAGAAAGTCGTGACAGTTACCAACACATAACTCGAGAACGACTGAATAGATTTTTATGAAATTTTCCACGTATATTTGACCGGACCGAGAATAGGTTGTTATGTATTTTTCATATCCGTACGTCGTAACGGTGGCTGCCCCCCTAAAATATTTTTTTATTTTTTTTGGTCAAACTGTTTTTTCTTAATTTTATGTGATGTGGAAGGCAAAGGTAAATACAACCCTAAATTTTCACTTTTCTATCTTCGACCGTTATTTTTTAATAGCCATCTAAAATTTTGCATCTTATATATAAAAATCTATTGCTGTGCGTTAGTCTCGCTAAAACTCGAGAATGTGTGGACCGATTTGGCTAATTTTGATGTTGAATTATTTGTGGAAGTTCAGGGAAGGTTTATACGGTTTTATATTGTCATTTTAGTAGCCACCAAAATTTTACAGCTATATGTATAAAATGCTCTTTTTACAGTGTTTGTTGCCATACTCCTCCGAAACGACTTGACCGATTTTTATGAAAGTTTGCAAGTGTACTCGACCGGACCGGTAGTAGGTTGTTATCTATATTTCATACCCGTGCGTCTTAAGGGGGCTTGCCACCCTTATATTTATTTCTATTTTTTCAGAGAAACCCTTTTTTTTTAATGTCATATGATGTGGAACGTAAAGATACATACAACCCTAAATTTTCACTTTTCCAGCACTAACCGTTATTTTTTAATGGCCATTTAAATATTTTACATCTATATAAACAAAAGAAATTCGTGACAGTTACCAACACATAACTCGAGAACGACTGAATAGATTTTTATGAAATTTTCCACGTGTATTTGACCGGACCGAGAATAGGTTGTTATGTATTTTTCATATCCGTACATCGTAACGGGGGCTGCCCCCCTAAAATATTTTTTTATTTTTTTGGTCAAACTGTTTTTTCTTAATTTTATGTGATGTGGAAGGCAAAGGTAAATACAACCCTAAATTTTCACTTTTCTATCTTCGACCGTTATTTTTTAATAGCCATCTAAAATTTTGCATCTTATATATAAAAATCTATTGCTGTGCGTTAGTCTCGCTAAAACTCGAGAATGTGTGGACCGATTTGGCTAATTTTGATGTTGAATTATTTGTGGAAGTTCAGGGAAGGTTTATACGGTTTTATATTGTCATTTTAGTAGCCACCAAAATTTTTACCGCTATATGTATAAAATGCTCTTTTTACAGTGTTTGTTGCCATAATCCTCCGAAACGACTTGACCGATTTTTATGAAAGTTTGCAAGTGTATTCTACCGGACTGGTAGTAGGTTGTTATCTATATTTCATACCCGTGCGTCTTAAGGGGGCTTGGCACCCTTATATTTATTTCTATTTTTTCAGAGAAACTCTTTTTTTTTTTAATTTCATATGATGTGGAACGTAAAGATACATACAACCCTAAATTTTCACTTTTCCAGCACTAACCGTTATTTTTTAATGGCCATTTAAATATTTTACATCTATATAAACAAAAGAAAGTCGTGACAGTTACCAACACATAACTCGAGAACGACTGAATAGATTTTTATGAAATTTTCCACGTATATTTGACCGGACCGAGAATAGGTTGTTATGTATTTTTCATATCCGTACGTCGTAACGGGGGCTGCCCCCCTAAAATATTTTTTTATTTTTTTGGTCAAACTGTTTTTTCTTAATTTTATGTGATGTGGAAGGCAAAGGTAAATACAACCCTAAATTTTCACTTTTCTATCTTCCACCGTTATTTTTTAATAGCCATCTAAAATTTTGCATCTTATATATAAAAATCTATTGCTGTGCGTTAGTCTCGCTAAAACTCGAGAATGTGTGGACCGATTTGGTTAATTTTGATGTTGAATTGTTTGTGGAAGTTCAGGGAAGGTTTATGCGGTTTTATATTGTCATTTTAGTAGCCACCAAAATTTTTACAGCTATATGTATAAAATGCTCTTTTTACAGTGTTTGTTGCCACACTCCTCCGAAACGACTCGACCGATTTTTATGAAAGTTTGCTAGTGTACTCGACCGGACCGAGAGTAGGTTGTTATCTATATTTCATACCCGTGCGTCTTAAGGGGGCTTGCCACCCTTATATTTATTTCTATTTTTTCAGACAAACTCTTTTTTTTAAATTTCATATGATGTGGAACGTAAAGATACATACAACTCTAAATTTTCACTTTTCTATCACTAACCGTTATTTTTTAATGGCCATTTAAATATTTTACATCTATATAAACAAAAGAAATTCGTGACAATTACCAACACATAACTCGAGAACGACTGAATAGATTTTTATGAAATTTTCCACGTATATTTGACCGGACTGAGGATAGGTTGTTATGTATTTTTTATATCCGTACGTCGTAACGAGGGCTGCCCCCCTAAAATATTTTTTTATTTTTTTGGTCAAACTGTTTTTTCTTAATTTTATGTGATGTGGAAGGCAAAGGTAAATACAACCCTAAATTTTCACTTTTCTATCTTCCACCGTTATTTTTTAATAGCCATCTAAAATTTTGCATCTTATATAAAAATCTATTGCTGTGCGTTAGTCTCGCTAAAACTCGAGAATGTGTGGACCGATTTGGCTAATTTTGATGTTGAATTATTTGTGGAAGTTCAGGGAAGGTTTATACGGTTTTATATTGTCATTTTAGTAGCCACCAAAATTTTTACAGCTATATGTATAAAATGCTCTTTTTACAGTGTTTGTTGCCATACTCCTCCGAAACGACTTGACCGATTTTTATGAAAGTTTGCAAGTGTATTCGACCGGACCGGTAGTAGGTTGTTATCTATATTTCATACCCGTGCGTCTTAAGGGGGCTTGCCACCCTTATATTTATTTCTATTTTTTCAGAGAAACTCTTTTTTTTTTTAATTTCATATGATGTGGAACGTAAAGATACATGCAACCCTAAATTTTCACTTTTCCAGCACTAACCGTTATTTTTTAATGGCCATTTAAATATTTTACATCTATTTAAACAAAAGAAAGTCGTGACAGTTACCAACACATAACTCGAGAACGACTGAATAGATTTTTATGAAATTTTCCACGTATATTTGACCGGACCGAGAATAGGTTGTTATGTATTTTTCATATCCGTACGTCGTAACGGTGGCTGCCCCCCTAAAATATTTTTTTATTTTTTTTGGTCAAACTGTTTTTTCTTAATTTTATGTGATGTGGAAGGCAAAGGTAAATACAACCCTAAATTTTCACTTTTCTATCTTCGACCGTTATTTTTTAATAGCCATCTAAAATTTTGCATCTTATATATAAAAATCTATTGCTGTGCGTTAGTCTCGCTAAAACTCGAGAATGTGTGGACCGATTTGGCTAATTTTGATGTTGAATTATTTGTGGAAGTTCAGGGAAGGTTTGTACGGTTTTATATTGTCATTTTAGTAGCCACCAAAATTTTACAGCTATATGTATAAAATGCTCTTTTTACAGTGTTTGTTGCCATACTCCTCCGAAACGACTTGACCGATTTTTATGAAAGTTTGCAAGTGTATTCGACCGGACCGGTAGTAGGTTGTTATCTATATTTCATACCCGTGCGTCTTAAGGGGGCTTGCCACCCTTATATTTATTTCTATTTTTTCAGAGAAACTCTTTTTTTTTTAATTTCATATGATGTGGAACGTAAAGATACATACAACCCTAAATTTTCACTTTTCCAGCACTAACCGTTATTTTTTAATGGCCATTTAAATATTTTACCGAACAGAACCTTACTAAATTTTTTTTCTAGCTCAATCGGTGTCCAAAATACAATATCTTAAGCCTTAGAAATATTAAGACAGAAGAAGAACGAGCATCAAATTTCATCGAAGAAAAGTGCAACTGTTTAATTTTTGGACTTAATTTGGGCAAAATATGAATTTCTTAATTTTTCGAAACTTTCAAAAAATATCTCTACCGAACTTTTCTGACGAACGGCAAGCAGAAGAAAAGTTCTGAGCAAACGAAAAGAACAAGCAGCAAATTATAAAATTTTATTTAATTTTAATTAATTTTGTTTCATTTTATTAAATTTTAATTATTTTTATTAGATTCTATTTATTTTTTTTAATTTTATTATTTTTTGAATTTATTTATTATTTTTATTTAAGTTTATTCAGTTTTATTTATTTTTATTGACTTTTATTCAATTTTATGAAATTTTGTTTCATTTTATTTAATGATATTTAATTTTAATTTTATTTTATTTTTTAACACCTATATAGTTGGACAACCCCGAACCCAATTATAAATACAGGGTTTTTTTGAATGTAAATAAAATAAAGCTGTTATATTGATTATAAGAAAAACAAATTTAAGATTGCAACTGTTGCACTGCAAACTTTTTCTAACTAAACTTTATTACTTCAAACATTATGTGTAATTCATTAAAAATAATAATAAAAACTTATTCACATCGAGCATTTTTTGTGTTTATTAATTACGGATTCCTTTGGTTTATTTTAAGTTTATTGTTTACAAAAGTTTGTTCTTATCTATTGAGGCAGTACGAAGTCTGCCGGGTCAGCTAGTTGTAATATAAAAACACTGGGACCATAACAAAGCAATTTGTTTCAGATATTTATAGCATTTGAGATTAATTACCCTCTCATAATCCTTACTTCCCTTCACGGTGTCGAATATAGGGTTCTGCTTTTTATTCATTTCTTCCATGTACTTCTATTGATGGTCAAGTACTTCATATCTCTTATATGTCTCTTTTTCCAACTATATCATAAATTTTGTTCATCCATGCCCTTCTCGGCCTTCCCTTTTTTCTTTTGTTTCCCATTTTGGTTTCATGTAGGTACCTTTCTTGTTTGTCTCTTTTGCTCCATTCGCTCTATGTTACCAAACCAGTTCAAATGTTTGTTTTCGATCTTCCTTATTATCGGTTCTTGCTCCAGCTATATCCTTATATTTTAATTTCTAAATCTTTCAAACTTCGTATCTCCACTATTTTTCTCATGTATTTCATTTTGGTCGCGTTTATCAATGATTCATGTTTCTTATGCACAATTCATGTTTCCGGTCCATATGTTATCATCCGAACAACTATTACTGTTATATACTCTGAGTTTAATGTTTTTGTCTATTTCTGACTTCCCAAAAATTGTATTGTTTGATAAGTATTACACATTAGTGATCTTCTTCAGTTTAATACTTATTCCCATTTCCGTTTTCCCATCTCCTCTTTTATTATATTTCCCAAATTATCAAAAATAGATACTTGTTCTTTTACAATTGTATTAGTATTTCTTTCTTTCTTCTCATCTTCATTATTTTATTGTCATACTCATAAGTTTTGTATAATACATTAATACAAAAGGTAAATATTGTGTTCTAAAAACGTTCTAAACGACAGAAACCTTTACATAAAACAGAATAATGGTAGGGGAGCCCAAGCGGGGATTTTTGTAGTTACTCGAGCGCGTCAGATTATCATATGGGGAGAAACCTGGTACCCTGCAGATGTACCTCTACCATATATTGGCTCTTAACACAGGGGAGTTCGTTAAGGGGGGCCCGAAAATAAAAATCTATCGTTAAAAAACTCGAAATTGTCAGATTAAGATAAGGTAAGTTAAGTACGTGCAAAAGAGTATATATTTCAAAAATTTGACGATTTGAGCCGGGCGTAAGGAATGGGTGAGTCCCAAAGTTTCACAACCAAAAATGAATGAGACAGATCAAAAAACTAAAAAATATGTGCTCAATATTTTTTAAATAGCTTTCGAATAATACCAAAAACGACTTCCCACGGAGAGGGGTGCGGGGTAAATTTAATATTTTAAATACGAATTCCGCGATATTCCGCGAAATGAACATCAGATCGAAAAACTGTAAAATACACTTATTCAATATTTTTGAAAAAACTATCGAATAACACCAAACGCGACCCCACATGGAGGTGGGGTTGAGGGTTACTTTAAAATCTTAGATAGGAGCCCCCATTTTTTATTACAGGTTTGGATTCCTTACGTAAAAATAGGTAACTTCTTTTCGAAACGTTTTTTCGAATTATAGATAGATGGCGATATAATCGGAAAAAACCATTGTTGAAAATGGAAAACTAAATTAAAAAATGGCAAGCACCTACTAAAATAGAAAACTTTACACAACTTTTTTTGGTTTTAGGACCTACTCTTCACAACCCAATAGGTCTCCATAACGCTCGAGTGACTGCACATTTAGCATACTTTGCTCCCCTACCATAACGATTAAAATTAATAACATTATGTCATACTAAAAAATAGTTTGTGTCATATTAGTAGGAATATCAGCAAAATATTGGTGATTTTAAGAAAAACATACGAAATGTTGATAAGGAATGATATATCCCTGTAGTGGGAAATTCCGTATCAATGACAATCGCTATATAAATGTCAGTAAATACATGTAGTAGCTTCAAGTTTGCGGACTACCACATACATCTCGGAAATACACGGTTTTTAGAGAAGGCGCATTAGTGTTGTCTACCGGACTTCCGCCGCGGCAGCGGTCCAACGCCGCTATATCTCACACGGCGCCAGAGCGCTGTTCCCTCAGGATCCAGAAGCCACTTCTCACAATGGGATAGGTGTGAGTAAGTCGTGGTGGTTGGGTATTTTATGAACCACCACACCACCTTAGTCTTTATTTCTCGGAAACATGTCTTGTTTACTTAAATGGGAGTTGATGACAAAAATTTAGTAATGATAGAAAATCATTCAGTATTTGCGAAAAGAAAACTTAGTCAAATAGTAGTAAGACTTATATTTATTAGCCATATAAACAAGTTTTGTTAATAAAAAAGATGCAAATCGGTAGACATAATAATAGTACCTAGCAAATTGCGGTTGCAAGGTTTATAAATAAAAATTAAATAAATTATTCTAATATGCTATCAGCATATTAGAATATGCTGAACTATTATATAATTTATATAAAATTAATTATATATAACTAAATTATAATTTATATGTTATATAATATAATAATCAGATTTATATAATTATTATATGTACCGAGCGGACCAATAGTCTGGAAACGTATAATTACATATTATACCGGGTGTCCACTTATATTTTCCCCCATTTTAACTGCCTAAAACTTCTAAGCGGTTCTAGATAGAAATATGCGGTTTTCACTGAAATGTTTTATTTTAGTAAAAGTTTTGTCTGACTGGATGGAATTTTTTATATCGCTTTCAAATACCAAATAAAAAATGGCGGATTTTTTAAAAGAACTTTGTTGACTTTTTTTTAATGGAACACCCAGTATATTTTTTTGTAAATTTAAAGAAAAGTCATTCACCTAACCAGCGATATAAAGTTTTTCAAAATCGTTTTGTCAAATCACTGAGTAATTAATTTTTAAAATGAGAGGTGCAACGTGGATATCACATACCTAAATAACATAACTAAGCAAGTTATGTGATTTCCACATTGCATCTCTCATTTTAAAAATTAATTGCTCAAACATTTGACAACCGATTTTAAAATTTTTTATATCGCTGGATAGATAAATGACCGTTTTTTCAAGTTTTTAGGTAAATGGCCATTTTTTATATCGCTTTTAAATAGAAAATGGCGGGTTTTTGAAAAAAAAACGTTGTTGACTTTTTTTATTAAAACACCCAGTATATTTTTTTGTGTCATGAAAAAAGGGTCATTTACCTATCCAGCAATATAAAAATTTTTAAAATCGGTTGCCAAATGACAGCAATTAATTTTTAAAATGAGAGATGCAGTGTGGAAATCACATAACATAATATCATTTTGCTCAGTTATGTTATTTATGTATGTGATATCCACGTTGCACCCCTCATTTTAAAAATTAATTACTCAGTGATTTGGACAACCGATTTTGAAAAACTTTATATCGCTGGATAGGTGAATGACCTTTCTTCCAATTTACAGAAAAATATACTGGGTGTTCCTTTAAAAAAAAACTAACAAAGTTTTTTTCAAAAATCCGCCATTTTTTATTCCGTATTTGAAAGCGATATAAAAAATTCAATCCATTCAGACAAAACTTTTACTAAAATAAAACATTTCAGCGAAAACCGCATATTTCTATCTTGAACCGTTTAGAAGTTATAGGCAGTTAAAATGGGGGAAAATATAAGTGGACACCCGGTATTTAAACCGCACGGGCGTAATTATACAAAAAAATATCTATCTAATCAGCTCTAAACATCCATCCTTGGAGATAGGTCTCCTCTTCCATCTTCCATGTCTGTCTATCTTGGGCCATTTGCATTCATTTTGACTCGGCGTGTTTCTTCAGGTGATCTGACCATCACATTTGTAGCCTTCTCCCTTTTCGTATGTGGTTCATAATGTTTCAAATGTTCATATTTTGCCGTATAATAGTATATTATGCAACGAGCATTTAATGATGGTCATTATGAAGCAAGTATGAGGGATGCGAAACGAACCGCCTAGCGGCGAGTTTCGTATATAATACGAGCTTCATAATGATAGTTAAATGCAAGTTGTATACGCCATTTTTTCTATGATCATTCACAACAAAAAATATATTGAGATTTATTAATTTTATAACGCACACGAATTAAGTAGTTTATCAGTTTGTTTACATATTGAGAACTGTCAAAGCGTATGTATTTGACTCGCCATTGGTCACTGCGAGTGTACTACCAGAGACATGTTAACCGTAGACACGGCATACTGAGCAAAAAGGCGTACCGCGCCGGCAGTCGATCGATGGTCTATCTATTTCTTTTCACTAAGCGATACCGCTCATATGACGGACAAAGATGTCTAGACCATTTAAAATGAATATTGACCAATGGCGTCCTTGATATCGACGTTACACCTCGATGCACAGAGCGGCGCATAGCTAGCCTAATCTACAGGTTATTATATCTATGGTGCTAATTTCATCGCGAATGCCATATCGCGATTCTATTGGTTAAAATCTGTATCGTAATGAATGAAAATCTGTATCATAATGAACTTCATTATGATACAGGTAGTGAAATCATAATTGATATATTATTATAATATGAGAATATACAGTCGGAAAATGAAAGAATACCTATGAACTAACATATAAAACACGCTGTATTTTCCTGTCACCGTGTCACAAAGAAAATTGCCCAGCGCAAGTTTATGTAATAATAATTATTACATGTACTCGCGCTGGCCAATTTTGTGTGTGACACGGTGACAGGAAAATACAGCGTGTTTTATATGTTCGTTCATGGGTATTCGTTTATTTTTCCTACTGTAAAAACATTTCATCTACTCTATCGTCGCCTTAAAGTATTAACCTGTTAAGTCCACATTTTAGGCAAAATGAGTTTTTAACATCTTCATAATAGTGAATTTATTCTATCGATTAGTTAAACAGTCAAGTTACATTTTTTATCTAAAACCTAAAATATTGTATGATTTGTATACCAGCTAACTCCGATTGCTTTGATTTTCCCGCGTAAACACAGCTAAGTCCTTGGCAGCCATGCATTTATATAGTAAAACTTGACCTGACAAGTACACGCTGCGAAATCGTTTTTTGCCTCTCCTGTAAAATTGGGTAAAACGGAGTTAGCAGGTTAACACTTTAGGGCGACGCTATGTCATAATATGTATAAATTTTTAGTTTGTGAAAACTGTCATTATAGATAGCAGTACGTGAAGGATTTAAAGTGTGCGTGAAATAGCAATGTGTTTTAAATGGGATTTACTTTTTCGCACTGTTTTTAACTTTCGAGTTGTCATGGTGACAATCGTTAACTTTCGCGTGGTCATGGTGATGAAAATATGAGCAATGAATTACAACAAAAGTTTTGACAGTTTTGTGGTTTGAAAGTAGTTAGAATTTTTAAATGTCAAAGTTCTAACAATTGTAGAATAGAAATGAATTCCAGTGACGAAGAGTTACAGCTTTTTTTATTTGTTTATCGTAGATAAAATATTGTATGAAACTGTGCGTGAAGTACTTTTTACGAACTTACTCGATTTATAGCACTCGCTCTGTTGTCGCTCGTGCTCTAAAAATCACGTGCGTTCGCAAAAAGCATACTTCACGAACTGTTTCATAAATAACTATTTTGACATTTGATGGTTGTAATATAACGTTGCGTTGCTAGTTTTATCATTCTCTTGATATCATTAGTCAATTTTTTTAATTATAACACCCTGTATAATATACCTCTATTGAAATCTTCACTTCAATACCAGTTGAACCATATAGATTACCTACTTTCTATTTTATATGATATGATTTTATTTTATCATTTTTTTTATTCAAACTTTGCAAAACTGAATTTGAATATAATGAAACTTTACTAAATTTCTAAATTATTTTCTACCTAATCAAGTGTTAAAAATGTCCTCCATTGTTAACTTGACATCATCCTAAACGATGGTTAACCGATTGTAGAATGCGTCTATTATATCTCCATGTTTCTATAGAAATTAATAGGGATTCATCAATAATTATTTGCCTTAGTTCGGCAACACTTTTTGATTTAGTTTTATAAGTTCTACTTTTCAAGTGTCCGCAAAGAAAATAATCTTTAGGATTCAAATCGGGTTAAAGAGGAGGTCATTCAATACTACCTAATCTACCAATCGTTCGTCTGGAAATGTCTCATCTAAAAGACACCGAACATCTACACCAAACTGAAATGGAATTCCGTTCTACCGAAACTATATTTCCATAAAATTGGCTCTAAACTTATAAGTAGTTTCTAAGTACAGTGAACTCTCCCTTGAACGGAGAGTAGTTGTTCCGCATAAAGTGTCCTTTAAAGGGAGGCGTCCTTAAAAAAAAATGTTAATTTAAAATTTTTAAAAATATGTGCATGTACAGCTGGTCCTTAAAAAACTGATACGACTCTTAGTAAGATTTGATCATTTTGAGCAGTGTATTTGATTAGTTTGACATTATATTATATTTATTATGATAGACAAATAATAAAATAAACAAACAAACAACTGATTTTATATTATGTTAATTCATAAATTGTAATAATTTTTAAGGTCTAAATATTGATATTATTTTAAATTCTTGCAGTTTTCGCATCTTCAAAAGGATTCTCTTCCAATCTCTCCAAAAACATACGATCTTCATGAGCGGTAGATATTTGTGGTCTTCCAGAACCTTGCTTTCTTTCGAGAGTTTCTTGTTCTCTCCATATTTTATTACTATTAAAAACTGTTGTTCTGCTTACGTTAAAATGGTTCTCTACGGCAGCTAGTGATCAACCATCTTCTAATTTCGTTACAATTCTTGCTTTTAGTTCTTTGCTAGCATGTGGAGCCATTTTATGAGGTTGAATAGAATAAGTTATCTGACAAATTTTAAGATTTGGCAGTGACAGTGACAGTATGTAAATAATAAGTATTTATCCTTCAAAATACACTGCTCAATTTTCTACAAAATCAGCTTTAGAGTCGTATCAGTTTTTTAGGAACCAGCTGTACATATTTGTATGTAATATACATACAGTGAGTACGTAAAAGTTGGAATAAATTCGTTTTCTCGAGAATGGACGATTTTGGAAAAAAATCACAAAAGAGGTAAATTTTTATTTTTAAATTGTGGCTTTTTGGCATAAGTATCATACTAGTGACGTCACCCATCTGGGCGTGATGACGGCATCTTAAAATGTTTTAAATGAGAATAGGGGTCGTTTGATAGATCATTTGAAAGGTAATTTAATTCTCTATTCAGTAATATAAACATTAACATATTTAGTTATAATTATAATTTATTAATTATAATTACTATTAACATAGTAATATAAACATAACCAGAGAAGGTTCCCATTGTTTTCATTCTGGTGGGATATGTTATATGCCATTAGAGTGAAAACTTAGTCTTTTGCTAGCAGTTGCCGCTAGGGCATCTATGCCATTTCGTTCGTTGCAATTCGGGACTGCACGCTGGGGTTTGTTTTGGTTGGATCAGGGAGAGCAGCATATGTGCCTCCTGATGAGAGACTAATAAGTTTCGAAACCGGTAGAGGTGCTTGCAGCACTCTCTGATTGGACTGGAATATGGTTCGGCTGTATTTTCGTTTTGCAACGAAATTGAAAACGGTTATTCATTTTTGATTAACATATTTATTTATAGAGAGTGTCAAAAAAAATTTTTTTAATTAAATTTATTGGCATAAAAAGAAGAATGCGTGTAATTTATTTAACTCACAATATATTTTACTGCTATCAGAAAACGGGAAATAATGTTTATTTGACAAATAAATATTGTTTTTTGCTTTCTGAGAGTAGTAAAATGTATTTTGGATTAAATAAATTACATGCATTCTTCTTTTTATGTCAATATATTAAATTAAAAAAAATGTTTTCTTGGACACCCTGTATAAATAATTATGTAAATGTTTATATTACTGAATAGAGAATTAAATTTCCTTTCAAGTGAGCTATCACACGACCGCTATTCCCATTTAAAAAAATCATCAATGACGTCATCACGCCCAGATGGATAACGTCACTAGTATGATATATATGTTAAAAAGTCGTAGTTTAAAAATAAATTTTCCATTCTCGAGAAAATGAACTTATTTCAACCTTTACGTGCTCACTGTATTGTATATGCTTCTTTTTATGAGCATTTTTCAGTGCGTCACAAATGATAGAAAAAAAGTCCGTGATAATATACACTTTAGTGACATGACATTTTAGTGACATGACCTTTTAGTGACATGACATTTTAGTTAAATCTGACAGTTGTCAA
This sequence comes from Diabrotica virgifera virgifera, assembly GCF_917563875.1. NCBI lineage: Eukaryota > Metazoa > Arthropoda > Insecta > Coleoptera > Chrysomelidae > Diabrotica > Diabrotica virgifera. The sequence goes on along the minus strand of NC_065444.1, from coordinate 157,321,807 downwards.
ATTTTATTTGCAATTTGGCATAAAAACAAATCAATTGTCTTTATTGCATTTATAAAATGGTATTTTCTTTGATTTGTATAGTCTTTTAAATTGTTGTGACATGATTACCCTTGTCATTTGTCATTCGCGACTTCTTATTGCTGTACCATTCGATGGGTAATTGTTTTGCGTGGAAAACCTTGAACCACCGTGGACTTTTACCATCTTTTAGTGTTTCCGGTTACCAGTGTCCAGTGTTCCAGTGTTCTTTATCCACCATGATATTGGTCCAAAATATAATTTTGATCATATCTTTAGAAGCCTTACCTCCAGTGCACCTTTCTCCTTCCAGGGTATAAGTTTTCTTGGGTAATGCTGTAAACTCTAAAAAATAATCCCGTCTTATCTGCGTTAAAAATGTCTCGCGGAGAGAATACTCCAATTAAAGTGAGCACTCTCTCCTTCCAGTTAGAAACCACTAAAAAATATACAGCAGCTGCTGCTTCGCCCCACACAGATTTGAAGGAAATATATGGTTTACGAAATTTCTCGGGAGATCCACCAGAAGCTTTCACATCAACGCTTAGTTCCCTTGCAACTTCTAATGCATTTTCTCGAATAATTCTACCAGAAACAGGAATAATTTTAGACCGAACTTTAAAAAATCAATCGAAAACAATTATTTTGAGGTCTATTGCAGCACACTACTCGACTTTTTCTTTTAAACTTAAAACTTCCTTTTGGCGGACCCCATATTATTCACGTTACAGAACCACTCATAATAATAATACAACTACGTCTATTGAATAGGTTTAATCAGACATTTCGGTTAAAATTCTTAAATCCTTGTTCCAGTCAAAACAATATATTTAATGAATTCCTTTTGTCGCATTACTTTCATCGACGGAAACACTCATTCAATTTTTATTACTTAGTGTTAATAACGAGAACAGTATCAAATATCACGTCGTAGACATCTGTGTTGATTTGAAATAATAAATGTATTATACACATTTATATTGCAAAATATTTGAAACATTTTTATTATTTACTGTACGCATTTACCTTCATTTACTGTCCGCGTCTGTTGTTGAGAGTGTCCGTCTAAGGTAGTTAAAGGGTGCAGGTTCATATATCGCCGAATGATTTTTTTTAATCGTCCGTATAGAGGAGGTGTCCGGCGAAGAGAGGTGTCCGTTAGTAGAGAGTTTGCGTTAATATTTCTTAATTATCGCTTGTTAAATTTCCTTCTATAAAAAAAGACCCAACTAACTGATTACCTACAATACCCGAAACTACATTTAGTTTTTGTGGTTTTTGAGGATGGTTTTCACGTATCCCATGTGAAATTACCTCAGCGGTCCAACGCCACTATATCTCACATGGTGCCAGAGCGCTGTTCCCTCAGGATCCAGAAGCCACTTCTCACAATGGGATAGGTGAGAGTAAGTCGCGGTGGTTGGGTATTTTATGAACCACCACACCCATCTTAGTCTTTATGTCTCCGAAACATGTCTTGTTTACTTAAATGATAGTTGATGACAAAAATTTAGTAAGCGATAAAAATTATTCAGTACTTACAAAAAGAAAAGGTTACCAAACATAAAAATTATATTTATTAGCCATATACAAGTTTGATATGATTGTTCAATATCAAATATTCATAATTTATATCCGATATTAAACAGTATATTTTTATCACCCCGTAGGTCACATGAAATAATTTGTTATCATATTTAAACATGTGCCGGCTATTTAATTTGTTTAATTGTTGCAATGCATAAATAATATTTTGGCAATGGACACTAATTTAGCTGACTAAGTAAAAACATTTGTTCTTTTGGTCGTGTGGGCTTTGAATGTGGATGTGAAATGTGAATTGTGGAATTTAACTCCCCCCAGACTTGGAAACCAAGAGCTTCTCCAAAATAAAAAAAACTTGTCAATTGGTATTGTTTCATGCAAAATTCTTGCCCTCAAATGTAACCCCCTTATGCCAGGCATCAACCCCCAGTTGTTTTTTTCTTAATATAAAGTGTCGCCGAGTCGCACATCATTTGAGAGGTAATTTTTTTCTCTACACGACACTCTATTTTTTTTTTGATTACGTAGTAAGTTTGAAGATAATTTTGGACTTAACCAAATTTATTATAAATTAGGTAATAAAGTAATAGTTAATAAAGTAAAATAAATGTTTATTATAAATTAGTTTAATATAAATTTATTAAAAGTAATCATTACAAGTTATTCCGCAAAAAAATAGAGGGTCGTGTAGGGAAAAGATATCTTTTAAATGATGTGCCACTTGACTACAATAATTATTAACAATAATTAACAACAATATTAACAATAATTAAACAATAATTATTATTGCTATTTAAAAAAAAATTGGGGTTGATGCGGGGTAGTAGGGGGTTACTTTTGAAGTCATGAATTTTGCATAAAATTTTGTCCGCCTTCCAATACAAATTGGCGTGTTCTTTTAAATTGTAAACAAACTCTTGGTTTCTGTGTTTCTGGGAGGGGGCCCCAGACATAGAGGAAAGTCGCCGATTATGGCATACCATTTAGTTTTGGGGATATAAAATAATACGTTTATAGAAATGAAAACAATTTAATGTTATGACACATCAGTCATACATTTTTATGGAGTAATTAAAAGCCTTCTATTAAATATCTTAATTAACAAAAAAAAAATCGAACAAAAAAAAAATCCCAAATAAGTAACCAAATATGGAATAGGTACCCATATATGGAATATTGGCATAAACCAACATATCAATAACAAAAATAGACATAAACATCTGAGATCAAATAAATTTAAATAAGAAAATTGTGAAAAATTAAAGAAGTAGCTTAATTCACTTGCAGACACATCACAGATCTATGTATGAAACTCTGGACCAGCACAATCATAATGAGCCCACTTACACTTAATCCACTATTCCATAATTAGGCACTAACGACTGTCCATATTTGGATTTGTACATTAGTTCAAACTAGTATCAACATTTTTTCAAGTCGTAATGTTTTAATTACAGAAGGTCATAAAATATCAAAATAAAGGTACTATTGATATATGCAATAACATAACAAGTCTGCATTCATGCATAATAACCAATAATATTTGTTGAATATATTTACCTTTGAAATTTTCTGCAAGACGATAAAACAAAACGCGCCTGTCAGACACGTATCGTTCGCGCATCTGACACAGAGGTGTGAATACGATAATAAAGAGAGCGACTGAAATAGAGGATGATCTTGTAGTGCGCTTCCAACTTATACTTTCGGAGAAATCAAGGAATTCCATATTAGGGCACTATTCCATATTTTGTTACTTTCCTCTACATAATTTTAGATTCTTTGGGTCATTGGGAACAAAAAAGATGTTTTATCTCTCTAAAGTTAATCGTTTTCAAGTTAATAGTAGGTACTTAGAATAGTACTTAGAATAGAAAAATTACGATTTCAAGGCTCATAACACGAGTAAAAAATATAATTTTTTTGGAATTACGAGTGTTTAAAAACTCAAACCTTCTACTATAAGCTCACCATAAAAATTTTGGGAATATTTTAATCGAGAGAATGGGCGATCGGGCTTCATTAACCCGGGAGCTGTGGCGCCGTTTGAAAAATCTAACATTTTACCCTTTTCCGTGATAAATTGATGAAAAATTTCGCAACATAACTTTCCACTCGTAAGTGCATCGAGAAACGTGATAGTAGTGAGTAGAAATTTTTTTTATTTTTTTATTTTTTTTTTGTGAAATTTATGAAATTTTATAATTTGTTTAAAATATTTTTTTTAATTAATGTTGAAATAACTCCGAAATTACGGCATTTAGGTATTGTTAATATTACATAAAAAACCATCACTATTTCTTCAGAACTTTAAAACGTAAAAATATACAGGGACTTCCATTTGAAACAAGAAATTTCCCCAGATTTACAGAAAAACGGAAGATCTGACAATAATGCTAACACCACTATAATATCGGACGCATTCAGAGACCTTTACCCACTAAAACCTATAAAAATCGTGGAAGCCATTTCCGAGATAATTGAGATGTTCCATACATAAAACTCGCTCTGTATACCTACAAAATAAGGTTTTAATATTTTTCTTCCATCTCTTTAATGCCAGCAATTGTGGTATTTCACTATAAATTAAATATGCCTAGTTTGGTTGTTCTCTTTTATTAAACTCTTTTCTTTAGTTCAATAGTTTGCGTCAAATCTTTAGACGTTAATTTGACTGAATTTTCTTCAATACAAATGAATGAAAATTTCCAGACATATGCATTCGCGGGAACAATACACGAATAGTCAATAAAAAATTTTTTTACGTTTTTTAATTGTTTAAATAAAAAAACGTGATCGTGATGTTTGATCGTGTCCAACATCATAAGTTAATGCAGATCCTCAAGAAGCCTGATATAGACCAAAGAGACATAAGATGCATTGAAAACTTGTACTGGTATCAGGCAGCACAATTAAAAATAGACAATTCTATATCCAAACCCATACATATAGGAAGGGGTGTTCGGCATGGATGTGTACTTTCCCCTCTTTTGTTTAATATTTATTCGGAAGCCATATTTCAAGAGTCTTTGGAAGCTGCAGAGATGGGAATCAAAATGAATGGAGTATTGATCAACAACATACGATATGCTGATGATGCTATCTTAATTTGTGACAACATAGCAGATCTTCAACAACTTGTCATTATAATCGGAGAATACAGTAAGTGAATGGGATTAGAGATTAATACCAAAAAGACCAAATTCATGATCATCTCCAGAAACTTGGATGCATTTGAAAACTCCATTATGACACTAAATACTAAGTCCATTGAAAGAGTGAGCAAGTTAAAATACTTGAGAACGTTGCTTTTTGAAGACTGGGCATCGGACAGGGAAGTAAAATATCGCATTGAGCAAGCTCAAAAAGCTTTCGTAAATTAATGAAAATTTGCAGATATATGCATTTGCGGGAACAATACACGATTATAGTCAATAATTTTTTATATATTTATTAATTGTTGAAATAAAAAAAGAATGTGTGTGTACTTTGTACGCACGTAAGAAGATATTCTTCTATTATATAATAGGTAATTTAAACGAAGTAAATATACTTAAAAGGTTATTTGTATTTTATTCAAAAATCAAACTAACTTTCTTATCTACCACTTTCAAAAAATTTTTATTAAAACAACCAAAAATAAAAAAAATATGAATCGCCCAGGAATTGAACCCGCAACCTTCCAATCTCAGTGCTAACGTATTTCCCACTACTCCAGAGAGGCCCTAGAAATGGACATGTAAGTTTCGGATATAATTACACAACACGGCGACATATAGTGTAAAAATATTATGCTTACATAATATTTTATTATTTTACTACAGGGAAACACAAATCCAAAAACACAAGAATTATAATAAATAATACATTTCCTAAAACCACTAATATATTCTTTTAATGACTTATTTCCACGGTTACAGATACATACATACCTATCTTGAAAGATTAGCAATGAACTACGTACTGTCAGAACTACATACTGTCAGTGTGCGCAGGCGCGCGGATCATGTACAATTTTACCCTCAATCGATTCGCCGCTAAAGAAGAATATCTTCAAAAACGATTTTAATAAAATGCTTAAATTCTCTTGTCTTTTAAAATGTAGAAACTTGAAACTACAGATTTTAGCTAATTATATGAACTATACATAATTTCTCTTTTTACGTTAATTCGACTAATACGATCCCGACTACTTTTCATGATTGTACATCATGTTTATAAACATCCTAAACTTGTCCACATGGGGGCGGTTTGCCAACGTTGACGTCGCGGATTACCTAAAAAACCCATCCGCCGCGGTTCAAGTTGCAAAGAAACAATCGTACATATGCAACCGCTCCGTCGTCAAACCGCGACGGTTTTAAGTTTACTAGGGGAGCACTGGGACGTGGAACCGCCAGCCATCCGCTCTCATGTGAACGATGCAAACGTCGGCTAACCGCGGCGTCAATCGCTGGCAAACTGCCCTCATATTGACAAGCGCTCATATCTTTATTTACAGTAGGAAAAATAAAAGAATACCCATGAACGAACATATAAAACACGCTTATTTTCCTGTCACCGTGTCACACAAAAAATTGGCCAGCGCAAGTACGTGTTATAATTATTGCTACATGTACTTGCATTGGACAATTTTCTTTGTGACACGGTGACAGGAAAATACAGTGTGTTTTATATGTTCGTTCAGGGTAGAGCTTCACGATACGATACAATATCGATACTTTTTAACTATTGAGTATTGTATTGGTTAAGCCAATGAAGTATCGTATCGAGTATCGATATCGGCAATAGTTTCTTATAAAAATATCGTATTGCTATTGATTTCGATACGATATCGATACAATACTCGGTAAAATATCGACATAAAGAGGATTATACATCTGAGCTGTGTAGGCCTTTTATGGCCACTTTTGTATGCTTCGCAAATGGAAATTATTCTAAAAATATTACGAATATTGCTTATAACCTATATGTATATCCTTATAAAGATTGAATATGGCTAAATGCTTCTTTTACAGTCGACAAATACTTACTAATTCTGTATTGTTTAAAAACTACTTTTAAAAATATAGGGAAATCCCCGGAGATTCGGAATAAATCGCAATTCAGAATTTGTTAAAAATTATTTTTGAGTCATCGTCACTTACTTCCATAATATTGCCACAAATGCCACATGATATAAACAGTGTAATCATAACAGACATTTACTCACTCTCAAGAATTTCAAGTTCATGCACTCAAGTTTAAAATATTATAACAGCTGATGCTTGGGTTGCAGATCACTTATACTTTTATGTAAAAAATAATTATGATCTAAATACCTATTCCAACAAATATAATCAAACAACTGTGGCGTTATATTTTTTTTTCGATATCGATATTTTCAATAATATCGAGGTAAGCGTATGGACAATAAAAGAGTATTGTATTGATTTCAGATAATGAGTATCGTATCGACATTAATATTGCTAAGGTATGTATTGTATCGGTATCGTATTGGTTTTCGATACGATATCAATACAATATCGATATTTTTATCGAATATCGTGAAACTCTAGTTGATGGGTATTCTTTCATTTTTCTGACTGTATATAAACATCGGCGTTTATTCGTGTCAAATTTCAGTACGATACGAAACAAAACTTCAACAAAAACTCGAATTCAAAAAATTCGTGTTTTTAACGTAGTCTTAGAAAAACCACCGGTAGAGACGTTTCGTGCTACAATTAACATTAGAATTCGTAATTCGCGAGAAATTAACAGTATAGTGCAATAGTAAAGCATTAGAAGAGATGGAAAGACTACGAAAACTGTAACAGGTGTAAATAAGAATTGTACAATGTACATATATATCAAATGTTGAAATAAATGCAAACAATATATTTAATGTTTTAATATTTTTATATTTTAATGTTTAAAAAGTAGTGTAAGACTAAAAAGTGAAAAAATAAAAAAACATGAAAAAATTTTTTTTAAGAAACTCTTTAGTTACGAGAGACTAAAATTAAAAATATTATAAAAAATCAGCTAAAAAGCAAAAAATAAAAAAAATCAAACTCGAAGGATTATTCGAAAAAAACTGTTAGACAGATTAAATATACAAAAATCTCACACATTTGTTAAAAAATTGAAAAAATGTAACACATACGTTAATAAAAGCGTAAGGCGCGATAATAGCCCAATAAATGACCGTTTTGGAGTGTAATTTCTAGGGGCATCTCCGAATTGCATGAAAATTTGGATTTAGGTTCTACTTACCCTCCACTTCAAAGTTGAATTTGTGTCGTTGGTTGCTTTTACTTGGGGGGTGACATTTACCCCTTCTCGGGGGGTGAAAGACGCGTGTTTAAAATAAGGTCGGAATTGGATAAACTGACTTATTTTAAGCACCATTTGTTCTATAAAGTTTTTTACGTAAGTCAATACTTTTCGAGTTATTCGCGATTTAAAATGTTGATTTTCGACAAAAAAACTACGTTTTCAGACAGTTTTTCCCAAATAACTCAAAAAGTGAATATTTTATCGAAAAAAATATCTTTAGCAAAAGTGTAGCCTACAAAAAAAAAACGAAAAAAATGGTGTACGAGTAAAGTCTACAAATTGAGTATAAGCAAAGTTGTAGCTCATGAAAAACACATTCTTATTCATCTAATTCCAAATCGAAAAATTCAACGCGAAATCACCGAAGAAAGAAGCGTTTTTCGGGAAAACCTTATTAACATTTTTAGAGTATCGAAAAAGGCTTAGTATTTGTTTTTTACAAAAGTTTACAGCATCAAAAATAAACGAGTTACACTGAAAGAAAAAGTTAGCCCTTTTTTTGGTAAAAAGAATCGTGAAAACCTCCCTCTATTTAGCACCCTAAATGAAATTAATCGTTTGGCTTTACCATTTATTTTAACTGTATATGTATTGTTTATATGATCTGTAAGTTTGATTTGTTTGAAGGGGTTATTTTTGAAAACATTTGGTTTTATATTAAAATAAAATTTTCCAAAAATTTTTGAAAAATTTAATTTTTTCAAAATAACTTAAAAAGTATTAGTGATAAGATAAATCTTAAACAGTAAAAGATGTAGATTTTGCTATTATAAATATGCTAGTTTTATTTTGTTTATCCGTAAGACAAAAATTGGTTAAGATATGGCTGTTCAAAATTTGCATACGCTCGTGATTAGTGACCCATTCAAGCTTTCTCAATTATAATCGTTTCAAAAATAAACACTTTAAACCGGTGAGACCGACAGATCATATAAAAAATAGATAGGTAAGTAAATTGTTTTTAAAGCGGTAGCGATTAATTTCATTTGGGGAGCTAAACACGGCGAGATTTTCATGATGTTTTACAAAAAAAAAAGAGGGTCAACTTTATGTTGAGCGTAACTCGCTTATTTTTAATGCTAAAACTTTTGTTTAAAAATTAAAACAAAGCTTTTTATAAACACTTTAAAAGTTTAAACGGGATTTTCCCGAAAAGTGGTTAATTTTTCGGTGATTTCACCTTGAAATAGTCGATTTGGAATTAGACGAATTTTTCATGAGCTACAACTTTGTCTTTGTTTGATTGATAGACTTTACTGATACACCATTTTTTGGGGTTTTTTATAAGCCACACTTTTACTAAGGATATTTTTTTTGATAAAATATTTGCTTTTTGAGTTATTTGCGAAAAACCGTCTGAAAACGTAGTTTTTTTGTCGAAAAATCAACATTTTCAATGGCAAATAACTCGAAAAGTATTGACTTAAGTAAATAACTCTATAGAACAAAAGTTGCTTAAAATTAGTCAATTAATCCATTTCCGATTTTATCTTGAACGTATGTTTTTTCACCCCCAAGTAGGGGTGACTGTCACCCCCCAAGTGAAAGCAACCAACGGCACAATTTCAACTTTGAAGGGGAGGGTATGTAGAACCTAAATCCAAATTTTCATGCAATTCGGAGTTGCCGCTGAAAATTACACGGTATCGCCGGATTTCCCGTTCATTTACTGGGCTAAAATAAAAAAGGATCTATTCACAAACCGTTTATTCGATGAAGACGCGCCCCACGCTTTTGTTTAACGAATGTGTTAGTTTTTATCAATTTTTTAACGAATGTGAGAGATTTTTGTATATTTAATCTGTCCAACAGTTTTTTCGGATAATTCTTCGAGTTTGAATTTTTTTTATTTTTTGCTCTCTAGTTGATTTTTTATAATATTTTTAATTTTATTCAGTCGTAACTAAAGAAAAGCGTTTCTTAAATTTTTTTTCATATTTTTTATTTATTATAAAGTTTTTAGAATATGATATTAAACGCATATTTCAATACAATAAATATTTGAAGAATATTTACCTTTTTCGGCGTTATTAAACTTAAATTCATCCAGGCTCTAGAGAACAGCGTGAAACTATTGAAATACTCTAATTCAAATATGCGATCAAAGCGAAGTCCTCTGAAGAAAAGCGTCCATTCAGCTAAAGAAAGTGGGCATTACAAAAAGGCGTATATATAAGAATTTCCATGCGATATATGAAGGCAATAACGCAGGTCTTGCAAAAGCAAAATTTTCCGTCGCCATTTAGCATGAATAGTCGCTCGTGCTATTATAAAAACGCTGCGCTGGACATGAAAATCTCTTACGAACAGCATCTAAAATGAATTTTTGCAAAGATCCAATTAAGTTACAATTTTGAAAGTCTCCACCAAGCGGACTGTTCAAGAAGATTTTCCATAATTGAATTCCATGATAAGGATGGTATTTTTTATTTCCGAGCCGGATATCTGCGGAGAGCCAGTATTCTATTCCGACAATCCGGACATAATTGGGGCTCTCTCATATAAATGCATAAACTCCTATCAATATTCAATTTGGACGAAAACTTTTTTAGCAGCTAATTTGTTTCGGGAAGGGTTTTATTTTCATTCGTTTTTTTGCCGAACGAAATAGTTTTGCCATTTGGTTGAGCATTTATCGTTAAATACCAATTAAGAGATGAGAATATTTATTTTTCGAGAGTACTTATCAGCTTACTGAATGGATTCAATTAGAAATCAATACGTAGAATATAAAAAAAATCAGTTTTTACTGATTAAAGTGAATATTTATTTTTTACAATATAATACACTGCGCGTCAGAGAAAACGGGCACCCCAAAAAATGGGTTATTTTTGATCTCTCGTATCTCCTAAAACTATTGTCGGATTTAGTTAATTTTTTAGTACGTTATAACCTTATTTTTTAACAATAGGGCAATAATAATATTATTGCTAAACAGGTAAATTTTCATTGCATACCGGGTGTACGAATTAAACTATGTTTTTTTCTCAAAGTTCGCAACACCCTGTGGAATATTCTAGCATTTATAAAATACTGAAATTAAAACCCAACTATAGCATTAGGTTTAACAAACTCTTTTCTGATTCATTCGCTTATGTTGGATAACACAAAAGTTAGGTACTTTAACAATTAGCCATGTTCTTCAATAGTACAGGATGTTTCGAAATAAGTGCCATAAACTTTAAGGGGTAATTCAAAAAATAATGACCGTTTGCTTTATAAACATAATATGTCCGCAAATGCTTCGTTTCTGAGATACGGGATGTTGAGTTTCTTCTTACTAACTGACGATTTATCTATTGCCCTAAAACCGGTTGAAATATGCAAATGAAATTTGGTAGGTCTTAAGGTAGGTAGGTCATTGTCATGTCATTTTTTGACATGCAATTAAGAATTTTATATTCACCATTGGCGCGCATACGGGTATTATGACCGATTTTATTACTTGTATGCACGCCAATTGTGAATATAAAATTCTTATTTGTATTTAAAAAAATGTGTAATAACTACGTCTTAAAGCTCACCAAATTTCATTTGCATATCTCAACCGGTTTTAAAGCAATAAATAAATCGTCAGTTTGTAAATAGAAATTCAACATTCCGTATCTCGGAAACGAAGCATGTGCGGACATACGATTATAAAGCAAACTGTCATTATTTTTTAATGCAGAATTACCACTTAAAATTTGTCGCACTTATTTAGAAACACCCTGTACTGATGAAAATGGCTAGTTGTTAAAGTACCTAACTTTTGTATTAAACAACATAAGTTGCAAAAACAATGTTAAAAAACCCGAGGCTCTAGTTGGGTTTTAATTTCAGTATTTTATAAATGCTAGAATATTCCACAGGGTATTGCGAACTTTGAGAAAAACAACACAGTTTCATTCATACAACCGGTATACAACGAAAATTTACCTCTTTAGCAACAGTATTATTATTGCTATATTGTTAAGGAATAAGGCTATAACTAGAGTTCGGATTTAAACGCATAAAGAAATGCAAAAAAACGCTTAAAAAGCGTAACAATTTTACGAAAATGGCATTTAAATATACAAAAAAAAAGCATGAAAATAAGCATATAAATTTTGACAAACAAAAATAGATAACTGAAACAAAAATGCTTTAACCTAATTTTTATCGACACGCGTTAGATGAAGAAAAATATATAATTTTTGTTTAAAACATGAAATAACTAATTACTCATTTAAATGTTACATCTTAAAGTTTCGGCACCTATCACTCAAAACATTTTTGTATATCTAAAAGCTTCTTTCAACGTCCACACTGGTTATCGTTGCATACTTATACTTTGCCACTACTGCCGGATCCATATTTATATCTTCAACGTGTTCTCAATTCAAAACTGGAAATATTTTCTTTATCTTTTGAAATCCTTCGTTTTTTGTTAATACATCTTTGAAATTTGTTAATATTTTCTGACTAATTTTTCCAGGGATACCTTCCATATTTTTTTCAAAACTGTTTATTTTTTGGATCGACTCAACTAATGACATTTGCTGTTTTTCCAAAGATTTTATTGTTTCACTCACAGAACAAAAGTTGCTTTTGATAAAAGCAAGATTGTTTTGTAATTATGTTTCATCTAAAACATCCTGACAATATTTTATCGATTTGCTAGCAGTCTTTTTACGTTCCAATAAAAAGCTTTTAAAATTTTCGAAATATTCGTCGAAGTATAAAGCTACATCTAACCATCTACCCCGCCGAGTTAACACTGGTTCCTATGGTAATGAAGTGTTAGGGAATCTGTCTCTAAAATGTTGCACCCTTAAAGGAGCTTTAATGAATATTTTTTTCATTTTTTATCAACTCATTAACAAGTGGAAATTGCAGCCGTATAGTCTCAGCAACGCGATTCAGGCCGTGTGCTAGACACGTATAATGAATTAGATATGGATAAAACACTTTAAGATTTGATGCTGTTTTGATCATATATGGTGCAGCGTCGAAAAGCATTAATACTATTTTGTTAGTGGGCACAGCCTCATGAAGATAAAAATTTGTTGAAGCGTCATTTACGAATCTTGGAACTGTATTGTTATTTGTTGCTTCTAGTTCTTTTCAGCACACTAAATAACCCTTCGTCAAGATTTCTTCGTGAAGTACGCCTATGTATGGTCTCGTAAACGGCAAACCAAGTGTAATTTTTATTTTTTTTTTGCGGTTTTATTGTAAATGCAATTAACATATTTTTTCGCAGCGTACTTTCATCCGGCACATGTTTTCGATAGTAGGAACTTTTCCAAAAATGATTTAAAACTTTCATTTTTCAATTTATTTAATGGGAGATCAGAGTCTACAATTGCACTACATAGATCAAAATTAAATTTCTGCTGTTCGCAAATCCAAAAAATGATAATAGTATATAAAAAAGCCCCAAATCAGCACAGAAACTCAAAAAAGGCATAATAATTAAAAAAAAAGCAAGAATAGCATAAAAAGGGCTGTCAAAATGACTTAATTTCGCATATTTCGTTCCTATTTAAAAAGAAAATAATCATGGTATTATTATTTACCATAAGCATTATGCTTAGAAATCCGGACTCTAGCTATAACATACTAAAAAATTACCTAAATCGGACAATAGGTTTAGGAAATACTAGACATCAAAAATGATCCATTTTTGGGGTGTCCGTTTTCTCTGACGCTCACTGTCATTACGTGGAGGATAAGTTTTCTTTTTTATTAGTTGAAATCATTTATCTGGTTATAAATAGTTATCACAAACAATATACACTAACTAAAACGAAAAAGGAGCCACTTTTAAAGATGTTCTGGCTCACCGAACTCCTGCACAAAGTCTAGGCATGCTTTCAATCACATTTCAAGTAGTTTCTTGATCTTTTTTAGTGGCTAACGATACTTCAAGCGCTTTCCGAGTGTATCCCGAATTTGTTCAATGGGATTTAAATCTGAACACCTCGCTGGCCACTCCATGACCTGAATATTGTGCGTAATCAAATGGTCTGGCAATATAGCCTGGCAATGTGCAGTCTCACATTATCTTGCTGAATGAAAAATTATGGACCCATATTTTCAACAAACGGAACAAGATGTGGTTCAAGAACTCCGTTAATACTCCGCTCTGCCTTCAGCCCCCTTGCCGAATAACTACTAGGTTAGAGAGACCTGCGAAAAGCCTGGATTTCTTGAATTGTGGAACTCAAAATGTGCTCACCTGATTTTCTCCACACTTTAACAGGCCCTTCTTCTTCTTTAAGTACCGTGCCCAAATTTTAGGCGTGGGTAGCTTCCATAACAATTTGCCGATATCGTTCCCCATCTTGCGCGGCATGTAATAATTGATCTGCTGATAAGCCAGTCCATTGACGAAGGTTTCGCAGACATGAATATTTCTTCCGACCAAGTCCTCTCTTTCCGTCGATCTTTCCATTGAGTATTAACTGCAGCATCCTGTATCTGCTACCTCTCATTATATGCCCCAGACATTCAAGTTTTCTATTTTTTATCATCTTGATTAAGTTACCTTCACCTTGACCTACTCTGTTTAAAACTTGTCTGTTTGAAATGCGTTGAACTCGCAGGGTTCATCAAAATGATTTGAAAGAAAACTGGAGTCGTAAGTTAACATCTCGTTACTCCATTGTGCCATGGTCGAATTCATGTGTTCTGCAAACAAGCGTCTGACTCTACAATGTGAATTGGTCAAAGAGGTACTCTAACTGACCTTCTTGCATTCAACCCATATTCGGGAAGCCTGTAGTTGTAAAAGTCGATCCTCTCTAGCTATAGTCGACCTTTTACGATGTGCATAAGGTTATCTTCCAATAACTCCATACATTTCAGGTCTGGACCAAGCTCTATTTTTTATGGCAGAAAGACTAACATTTAATATTTCTACTGTGATATACATTCTGCGCCTTCGGGGATTTTCAAAGAGATAAAAATCCATCATAAATTTTTAACAACTTTAAAGTAAATATCGACAGAAATTCAATTCCGGAATAAATGTGATTCCAAAATATTATCAAGTTTTGCTCTTTTATTGAATACTTGAAAAACGAAAAAAAGAAATTTGTTTTTTTCCCTTTATTTATAAAAACAACATGTGTATACTGGGTTACTGGGTGGACTGATATATTTAAGTTCCTACGTATACTACTAGTAATACAATAAACAATTTACATTCAATTAAATTAGTTTCTCCTTTATTGTTTTGATATTTTTTTTATTTCGCTTAATGCCTCGATATCTAAAGGCCATTAGCATGATACAGTGGATTTTTCCAATTAGGTACCTAGTGTAATGTGTAGTCTGTGTGTTGATTAAATGTCTTGTTACTTAGCAAAGTCGACGTCATTGTCTTTGCAAAGAGACGCTTATTGTATTCTAACGTATGCGGTCCCTCTGGTGAGTAGTACCGATCCCATAAGGATGAAAACTATTTTCATTTATTAATTTTTAATAATGTTTTGATATTGAATTTCGTAATAGTTATCATTGTAATTTTTTTAATTTTTTTTTAGCATGATAAGAATTTGCTTAACTTTTTAATGTATAGGGTTCAATACAGAGACATTTTTGGTCTTTTTTTTTCAAATATTTTTAGTAATTTCCTAAATAGTTCTTTCCTAATATGCTTTTTAACACGTAGTAAAATTCTTTAAAAGCTCTATTACACTGGTTTGGATGTTGAAATAATAAAAAATACATAGCTTGTAGGAATTAATTATTATTTTTTAATTAGAGCTTAGAAATGAATATTTTTTTTTATTTAGCTAATGCCTCGACAACTAATGGCCATTGGCATGGTAGGTACGGTAATTTTGAACAGTTAGGTACCTAGTGTCATATGTAGTGTGTGTTGAGTAAGTGTCTTGTTACTTTGCAAAGTCGACGTCATTGTCTTTGCAAAGAAACGCTAATTGTATCCGAACGTCTGCGGTCTCTCCGATGAGTACCGATCACACAAGGACAGAAACTATATTCATTTATTTGATATTTTTTTGATATTTATTTGACAGAAATGAATATTTAATAATGTTCATTTTTAACTATCTAATAATTTTCTGAGACTAAGTTTTCAATCTAATAGTACATAAAACAACACCAAAAATATTACTCTATATCCTACCAGATTGAAAACAATGGGTACCCTCTCTGATTACACCTCCGAGGCTTCAACAATTTGCAAGCCATAACAGATGCTGAGACTAAGGAAGATGAGGGAATTTTACAATTTATAATTCACGTCCCATCTGCTCAGCGCGGGTAAGTTCCTACGAGAATGGTTCCCTTCTTAATCCAATCAGAGTAAACATGTAAATCAAAAATGAACAACCATTTTCAATTTCGTTGCAACACGAAGCTACAGCCGCGTCATATTCTAGTTCGATCAGAGAGTGCTGCAAGCCCCTCTACCGGTTTCGAAACTTATTAGTCTCTCATCAGGAGGCACATATGCTGCTCTCTCTAACCAAGACAATCCCCGACGTACAGTCACGAATTGCAACGAACGAAATGGCAGGGATGCCCTAGAGGTGCTTGCAGCACGCTCTGATTGAACTGTAGTATGACGGCTGTAGTTTCGTGTTGCAACGAAATTGAAAACTGTTTTTCATTTTTGATTTACATGTTTACTCTGATTGGTGTACGAAGGGAACCATTCTCGTTGAAACTTTACTGCGCTGAGCAGATGGGACGTGAATTTTAAATTGTAAAATTCCCTCTTCTTCCTTAGTCTCAGCATCCGTTATGGCTTGCAAATTGTAGAAGCCTCGGAGGTGTAACCAGAGAGGTTCCCATTGATTTCAATCTGGTAGGATGTAAAGCAACATTTTTGGTGTTGTTTTATGAACTATTAGATTGAAAACTTAGTCTTTTGCTAGCAGTTGCCGCTAGGGCATCCCTGATATTTCGTTCGTTGCAATTCGTGACTGCACGTCGGTGTTTGTCCTGGTTGGGTCAGAGAGAGCAGCACATGTGCCTCCTGATGAGAGACTAATAAGTTTCAAAACCGGTAGAGATACTTGCAGCTCTCTCTGATTGAACTAAAATATGACGCTGCTGTAGTTTCGTGTTGCAAGGAAATTTAAAATTGGTAATCATTTTTAATAATTTTATATTTAAAATGGTTAATTTTTTACGGAGTAGAAAAAAATTATTTTTTGGAAAAATTTCATATTTTTAAACTCAATTTGATTATATTACATATTTGATTTTATTCTATTAAATTTGTAACAAATGCGGAAGCATTGTCTGTTTTAATACAGCCGAAATTCTTTCAAAAAGCGATCTGTTTCAATTTCTCAATTAGTAATGACGATAAATCCTCGAGAGATAATTAACTGAAAGAGAATAACTAATATGTATCCATCAGGCCCGGGTTGAACTTCTGAAAATGGGAGCAAAAATTAATCACACCATCAACGGCCACGAATATATATTATCTATAGCTGAACACAGTATTCCCGTTGCCTCAGGATCAAGACAAATGCCGTTTATTTGAAAAGGGAGGAGTTTCTAGTTGAAATATGGAAAATATTTCCCTTTGAAAATCGTTGAAAGAGAAGAATTTTGAACAAAACAGAGGAAAACATATGAGACGTGAGTAAAAAGTTTTTGTGTAGATCTCTATAAAAAAAAGTCACAAAATTCTATTATTGAATTATTATTTACATTATTAATATTCTGTTATTACATTAATGTATAATATTTACTGTTTTCTAAATCGTAATAATACATTCATAATATCTACTTTTGATTTTGTGTAAGTTGGAACTTATTTTTTCACATATTCTGCACTTTATACCAAGTCATCACTTCGAGAGCAGAATATAACAGAAACCAGAGCAAATATTATGAGCATATTATATACAGAGAGAGTCTGTAATTTGGAATAAATTCAATATCTCAAATACTCTTTGTTTTTTTGAAAAATGCTCAGACCCGTCTATTAGTATTTCAAATTTTTTCTTTTTTGACATACAATAATAATGTATACAGGGTGTCCCAATTTAGAGATATGACGTAATCATTGATTTTATTCAATGGCAACACTGTCGTTTTGATTGCTATTTTGATAGGGTGTCCAAAGTTATACACAGCTGCAAAATTTCAAATTTTTATTCCCTACCATTTAAAAGATAATAAAAAATAACAAAGTTATGAAAAACAAGTAATCAAATAATAATAATTGAATTTAATTATTTCAATTAAGCAAATACTCATAATGTTGCCCTCAATTATTGTCAAATTGTCAATGGGCAACGTTATGAGCATTTGCCTAATTGAAATAATTAAATTTATTTATTATTTCCATAAGTACTTGTTTTTCATAGCTTCGTTATTTTTTATTATCTTGTAAATGGTAGAGAATAAAAATTTGAAATTTTGCAGCTGTGTATAACTTTACACACCCTATCAAAATAGCTATCAAAATGACAATGTTTCCATTTCAGAAAATCAGCGATGAGGTCATATCTCTAAATTGGGACACCCTGTATACATTATTATTGCATGCCAAAAATGACAATTTTAAATACTAATCGACGGGTCAAAGCATTTAAAAAAAAACAATTATTATTTTAAAAAGAAAAAGAAAATAATCGTTTTCGTTTTGATTCAATTCGAGTCTCTTGCCATCCTCTGACACAGTGTTTTTGGGTCTCTACCCTTTATCAAAGAGGCTATTGCAAGTAGACTGAATTGAATCAACTCGAGACGAAGAAGTATTGCATCTATTAAAATATCTGCAGTATATTGTGTTTAGACTGTCCTCTAACGGGGAATGACAAAATAAATAAAATAAATTTCGACCAAGAGTCAGGATTCTGTTAACCGAGATACGATAGTATCAAGCGGCGCCGCTAGGAGGAGCTTCTCCAACAATGCGTCTCAGAATACTTTAAGAACAGTTGGTCATTATGTACTCTAAACCGAGTAAAGCATGAAAAAGAAAAAGAAAATAATCGTTTTCGTTTTGATTCAATTCGAGTCTCTTGCCATCCTCTGACACAGTGTTTCTGGGTCTCTACCCTTTATCAAAGAGGCTATTGCAAGTAGACTGAATTGAATCAACTCGAGACGAAGAAGAACTGCATCTATTAAAATATCTGCAGTATATTGTGGTTAGACTGTCCTCTAACGGGGAATGACCAAATAAATAAAATAAATTTCGACCAAGAGTCAGGATTCTGTTAACCGAGATACGATAGTATCAAGCGGCGCCGCTAGGAGGAGTTTCTCCAACAATGCGTCTCAGAATACTTTAAGAACACTTGGTCATTATGTACTCTAAACCGACTAAAGCATGAAAAAGAAAAAGAAAATAATCGTTTTCGTTTTGATTCAATTCGAGTCTTTTCCCATCCTCTGACACAGTGTTTCTGGGTCTCTACCCTTTATCAAAGAGGCTATTGCAAGTAGATTGAATTGAATCAACTCGAGACGAAGAAGACCTGCATCTATTAAAATATCTGCAGTATATTGTGGTTAGACTGTCCTCTAACGGGGAATGACAAAATAAATAAAATAAATTTCGACCAAGAGTCAGGATTCTGTTAACCGAGATACGATAGTATCAAGCGGCGCCGCTAGGAGGAGCTTCTCCAACAATGCGTCTCAGAATACTTTAAGAACACTTGGTCATTATGTACTCTAAACCAAGTAAAGCATGAAAAAGAAAAAGAAAATAATCGTTTTCGTTTTGATTCAATTCGAGTCTCTTGCCATCCTTTGACACAGTGTTTCTGGGTCTCTACCCTTTATCAAAGAGGCTATTGCAAGTAGACTGAATAGAATCAACTCGAGACGAAGAAGAACTGCATCTATTAAATATCTGCAGTATATTGTGGTTAGACTGTCCTTTAGCGGGGAATGACAAAATAAATACACACAAAATGAATGACACAATAGACTGCAGATATTTTAATAGATGCAGTTCTTCTTCGTCTCGAGTTGATTCAATTCAGTCTTCTTGCAATAGCCTCTTTGATAAAGGGTAGAGACCCAGAAACACTGTGTCAGAGGATGGCAAGAGACACGAATTGAATCAAAACGAAAACGATTATTTTCTTTTTCTTTTTCATACTTTACTCGGTTTAGAGTACATAATGACCAAGTGTTCTTAAAGTATTCTGAGACGCATTGTTGGAGAAGCTCCTCCTAGCGGCGCCGCTTGATACTATCGTATCTCGGTTAACAGAATCCTGACTCTTGGTCGAAATTTATTTTATTTATTTTGTCATTCCCCGTTAGAGGACAGTCTAACCACAATATACTGCAGATATTTTAATAGATGCAGTTCTTCTTCGTCTCGAGTTGATTCAATTCAGTCTACTTGCAATAGCCTCTTTGATAAAGGGTAGAGACCCAGAAACACTGTGTCAGAGGATGGCAAGAGACTCGAATTGAATCAAAACGAAAACGATTATTTTCTTTTTCATGCTTTACTCGGTTTAGAGTACATAATGACCAAGTGTTCCTAAAGTATTCTGAGACACATTGTTGGAGAAGCTCCTCCTAGCGGCGCCGCTTGATACTATTGTATATCGGTTAACAGAATCCTGACTTTTGGTCGAAATTTATTTTATTTATTTTGTCATTCCCCGTTAGAGGACACTCTAACCACAATATACTGCAGATATTTTAATAGATGCAGTTCTTCTTCGTCTCGAGTTGATTCAATTCAGTCTACTTGCAATAGCCTCTTTGATAAAGGGTAGAGACCCAGAAACACTGTGTCAGAGGATGGCAAGAAACTTGAATTAAATCAAAACGAAAACGATTATTTTCTTTTTCTTTTTCATGCTTTACTCGGTTTAGAGTACATAATGACCAAGTGTTCTTAAAGTATTCTGAGACGCATTGTTGGAGAAGCTCCTCCTAGCGGCGCCGCTTGATACTATAGTATCTCGGTTAACAGAATCCTGACTCTTCGTCGAAATTTATTTTATTTATTTTGTCATTCCCCGTTAGAGGACAGCCTAACCACAATATACTGCAGATATGTTATTAGATGCAGTTCTTCTTCATCTCGAGTTGATTCAATTCAGTCTACTTGCAATAGCCTCTTTGATAAAGGGTAGAGACCCAGAAATACTGTGTCAGAGGATGGCAAGAGACTCGAATTGAATCAAAACGAAAACGATTATTTTCTTTTTCTTTTTCATGCTTTACTCGGTTTAGAGTACATAATGACCAAGTGTTCTTAAAGTATTCTGAGACGCATTGTTGGAGAAGCTCCTCCTAGCGGCGCCGCTTGATACTATCGTATCTCGGTTAACAGAATCCTGACTCTTGGTCGAAATTTATTTTATTTATTTTAATTATTATTTTAATTATCGAATTTGTTCCAAATTACAGACATAACTTTGTTATTTTCTATTATCTTTTAAATGGTAGAAAACAAAAATTTGATATTTTGCAGCTGTGTATAACTTTACACACCCTATCAAAATAGCTATCAAAATGACAGTGTTGCCATTTAAGAAAATCAACGATGATGTCATATCTCTAAATTGGGACACTCTGTATACATTATTATTGTATGTCGAAAAAGACAATTAGAAGTACTAATCGACGGGTCTGAGCATTTTTCAAAAAAACAATTAGTATTTGAGATATTGAATTTATTCCAAATTACAGACTCTCTCTGTATGTTATAGTCGAAGCCCGAATTTCAGACACTTCTAGGTTTGACTAGGTAATCCTTAAGTCTGACTGACGGTCTTAGTCAAAGCCCGAAATAAATTACACTTTCGGCCTTTGACTAGTCAATCCTAGGAGAGACTAAGTTGGTCAGGCACAGGTAGAAATTTAATTTTATGAAATCGGGTTGGACTAGTCAAACCCCGATCAGCTATTAAAATGTCGTAATTTGTTATATTAGGTTTAATAAAACGTCATTTTTTTAAATTTTAATGTTTATAATTTTTATAGTGTCGTAATTAAAATAAAAAAATAATTTTTATTCTCACATATTGATGTTGAGGCATTGTGGGATTTAGAGTTACACAATAGGTTAGGATAGACCTTTTGGACATCTTGGATATTAAAGCACCCTATGTAACGTACAGCTGAATGTGGCTGAATTTTTATGTTTGTGGGTCGCAGTGTTGCCATGCTGTTTTCTATATATTTCTTTCATAATTTTAATCAATGTTAAATGTACCTACAAGAATAATAGAATAATAAAGTTTACTTCTCCGTCATTATACTAGGTAAAATAACAAATGAGGTGTCAAATGAAAGCTTATAATCCAAGGATAGTACTAAATGTGAAAAATTAGACCTAGATTGTCTGTCCCTCAAAAAATAAGCGTTATATTGGGGATTTCTAATGTTGACACTAAAGTTGCACTATTTTTTTTTGTATATAAAACATTTTGAGCTAAATCTTACCATAAAACTTTGTTGTACTCTTTAATTTAAAATAAACGTGATTGAGAAGCTAAATTTTAAACTTTGTCACACAACTTTTGCGATTAAACTTTGCAATGCACAAATCCGCACCTTTTTCTTTGAAAAATTCATAACCTTTATCATGATAAGAATAAAAACTTGAGGCAGATACCTTTGTCTTCAGAAATGTTACATCTATATAATGTAAAAATTTCAGAAAAAAATATTAAAATGGAACAGAGTTGTAGCGAGGTAAACGCAAAAAACGTGATTTCTTTTTTTTTCATTTTTAGGTTAAAATTGCGATTTTGACACTGTTCCCCCACATAAAATTCAAAATAAACTTCATTTTCGTTTTCAGCACCCTCGAAAATATAAAGTATGAATAAAATTAGCCGTTCATCCCTCTGTCGTTAGTATCTCGAAAACTAAGCGCTTTTTTGAGGGTGTCACGCTCGTGTATAATATCACAAAAATTGTAACGTGATAATATGAAAAAATAGAGGATACGGCAACGATGTCACAAGTGATGGTCGGATCGAACGCCAAAATCTACACAGACATATTAGGGTGCCTTAATATCCAAGATGTCCGACCTTTTACACTTACATAATTTTGAAGAGCAATTTTATTGCAATAGCATTTTATAAAGTCTTGTCGCCCAAATTTAGATCTTTGTACTAATTCCTCTTAGAGACAGCTTAACGTCTAGAACATCTTCGAAATTAAGAAAATTCTCTTTGCATTCTATTATTTGATTTCTTAAAAAAAGTGTGTTTATTATTCCGTATCTAGTACCAACTCTACATAAACCGACAACTGTTTTATCTTGTATGATACCCAAAATATTTCGATTATGTCTTTTAGTTCTATTAACGCTGGGAATAGGTATGGTTACAGTTTCTCTGATCGAAATTGGAGGAATTTCTTGTCACTTAATTGTTTCATAGCATTGGCCTGGGCATAAAAACCATCAATTGCCTTTCCTTTATTTATTTTAAACTTTTCTGTCTGTGCACAACGCATGTCTGTAACACCTGATTATAAATTATGCGCGTATACGCGTCAGAGCTCTCTTTTTGGCAAATACAACAAACCATATCTGAAGAAGTAATCTGAATTGTTTGACAATTTTCTTCCTCCACTAGTGACGACGCCGACGCCGACGGTCCTGGGGCTTCGTTAGTATTATGGTAATCCTTAGTTTTAATAATGCTCAGCCTAATGCTATGAAACAATTAAGTGAAAAAAATTTCCTCCAATCTCGAATGGAAAAACTGTAACCATACCTATCTTCAGCATTGATAGAGCCAAAGAAGTTGCTCGAAATATTTTAAGTATCATACAAGATCAAACAATTGACGGTTTATATAGAGTTGGTACGAAATACGGAAAAATAAGTACACTTTTTTCAAGAAATCAAACAAGAGAATTAGAGAATGCAAAGAGAATTTTTTTAATTTCGAAGATGTTCCAGACGTTAAGCTGTCTTTAGGAAAAATTAATACAAAAGATTCTAAATTTGGAGGACAAGACTTTATAAAATGATCTTGCAATAAGAAATGCTCTTCAAAATTATGTGTTAAAAGTTTAATGTATTGTGTAACTCTAAATTCCATAATGCGTCAACATCAACATGTGAGAATAAACACAATTTTTTATTTCAATTTCGACAATATAAGAATAAAATTAAACATTAAAATTAACAAATGACGTTTTATTAAACCTAATCTAACAAATTACGACATTGTAATAGCTGATCGGGGTTTGACTAGTCAAACCCCGATTTCATAAAATTTAATTTCGACCTTTGCCTGACCAACTTAGTCTCTCCCAGGTTTGACTAATCAAAGGCCGAAACTGTAATTTATTTCGAGCTTTGACTAAGACCGTCAGTCAGACCTGAGGATTGCCCAGTCAAACCTAGGAGTGCCTGAAATTCGGGCTTTGACTATAACATATACACAATCAAATTTGTACGGAATCATCTGACATTTCTAATTATGTGTTTCAATCGAATTAAAAAAAACATACGAAGTAAAACAATATTTATTTTAAGGCAATAGAATCACTAATATTTAAAAATTAAAGAAGGCAATAAAGTCTTAAAATCCCAAATTGAAACTACATATTTGTTTTGCAGTCAATAGCATAAAAAATTCAGTACAAAACGACTAACGTTTAAAAAATTTTTATTTCTTTATGCTTTTTTAGATCAGGGTTACAATCCACTCTCCTAATGAAACTGTCAATATTGTGTTGTGGTAGGTTGTTCCAGTCTTCAAGAGCAGCTTGTACTAGCTGTGCAATATTTTGTGAATTATCCCGACAAACGCTAAATTTTTAAGCTTATCCCATAAATATTCTATAGGGTTAAGATCGGTTTAGCAGGCCACTCCTGGAAAGTGAAATCTGCTTTAAGGAAGTCTGTAATTACCCTGGTGGTATGTGGCGCTCCATTATCATGCATGAAAATTAAATTTTTCCCATTTCACCTCTCTAAAATGTAGTTGCATGTTCTAGAATCTAATCATCATCCCTAAGAGCTGTTAAAGTTGGTTGGATGAAAATTAAAATACTTTTTTTACAGATCATAGTACGTCACCAGAACTAGTACGTTCTTTAAATGTAAAATATTGCAAAACCTCTAACTTTTAAAGAACCGCTTGGATTAACATGAAATTTGACAGAGACATAGGTAACAAGTCAAAGAAAAAAAGTGATATTGTGCCGATGTGTACTTTTGCCTTAGGGGTGAGTTTCACCCCCCTTTGCGGGTGAAAAATATATGTTCGAAATATGTCCTGAAATGGATAAAATGACTGATTCTAAGCAACTTTAGTTCTATAAAGTTTTTTCACCAAGTTAATACTTTTCGAGTTATTTGCGAGTGAATATGTTAATTTTTTTACAAAGTAGCCACGTTTTCAGACGGTTTTTCGCAAATAAGTCAAAAAGTAAGTATTTGGCCGAAAAAAAAAATTGTATCTAAAATATAGCACGTAAAAAAGTGAAAAACATGGTGTATATATTTGGTCAGTATACCTAGTAGAAGCTCAGTTATAGCTACTGAAATATAGGTTCATATTGGTCAAATTCCAAATCGTATATTTTAACGGGCCGTAACCAAAAAACGAAGCACTCTTTTGTGGAAAACTCATTTTAGCTTTTTTAAAGTGTTTAAAAAATGCTTATTTTTGTTAAAAAAAAATTTAACCTCAAAAGTAAACAAGTTACGCTCAAAATAAAATTGGTGTCTTTTTTGGTAAGAAATCGGGAAAATCACCCCCTAATTAGCATTTTAAATGAACTTAATTGTTACCACTTCACAACTTTTTTACTCGCGTATGTATTGCTCATATGGGTTGTAAGTTTTATCGGGTTAAAGTCCTTATTTTTGAAAGAGCTGTAGTTAAAGGGCTTGAACGAGTCACTTATCCCGAGTGTATGCAAATTAGGAACACCGGATCTTAACCAATTTTCGTCTTACAGATAAACAAAAAATAGAAAATATTCAGAAAAGTAAAGCCGGCTTTTTTGTTTTTTAAGATTTTTGGTATCTCTAACAATTTTTAAGTTATTTTGAAAAAAAGCATTTTTTTCAAAATTAAAATTTTTAAAAATTTTATTTTAAAACTATTTTTTTTTTCAAAAATAAGCACTTTGAATCGATGAAACTTAGAGATCATATAAACACAACATAAGTAAAGTAACTTGTAAAGCGGTAACAATTAATTTCATTTAAGTTGCTAATTGCGGGGTGATCTACCTGATTTTTTTTTGTCAAAACAAGAGGGACCAACTTTATTTTGAGCGTAACTTGCTTACATTTGATGCTAGAAATTTTTTTTATAAAAACAGAAATAAAGATTTTTTTAAACACTTTTATAAAGTTTTAATGTGTTTTCTCCAAGAATGCTTCATTATTTTGATATTTCACATTGAATTATTCTATTTGGAATTTTTTGAATACGAACCTATTTTTCATTAGCTATAACTCTCCTTTTGCTAGGTATAGAGACCTAATACATGCACCATTTTTTTTTCACTTTTTTATAGGCTATAGTTTTTCCTAGAATATTTTTTTTGACAAAATGCTTACGTTTTGAGTTATTTGCGAAAAACCGTCTAAAATCGTGGTTATTTTGCTGAAAAATGAACATTTTCACTTGCAAATAACTCGAAAAGTATTAATTTGGTGAAAATACTCTATAGAACAAAAGTTGCTTAAAATTAGTCAGATTATCCATTTCGGGACTTATTTTGGACATATATTTTTTCACCCCCGAGATGGGGTGAAACTCACCCCCAGGTCAAAAGCACACATCGGCACCATATCACTTTTTTCCTTTGACATGTTCGCTATGCCTTTGCCAAATTTCATGTCAATCCAAGCGGTTCTTTAAAATTTACCGCAAAAACCGTGAAAGAATGTACTAAACATGACACTTCCTTCTTTATAGCAACTGTGAACAGATCTGTCACTTCTGTTCTGGCCTATCTTGCTCGTCCTCTAGATATACACTTTTAGTTGGTCCTCTGATTTTACACAAATTCTGGTTTCGTCAAAAAATAGCACATTTTGCCAGATCCACATATGTTCCGGTTTTGGTACTGAAGACACCAATTTAGGCGATCAAACTTGTGCTGCCTGGATAACTCAGGAAGCCGTAACTATTTTTTGCTCTCTATGTACTTCTAGGGCATGAACTATCTCTCTTATCATTTCAACTGAAACATTTATATCTGTAGCTTCCAAAAAGGTGTCTTTGCAGCTGCAGGTGAGACATTGTTGAGTCTCTTCTAGATGCTTGGACAATAAAATTAATCGTTCGTGGCAAGCTGTTGTGACTTTTTGGCGATTTTTCCTTGCTCTATCTTTAAGACTTCCTAATTCGTGATATCTAGAAAAGTGATACCTCTGAAATATTCCTTACTCCACGCAAACAATAACCGTTCCCCTTTTCACGTTTGATAAGCTATAATATGTTTAGTGTGTTTCATTTTATTTGTAAATCAGGTTAATTATTAATTGTTTACCAGTTTACCTTTAACCTCTTATTACAATAGAAGGTATGCTCAAAATGATTCAAAGAAACAGTTTTATTGCTTTGTGAATTTGAATGAACAATTTCGAAGAAAGGTCGACACATTCAGAAAATATTGGCATTACAGATTTTTTTTATAAAAATGTGCAGATATGCAATTTTTTGAAAATATGCGATTTATTAAAAATATCCTACATATGCAAGAAATTGCATATAGTTTTAGTATAAAATGCAAAAATAAAAAACCGCTAAACGCCGTAGAAATGAGTGGCGCATACAATATTTCAGCTACAAAAGAGCTGATATGAATATTACGTAACGCAAAAATGTATTTTCATTTTGATGGAAAATAAAATTATAGTTTTATTTTAAAAGATTTTCCATAATATTTGCCAAATTTGAAATAAAACGCGCCACAAAAAGGTAATTTTGATACAGTTTGCAAGGTAAGGCTCCTTTGTGGCGCGTTTCACTTCAAATTTAGCAAATATTATGAAAAAAATCTTTCAAAATAAAATTAGAATTTTATTTTCCATCAAAATGAAAATAAATTTTGGCGTCACGTAATATTCATATCAGCTATTTTGTAGCTGGAATATTGTATGCGCCACTAATTTTTACGGTGTTTAGCGGTTTTTATTCTTGTATCCGGAGTTTTTCAAAGTTTTTTATAAATTAAATATACTTATAAAAATTGGAGGTTCAAAACCCGTTTTGTCCATTAGAAAAAGATTTGATCATATGAAGCCTATAACTTAAAATTTTGAATTTTCTCAGATATAAGGTATACACCGTTAGACCCGTCTAGAGTCCTCCTACAAACGCTCAATTTGTAGGTTGAAATTTTGAGTAATTGTCGAAAAACCAAAATTTTCAAAGTTTAGCTTTTCAATTTTTCGGCTATACTGAGCAGTGTGTAGGTATAATCTTGACCGCTTAGGCACCATATGAAAGCCTAACTCAACGCTATTGATTTTGTCTATTTGCGGTTTTCCTTTCTCTCCTAAGATATATATGCCCAAAAATTATGCCATTTTGTATCTACCTAGCCCTATTGCTGGCTTATGGGTGGCCATTAGACCCCTCTTGAAACACAGAAAAAAAATTCAGATCGGTGTAACTTTTCCACACACATACATAGGTACATATCCGCAAACATTTTCCCATTTTTAACCCGGCACCTGCCACGTGGGGTGCTACCAGCACCCCATAACACATTTTTATCAAATATTTGGTATTTCAAGTTTGGTAACCGAACTGTGCGTCATAGTAGCTTTCTATAATATTATATAGCATATATGTGTTAGTGTTTGAAGTGGTTATTTAGTGTCATTCTGAACTTACAGCTCTAAAGTCGAATTGGGGTGTCATCATCTGGCACTTTAAGTTTTAAATTTTTTTTGTATTTTTGATAAACAGGTCAAATTTACATTTTTTATTGAAATAACTGATTTAAATTATTAATATAGACTCTATACTCACTAAATCTTAATTTTTTTAGATATTTTACTTGACTTCATTTATTATGGATTGGTACTTGCTAATTTGCTTATAACACCTTTTTCATTTTATTTTTTAACTTTTATAACATATTAGTGGCTAATAAGTTAATAAAACATGTTTATTTATATTCTTGTGTTACTCAACACATTATTTTGTTTTTTAAACAAGTAGATTACAGAAAATTTTTAATGGGTGCTGTGAGCACCCCACGTGGCAGTTGGCGCCTTGCAAAGCCACGTGGCAGGTGCCGGGTTAAATAAAAATATTGAGTCATAATTCTGAGCTCGGTAACTTTTGAATGGTAAAACCGATTTTCAAAATTAGACATGCGTTGGAAAGGTAATGATCAGTACTATCAGAGTGTTTTTCTAAACTTTGAGATGGGATTTGGCCTAATTTTCAATTCAGTCAGATTTAGATAATCGAAAATTTCGTGTATAATAATAATATAGTGTCGCATGTAGGCGTATTGTGCGCCACTAACGATAACTGCCGTTCTCTGGTAATATTTTTGTCATATTTATAAAATTTTGGGGAGTGCAATTAGAACGAAAAGATACAATGTTTCGGAAAAAATCAAACAAGGTTATATTTTTCTAAAACTTATTTTGTTAGTTTATAAATATGTTACAGTAAAAAGTTCTACTCACAAATTTTGCCGCTAATTGTTTATTAATTGTTTAAACAATAACAATTGTTTTGTATAAATAATGTTAAGAATATGGGTGAATTCAACATTTTATTTTGATAAAAAATGTTTTTATTTTAGTTTTGATTATGCTGAACCCGAATCTGACATTACAATTTGCAAATTCAAAATGGCGGATTCAAAATGGCGGATTTTCTCCTAAAAATCCTTAAAATGTAGTTGTAAAATCCTAATTTTTTTATAAAACGTGTTTGTTTACATATATGTGGATATTTTTGAGAGGTTGCTGAACCTGAATCAAATTTTGATAATTTAAATTATAAAATGGCAGATCCAAAATGGCGGATAACTTAAAAAATAGTTGTAAAATCATAATTTCTTTACAAAATGTATTTATTTCTACATATATTTATTTCTGAGAGCTTTGATAAACCTAACTTAAATGTTAACATTATAAACTATAAAATGGCGGATCCAAAATGCGGATTTTCTAAAAAGAACATAAAAAATAACATTTTTCTAAAACATTTATTGTCTTTATTTTTAACAGGTTGTTGAATCTGAATAAAAGATTAAAAATTTAAATTTCAAAATGGCGGATCCAAAATGGAGGATATTTAAATGAAAAACAAGTCGAATCCAATCAAAAAAATATGGAATTTCATTCTTAAAAAAAAGATAAACAAATAATTTTCACAATAATATTAAAAATTAAAATGTATTAGAAAGAACGAACAAATTATTCAAAATCTATCTCTTCAATATCACCTCCAACTACGCTGACATCTTCGCTTTCTTCAATTTCTTGTTCATTTAAAACGGGACAATTCAAACAGTCTTGTCCGAAACAATGAGAATAATATTGATAAAATATAATATTTTATATTTGCATATTAAGTGTTAGACCATGCACAGCTATTTATGACGAATAACTTTCTTCATAAAATTAATAATAAAACAGTTATCTTAAATAATAAGTGAAAATTTAATGCTGTTGGGTATAATTAATTTGAAACAATATTTAAAAAAACAAATTTTCGATTAGAAGGATATAATTACGTATTGCAACATAGTTTTTAATTCCAAACAACTTTTCTTTATAAAAATTTTCGATATTGTGAAATATAAAGGTACTTTACTCTTGAGTGAAATTCATATTTTTTAAAATACCTCGTACAAAATTAACAAAATTTGATACTTGATGGTTGCATCTTATGTTATATACGATGCAGAGTATTTTATAAAGAATAACTTTTTTCGTAAAACTGATATTAAAAAAGTTATCAATAGGTTCCAAGTTACGCAGACATACTGTATAAGAGCTAAAAAAATTTTTTTTGTTGAACATTTATTATTGTTGAAGCTTATTATTAAATGTATTTTAGGTAAGTTTTACAGAAAAAAGGTTTGATCACTCTGTATATACATTTTTTCAGCTGGTAATTTTCGGTTTTTGTATTACATTTTTGTTATCTTTCTTAGCTTTCTCAAAAAGAAATTATTTATTTGATTTTTAAACTAAAATAATTCAGTGCTTTTTAAAGACTACATCCTAAGCTTTAAAAAGATATCAAAAAAATTGTATTAGATTTATTCAAGCTTGAGTAATACCGTCTTAAAGTGGTGGGAAGTCTGTAAAACTACGAAGTTTTCAAAAATTACATTTTTTGAGACATCGTATTATTTGAATTAAATTTTTGAGATTTTTTTTGAATGAAACATCGTTTAGTAAGATGATTGAGAGGTAAGATGAGCAAATTGGAGAGTTCTATAAGTAAAATTGTATTAGTTACACATTTTTAAATCATTTTTAAACAAAATTCATGTAAGGCTCACTTTCTGCCCACACCGTACTTATGTCCATACATTTTATTTCTCTTTATTAAAACCATAAGATAGCTTATTTGATCTTCTTTCAGGTCCAATTTGTAAAATTTCTTTTGATCTATTAGTTAAAGAATTACATTAAAAAAACTCAACCGTGCACTTCTTCCAACGCTAGTTTACAGTGCGCCAATGTGTGTGAGAAGTGTGACTTTAGCGTTATAAATAAAAAATTACAGAAGCTAGAGATTTAATTTTAGAAAAATCTTTATATAAGGTTTTTTTTGTAAAATTTTCTGAATTTTTCAATGGTCAAGTCAGTTTTTTTCTAAAAATTACATTTTAAGAGTTATTTAAAAAAACATCAAACTTCGCTGTTCATTTGTTTAATAAAAAATGAAGCACCCACTTCTCGAGTAGAACTTTTTGATATGTTGTTTATTAAACATTTCTTAATAAAATTAAAAAAGTTTTATCTTGTTTGATTTTTTCCGAAGTGAAAATCTAAATGCACTCCCCTATAATATTAACAGCATATATTGATTATGTATTTTAGAAAGGAACTACAACGTTAACGGGGTTTTATTGTTTCATATATTCAATGGACCTCTAAATATGTTTGCTACCGTTTAAAGAGGTGCGTTTTTGAGAAAGGTGTGAATTAGTCTCTAGGCACAGGGCGAATTAGGGTGAGTTCTTTGCACTTTTGGTACAAACAGGTCTACAGGAAAATTGTTACAGGTTAAATTTACCATCGAAACATCACATTTTAAAGTAAAAAATATTACAAAAATATATTCAAAAGGAAAGCAAGAAAAAAGCACGAAAGATAGCAATTTTGTTTTTTGCCCCATAACTTCTTTCCGCAGGGATATATGTATAGGCATTGCTTCACAAAAAAAAATCTCCATCCTTCCTATTTAAAATAATGTTTGGTAGAATTCTCAGTGATGTACAGTTTCCAAAGTATGATTTTTCAAAATTCGCTACTCATAGCGATTTTGCCCATTTTCCTTGTTACTTCTCAAACATTGTTCTGTAAATTTTTCTACGTAGCTTTAGGTGTATGCAATACATTAGATAGGAAGAAAAGTCAAATATCTTTAAAATGTTGTACTGCAAAAGACTGTATGTATATTTTTGAGCAGGATATGGTTGTTCCAAATTTTATACTTTTAATGATTTTTTATATATTTTACGATTATTTTTGAACTTTTCATTGTAACTTATTTATTGTATATTAAGGTATATACATTGTTTAATAAAAAAAAACTTGTTTTCTTTACTTTAAAATAGTGTACCTATTGAAAAAATTCTAGGACAATTTTTAAATAAGATATACTTTTTCAAATTGTGACATATACACATGCAATAGGTCCCACTAAGTTGTAACCATATAGAAGAAATCTTTTTTATTATTAACTTCATAAAAAAATTCTTCTTTATAAAATACTCTGCATAGTCTAAAGCCTAAGATGCAATCATCAGATATAAATTTTATCAATAGTGTACGAGGTATCTTAAAAAATATGAATATCGTTCAAGAGGAAAGTACCTTTATATTTCACAGTATCGAAAAGTGTTATTAAGAAAAGTTTTTATTAAGAAAAAATTATGTCATAATACCTAGGCAATTATATTCTTCCAATTGAACAAAATTAAAATTTTAATTTTTCTTACATTGCGTATACCCTTGGATATCCTACGGATATCTTGTTTAATTTTGTTGTAGAATTTTTTGCAATACACCATTTTAAAGTAAAGAAAATAGGCTTTTTTATTCCACAATGTATATACCAAAATGTACAAGAAACAAAGTCATATTGAGAAATTGAAATAATAATCAATAAAAATATCAAAAATCATTATTAAAAGTATAAATGCTTGAAAAAGCATAACTTGCTTAAAAAGAGCCGCATGACCTTATAAAATAGACCATTTTAAAGGCATTTGACTTCTCTTTCTACTAAGTACCATTACATATACCTAGAAATGCGTAGAGGAAGTTGCAGAACAATGTTTGCTAAATAATGGGGAAAATGGCCCAAAAATGCAGTGAGCGGCGAATTTTGAAAAATCCTATTTCGGAAACTGTAAATCCTAGAAACTTTTAACAAAACTAATTTTAAAGAGCAGGGATAGAAGTTATTTTTT
The DNA here is from genome assembly GCF_917563875.1 of Diabrotica virgifera virgifera. NCBI lineage: Eukaryota > Metazoa > Arthropoda > Insecta > Coleoptera > Chrysomelidae > Diabrotica > Diabrotica virgifera. Next base: position 157,288,357 of record NC_065444.1, on the reverse strand, counting down.
TCTGAAAAAATGACTATACTTATATCCGTGTGGAAAAAAGTTATGGAACAAAAAAAAATTGCTTTCTTTCGTGTTTCTTTCTTCCTTTTCGTTTGAATTTATTTTTGTAAAAAAAATTGACTTTATAATGTGATATTTTGATAGTAAATTTAATCTGGAACAATTTTCCTGTAAATGTGTTTGTATGAAATCTGCATATAACTCACCCTAATTTACCTTGCGCCTAGGGACTAATTCACCCTTTTCGCAAAAACGCACGCATTTAAATGGTAGCACTCCGTAGTTTTTTCAAAATTAGAGGTCCATTGACCATATGACACAATAAAATCCCGTTAACGTTGTATTTCCTTTTAGCTCTATTATTGTGAACATAATCAATAGCCTAAAAACATAAATATTATAGTTGCCCAAAATGTATTGCAGAATATCGATTACATTAAAATATTTACACGGATATTATTTATAGTCACTTCTTTCCTCTTTATTAAAAATAAATGCAAATTAATCATGACTTACGTTTAACAGATCAATTCCTAATAATAATGTAATGTCGAATTACACTGAATTAGTCTGAATATTTTCACTGCAAATCAATAAATTTTATTAAGTAATACATATTGAAATACGCATCTCTGTTTTATACAAAATTTATAGATTTACCTATATATACATATATGTTAATATTAAGATAAATGGACTAACCCTCGTAAGGCGGTGCGTGGTGCAGGTGCACCCTAGACCTCGTTTTCTCACCTATCTTTTTTAATAATTTTTTTTGATTTTTGTCCATTTTTTTATTCGTATTAAATTCAATTCTAAACTTACTCCACCCATTACAGCATTTAAAACTCTTTGCGTTTACGTGCTTTTTTTTTGAATGACTTTTGGGTGCAAATGATAAAAATTTTGTATCCTGAATTGGACGTTTCTGATGTTCCACCTGGAGCTAACAGAGCTACGGGACAAGGTCGGTGTTATTTATGTCAGAGAAAAAAGACCTAAAGTCCCGTCATAACTGTATTGTGTGTAAAAACTTTGTGTTGCTCATTCTGTGAAAAATTTCATGTGTTTGTGTTGTGACGATAATAATTTTTTTAAGAAGAAACGAGTACTTTTTTCTAAAATTATATTTCGTACTATAATAAAGAGGTCCTAATTATCTTTCAAATTAATATTCCCGACGTTCATATATAAAAAATGGATATACAGATGGGGTGCACATACACCCCGCACCGTTGTTTATGTAAGAATCTAAGCACCGCCTTACTTACTTACTTACTTACTAGCCAACGCCCACCCTTGGCATGTTAGCCATTTGGCGGCGCGCTGACCAGTATAGACGAGCCGTTTCTCGTAGGCGATCTTCATCCTCCTCGGGTGGGTCTGTTATCAGGGCTGGGCACTCTGGGAGGTGAGCAGCATCAATCTGGGGCTGATTACATAGTGGACAGTTGTCATTTTCACGGACGCCGATACGATGTAGATGGGAGGCCAGGTAGTCATGCCCCGTAGTTGTTCTGAACGCGGCTACACTGATGGGTCTCGGCAAGTTGTGAGGGATTGGTGACTCTATTAGGTGGGCCCAAGATTTTCCAGCACCGGCTTGTATTTGCTGGTCTTTTATCTTCGCTTTGATTCCTCTTTTAATGGTGGACTTTGCTGATGTATACGATTGGAAGCTAGGGGGCTGTGGAAGAGTAGTGCCTTCTTTTGCAAGTTCATCCGCCCCTTCATTCCCTTCAACACCGACATGACTAGGGATCCATTGTAAAGTAATCAGCCACCCTTTTTCCAGCAAGTTCGATAGTTGGACGCGGCAAGATATTGTTTGGGCACAGTTGGTATATCGATTTGTCGACAGGGCGAGGATTGCGGCTTGGCAGTCGATCAAGAAGGCAACTTTTTGGGGGTGTTGGAGATTCTCGAGACTTTTAGCGGCTTCGTGTATAGCAGCAATTTCGCCATCATAGTTTGGTGAGAGGGGCACCCACAGCTATGGAGCCTTTGGAGAACGTTGAGACATATTCTGCTCCTGTTCTTCCCGAGTCCGGCATCGAGGAGCCATCGCAGTAGATGTGGAGCCACTCATGCGCTGGGTAATTGGTGCACCGCCTTACGAGGGTTAATAACCTACATATTTTTGGATGAAAATTGAAATACCTGTTTTACATCGCGCCGAATATCGAATGTCGAATATGTCGAATGTCGAAATAGATGATAAGATATTTGTTATTATTTTTTAAAATGAAAGAACAGAAAATGAACCGAAACCACCGATTTAATGGAAATATGGTTAGTAAAATATATTGCCGAAATACTGGATTCATGAAGTCATTATTAGGATCTGATAACCAAAAAAAGCCATAGGGATATAAAAATCCGTCAAGATAGTACAACATGATAAATGCAGATGATACCTATAATTACCTTAACTGCAGGTATTAGTTCGACTTCTTCTTCTCTTTCTTTTTAATGTGCCTATCCGTTACGGATGTTATACAGTAACATTTGTTTTTAATTTTGTTGACTGTTGTGCTTTGTCCGAAGTAGACCGTATCGTTGTTCATTTACGCATTATATGGCCCAGGTACTCCAGTTTTTGACATTGACTAGTTATGTCTAGTCTGTTATTATGTGTAAAACTTTCCATTGGTAACTTTGTCTATCCAAGAAATCCTAATTCTCAATGTGCGTCTACAACACCACATTTTAAATAATACTACAGGTCTCTTTAGTGATGTTTCAGTTAATCTGAATGACTCCACTACATAGAATAGAACATTTTTTATAGAACGTATTATATTCTATAACGTATATTATAGAACGGAGAATAAGATAGTATTTTACTAAACGAACATTTTATTCCCAATTTAACGTGACTTAAATATTTTTTTATTTTGACAATAGCTAATCTTACTTTCTCAATCCTCATCTTCATTTCTACTTATTATTCTTCTGATTGTTCATTTAAAATTGCACTTATTTTGCATCTTATTTTTGAATATACCCATGAATTTTGTTTTTTTTATGTTAAAATTAAGCCCAAATCTGCTACTTACTTATGCTACTGCGTATACAAGCGTCTACAAAAATGAAAGTGATATCACCGTATCTTATCTTCTTCATCAGTGCATAAATTTATGGATATAATTTGAAAAATAATACCCATAAACAAGAAATCACTTAAAAAAACTTTTTTTATTTATAGTACAGGATCCGAATCTAGAACCTAGATCGACCTTCACCCATCTGCTTTCCAGATGAAAACTTTTTATTAAATTTCATATATAGACCAATATGGCTCGCATTGGGTTACCTATCACAAACTTTTCATAGCTATCCTTAAGGGGGGCAGGGTTTGCAATCAACATTTCAAGCACATTTTTTTAAATTTTTTTTAAAGTATGGTAGGTTTATTTTTATTTTTAAATTAAATGAACATTAGTGCAATTAAAATAATATTTAACAAAAACTTCATGGAAAAATATTGAAAAGCATGCCAACGGTGACAAATTTTTACAGACACCTCAAAAAAGAAATGGATTTTACAGTGCAAATCAGAACTCTTTATTGGCTCATGTCAAATAAAAAATTCAAAAAAATCGGGAAAATTCAAACGGCGGATCTGTTTTGAGGTGGATGTGAGAGGTGGCCTTCGGATAAAATTGAAAACTTCAGTAATTATAATTGACTTATGCTCCTCCTCAAATATGACCAAAACATTAATAAAAAAATTAAATATTTAAAAATTTCGAAAAACATCGATTTTTTTCAACTTTCATTGCTTATAACTTTAAAACGATTCATTTTGGAACAAAGTCGTAACGAAATAAAATAAAGATAATTAAATTTTATATGACGTACGACTGGTCTAAAATGTATTAAATTATTACCCTTTCTGCAAAAAACAATAAATACAAAATAAGGGGGCAAAAAAGCCTGTTTTGTATTCAATGATTTTCAACCACATTGGTTGCACAGAACCTTCGTAATTCGCTTAGAAAATTCTTACAACATACTTAATCCGTTCACCAAATTTCATTAAAATCGACATAATATATTTTGCAATCTAAATTTTTTTAAAAAATTAAAAATTTTTTACAACTTTCTGAACAAAAAGTAGACCATTTAGAAGTTTGCTAATTTTTTTACATATAAAGAGGCTCTATCTATCTAATATGTATACTTTACAGACTTAAAATTGGATTATTTAAGCGGCCTCAGGTCTGTTTTAAAGTTATAAACAATTTTTTGGCTTATAAACAAATATAGTGAGGACGTAAGAGTTGGAATAAATTCATTTTCTCGAGAATGGGTGAATGGGTGATAGAGGTCGATTTTTATATTTAAAATAAAAAGGAAAGAATTCCTCTCATTGGCTGTATACCATAGTAAAAAATTACTAAGGAAGTAAAAATCTTCTGTTGTAGGTAGATGGCATATAATTTATTAAAATTTTCTAGAAGGATTAAAATTTTCTTGGATCTTTTTAGAAAATTTTAATAAATTATATACCATCTACCTACATGAAAAGATTTTTAATTCCTTATATATATTAGTAATTTGTTATATTTAAATTATAATTTTTTGGCATATATATATCATGCTAGTGACGTCATCCATCTGGGTGTGATGACGTAATCGATGATTTTTTTAAAATGAGAATAGGTGTAGTGTGCTAGATTATTCGAAAGGTTATTCAATTCTCTATTCACTAATATAGACATTAACATAATTATTTATAAAGGGTGCCGTCGATCAGATAGCTCAGTGCGACTAGCGGCTGACCCGCACTTCACTTCGCCGTGAGGTACGAGAGTTCAAGCCCAGCCCAGGCCATCGGAAAACAAAAAGGCTAACGCGTCAGTATAAAATTCTAAATATGAATCTGGCGCTTAGACCTGAATATGCGGGCATCTGATCGACCTATGAGGAAGCAGTACGGCAAGGGATAAGGGCTTGCGGCTCGGTGAAACTCCCCCATAGATCCCTACCGAAGGGCGTTGACGGCTAAGAACGGTGTATATACATTTATAAAGGGTGCCCAAATAAACTTTTTTAATTAATTGAGACAAAAAGAAGAAATACTCTGTGCTAATTAGCAAAATTCATGGAAAAGTTATTTACCAGCAATTTTATTGCTGGAATCGAATTATAAGATCCTATATATTAATAATATAGGTGTGCAAAGTCCGCAGATAGTGTGCTACTTTTTTTATAAACAAAATGGCGCCGACAAATCGTATTTTTTTCAATTATTGCTCTATAACTCCGAAGATTTTAACTTTACAACAAAAACACCCAAATAAAAATTCACCGCAATAGAGATAGGTTTTTCACGATTTGCTCTGACGAAAATTTTCCTCGGAAAATGCGGGTTTTCCTAACAATAACTCTAATTTTCAAATAAAGTTTTCGGTAAGTAATTATTAATCAATAATTAAATAACTTAGTGACATCAAAGCTTTCTTGGTATAGATTGTAATTTCAGAAGCTGGTGAAAATTAAACGAATATTTTAGCAACAATTCAATTGTTAATTAACAATTTACGATCGCAATAATAACCAAAATAATCATGATACGCTGATAAAATTTATAAAGATTATAAAGATGAGATGCTTATTTAATATTTTATCGACAAAATATAAATTTTTCTTTTTTTTTGCATAATCTTTAAATTTTGAAAAAAAAAATAGTTATAATACGCTGGTCTAATTATTAAAGTACAAAGAAATGTTATTTACCAGCAATTTTATTGCTGGAATCAAATTATAAGATCCTATGTATTATTAATATAGGTATGCAAAGTCCGCAGATAGTGTGCTACTTTTTTTATAAACAAAATGGCGCCGACAAATCGTATTTTTTTTCAATTATTGCTCTATAATTCCGAAGATTTTAACTTTACACCAAAAACACTCAAATAAAAATCCACCCCAATTTAATTCTACATAAAAGCATGTTTTTTCCGATTTGCTCCGACGAAAATTTTCCTCGTAAAATGTGGGGTTTCCCAACAAAATCTCGAATTCTCAAATAAATTTTTTGGGCCAGCAATTATTTATCAATAATTATATAGCTTGGTGAAATAAAAGCTTTCTTGGTCTAGATTATAAATTCAGAAGCCGGTGAAAATGAAACGAATATTTTAGCAACAATTCAATTGTTAATTAACAATTTACAGTCGCAATAACAACCAAAATAATCATGACACATTGATCAAACTTAGAAAGATTATAAAGGTGTGATGCCTATTTAATATTTTGTTGACTAAATATAAATTTTTCATTTTTTTGCATAATCTTTAAAGATTAAAAAAAAAATTGTGATAAAAAAATTAACATTTCTCAGAAATTGTTTATTATATTCTAATTTTATAAAATACATGAAACGCGTATTTCATAGGTCTTGAAAATGAATGCTTTAAAAAATTTTTCCAACCATTTGCAAAAAAGTTATGAAACAGCAAAGTAAATATACGATTTCTCCGTTATTTATAATTTGTTTTAATTGTTTCAAAGCTTAAAAGTGAGTCTATGGTACAATCTAATTACTCACAAAGTATGTAAAAAATTAGTGCAATGGTTATATTTTAATCAAAGATTAAAAATACTTTTTTTTGTAATTTTTAGCGCAAAAGTAGGCCTGATACAGAGTCGGAGCTAAAATGTTCACTCGAAGCGACTGACACGCAGCATATATTATTTATAAAAGTGTACGTCTCGCGCGGCCGGTCGTCGCTCCGAGTGAAAATTTTAGCTACATTACTGTATTATTCTACTTTCGCGCGTGTAAATTGCAAAAAAAATATATTTATAATCTTTAATTAAAATAGAACCATTAAACTGATAATCTATATTTTTTTTGTAAATAAATAGCTTGTACTTTAAACTCACTTCTACGCTTTGAAAGAATTAAAAAAAATTATAAACACCCTAGTAATAGTATGTTTACTTTGCTGTTTCATAACTTTTTTGCAAATGGTTGCAAAAAAGGTTTAAAGCATTCATTTTCAAGAAATTTGAAATGCGCATTTTAGCTATTTTTTAAAATTACAATATAATAAAAACTTTCTGAGAAACGTTAATTTTATAACTATTTTTTTAAACATTTAAAGATTATGCAAAAAAACAAAAAATTTATATTTTGTCGGCAAAATGTTAAATAGGCATCTCATCTTTATAAGATTTCAAAGTTTGATCGGTGTATCATAATTATTTTGGTTATTATTGCGACCGTAAATTATTAATTAACAATTGAATTGTTGCTAAAATATTCGTTTAATTTTTATCAGCTTCTGGAAATATGATCTAAACCAAGAAGGCTTTTAAGTCACCAAATTATTTAATTATTGGTAAATAATTACTTATTTAAAACTTTATTTGAAAATTAAAGATTTTGTAAAGAAAACCCGCATTTTCCGAGGAAAGTTTTCATCGGATCAGATCGGGAAAAACACGTCTCTATGCAGAATTTAATCACGGTGAATTTTTATTTGAGTGTTTTTGTTGTAAAATTAAAATCTTCGGAGTTATAGGGCAATAATTGAAAAAAACACGATTTTCGGGCGCCATTTTGTCTATAAAAAAAGTAGCACACTATCTGAGGACTTTGCATACCTATATTATTAATATATAGGATCTTATAATTCGATTCCAGCAATAAAATTGCTGGTAAATAACTTTTCTCAAAAATGGCCTATTCTCCGATAATCAGCCCAGACTAAAAGTATATAATTTATTTAATTCGAAATACATTTTACTGCTGTCCAAAAACCTAAAAAAAAATGTTTATTTGATAAATAACTGGAGAATGAATTTATTCCAACCCAAACGTCCGCACTGTATTTGTTTATAGGCCGCTTAAATAATCCAATGTTAGATCTGTAAAGTGTATTAGATAGGTAGAGCGCCTATATGTAAAAAAATGAGCAAACTTATAAATGGTCTACTTTTTGTTCAGAAACTTTTTAAAAAATTTTAATTTAAAAAAAAATTTAGATTGCACAATTATTATGCAAAATCTATTAAGTCGATTTTAGTGAAATTTGGTGTACGATTTAAGTATGTTGTAAGAATTTTCTAAGTGAATTACGAAGGTTCTAAGTGCAACCAAAGTGGTTGAAAAACATTGAATAAAAACAGGCTTATTTTACCCCCTTATTTTGTATTTAGTGCTATTTTGCAGAAAGGTTAATAATTTAAGACATTTTTAACCGGACGGATATGATACAAGATTTAATTATCTTTATTTTATTTCCCCACGACATTTTTCAAAATGAATCGTTCTGAAGTTATAAGCGAACAAAGTAGAAAAAAATCGATGTTTTTCGAAATTTTTATTTATTTTAATTTTTTTATTAATGTTGCAGGCATATTTGAGAAGGAGCATAAGTCAATTATTATTGAAGCTGCCACCTAACTTTATATGCAAAAATCCGAATGCCACCTCGCACATCCAATAATACGCAGACGTTTTTTCACCGATCCGCCCTGGTTTATATAGAGTTTTTTAGTTCTAACGATTTTTGACTTTTTGCTATCACTCAAAAGTCAAAGCAACGAAATTTTTTGCAATACAAAAGGTGAAAATCAACATATTTATTATTGTTAAACAAAAAAAAAAAACATAAAACAAAATGTATCTCGACAGCGTTACCTCAATAATTGTCTAAAGAAAATATATGCAAGTGTAAGTATTTCACTTGAATGAATTCAAGTTAAATTTCAAAAGAATCGGTAAGTAGATTTTGAGTTACAAGGTCTACCGTCTTAAAAAAAACTTTTCTTTTGTCTATAAAATCGTAAAGTTATGCACACCGGAATATTTTTTTGAATCTCGAAGTGATTTACAAAAAAGAATGGGAACAGCTGTTGAAAGTTTCTCACTACGCTTAACCCGCCATTACACGCGCTATGAGGGAATACCTCACCATATTTGTTTATAACCAATAAAATCGTCTTAATTAATACGATACCCTTGAGCACCCAGGAATGCCTTTAGAATCGTTCATGAGAGGGTATGAGAAAGTTATGGAATATTTCAGGCGGTCAGTGTGCTCTGTGATACTTGAAAGAAGTGACATTCCTCTTCAAGTGAGAGAATTCCTCACTGCGCGTGCAATCATGGTGAAATCACATTTCTGTTATCTCAAAGAAACTTTTAGGTTTTCTTTAATATTTGGCTAGGTTTAATTAAAATATTATTGTTTAGGTTAGGTTAGGAAAAGTGCCGCACCGAGGGGTGTGGGTTTGGGGGGTTAAAATCCCTCCCAGAGCATATAGAAAAATATATAAAAGAAAGTAGGAAAATGTAACTTGTCTTTCACAAATAATACAAAAAACTTTCGGTACCCAAGCCAACCCCCCCAGAGGAAAATTCTAGGTGCGCCACTGGTTAAGAACCCATTTTTAAATTTACCTATTCTAATTGAGAAATAAGCCACAATTTAACTTTAAAAATTGATTTTATTGACGTTTCGAAATCAACCTCGGACGTCGTTATCAAAATACACAATATTAATAGTTAATCACATAAATGCCACAAAGAAATAGCTTCAGAACAGTTGTTAATTTTAATTTGTATTTTTAGTAAAATGAATTCGCATAAAGAACGTCAATTACTTCAGTGGCTTCCTGAAATTGAAAATAAGGGGAACTTGCTTTTGATCTATATTATTTTTACTTTTGTTTTGTTAAATTAATAAAAAAAATTGAGTTTACGAGACCTTCTATAATATGTGAGTACAACCCATTTTACAGTTATACATGCTGAAATTCATTTTTCCTCGAAATAAGTCGAATTGATGTAGGTGAGGGCGACGCTCATGCGCGTGCAACCACGTCACAATAGAAGACGCGTGTAACGGCGGGTTAAGCGCGCTGGCGCAAACCTGATGCAAAGCGAGTCGATTTTTTTTCATTTATTCCAACCTAAACGTCCTCGCTGTATAATCGTTCATTTTAAAAATCAGGTACTACTGAAGTGACGCACAGGTCCTTATAAGAAAAAGATTTAAAAAAACAATACAAAAAGTAAGACCATTAAAATAACTACAATTTTTTCACATTTATCTTTATTTACTTAATTAGTCATATTAAACTGTATACAAATAATTAAATAGCTAGTTACAGCAGATAATAAAGCACCCACCACATATCTGTTAATAACAAAAAACCCCGCTGCGCTACACCTGGGCATTATATTGGACGCGTATTTTGCGAGATGATCCAATTCATCTCTGACGTGGCATTTCCCCATTTTGTTTTGAGAAATATAGCACAGCATTATGAACTTTTCGTAGTTTCGTTCTATGGAGTCGCACTTGTTGATAAGAAATATGAGGTGGACCTAAAAATATTTGATTTTTGTTATTGGTACCGTACTATGTATGTAGGTGATTAATGCCCGGTTGCACCAACAGATCCTAAGCTTAAGTCGAGAATATCATAAGAATTAATATAATATAATTATAATATATTACAATAAGAATACCATAATATAATAATAGATATAATTGATAATAAGGTAAGAATCTAAAATGATGGTGCAACGTAAGTGATACTCAAGGAGGCCCTATCTATAAGTAGAGCTTAGCTAAGCTGGAGCTTAAGATCTGTTGGTGCAACCAGGCATAAGCCATTTATTATAAGAAACAAAAACTACAAAAAGTGTTTACCTTTTGTAGAAATCTACAAAGATTTTCTAAAAATTTTCACAAAAAAACTAAAAAAAATAATCTTAAATATTTCAAAGCTGTAATGTGGGAAAATCGAGGAGTAAAAAATGAAAATAACGGATATTGTGTTAAACCACTATTTATGAGAAACCAAAATGCAGAAATTCTAATAAATGAAAAAGACATTTTAAACAGATAGAAGGAATATTTCGTACATTTTCTGAATGGATAAGAAAATTTGGAGGTAAATTTAAACAACGAGGAAGAAAGTCGAAGTACACAGAGAAACCCAAATCATATCGACGAGATTCCTCCCACTAAGGAAGAAGTTAAAATTTTTTTAATATTTAATATTATTAGCCCAGTCGGGATAGCATTTGACCTTGTATTACGAGCTGCTCCAAATTTTATTTTTTTAATCTTTAGGGGGAGTAAATAGTACTATAAATTTAAAATCTCGACTGAATTTGACTGTTGCATTAGCCACCATCTTGATTTTAAACGAGAATGGTCCGTGCTCAATATCTCCGCTATTTTCAACTTTTCGACGAAAAGTGAAGAAACTGAAATTGTTGAAAATTCTATTTTCTATAATTTCGTTTATTTTTGTTTTTCTCGTGCGGTCTATATTTTCTGAGTTATGAGGAAAAAATAGTGACAGTTAGAGCACAATTGCTGATTTATAGAATTATTTCGTTTAGTATTAGTTTTACAACAAATTTGGACCTATACAAAAATGAAGAGAATTAAATTTTGTACAATTTTTGTCTCCTTAGTTTTTTTGATATAATCAATATTTAAGGAAGTGCGAATATTTCCGCCATTTTCAACTTTTAGACAAAAAGTGTAAGGACTGAAATTGTTGCAATTATGATTTACTATATTTTTTCGAGAGAACCAGTGGCGGGTCTACGAGGGAGGGGGGAATGGAAAAATTCCCCCAACAGGGTCCAAAATTTAAAAAAAAACCTGTTGAAATATTAAAATATGTTAGCTGACATGAAACTTAATTATCGACAGACAAATTCAAGCAATATAACCCGCTAGTTAATAAAATTAAGTGAAATTAATGCATATAAGTTATTATTTATGTCTTTTATGTACTTAGTTTGGTTGGTGTTTCATTGGAAGTTTCAAAAATTGTATAAAATATAATTCTCTTTATTTTTTATGTACAATTATGTCGTAAAGTTAATAAAAATTGAGACAATTCAATAATTATGCTTCCCCTCCGCTTCCACTATTTTCCCCCTTAACTCGGAGAATATTGATCGCATAAAAAAATTGTGGAAAAGAAATTGCAGGAAATTGCGTTTCTAACAATTTTGGTTCCTACCGTTTTTGTCGAAAAGTTGAAAATGGCGGAGATATTAAGCAACAACGGTTCTTCTTTAAAATCGATATGGCGGCTAATGCATCTGCGGAATTCGGTCGAGATTTTAAATTTACACTACTATTGATCTCCCCTAAAGGATAGAATTATACAATTTGGGGCAGCTCGGAAACAAGATTCAATTCAGTAATTATGCTCCCCCACCACTTTTTACTATTTTACCACTTAACTTACCACATATCAACCGCATGAAAAAAATTCTTAAAAAGAAGTTGTAGGAAATCATATTTGGAACATAGTTGAATCATAGTTGAAAATGGCGTTGATATTGAACAAAAACAATTGATACATAATCAATCAGGTCTTACGCTCGCGCTATTATCGCATACGTACTACCATAAATATTAACTTTAGCGAAAAATTTAAAGAGATTAAAATTGTGTAGAATTTAGTTATCTCTATTTTTGTATAGGAACATTATTGTCGTAAAAATAATAACACGAGATAATTCAATAATTATGCTCTGTCACTATTTTCCCCCATAACTCGGAAAATATCGACAGCACAAAAAAATTTTAAAAATCGAAATGATAGAAAATCACATTTTCAACAATTCTGGTTGTTATACTTTTTGTCGAAAAGTTGAAAATGGCGGAGATATTGAGCAAAACAGTTCTAGTTAAAATCAAGATGGCGGCTAACGAAACAGCGGAATTCAGTCAAGATTTTAAATTTACACTACTGTTGACGCCTATAGAAATTAGAAAAATAAAACTTGGGGCAGCTCCTAATGCAAGGTTAGGGCTGTTATTCGTCTAACCCGACTGGACTCTATAAAGAGCCTAAACAATTACAAAATTCCAGGGAACAACCAAATAATGTTCAAATATTGAATAACTTGCATGTATAATGAAATACTGATATTGCTCGAAAAATATGGAATGAAGAACAATAATTACCTTAAAAATGGTCAGAAGCAATAATATGCCCAATTTATAAAAAAAAAGGAGATAGAAGCCAATGCAAAAATTACAGGGGCATAGCATTGCTAAATGTTCCGTACAAAATATTGGCAATGCATAATATAAAGAATATATTAAAAGGAAGAATGGAAGATAGCATTAAGGAATACCAGGCGGGCTTTACACAAGGAAGAAGCACAATAGATCAGATTTCCTTGCTGAAAGAGATACTAGAGGAAAGCTATCAATACCTACCAGAAACCGAATATGCTATTATTATTAATGGAATTAAACAAGCATTTGATAAAGTAAAAAAGAAGGAGCTTTATACATTTCTTGAAGAACTAGGAATAATCAGAAAAATTATTAACATGATACAACTAACACTACGAAGAACTATAAACCAAGTAAAAGTAAATAATGAAATATTAGATAGTTTCCAAGTAAACGAAGGAGTAAGGCTTTCATCTATTCTCTTTAGTATCCTTCTGGAAAACATGCTGCGAGAAGGCAACATAAATAGAAAAGGAATTATATATCACAAAAAACATGAATGCCTGGTGTTCGCTGATGATATAGCAAAAATAGCAAGAAGCAAACAGAAAGTGATACGGATAACTAAAGAATTAAAAGAAAAGGCCGTAAAAAAAGAACTGTGTATTAATAACCTCAAAACGAAATGAATTAAATGCATAGACCAAGAATATGTAAGAGAAAATATTTAACAGTGTAAACAAATATTAACATATACAGGGTGAGGCAGATAAAAGTCCTATTAGAAATATCTCGAGAACTAAAAGAAACAGAATCATGAAAATTGGAATGAAGGGGTTTTGAAGAGTGGTCTCTTTAATGAAAATATTTTCATCGATTTGCTACTTCCGGTTATACCGGAAGTGGGTTGTAACTTCGTTTTTTTAAATGGAACATCCTGTATATTTTTACATTTTTGGATTCTCCTGGATGTCTCCTTTCTTAAAATATGAGGTTTTGTAATGTTATACAGGGTAGTTAAAGAGATAATTACGTTTCTTTTCTTAATTTCCTAGCAATATTCACATCCTGTAGAATTGTAGTAGTTTGACATCAAAAACTCTATTTATGTTCAAATGATTTTTAATATAGTCTACTATTGTTAAAAATTGTTACTATAGATAATGTTGAATTGTACTATACAGGGTTGGTCGAAACTCGGAAAGAGTATTTTCTGAGTTTTCTTAAATGGAACACCCTATATTTTATTATTGTAATGAAATGATATTTTATGCTACTTTTTTATTTCTTAAGCATTCCCTATACCTAACTGCTTTAATTTGTGAGTTATTGGTGATTCAAACCAAACATTAATTTCAACAAAAAATACGTGAAATTTTATTAGGTTGACCGTGAAAATATTCAATCACAAATATTTTTTCGGAAATAAATACATATTAATCTGGACTGATCTTTAAAATTGCCAATAATGGTTGAGCTATCAAAATACCTACGTAGTTAACATTCTTGGCGCGATTAATAATTAAGCACAAATGAAAGCATTCAGGTATAGGGAATGCTTAAGAAATAAAAAAGTATCATAAAATGTCTTTTCATTGCAATACTAAAATACAGGGTGTTCCATTTAAGAAAATTCAGAAAATCTTCATTCCGAGTTTCGACCAACCCTGTATACTAAAATTTAACATTTAGCTATAATAATAATTTTCAATAATAGTAGACTATATTAAAAATCATTTTAACATAAATGGAGTTTTTGATATTCAATTACTACAATTCTACAGGGTGTAAATTTGCTACGAAATTAATAAAAAAACGTAATTAGCTTTTAAACTATCCTGTATAACATTACAAAACCGCATATTTTAAGAAAGAAGACATCGAGTAGAATCTAAAAATGTAAAAATATACAGGGTGTCCCATTTAAAAAAACGAAATTTTAAGCAACTTCCGGTATAACCGGAAGTGGCAAATTGATGAAAATATTTTCATTAAATAGATCACCCTTCAAAACCACTTCATTCCAATTTTCATGATTCTGTTGCCTTTAGTTTTCTAAATATTTCTAATAGGCCAGTTATCTGCCTCACCCTATATATAGATTCGAGGAAGCTGAGAGGTTCGAATATCTAGGAACAATCATAACATGAAAACCAAATATAGAAGAAGAAATCCAAAATAGACTAATGAAAGTATGCAACATCTGTGTTTATGCATTAAATAGGGTATTAAGAAAGAAATCCATATCAAGAGGTGCCGAATTAAGAATATATAGAAGGGTTATTAGGCTTATAGTAGCTTATGCAGCAGAGACATGGACATTAAATAAAAAGCAACAAAAAATGGAAAAGTACTAAGGAAATATTTGAAGGAGAAATGGAGAACGGCGTTTGGATCCGAAGGACAAATAAAGATCTAAGAGAGCTATATGGAGAGACCAGAAAACTAGGAGTAATAAGATCCTAATGACTAAGATGGCTAAGACATATACAGAGGATGCCAGAGGGTAGACTACCAAAAATTCTACTGTCAAGCACAATTGGAGGACGTCAAAGAAGAGGTCGACCCAGAATATGGTGGAAAATTGATGTAGAAGAGAATCTAAAAAGACTCAACATCACAAATTGAAGGATGAAAGAAATGGTCAAGAATGGATGGAGGAGAATATGATTAATCAAGCTATGGGCATATTAGACTCGACGCGCTAAATAATAATTATTATTTATGTCGGAAAATGTTGATAATCACATCGTCAAAAAAGTACGTATTTTTAAACAAACAAACCCGGCCAAGCAAATAAATTTTTATATACAATAACCCAGTTCAATAAATTGTCCGACAAGGTACACTCTTTTCCATCCAAAAATATCGACAGATTATTGGCATAAAAATTTAGATTTTTCAATTACGATATCGTTACTATCTCTCAACTGAAATTTGACCACCCTTGCTACCCCGCGCATCTATATAAAATTAATTTAGTACAGTCGGATTTGTGCGAAAATTGCAATGTAATAAGAGACTTGGATCATACATTTTTTGCATGTGACAAATATGTGACACAGAGAAATCTAATAAATATGCAGCTATTGCAAGTCATCATTTCTCGAAATCTTATGAACTTATGTTTTGAACAAACCGTCAATTTTTAGGATTCTTCAAGATTATGTTAATTCGAGTACATTAAACTTTAGATTAGGTCTAGCTTTTTTACCTTTGTCTTTTCTCCGTGGTAACACTATACCCCTTATCGCTACTTAGTCTGTAGTTAGCGACCCTGTACAGCCCCTGGATACCAAAAGTTTTTTTCCCCTCCATATCCCTGACTGTACGAATAGATTCGTAATAGACTTGGTATCTGGTAGGTTTAGTTAAGCGTTAATTTGAAGAAATGTTGCTGGCTGAATGGGCACAGTTCCCGAAGGCCATAAAAGAATAAAAAAACCGCGTTCAAAAATTCTCCCTCCCAATCCAACTCACGGATTTTAATTTCTGAAAGCTACTTCACTCTTCTCTATATAATAAACTATTTATATAAAAAAATAATTTAAAGCTCTAAAAATGTTCGAATTCTCATTATAGATTGATTGCATAATTTATTCTATAAAAACAAAAAAATCTCTGATTTGTCGTTGCGGTGCTATAAAAAAAAAACAAAGTTTTAATATTAAATTTCCAGAAAAATTAAATAGGTAAATGAACGTTATATTACATTATATTTATAACTTTTTTTTATGAATTTTTAATCTCTATGCACTAATTTGGTTCCGATTGTGCGAGTAACTTGTTTAGGGAATTTGATTTTAATTAATTTCACTTCTGTCCATTTTTTAACATGTCTATAATATAATTTTTTCTTTCTAAAATTGTTTCTCTTTATAAGGCTAATGCCTGAAATTATAGACCTATTGCATTTCTACCGGTATTCTCCAAAATTATTGAGAGACTCGCCCGACTAATGTGCTTTCTCGTTAAAAACAACATTTTATAAAATCAGTTCGGCTTTTTAAATAATAAATGTACCACTGATGCTATGTTTTCTGTACTACATGAGGTCACCAAACAATAACCTGCACACGGCCACTGTGTTTTGTAATTATGCCACAGCTTTTGATTGTGTAAAACACGACATTTTGATAAAAAACTAAATTTCTACCGAATTCAAGTTACTTCTGTGAATTGGTTTCACTCTTACTTGGATAATAGGAAACAACTGGTGAGAGCTAATGATACAGAATCTAGTCTCAAAAATATTGTATGTGGGGTACCACAAGGTTCAGTATGCGGTCCTCTACTCTTTCTTAGTTTTATTAATGACATCACTAGTTTAAAAATCGATAAAAAATTTCTTTTTGCCGATGATACCAGTATCACTTGGAGCAACTCAAATATCGTAACCCTTCATGTTACTATAACTTCTGATCTACTCCTAATAAAATCCTGGTCCGATTCTAATTTACTTTCTTTTAACGTAGCATTATCCTATAAAGGAGCTGTTCAACCCTTACGTCTTCATAACAGCCAGATCAGTACCGTTAATTCTGTAAAGTTTCTTGATATTATTTTAGATAGCAACCTTAAATGGTCCCTTGATATGGATTTGTTAACCTTCGGATGACCAAGCGGGGGAAATTGTGACCCCAGCGTATGTTTTTCTTTAATAAATTCAAAAATATTTTCAATTTTCAACTTATTATTTTTTTATTTGACTTTAATATCATTCTAGATATCCTCATATTTTGAAATAAAAAAAATTCCCTATATTTTACGAATAAAAAATATATTCTGAAGTTGATGTTTAGTGAAATACCGTCTATTATGTGTAATTCCAAGTAGTTTTACGCTAATGACGTCGACTATGCAAAGTAACAAGACACTTACTCAACTTACACACTACACATGGCACTAATACTCATGTTGTGACTGGCTGAATGACATAAAGTCCATGCCATAAAAAAAAACTTCATTTTTTTGTTAATTGTCATTTTTGACATTTTTGACCTGGGGTCATTTCCCCCCCCCCCCCCACCTTGGTCATCCGTGTAACAAAAAAAGGTTGGTCATCGGAAGGTTAAGCAAGAAACTATCCTCAGCTTGCTATGCAATAAGATCTGTTACGAAGGAAATCAATTTAGCCTCTTCCAAAAAAATATATTTTAATATATTTTTCTTTCTTTAAGTCACATCTTCGATATAATCTTCTTTTTTGGGGTTCTGGTACAGCTATCCAATCGGATGTTCTTTATAAATTATAAAAAAGAGCAAATAAGATAATATAATATGTTTGGCTTCATAATAACAACACATTGCAGAAGCTACTTCAAAAATTACAGAATTCTAACACTACTTTCTTTATATATTTTAGAAACTGTTTGCTTAATTCGTAAACATATACATGTCTTTCTAGCAGGACCTAATCATGACTTCTTCTTCTTCTTCTTCGTCTAGCCATTCACGTCCACATCTGAACATAAGCCTCTTCAAGACTTCCTTTCCATTGTTGTACGCTACTTGTAGCCAATTTTTCCCGGCAGTTCATTTCAGATCATCTGTCCATCTCATAGAAGGTCTGCCTCTGGGTCTTTTGTGTTGGTACGGTCTCCAGGTTACAATTGTTCTGTGCCATTTGTTTAAATCGCTCCTAGCTACATGTCCAGCGTGTTCCCTTTTCAATTTTAATGATATTTGTACCACATCGGTGACTTGGTTTTCTGTCTTATCCATGTGTTTGTTTTCCTGCTGTATTAAATAGTGTGTTGTTACTGCCTTCTGGTTCTAATTAATTAAAAAGACTAAACACGTCTTACGATACATTATATTTTATTCACTGGTATCCAATATCTAAACAATGACATTAATGATTCATAGCGCCTCGCCTTACTACATACTAACTTCTAATAATTATTTGTATATCTATATCCATATTGATTGCTCAGCGTGTTTTTATACCTATCTGAACCATAACAAATATAGTTCAAGTTCACTCGTAATAAATATGTGATACAAACTATAAGCTATTGTTTTTATGTATGTTCAATACCCTAAAGGTTAATAACATCATATTTAAATTATGATTTATACAGAGGGTTCATAATATACCACATCTCCGCCGTTTTTAAAAAAGAAAGTCCTAAGAAGAGAAGAAGAATATCTGACGGTATATTCCTCTTTCCCTTTTACAAAATGTTTATGGTTACCTAATACTATTTTCAAAAATTAAATTTCCTAACTATGCTAACTAACTGTAACATGGTACGTTTCAGAGTTTTTTTTTTAATCCTAAAAATTGTTTATTATTATCACTAATTCACTTTCTGTTCCGTCTTGCTTTTTAGTCTTTTCTCCATTCACAAAACAGTGTCCACATGAAAACAGTGACTAAACCTATCGGGATTTTTAATATAGTCTTTTAGTGCCTATATGCATCTCCTATAAGCAGGGGAATAATCTAATCTACCTAACTAAAAATCTCGTATCTAACTAAAAGTCCTAAGCTAAGCTAATATTACTCGAATAAGTAAAAAAATGTATCCTTTACTCTATTAATAATTCCTATTTCAGTCTTCTTTTGATTTATTTATATATGTCTTACTAACTTTAAAATAATGTACCTATAATAAAAATGTAATCTCTCTAAAAACTTCTAATATGTCTCTATAAAACTTTCAATAACTCTCTTGTACCTATAATAAAGATTTAATCTATGTTGCTGAATGTCTAAAAATTTCACTTTCTGTGTCCCTTTGCTTACTATCTACTAACACTTATTGTAAGATATTGTCTATCCTTAATTCAAACACTTCCATTTTCCGCGAAAATTTAACCTGAATTCATTATATACATTTAAAAATAAGTTATTTATAATTTACGTTACTTTAGAGAAAAAAAATTTAGAACTTTAATTCTTAACCACAATTCAATGATTAGCTACTTATTTGATTAGTATATTATTCTTAATTCTGCTTGTTTATTTCGACATTTCTTACAAATTTTATGTCTCTTCTTTCATTTTTCCCACATATTTTAATAAAATTCTCTTTTTTCCTTTCTTTTCTTCTTGTCTGGTACTACAACTCATATAATTCATTTTTCTTCATATAATAGCACTTCTACAGTGTACATAATTCATCTTCATATACATATTTCATATAACAATCATATATCATTTATCTCATATATCATTTCATATAACATCATAATCATCACTTCATATACTAGCTCCGATACCTTCGTTTTACCTTAATAAAAGAGGTTTCACTCGGATGTCTTAGTTCTCCGCCAATATTAACCCGAATTTTCGCCCTGATCTGTACGCACCATTTAGGTGGTATAGTTAACTCAAAACACGAAATAGGTATTTTATGCGGTTCAAATTCTTCTAAAAATATCACAACCTCAATCCCTTGCTTTGAGGCCGTTGTTTATTCACGAATAATCATGAATAAAATAGGTACCCTTCAAAACACAGAGTGGGTCTCTAATAAGCTTTCAAGCTTCTATAAATCACTTAGTACCTTTCTAATTTGACAAGAGCCGTGGGTTTCTTATTGTCTCTAGTTGCCTCATAATATTTAGCTTATAATATTGTTAGTTATTCTTCTTATCTATATAGTTCTTCTTCAAATTCCTTATCTCGAGGCATCAGGTCGGTTTGTTAAAAATATATTTCTTGCTTACAGCAATGTTTATCTTAAGCTCTTATATCAACGTATGTCATCACTAATCATTATTCATTAAAAAAATATCATTTATCACTCAAAAAATATTAATTCAGGTTCATATCATACAAAATTTAACACAAAATCGATTAAAATGTATCTATAGAATCAATAAATATCAATAATAAAAACAAATGGCTAATAAAAATTCAATAATAGTATACATATTCGTCAATAAAAAAAATAGCATATGCAAAAGTTAGATAAAAATATTCAAAATAAGTTTATATCTCAAACTTCGATAGAAATTTTTGGAAAAAATTCGATATTCCATAAAATATTCAAAAATAACCGTACTAAAAATCGAAATCGGATAGAGATTTTTCAAATAAATTTAATAAAGATTCAAAATTCAATAAAAATTCAAGAATAGCATATATAATAAACTTTGATAAAAAATATTCAATTCAAAATATCACTTCATGTTTCAAAATTCATAGATAAAAAAAAATCGATACTTCATAAATTATTCAAAAATCAGCAAAGATAAATATTCAATGTTCAATAATAATATAAAAACGAGGGAAGCATTTTCCATAGAGATAGACGAAATTTCTTACTTACATTTTAACACTTGTGTCTTTTCACTGTCGCTCACTGGGTTTCCTGTCCATCTTCGCCGTCTCCGTTTCCAATTTGTTGCCGCCATCTCTGCTCCTTTCAGAAGACCTCCTCTAATCTGCAGGATCAGCCATGTATTAAATAGTGTGTTGTTACTGCCTTCTGGTTCTAATTAATTAAAAAGACTAAACACGTCTTACGATACATTATATTTTATTCACTGGTATCCAATATCTAAACAATGACATTAATGATTCATAGCGCCTCGCCTTACTACATACTAACTTCTAATAATTATTTGTATATCTATATCCATATTGATTGCTCAGCGTGTTTTTATACCTATCTTAACCATAACAAATATAGTTCAAGTTCACTCGTAATAAACATGTGATACAAACTATAAGCTATTTTTTTTATGTATGTTCAATACCCTAAAGGTTAATAATATCATATTTAAATTATGATTTATACAGAGGGTTCATAATATACCACACTGCCCTTAAGTGATATGCCAAGCATTGCTCTTTCCATCGCGTGTTGAGTGACTAAGTATGTTCATATTCTTTTTTGTGATTGTCCATGTTTGTGCCCCATATGTTAATATCGGAATAATGCATGCATCAAAAACTTTAGATCTAAGATGTAGTTGAATTTTCTGATTTCTGAGTATATATAATAGTTCAGTTTGCCGAATGCTGCCCATGCTAACTTTCTTCTTCTTTTTATTTCTTCCATTTGAATTTCCCTATTTAGTATTATTTTTTGTCCGAAGTATATATATATTGTTCAACTTTTTCTATAACTTTGTCGTTTATTATTGTCACGGCTTCTTCGGAGTGCATGGCTTTTGTTTTGTTTAAATTTATTTTCAGTCCTATTTTAGAAGAGTCTTTGTGTAGTTCTAAAAGCATGGTTTGCAGTTCTTTCAGGTCAGTAGCTATCAGGATTATGTCATCCGCAAATCGTAGATTACTGAGGTAGCGGCCATTGATGTTTATTCGCTTATATTTCCAATTTAGATTTTTAAACACGTCCTCCAAAACTAAGGTGAACAGTTTGGGTGATTGGATAGAGTGTCTCCCTGTTTGACTCCCCTGTTTAATGGTACAGGGTTCGTGTATTCATTTCCATTTATGTAGTATGTAGCTGTAGCTTGGTTTATAGTTTCTTTTATTAAGTTAATATATCTGCTGTCTATTCTACAATTTTGCATTGCGTTTATTACGGCCGCGTGTTCTATAGTGTCGAAAGCTTTTCGTAGTCTATAAATGCTATAAAAACTGGAAACATGTATTCGTTAAATTTTTCTATTAATATTTTTGTAATTAACAGGTGATCGGAAGTTAAATAGCCTTTTCTAAAACCTGCCCGTTCATATGGTTGGTATTCATCTAATTTCCTTGTTATCAATCTAATTTCCTTGTTATTATAACAATCATGACTATTTCACCAAAATTCTACATTTGACATATATTTACCAAAACCATCCACTGAGTAAAAATCTCTATTATATTCTACAGAAAAACTATACAACCATCTCTCTCTACAACTTAAATCTGCAAAATATTTCCCCAACTTTCGTAAAATGACAAAAGCCTATCTATCTGAAAGAGTATATTATTATTCAGTAGCAGAATTTCTTAACCAATAACTAAGGAATTATAGTATTCTTACTTATAAGTAGGGCTTGAATCTATATTTGAGCGTCATATGCAGCAGCTTAAATTAAATTTCTTAACGTAGATTATGCAATTTGCACTTTCTTTTTTTTAAATTTTGGAATAGATTGTCATTGTTTTTGATTTCACTTCAACATTTTATATTTATATTGACGATTTATATAATTTTAGTAAATTGTGTATGTTTTTGTTTTTATTTATGACTCTTGTAAGCTTTGTCTATAATATTGTTAAATTTTCCATGACAATAAAGCA
Source organism: Diabrotica virgifera virgifera (assembly GCF_917563875.1). Classification (NCBI taxonomy): domain Eukaryota; kingdom Metazoa; phylum Arthropoda; class Insecta; order Coleoptera; family Chrysomelidae; genus Diabrotica; species Diabrotica virgifera. The sequence continues at coordinate 157,265,173 of NC_065444.1, read as the reverse complement.
TATTTCTATTCTATTCAATTCTATTCTATACTGAATTAATAAAAAATTATACGAACAGTTTTTAAATTCTGGTTAGCTATATCAACCTTTCGGAAACGTCCTACGGTCTAACTATCTAAGGTCTTACTATAACCAACGCTGACCAGATCTCGGGTGAGCTAAACGTAATATTTTGTAAAATAATATTGTGTTCATTCTTATACTTACAACTTTAATAAAAGTTCTTAAAAAGTCTCCATAATTCATTAGTGGATTGGAGCTAAACTTTTGATTAAATATAAAGAAATTAACATACACTAACACTTTGACATTAATAAACGTCAAATACGGTTGCATCTAAAATAGCTCCAGAAAAAATTAATTTTTTAGTAGTTTAACTTAAATTAATTTTATAGTGGTTTTAATTATCATTGATAAGAAGTTTCAGTCCTATGGGTTAAACAGCCTAGGCTTCTTTTCACGGTGTTTAACTTTTGTGTGAACAGTTTAAAATTTGGCCATGGTTAAACGTACCTAAATATTGACTTTCAGCTCGCAGTTTTTGTGACAATTAAAACATTTAAATTTCATCGTGGGTAAAAACATTTACATATTTGTAGAATAGTGATACAAAAGTGAAAATATTCTCCCCAGATGGGGGAGAATATAAAAAAGACGCCAGTGTGCGAACTAAATACTGCTGAAGTTATTAGTGATAGTAATCAAGACATGGATACAGGAACTATCACCACAAATTCTTCTGCTACAAGGGAGGTAAAACTTTTTAATATTAATTGTAATAGTTACGACTTTCAAAATTGTTGTGTTTATGTTGAGAAGACCAATGATCAGAATATTTCCCGTTTGCATCCAATGGTTGTTGCAGATATTTTACATCAAAAATTAAAGATTAATAATATTAAGCAAATTAAAAGTATAGGAAGAAACCGTGTTAAAGTAATCCTCAAATCTATTTTGGATGCAAACAATTTAGTCAATAATAGTCACTTAAAGGACGATAATTTAAAAGCGTACATTCCAAATCACCTCTTGGAAATCAAAGGACTGATACGCGATGTTGATACCAAATATAATATTGACTATTTGAAAAAATATATGAGCTCTAGTTCACCAATTATTGATATTAAAAGAATGCACAGGAAAGTAGAAAAGGATGGAAATACAGAATACGTCCCTAGACGTAATGTTATAATTACTTTTGAAGGCAATTGTTTGCCAAACTATGTTGTGATAAATTATGTATTTTTCCAAGTGGAAAAATTGTTGGGTAAAGTGACGCAATGTTATAAATGCCTCAAATATGGACATATTTCTAGACAGTGTAAAGGTACACAGGAATACTGTATACAATGTGGACAAATTAAAAATGACATACATACATGTGATGAAACAAAAAAGTATTGCATACACTGTAAAACTGATAAGCATATATCGATCTCTAAAAACTGTCCTTTTTTCGAACATCAAAAAAAAATAAAAAATATCATGATTGAACATAAAATCTCATATTTGGAGGCAAAAAATTTGAGTGACTCATCATTTTCTGGTCTTATTTCTAATAACAGATTTGAAATATTGTCAAATTCAGACAAAGAATTTCCAAAATTAACTAACTCCTCTGAAGTTAGTACATCTCCTTATTTCAAGCCATTGAGGCCTCACCTACAGAAACCCAAAAGTTTTAGCCAACCAAGCTGTAGTACATCAAGCACTGAGTATAGTGCAAATAAAAAAAGAAAAGTATCATCTCCAACTTCCGAAGATCCTACACCATATCTCATCCCTTTCAGATTTGGACCGTCTCAACCTTTACCTCCCTTAAATAAGGAAAGTTTTCCTAATACAGACAATGATAAAAATAAGTTAGTAGATTCCTTAGTACTTCTTTTCTCAAGTTTTATTCAAAATATTAATTGTTTAGAAGAGGCAAAATCACTTGACATGAATTTGTTAGCCAAAGGTATTAATAATGTTCTAGATAATATTTTAAAAAATAACTCATCTAATGACGAACAAATCTAAACTCAAAATAATACAATGGAATGCTCGATCAGCTGTTGCTAACAAAAACAGCCTTATTAACTTTTTAATAACCGAAGATATTGACATAGCTTTAATAAGTGAAACTTGGTTTAAACGGGATGTTGTATATATTTATAGAGGTTATAATGTGATACGCGAAGATCGCGATGACGGCTATTCTGGAGTTGCTATTTTAATTAAAACTGGTATTCCTTTTGAGCGCATAACAATTAAAAAAAATTATATTCAAGACTTGCTTGCTTGTGGTATTAAAATCAACTATAAACAAAGTTATTTAAGTTTACTCTCTGTATATAGGTGCCCAAAAACTAAAACCAAAACCGAAGATTGGGATAAGTTATTTTCTCAACTAAAACACCCTTGTATCATTGGAGGAGATATGAATGCACATAATTCTTTGTGGGGCTCATATAAAAATGATAATATAGGCCATCAAATTGTGGAGACAATTCAGAATTTAGATTATGTAGTAATGAATAATGGACAACCAACTTGCCAAACGAGTCCAGGAAACTCAGATTCCATGATTGATGTCACGTTTTGCTCACCATCCCTTTTTGATAAAACTTCGTGGTCTGTAGATCTTGATACCTTGGGATCAAATCATTTCGTTATAAAGGTTGTGATCGATGTCTTGGGAACTAATGCTAATACCATTTATCCCAGTACTAAGTGGAACATTAAAAAAGCAAATTGGTCATTATACTCTCAGCTTGTTGATACCTTATTAAACGAAAAACCTCACACATCCTTAAATACCCAAGAAAAATATAATTTCCTTATTGACTGTATTAATGAAGCTTCTAAACAATCTATTTCTGAATATAAACCATTTAAATGCAAACGGACTCCCCCTCCGTGGTGGGATTCGGAATGTGATCAATCCGTTGCAGAAAGAAAGAAGGCATTAATAAACTATAAAAACAATTCTTCTCCTGAAAATTTTTGTAAATGCAAAGAAGTAAATGCTCGTGTCAAAAAATTCCTGAAATTAAAGGCCAAACAAAGTTGGGTTGCATGGTGTTCAAAATTAAATAAACAAACTCCATCTAGTCTTATTTGGAATCAAGCAAGAAAAATGAATAGGAAAAAAGTTAATTTTTCATTACCTCTAAGTAATTCATGGATAGACGATTTTTTCGATAAAATAACTCCACCTTACGTAAATAACCAGTTAGATGTTATTAATTCTAAAACGCTTCCATCTGATCAGAATCATTTTCTCCTTACACCTTTTTCGAGAACTGAATTAGAATTTGCCCTTGATAATCGCGTTAGTACCTCACCAGGATACGATGCAATCAAATATCCTATGATACAACATTTACCAGATAACGCAAAACAATTACTTTTAAATATATTTGACCAGATAATTATTGAAGGCAACAGCATAATAGATTTTAAGCGTATTATAGTCGTTCCTATTCCCAAACCGGGGAAAGACCCTAAATTAGCTGAAGCTTACCGACCGATATCATTATTATCATGTATATTGAAGACTCTCGAACGGATGGTTAAGATTAGGTTGGATTGGTGGCTAAGGGATCAAAATCCTTTACCCGCTAACCAACATGGTTTTAAAAAAGGTTATGGAACTTTAGATTCCTTAACAACTCTTGTTGTAGACATTCAGAACAGTTTTTCCAGGAACAGTTATGTGCCCGCTTTATTTTTAGACGTCGAAGGTGCTTATGACTCTGTCTCTCTTTCAATTCTCCAAGAAAAAATGATTACATTTTTTAATATTCCATCACAGTTTGCTTCTAACATTGTAAACCTGTATAAAAATAGAATAATTTATTTAAAAAATAATCATACTCTTATAGGCCCTAGACTTAATAATAAAGGATTACCTCAGGGCTCCGTTTTGAGCCCTATTTTATTTAACATTTACACAGCAGATCTACACAACATCACTATTAACAATATTGCATTTAATGTTGTACAATATGCTGACGATTTCTGTTTGTACACAGAACACAAGAAATATCAGCAATCCATTGAAAACTTGAATAGTGTCTATGGTCTCCATAAAAAATGGTTTATTGAAAATGGCTTTGAATTATCATGCAGTAAATCACAAGTTTGTTTATTTACCAGACATAACTTTCCTAATATTAGCACAATCACCTTAGGTGGGCATAAATTTTCTTTTAAAAATAAAATTAAATATCTTGGAATGATACTCGACCAAAAATTGACCTGGAAGTTACATATTGACGACATGTTGAACAGGTGTAATAAGGGAATAAACTTTCTTAAATCAATTAATAGAACTTGGTGGGGATCGGATGTTGAAGTAAGTTTATTATTTTATAAAGCTTACATACGATCTATTTTCGATTACGGCAGTGTTTTGTATGGATCAGCAAGTAATGCACTACTAAACAAAATCAACGTTTTACAGAATTCAGCCTTACGAATATGTCTAGGAGCTATGAGATCCACTCCAGTACAAGCTTTATATTTGGAAGCCTTGGAACCTCCTTTAAATCTAAGACGAAGTTTTTTGTCCAAAAAATATTTAATGAAAGTATACTTAATTAACCCTCTTCTATACCAAAAAATAGTGACTTTAAGTTGCCATGATCTAACCAATAAATATTGGCAAAAAAAGAAATCTCCCTTACTGTGTGAAGCTTATAATCAAAATATAGTACTCTTAAAAAATATAGATAAAACGAACGACTTATTCAAAAACTACGCGTACTCTTCTTTCTTTTCTCCTACAGATATTATTGTACCAAATTATAGTGAAAACATATATTTAAATAAAAATATTCTTTTATCCATAACGAATAGTTACAATGAGTCAATAGCTCTATATACAGATGCGTCTAAATCTGCAGATGGAACTGGATGCGCCTTTTTTATACCATCGGGACATATAGAAAAGAAATTCAAACTGAAACCGGAGACTTCGATTTATACAGCAGAGGCTATTGCAATATATGAAGCTTTACTATATGTAGCTGAATTTGATTTCGTCCATATTATAATTTTGTCTGACTCCTTAGCAGTATTGAAATCTCTTCGTAAATATGGACCCCCAAACATCCAAGACTGCCCATAAATTTATAAAATTAAACATATTAAACAAAATCTTTTAACCAAAGGAATCAATGTACATTTTATCTGGATTAAAGCACACGCAGGATTTGAACATAATGAGTATGTCGACTTATTAGCCAAAGAAAGCGTTTCATCCGATACCAGTATTCTACATAAAATAACACTGACTGATAGTATAATCTCTTTCAAGTCAACACTGCATCGGGAGTGGAGCCACCAGTGGAAGGAATACTCTTTTGTGAATCAAAATAGATACTCGTTAATTCAGCCCGATATTCCCAAATTTCCTTGGTACAAGTCTTGTAGAGCTTCTAGAAAGTACATAACTTCTATTATTAGAGTACGATTCGGGCACGCATGTTATCCAAAGCATTTATTTAAAATACAGGTTTTGGATAATGATAAATGTGAGCATTGTGAAGAGGAAAGTGATTTAGATCATATATTTTTTGGTTGTTCTAAAAATACAATTTACTCATCTAAATTAATAGATGATTTATTAAAATGTAAAGTAGCAACTCCTTGGAATATACTATATTTATTATCACTTGGTTCTGTAGATGTATACAACTCTTTAATTAACTTTTTAAAAGACAGCAAATTATCATTATAATTCCCTTAAACATTTTTAATTAATACCTTTGGTAGTTAGTAGTTTTAGCTGTTAAGCTTAGTGTTACTTAATACCTTTTAGTTGTTATCTTTGTTTTAAACCTGTTTTGTATAACTTGATAACTTGTATTCCTTATGTGTCTGGCAGTATGACGGTAAGTCTAAGCCAAAATAAAAAAAAAAAAAAAAAAAAAAAAAAACATACACTAAAATATTTAACACTGTCCCCAAAAATATAAACAGCAGCTGCCAACCAAAAAGTGTGTTACATTTACGTAAAAGAATAACATTTTTAGTGTAATATTGTTGTAGTTTATACATCTCTATCAAACAGTCTCTTTCACTTAATCCAAGTATTTTTAGTTTTAGTATGCGTAATTGATTTGTTATAGATGTTTGCTGTGCAGATAAAAGGGAAATAATCGTGGTAACAAATATAGTAAAAAACAAATGGCAAACGTTAGTTATATAATATGACACATAAGCCAGATTTCCATTCGCCACAGCTTGATGAATTTCGATCAACATCGAGATTACCATCGACAGAATATTAAGAACTATCCACACATTCGCAATAACACTGTTGTTTAACGAAGTAAAACCGTCAGATTGCTTTTGCAATTTTAAAAATAATGTTCGGTAGTTGTTTTCATAGACATGGACTGATAAGAAAATACTTCCTATCAGCAAGGCGTCACTGGTACCATGAAGAAAATCAGTAATTCGCAAGACAGCACGCTCGCGTGTGTTACTGGCTCTCAAACTCATACCGTATAGATGCAATGTATAAAATAAACTTCCTAAAATTACGTATACTAGTTTACGCGAAATACTCCTCTTTTTTTGTATTTTTTGTAACTTTGGAATAAAACACATTACTTGAGCAGTTGTACATAAAGCTCTATACATTTTTACATACATCTTTTAATTTATGGTTTTTGTTCTTTCTTCTGTTAAATTAAAACTATTTATAGCTGTATTCTTACGAGACTATGAATTTTATATGGTCTTACGTAATTTTGTAATGGACATGAGTTTTAGTATATTAAATAATTCCTATAATTAGATGTCAGAGAAATATAAATTAATGTCTCTGTTTTCAATAACACAACAATTCTTAAATTGGAATAATAGCTAGTACATAATAGTCCAGGGTAATAAGGATTTTCTCGGGATACTCAAAGATCCAGGTAGCTGATTATTTTTTTAGTTATTGTAGACTTATAGGAAGAAAACCTACCTATTTCCTGCCTAGAGGTCGCGTCCGTTTTTTAATTATTAACAATTTAGTGCAAAAGCTCGATTTTTTCGAATTTTTGCACTTCATTCAAAAACTAAATAGTTGACATAAAATTACAAAATTCGGTTTTTTAGAACATTGAAAAACTTTCAAAATTATCCAGATTTAGCCATACGGCTCACACTCCCTCAAAGGGGAAAATTGACTCATCCCAGATACCTACGGTATCAAAAGGATTGAGCTCTGGTGGGACTCTTTCCGTGTTATCGAGCCCTAGGTGACTTGGTATGCAGGTGTATCTCCCAAAAATTTTCGTACACATCTGGCCGTTGCGAGTAGTACTGCTTTCTGCATGGTCTTATAAAGATGTTCATTAAGACCCAGCTTTTTTATGCTTTCGGGGAGGGTCTTCGGAATGACTCCAGTAGTAGACATAATAATCGGTATCGTCTGGGTACTTTGCATTCTCCATTGTCTCCGTATTTGAATTTCCAGATCTCTGTACTTGGCGATCTTTTCAGTAAATTTAGTACGTAGATTATTGTTGTTAGGAATCGCCACATCAATGAGGGTTGTTTGCCTCGTTAATTTATTGACTAATACGAGATCTGGTCTATTATGCGCCACTGTTTGGTCTGTGAGCACAGTGCGGTCCCAGTATAGCTTCTAGTTGCCATCCTCAAGCATACTCTCAGGAAGACTCTCAAAATTATTATTATTATTATTATTATTACATACAAATTAGGGCTGGGGTCATGGAGACCCATAAGCCCATTTACAATAAAAATGAAATAGTACCTACATTACAAAAATTAGCTTCGCAAATAAACTATAGACTAATAGATTGTGCACAACACTGATCAGTTTACAAACAAATGACTGTCTAGTTGGTTTTTGAAAACATTAATAGATGGAGAATTTATAATTTCCGTTGGGAGACTGTTCCATATACTAAAAATGCGATTACACAGAAAATGTTGGCGCTTTATCGACGAAAAGGGTTCCTTCTTCACTTTCAAACTATGTCCACGTAGTCTGCTGTGATCGTCTAAAATAAACAAGTGTTGCAAATCTCCATATCCATACTTTAAAATTCGGAAGGTGATAATTAAGTCACCACGGAGTCGACGAGCTTCAAAAGTTGATAACCCAGCTAAAGAAAGTCTTTGTTGGTAATCTGGCCTTCTTCGTTTGAAACATAGTCTGGTGGCCTTCTTTTGAATATTTTCGAGAAGAGTTCTATCGCGCACTAATCTGGGCACCAAACCGTTCCACAGTACTCCAGTAGGTGTCGGCCATAAGTTTTATACAAACGAATAGAACCCGAAAATGATATTTTTGTAAAAGTCTTACTAAGTAGGTATAACTTACTATTCGCTTTTTTAGTAACGTTTGAAATATGCTCCGACCAACTCAAATTTTCAGTAATTGTTACACCAAGGTCACTATATGATTCCACAGTATCCAGTAAATGCCCGTCTATCGAGTAAGACAAACGAGGGTTATTTTTTCCCAAATGTAAAACCACACACTTATCTCTATTTAGAGGTAACATCCAATCCGAACACCACTTGAAAATCGAATCTAAGTCACTTTGTAAGTCTTGCCCATTCAAGAGTGGGTCAGCAAATATTTTTGTATCGTCTGCGTAGAAAGCTTTCCTAGATTTGATATGAGATTCAAGATCACTAGCATACAACACAAATAGAAGTGGACCCAAAACAGATCCTTGTGGAACACCACTTAAAACCGTTTTTTTAGATGACAGCGACTTGCCAACTCTAACACAAAACTCCCGATTTGTTAAAAAATCATTAATCCACTCAAGAAGTTGTCCGCGAATGCCAAAATGTTCTAGTTTATACATCAATTTTCTTCTTGGTACTCGATCAAATGCTTTTGCAAAGTCTAAATATATTATATCCACAGGTCGTTTTTTATCTAATGCTGCTGTCCACTCATTAACACACCACAGTAAATTAGTCATGGTTGATCGACTTTTCACAAAGCCATGTTGTTGTAGAGGAACAATTTTTTCTCGAAGTAAAAATTCTGAAAGACACTCTGTAATAATTGATTCCATAACTTTACAAATAACAGGTGTAAGGCTTATTGGTCTGTAATTATTAGGATCTAACTTATTCCCTTTTTTAAATATAGGTGTCACCGAAGCACTTTTCCAAATTAAAGGCAAAGAGTGTGCATTAAAAGATGAACGCATCATTAGTGATAGTGGAACAGAGAGAACATCTGAACATTTTTTCAAAAATAATGTAGAAATTTTATCGGCCCTGGAGATGAGTTGTTTTTTAATTTGTCAATATGGCGCTGAATGATTTCAGGTGAAAAATCAATATAATCAATTTTGGGAATAACTCGTGGATTACTGATTATAGGAAACTGATTTTGAGACGGTTCAATAGCAAAAACTTTAGAAAATGTATCTGCGAGAATATTAGCGACCTCACACGTGTTCTGACAAATCGTTTCATCATGCTTTTTTAACAGTGGAATGGACACTTTAGAAGACATAGCAGACCTAACATATTTATACAGTTTTTTAGAGTCGTTGCAGCTTACAATAGATTCTTCATATGCCATTCTGGCTTCGTTGATATACTTTTTTAGTATTCCTGTGTAGTTTTTGTGAGTTTGCAAGTCACGTGTATCACCTGTACGTTTGTATTTTCGCCATAATTTTCTTTTGTGTCTTATAAGTGATATCAATTCACCGTTAATCCATGGCTTAAGTTTGTTCCTATAGTAAGTTTTTTTTGTAGTGTTGAGTCTTTTGTAGTTGTCAATGATGTTTATGAAATTATTCCAAACTTCTTCCGGATGTTCTAGACTTCCCAGTAGTAACGGCCAATCAACATCACGCAATTGAAGAGAGAGGTTTTCAAAATTTGTTATTTCATGTATAACTGTATTTTCAGAAAGATGATTATATTCCATAAGAAACTGTATGTTTGTCGTGATAACTACATGATCAGAATTGCCCACTGGAGTGCGAATCACCGGTTCTGTAAGCAACTGGTCATCATTTGTAAAAATCAAATCTAACGTTGATGGCAAATTGTTTATTCTGAAACGAGTTGGATTGGTAATCAATTGGTGTAGATTAGAACTTTGAACAAAATTTGTAAAAATGTTTTTCGAATTTGTTAGTTCATTGCTTACAATAGTCAAAGGCCAAGAGATATCGGCAAAATTAAAATCACCAAATAAGACAAGGTTTTCAAGGTTTGAAAGGAGTTCCATTTTTTCAATCAAGATTAGGTCATCTTCTAGGACAGTACTACCCGGACGATATATGCACGCCAAGTGAATAACAAGTGAATTAAGAGAAATTTTTAAACATAAAAGTTCAATGTTAGGTACAACAACGTCCAGATTAGCAACAGAAAAAGTCTCAGAAATATCTAATGACAAGTATATGCACACTCCTCCCCCTCTTCGATTGCTGCGATCAAATCTGTAAAGAGAGTATCCATCTATAGTATATAAATTGTCAGAATCTTTTTGTGTTAGCCAAGTCTCGGTGATTAATATTATTTTAGGTTTCAAATCCTGAATATAACATAAAAGTTCATTAAATTTAGAATGCAATGTCGCTAAATTGGTATAAAAGCAGAGCCAGTCGTAAAAGCAGGTTTTTATAATATTATTGTCGAAAATTAGTGATTTTTGGTATACCACGTATGTATTTTATTGTTAAATTTTGCTCTCCGTTTTCTTTTCTAGTCTCTAACTCAGATCGCAATTCTTTTCAAAAGTTAACTTGCATAGGTGTCTTATCGTCAACAATGGATACATTTTTTGTTTTTGTTTTTTCTAAGAGTTTCCTTTTATTTCGTAGAATTTGCTTAGCTTCATACTCATTATTCATTACCATTTTAATCATTCTAGGAAATCTACCACCAACTTTGCCTACTCTAAAGAAAGTAACCGGGGTAGCATTACATTCTACAGCCGACAAAATTTCATCCAAAAATTTTTTGTCTTCATCTTTTTTAGTTTGAATATCACCTGTAGATTCTGGTACGCCTCTGACAATAACATTTTTGGCACGATTAATACGATCGACGGCTTCATTGGCGATATTTTCAGCAAATTGTGGTGACGAATGTTGGTCAGCAGATGATAATTTAATTTCTAGATCATTGAATTTCGTTGTAATTTCAGCGATCTTTTCATCTATTTGACTAATTTTTAATTGTATATCATCATTATATTCCTTAAGAATGGATTTTAAATTTGAAAACGCTTCAATATTGCTTGAGCAGCTGTTACAAATAATTTTAATGCCTCGCACCTTACATCTGGTTATGCGATCATCTTGGAGAAGCTCGGTACATGCCAGGTGAATTCCTCTTTTGCAGGCATCACATTGTAGGGCCGAACGTTCACAGTCGTCGATCGCTTTTAAACAATTAGCGCAGGTTTGACTAGTTGGCATGGTGGGAGTGATAGATAGTAATTAATGTAAATAAAGCTGACCTTGCAATACGATGAATTTATCTACACACAGGCCTGGATGCACTTTTCTGGAGCCAAATTCACCAAACAGACTGGATAACACTTTAACTTATGTGCACTACTTTTAAAAATTTAATTTCAGATAGTTTACTACTGCTAATTCCAAAACTAAACGGACTATCAAAATAACGTGTGTACCTTTCAACAGCTCGCTATACTATGACCGATAAAATGCCGATTTTTGAAAGTTAAAAAGTTAATTTGTTGCTACGCAAACTGCAAAATAAGTGAAAGTTGTTATTTGTTAATAACTTTTACTAAAAGTACCTTAGAACTTTAGTGTTTCACCCAAAGTGGGACATTGGGGTACTTAACAAACCCTCAAAATTTGAGACCAATCCATTAATTAGTTTAAGAGTTATTCTATTTGTTTTTCCCAGAGACCTTTCTTTTGTAATAAGATAAGACAGAAAATAATGAAGATAGTGCAATTCTGAGTATGCCAAATAAAAGTAGAAGAGTGATAGTATCAAAATTTATTAAGAAAAGATAAAAAAGTAATTAACACAGTCAAAAATTCTAATGCCAAATTTTTTAAATTTTGTAGTTTATAAACGTTTAGAATAACTTTAAAAATGTTGTCCGTAGAAACAATCTATTTATATATTCGAAAAGATAGTATTTTAACACGAATTTTCAAATAAAAAAATTTAGCCAGGGCTCATTTGGGACAAAGTTAGCCGTATGTTTTTTTAATTCACAGCTAATTTGTTTATAATAATTAAAGAATCTCATTAATGCCATTTTAAAGAATGGAATTTGTATTTTTCCTTAAAAAATTTGCACAAACATTATACCTTCACAACCCTCTCTACGATTTTTCAAAAATATAGTGCAAACGATTACTAGGGGGAATCTACAAATCCAGGGAGTTAAAATACCGAAAAAGCAATTTCAAACGAATATAATTTGCTGTATCTCCGGATCAACTCAATGGATTTTGATCTTTCTTTTTTAATTGGTATGCAGTTTTTACGTACATTACAAATATGTAATTTGTTTATAAACTTATTAATTAATAAACAGCCTAATTTGTTTAAACAATTCTTGAAAAAATATTTTTTTTACAAAAATTTATTTTTTGAATGATAGTATCATTAATGATCACAGAAAAAGTTAAAATACACTTTAATGAATAAAATGATTTTTATTAAGTAACTATTTATTGAAGATAATTTATTTATCCACAGAGAACGACAGTTCTCACCAGTGGCGCACAACACCCCTACAAGCGACACTATATATACACGAAATTTTCGATTTTCTAAACCTGACTGAATTGAAAATTGGACCAAATCCCATCTTAAAGTTTAGGAAAAGACTCGTCCATCCATATGTTACCTCTCCATTTTGGTCCAAGGATGTGGATTTTACGGCCCTTCCCATTTAAAGCCTGTTTTTCGTTCTCGTCCCCAAAACTCCCAAAAATTTTAAAAATTTAAGCCCGACCTTTGCGGCTTCTGATAGCACAGATCATTACCTTTCCAACGCATGTTTAATTTTGAAAATCGGTTATACCATTCAAAAGTTATCGAGCTCAGAAATATGACTCAATTTTTATTTAAAAAATGGAAAATGTTTGTGGATATGTATGTATGTATGTATGTATGTATGTGTGTGGAAAAGTTACACCGATCTGAATTTTTTTTTCTGTGTTTCAAGAAGGTGTGAGGGCCGATTCAGAACCGGTCTAATTTTTGACTTCTGACTACCCGTAAGCCAGCTAGAGGACTAGGTAGATACAAAATAGCATATTTTTTGGGCGTATATATCTTAGGTTCAAGGAAAAACAGGAAAACCGCAAATACACCAAATCAATAGGGTTGAGTTAAGCTTTCAAGTGGCGCCTAAGCGATCAAGCTGAGATATACACACTGCTCGCCATAGCCAAAAAACTGAAAAATTAAACTTTGAAAATTTTGGTTTTTCGACAATTACTCAAAATTTCAACCTACGAATTGCACCAATAACTGAGCGTTTGTAGAAGGACTCAGGACACGTCTAACGGTGTATATCTCATATCTGGGAAAATTCGAATTTTTAAGTTATAGGCTTCATAAGTATAATCAAATCTATTTCTTACGGGAAAAACGGTTTTTCAAGCTCAATAATTCCTGTAATACGTTTAGTTATCATACTCGATCTTGGATGCTGGTCAGATACTACTTGTCAATACGTTTCAAATTCATGTTTAGTGATTAACATCAGGTAAACCGTTCAGAAGTTATAGAGCTCCAAAAGTATAATTAGTCCAGGAACTGAAATTTTTCACTTCGCAATTTTTACAGAATGGATAGATTTGCTTGAAAATTTGACAATAAGTAGTGGATAGTCCAAGGATCAAAATCTATATGATGCCGAAAGACGCTTTTACCATGGGGTTGTTGCCACTTTATCTCGAGGGTGGAAATTTTTTATTATATTTTGACCGCAAATGCTGGTAAAAATATTAATTATAAGCAAAAAATGTTCATTATACATTTTTTTGATAAAATTAATAGTTTTCGATTTATTGATTACCGAAGCTGTTAGTTTTATATCGAAAAAATTACCAGAGAACGGCAGTTCTCGCCAGTGGCGCAGAAATACGCCCCCCTACACGCGACACTATTATATACACGAAATTTTCAATTTTCTAAATCTGACTGAATTGAAAATTGTGCCAACTCCCATCTTCAAGTTCAGAAAAAGACTCACCCATTCATATGTCAACCATCCATTTTGGTCCAAGGGTGTCGATTTTACGGCCCTTACTATTTAGGTCTGTTTTTCGTTCTGGCCCCCAAAACTCTATTTATATATTCGTATAATCCAATTTACGATTATTCCCGAAATGGTTTATGTAGTTGTAGTGGTTACGACGCTAAATTTGATCTGGCAACGGGCAATCCGACTTCATTTACCGGCCATCTCAATTTTTTTTCAATCTATTTCGAATAAAAAAAAATCTAGTGTACATTCGATGAACACTAGATCATTTGGGAGATAATGCAACAAAGGTGACCATTTATAAAGCTTGACGTGTAATAGAGGAACATTGCATTCAATTTCATATATTTAATTTATAAATAACTTTGAAAAACTCCTGATACAAGAATAAAAAACCGCTAAACGCCGTAAAAATGAGTGGCGCATAAAATATTCCAGCTACAAAAGATCTGATATGAATATTACGTGGCGCGAAAATGGATTTTCATTTGATGCAAAACAAAATTCTAGTTTTATTTTAAAAGATTTTTCCATAATATTTGCTAAATTTGAAGTAAACGCGCCACAAAAGAGTTTCAAAATTCAAACTGTATCAAAGTTACTCTTTTGTGGCGCGTTTACTTCAAATTTAGCAAATATTATGGAAAAATCTTTTAAAATAAAACTAGAATTTTGTTTTGCATCAAATGAAAATCCATTTTCGCGCCACGTAATATTCATATCAGATCTTTTGTAGCTGGAATATTTTATGCGCCACTCATTTTTACGGCGTTTAGCGGTTTTTTATTCTTGTTATAGTATACCTTAACTTTTTCTATGATTAATAGGGATAGTATGATTAAAATCATGGATTTTTGGGAAAAAAATTATTTTTTCAAAAATTGTTTAAACAAACTAGACTGTTTATTAATTAATAAATGTCTAGACAAATTGCATGTTTGTAATGTACAGAAAAATTATATACGAATTAAAAAAAGAACGATCAAAATATATTCAGTAGATCCCGAGATATAAAAAATGATAGTAGTTTTAAGTTGCTTTTTATAGTTTTTGAACTCGTGCATTTGTCGGCTCCCAGCTCCCCCTTCACTTATAGTCTAAGAGCTAGTGAACCCTCCGACTAACGGTCGTCCTGTAAGACTAGAAATTGTTTTAGTGATAATTCATAGCACACCAAGGCTAAAAACCATGACCTGGCAGGCCTCAGCGGTGCACGTGTATCTACCAGGTGAATCGAAAAGTGCAAATTTAGGGGGCGAAATAAATTTTCCCCTGTAAGGTTTAAATTTAAGTATGTGTTTGAGTAAGTCATTTAGAAGAAATGTGTACAATGACAGGCGATTCTGAAGAGCATAAGACCTTGCCAGGCGAGGAAAAAGATTAGAGGTTTTTCCTAAAATTATTCTTTTTGCATCGAACATTTTTTTTTAGATTTTTTGAATCATTTCAAATAGAACACGTCTTTAGTGATTTTTCTCTTAAGTTAATAGTTTTTGTTATATGAGCGATTGAAAATTGTGAAAATTGAGAAATCGTCAATTTTTTACCCTAAATCGGACATTTATCTTAAAATTTCAATGTTGCCAAGGTACGTAGATATTCCTTAAACATTGATTGATGAAATCCCGAAGATTTTTTTGCAATAAAATATCGAAAACCTCTTTGTTTTTTTAATTGCTAATCAAGCGTGTGCGACACTGTAGTATAAGTGCGGACGTTTGAGTGTGCATAAATTAATTATGTCGAGAATGGGCAAACTTCAAAAGAAATCCTCAGACAGGTCGATTTTTATTTTTGAATTAGGACTTTTTGGCATATATATAATACTAGTGACGTCATCCATTTGGGCGTGATGACGTAATCGATGATTTTTTTAAATAAGAATAGGGGTTGTGTGATAGCTCATTTGAAAGGTTATTTAATTCTCTATTCAGTAATATAAACATTAACATAATTATTTATACGGGGTGTACATAAAAAATGTTTCTTCTATTTGTCAAATTTAATCAAAGTTAATTTAATAAAAAACTTTTTTTGTACACCCTGTACAAATAATTATGTTAATGTTTATATCAGTGAATAGAAAATTCTATAAACTTTCAAATGAGATATCACACAACTCCTACTCTCATTTAAAAAAATCATCGATTACGTCATCACGCTCAGATGGATGACGTCACTTGTATTATATATATGCCAAAAAGTCCTAATTTAAAAATAAAAATCGACCTGTCTGAGGATTTCTCTTGAAATTTGTTCATTCTTGAGATAATGAATTTATGCAAACTCAAACGTCTTCACTTATACTACAGTGACGCACCTGCTTGATAAGCAATTAAAAAAACAAAGGTGTTTTCGAAATTTTATTGCAAAAAACTCTTCGGGATTTCATCAATCCATGTTTAAAGAATATCTACGTATCTTGGCAACATTGAAATTTTTAGATAAATATCCGATTTAGGGTTAAAAATTGCCGATTTCGCAATTTTCAAAATTTTCAATCACTCATATAACAAAAACTATTAACTTAAGAGAAAAATCACTAAAGACGTTTTCTATTTAGAATGATTCAAAAAACCTAAAAAAAATTGTTCGATGCAAAAAGAATATATTTAGGAAAAACCCCTAATCTTTCCCCTCGTCTGGCAAGGTCTTATGCTCTTCAGAATCGCCTGTCATTGTACATATTTCTTCTGAATGACTTACTCAAACACATACTTAAATTTAAACCTTACAGGAGAAAGTTTATTTTACCCCCTAAATTTGCACTTTTCGATTCACCTGATAGATACACGTGCACCACTGAGGCCTGCCAGGTCATGGTTTTTAGCCTTGGTGTGCTATGAATTATCACTAGAAAAATTTCTAGCCTTACAGGACGACCGTTAGTCGGAGGGTTCACTAGCTCTTAGACTATTACCACGACTAGTCACCAATTAAACTACAATTTTAAAAATTCGTGTAAAATACCAGCTTTTCTAATATGTAATAGTATATTGTGCAACAAGTGCAGAAAGGTACTAATTTCTCACGAGTTTGAAAAGTTGCGGTACGAGCGCAAGCGAGTGCCGCAATTCAAACGAGTGAGAAATTACCTTTCTGCACGTGTTTCACACTATACTTTTTCTACAAGCACAGTTTTTCCTAAAAATAAAAATCACAATTTCCAAACGACGATTAATTATAATAGGTACCTATGTGATAAATTTTAAACTGTATTTAATTAATACCTACTAATCAATTTAAATTCCTTATACCTAAATAAATTGCACAGAAATCAGTAAAAAAATTAATGCACTACCTTAATTTGTTTAAATTTAAACAATTATTACACATTATTGACATTATATTTATCCAGTCACGGATTTACACAAAACCTACTTCATTCGACGTCTCTTGCACAGGTTGCTAAATCCTTATTGGTTATTTGATAATTATAAAATGTTTAATAAGAATAAAATTGTAAAATAAAACAGTTGTAACATCCATAATTTAGTTTCTGTGCTATAGTTAAATATAATAATTGTCTTATAGGTTATATATTTGTCTAAAGTTTAACCACGGATGTAAACAGAATATAACGTTACTCAGAATGCGGTAGTCCACGGATGTAAACAGAATATAACGTTACTCAGAATGAGGTAGTCAACTGTGCAGAAAAGAACTTTGCGGCACAGAAACGTCACTTTGCGGCACAGAAACGTCACTTTTCTGCACACTAATGTCAAATATCTTATACTGTGAGAAAATATCAAGTTTGCTAACATAAAACCGTGCAGAAAAGTGCACTTTGAATAGTGGTTGTAGAAAAAATGACTTTTACTACAGACTATTTCACTAGACTGTTTTTAACTGATAAAACGGCATAGCAACGCTTCGTTTCCTACTGACAAAACTCCTTAACGACGTGAAAGCTCAGCGACAAAATTATGACAGATAATAAATAAAGATAAATAAATAAATAAAGAAATAAAGATTATATTTCGTTGATATGGTGCACTAATTGTCTCGTGAAATAGTCTTGTCGAATATCATTCGAGAGAAAATTATTTCCGGCAAAATTTTCTCCGGGTTTCATTCAAGTTCATTGCCTTTTGGTAATTTTCGCTTATGAAATTTTGACAAAATCACTCGACTGTCGTCTCGTGATTTAAGTCAAAATTTAATTCGCGAAAATTGCCAGGCAACAAACTTTCATACCAGTCGAAAATATTGCCGGCAAAATTTTCTCTCTTGTGATATTATATACGACAATATTTTTACAGTTATTCTAAATGTTTTTAAACTACAAAATTTCACAAATTTGGCATTAGGATTTTTGACTATATTAGATAATCTTTTTATCGTTTTTTAGTACATTTTGATAGTATCAGTTTTCTACTTTCATTTAGCATACTCAGAATTGCCATATCTTCATTATTTTCTGTCTTATGTTATTGCAAAATAAAGGTCTCTGGGATAAACAATTAGAATAACTCTTAAACTAATTAATGGATCGGTCTCAAATTTTGAGGGTTTGTTAATTACCCCAGTACCCAACTTTGGGTAAAACAATAAAGTTCTAAGGTAGTTTTAGTAAAAGTTATTAACAAATAACGATTTTCATTTATTTTGCAGTTTGCGTAGCAACAAATTAACTTTTTAACTTTCAAAAAATCGGCATTTTGATGGTTTTTTAATGTTCTAAAAAACTAAATTTTGTAATTTTATGTCAACTATTTAGCTTTTGAATGGGGTGCGAAAAATCGAAAAAATCGCGGTTTTTGCACTAAATTGTTAGTATTTAAAAAACGGACGCAAACTCTAGGCAGGAAACAGGTAGGTTTTCATCCTATAGGTATATAATAACTAAAAAAGTAATCAGCTACCTGGATCTTTGAGTGTCCCGAACATGGTCTATTTCTAGCTTATTACCCTGGTCTATAATAAAAGTACATATTCGCTTCATTTTCTTTTCAACTTTAATGTACAATGTGATCCATCTGACACGTATCCAAAGCATTATTTTGGGAAACTACCTTGACGAAACAAAATTTAAACCAGTCTATATTGGATTTTGATGATGTCAATTTTTTACGCTTGTTCAAATTTTACTTTTTTGTCAGGAAAATTCTCTAAGATAAACTTTTGTGTAAAACCGGATATGGGATTAAATAGTTAAATACAACCTTGTTTCTGTAATTTCGTATGTGGTGTTGGTTTTTTTTTAAGGTGAAACAGTAGCGATCAACAGGTAGCGAAAACGCGTTCCAAGATTGCGGCTGTAATTTTGAATATTTTTTCGAGATATTTGGCACACTTATTCGTAATATAATAAAGAATGGCGGTACAGAGCCCAATTTGAAAAATATATTAATATGTGGAAATTACCCTGTAATTAAATACAATATTAAAAAAACGAGCCTGTACCGCCATTAAGAAGAACAAAAAAATACACTTTCTTCAAATAAACTTTTTTATCCGATGCCTAGATTTTGTGTCATTTTGGAACTACTAAAGAAATAAAAAATTTTAGTAATTCCAAAATGACACAAAATCTAGGCATCGGATAAAAAATTTATTTGAAGAAAGTGTATTTTTTTGTTCTTCTTAATGGCGATACAGGCTCGTTTGTTTAATATTGTATTTAATTACAGAGTAATTTCCACATATTAATATATTTTTCAAATTGGGCTCTGTACCGCCATTCTTTATTATATTACGAATACGTGTGCCAAATATCTCGAAAAAATATTCAAAATTACAGCCACAATCTTGGAACGCGATTTTGCTACCTGTTGATCGCTACTATTTCCTCTTAAGTGGTACATGTTTAGACGATATGTAATATATAGATACATTGAAACACAAAAATACAAATACAAAGGGGTATGAGCTATATATTAGAGACCTATTAAAATTGGACTACAGGATAAAAATTGAGAACCTAATAATACAATAAGGTAACAGTAGGATAAAGAAATAACGTGTGATCCAAAATTATTTTCACCATAGGTGGCTCTGAACGACAGAGATAGCTAAACAGTGCATGTCTATTCTTATTTCAGATATACTTTCCAGCTTACGTCAACTTTGCAGTGTACGTCAACTTAACAAGAAAAGTTAGGTTATGTAGAGATGTTGGTGGTGGACATAATAATATACAGCATCTCGTTTGATGTTATTTATTATTGTGACTTATAATTTTGTTAATTCTTTTTATTTTTGAATAAAGTTCTGTGTTAAAGGTTTTGACTGATTTTTCATGTTTTATAATGTTAATCAAAATTAATTGATAAACCAATGATATAAATTCGAATTAAAACAAGACATACGTAATTTTTGCACGGCTAGCTTTGATCCCAATAATTGTGGATCGCTCGTTATGATAAAAGTGCCGGTACTATCTATAGGGCTTTTCATCGATTGTCATTTGTTTCGAGCTTCTGTCATGTGTCACATAATATTAATATATCTACGTCATACGTCTTTGGTTTGTATCATTGGTATATGCCAATAACGTATGACGTAGATATATTAATATTATGTGACACATGACAGAAGCTCGAAACAAATGAGTGTGAATGAAAAGCCCTATACTTAGCACATATCTAAAACAAGCTAAAGCTATGCTGAAGGAAAAAGCCATTAATATTATTATTAGATTTATTCTTATTGTAGTTGAGTTAGTTGCAGTCAGCAACTAATAACTAACACTAATCTTCAAACAGCAAATAAGGATATAAACGTCACATCTTCATTATTTTTATTTAACTAATTATTTTATTTCAATTTATGTTAATTTTGTTTGTTTCTTGATTTTCTCTTTTGTTTTCTAATGAGTAAGAATTTTATATTCTCCACTAGCGCGCATAAGGGTCATTCATATTACCCGTACATTACCCATACAAACCGATGATATATTTATTGCTCTAATACCGGTTGAGATATTAAAATGAAATTTGGTGGGTTTTCAGAGGTGGTTATTGCACATTTTTTTGGCATACATCAGTGTCAGTTTGCAAAACAGTCCTGCGATTAGAATATATGAATTTATCGGGAGCTCGCTTACTTCGCTTGCCGCCGTTTAACTATGAGCCGCAAATTACTTTACCACGGTACACCTTGTTACTAAAGTTGGCCTGCCTTAGTTTGCGAGATCACGTCACCACGGTGCCTCGGTACTCAGGTCAGCCTGCCTAGCTCACCTCGCTTGGCTGGTAGTGGAGCCCAGAGCTGTCGCTTCAAGCCTCGGGGGTGTAACCAGAGAAGGTTCCCATTGTTTTCAATCTGGTAGGATGTAGAGTAATATTTTTAATATTGTTTTATGTGCTATTGCAGTAAAAACTTAGTTTCTTGCTAGCAGTTGCCGCTAGGGCCAGCGGCGTATCCAGGGATGGGGCCCAGAGGGGCCTGGCCCCCCCAAGCGCTTCATCGAAATTACCAATTCTATTTTTCACCACGATATAAAATACAGAAACGAAAAAAAAAACATTCTCTCTCTCAGATATAGTTAATCTTCTTAGAAGCCAACTGCCCACCGCAACAAGATCATAAAATTACAGTTATTTTAAAATCTTGGCTTTGTCTCAGGGTAACTCTCTAACGCATCTCATCTAGCCGACGGTCAGCGACCTTGAGCCGAACAGGAGCGCCCTATCTAGATTTATTTTCTAGCCAAAGCCACAGATTCATTCGCTTAATAACCGTTGCTCCGACGGGACGTCCTGTTTTTAGTATTTCAGTGGTGCGGTGTGCGGACTGCGTATTTAGTTTTCTGGCGACATTGTAGTATTTCCACTTCCACATGTGCTTCTCGTTAGTTGAAAAGATAAGAAATTTCATTCAGTATTCTTGACGCGACACGAGTCCACAAAGACATTGTAGTAACGTTTTATTTCTAAAAGTTATAAACTATTTACAATTTGCTCAGTTTTTATTTTTTTTTTAAATGGACAAATTTATTATAAAGAAACCTCGTCTGGATATTGAGAGTGAGTGAGGGGGAATCTAGATCGATAAACGTAAGTAGATACTCAAATAATAATAATTATTTTGGATTCAAATTTTTATACTTTTGTGGCCTGTTGATAGTTTTCCAATTTTTTTATACTTGTTTCTTGTTTGATTTCAGGTTGCAACATGTTCAAATGATTTTTCCAATCCATCTACTTCTCAGGCCACTACCACCAGCTGTTCCAGTTTCCAAGGATGTTTAAAGACTCAAATCGAAGTTGAAGGATTGGTATTTGCAAAAAATAATATTGGGCATTTTGTTGGAGTATCAAACATAAGTGATGTAGATAAGATAACTTTATTACGAAGAGTATGGGAACCTTTGCCTTCCCACAAGTTCTGTGTTGAAATTATTGGGTCAAAGAAACGCACTTTCCAAGTTAAATGGCTGCAGAGATTTCCTTGGTTGGCCTACTCTGGTAAGCTGAAAGGTGCATTTTGTAAATTATGTGTAGTATTTTGTCCATCAGCAGTTGGTAGTGGATATCATGAGTCTCCGGAAAACTTAGTAAAAAAAGCTTTCCGTAAATGGAAAGACGCCATTGAAGTTCTTCAGAAGCATTCTAGGACAAAATACTATCAACACTCAAGCATAGCAAAGGATGAATTAATAAAAGTTTTTGATGGACAACAGCAGAATGTAATTCAACAATTTCAGAAAAAAAATAAAACTGAAATAGAAAGAAACCCAAACATTTTAAGATCAATTATCGAAACCATAGTATTGTGTGGGCGACAAGAGATACCATTGCGAGGCCATCGCGATTCAGGTCGTCTGTCACTTGAAGAACCTAATATAAATGATGGGAATTTTAGAGCTTTGTTACGCTACCGAGCTAATCATGGTGACAATATATTAGCTGAACACATACAGCATGCTCCAGGAAATGCATCATATTTCAGTCCCAAAGTGCAAAATGAGTTAATAACTCTTATGGGGAAACAGATAGAAAGCGCCATCTTGACGAGAGTAAAAAAATGTACCTTCTTTACAGTGCTAGGTGATGAAACAACTGACATAAGTCGTGTAGAACAATTCTCACTTTGTGTTCGTTACGTTGATTTTGAGTGCATTGATCTGAGAGAAGACTTTATTACATTTGTTCCAGTAGATGACGTAACCGGAGCTGGTCTTGCTTTTGCATTACAATCACAAATCATACGGCAAGGACTTCGAATGGAAAATGTTCGTGGTCAAGGTTATGATGGAGCATCAGCGATGCGAGGGGCATTCAACGGTGTTCACTCGATCATAAGACGAGATTTTCCTAAAGCAGTGTATACACATTGTTCATCACATTGCCTAAACTTGTGTTTAAGCGATGCTGCAAAAACACCATGCATCCGAAATTGTTTCGCCAAAATATCTCAAATTAGCACTTTTTTTCGAGCTTCAGCAAAGCGAGCTAAGATTCTAAGAGATGTGTTAGAAGAAAGAGGGAAAGCCAATAGTGGTCTCCATAGATATTGCGAAACTAGATGGGTGGAAAGGCATGACGCAGTTATTGTTTTAGCTGAATGCTTTGAATGCATTATTTCTGCACTGGAGGTTGTCATCTAAAACCATAAAAATGATGCAGCTATCGAAGCTGCTAGTCTACATACAAGCTTATGTAAATTAGAATTTATAATAACGTTGACTATAATGTCAAAAATGTTATCTGTAACATTAACTACATCCAAATATTTACAAAAGGAAACTCTTGAGTTAGGTGCAGCGTTAGAAAAAATCAGCTTGACGGAAAAAACTTTTTCTAACATGAGGACAGATGACGAGTTTTCAAAAGTTTTCAACATGGCTCAAGAATTAGCAAACAAATTAGAAGTTCCTGTGATGGTTCCGAGGATAGTTGAAACACAAAGATTTCGGTCAAATATCGAATCACGAACTCCAGAAGAGTTTTATCGTCGTACGGTATACATTCCTTACATAGATGAAATAATGACATCCCTAAAAGACAGATTCTAAAAGTCACAAGGATATATTAAGAGGGCTTGATAATTTTGTGCCCGCTAACTCTGTCAAAAAAAAAATATGAGGACCTAAGACCTGCATTAGAGTTTTACAAAGATGATCTGCGGAGTTCAAACAATTTCATTCTGGAAGCGGAGTACAATCTATGGAAAACTCACTGGCAGACATTTGCAGCAGGTAAGTTACCCAAAAGTGCGCTAGATACCCTTAGAAACATGGACTGGGACATGTTTCCTAATATTAAAATTTTATTAACCATTCTCGCCGTAATCCCAGTTACAACAAGTTCAGTAGAACGATCATTTTCAACGTTGAAGAGGCTGAAAAACTACCTCCGAAATTCTACTGGGGAAGAAAGATTAACAATGTTAACACTACTAACCGTCCACCGAGATATACCAGTAAATATAGAGGATGTCATCAACGAGTTCAACAGTTCAACAACCAGAAGATTAAGTCTTTCGTGATAAAAGTAAACAGTAAGCAATAAGTATTATACCATTGATTATAGACACGGATACTCTTATTTTATACGTTATTTAATTAAAAGCTAATGTTCACTACTCTTTTAATTTTTCATGGCCTACAAATTTAGTTCATATAAATTTAAATACCCTCATACATAAATTTATTATTATACGATATTACTTTCAAATATTTTTCGCTATTAAGTATGGTTCAGGTTTGCGTTTGATTGAATTTGGATAATAATCTATGAAAATAGTATAACCTTCATATTTATATTTATAGATGGGTATAGGTATATTTCTAAAGTAACTGAGAGGCCCCCCCCAAAAGAAAATCCTGGTTACGCCACTGGCTAGGGCATCCCTGCCATTTCGTTCGTTGCAATTCGTAGCTGCACGCCGAGGTTTGTCTTGGTTGAGTTAGAGAGAGCAGCATGTGTGCCTCCTGATGAGAGACTAATAAGTTTAGAAACCGGTAGATGTGCTTGCAGCACTCTCTGATTGAACCAGAATATGATGCGGCTGTAGTTTCGTGTTGAAATGAAATTGAAAATGGTTATTCATTTTTGATTTACATGTTTACTCTGGTTGGAGTACGAAGGTAACCATTCTCGTTGGAACTTTACCGCGCTGAGCAGATGGGACGTGAATTATAAATTGTAAAATTCCCTCATCTTCCTTAGTCTCAGCATCTGTTATGGCTTGCAAATTGTAGAAGCCTCGGAGGTGTAACCAAAGAAGTTTCCCATTGTTTTCAATCTGGTAGGATGTAGAGTAACATTTTTAATGTTATTTTATGTGCTATTACAGTGATTATTTCATTCATAGGAGATTCTGACCAATAGAAAGCTACAGAAATCTAAATTTAATCGATAATTTTTGATAATTGCCCGTCGTTAAGTATATTACGTCAGATGCCCTTCGTTGCTACGAAAAAATACATTCAGTGACATTAATGACAAATGTTTTAAAAATTATAAAAGTGATGACTTTCAACCGTCAAATACATATTTGTAACAACTGTGTGTTTAATTGTACTAATTTGTACTTACATAAATAAATTTCAATAAAATTTTGGTTTTGAACAGTTTTATTCATGAAATAATCGCAACAAATTGCACTCGAACTCTAAAATTAATATAGAATTTTTGCCCTCGTGACACTTTGACATAATTTCACTCGCCTTAGGCTCGTGAAATTAAAACTGTCAAAGTGTCACTCGGAAAAATTCAATAATTTTAGAGCTCTTGTGAAATTACTATGAAAGCTTAGTCTTTAAAAAAACATTAATTTGCGTTAAACTGTTTTCGAAATATTACAGCTTAATTTAATTTAAAGTTATGATATTCTTAAATTGGCTTAAAAATACCAGCTTTTTGAATAAAAAACAAGTTCTACAAAATGTGCCCCTTTAATAGAAATAGTGGATTTAACTTGAAAAAATTAATTTTGAGTTATCCACACGATTCTTTCTAATAGAAAAACTCTTCTACTCTCTTTTAAGTGTGCTATAGTTTTCTGTTTCTACTTTCTCTCTCACAGATTTGCAAAAAATTGTTATTTTTTGAAAATTTTGAAAAACAAACTAAATTGTACAGGAACTATTCAACGAATGGTTTTGAATCTTGTTGGACATATTGTCCACTACAGAAGCCTTTTTACCGATTTTTTACAAAATGAATAATAGAAACATAAAAAAATAAAAATTACAGTTATTATTTCATTCATAGGAGATTCTGATCAACAGAAAACTACAGAAATAAATATTAAAGTGATACTTTTTGATAATATCCCGTCGACAAGCATTACGTCAGATGCCCTTCGTTACTATGCAAAAATGAACATTCAGTGACATTAATAGCAATTAAAGTTTTACAACTTGTCACAGAAAACACCAAGAAACACTTTTAGCAAATATTCAGGTGAAGATATCAATAAAATATTAGTTAACATTATTTAACCTTTAACTACACGCGCTGGCGTACTTTGTACGCCAGATATAAGAATTCTACTTTTGACCTTGTTTATCTCTCTAACCTATCACTGGAATGTGCTTTACAATTTGGTTTTAGTTTCGTTACAATCGGCTTTCTGGGAAGATCGTAATTTACAGTTTATTATTTGTTGTTTCCGGTGGCGGACAATATACGCCACGATTAGATTAATATAAGTAGTAATATAAGTACATATTTCAATTGTTTTTTAGTCATTATGGCACAAAATATATTTTTCTTTATAAACAATACTTTTTCTCCTGCAAAAAATCACATTTCAAAACATTTTTTATTAGTAAGTTTATTTATCATGGAATCCACTTATTCCATGATTCCAGTTATAAATCCCAATTGGCTTACTGAGAAGGAACTCCAAGTATTTACTGATGTCGAATAAGGTTTATAGTAAACAGCTAAGTGTATTTTTTCAAAAAATAATACACCAATCCGCTGTTTTTAAGTGTATTTTCTTGTGGCGTATAAAGTACGCCACGCGTTCAGTTATGTTATAACTTGATGCGCGGGTAGTTAAAGGTTAAAAAGATAGTTTTATTCATGTAATAATCTTACCGAATTACTTTCGGGCTCGAATTGTCGATTTGTCTTGCCCTCGTGGCATACAAATCGATAATTTTGAAACTCTCATGTAATTACTACTAAAAATTTGGTTTTGACAACCTTGTCAGAGAACGTATTAGCTGATAAAGATCACCTTGAATCACTGATATATTTGCAAAATGGCACGAATTGCTCGTTTACATTTAATATTAGCAAGCAATAAGTAAAGATTTTCTTAATTTTCCAAATGAATAAATTTTTATAGGTATATTTTTGCATCACGTATGGTTGCATGTTGTATTTACTCAAAAATAAAAATTGATGTAACTCTATGTGGCTTTTTTCCAAACTTACGGCCTTAGAAAAAACATTGTTCTTAACTCATGCGGAAAATGTCATTCCCGTACTGCTTGCCCGAAGTGCCCGAACTACGCTATCGCATCGTTTGGGCCAACGGTAGTCTCGTGCGGGAAAGTATCACTTTCCGCACTAGTTAGGAATATAACTATTACTTATCGCAGCTCATTGTTTTCAATGAACTTTTTGATCGATTCTTTTTGAACAAAATATGGTTTTAATGTATAGACCAAAATTTTACAAATGAAGACCCTGGTGAAAGAAGGGGATAAGTACCAAATTCTGCAAAATCGAGATAGGTGCTTATTTAGGTTGAAAAGTAACTGTTCTTGCCTAGCGCAAGTATAGGATATGTACAGGTAATAGATACTGAAATTATAAGAGGAAACAACTTATCCCCTGGTATGGTCTGGTGCAAGAACAGTATAAGAAATGTGTAACTTATCCCGTTCTTGCACCAAATTTTGAATTAATTTTTATATGTGTGTTATTCTGTCCCACTATTGCACCGGTGGCTTGCCGCGATTGGGTAAGGTACCGGTATCTGCACGAGCCACGAACGCGATCTAAGTCACGTAGTCACCGAGAAACTGTTGGAGAGTTAACATAGTGCTAGTGCGAGAGGTACGGTTTAGTAAAATATCGAGGATTTTTTTATTATTACTAGATCATAGGATATTATTATAAGTTCAAATAGTGAGGATGAACCATTTCAAAGTTCAGGCAGCAAATTTCTGCCTTCGAATGATTCTGGTGCATCTGAAAATAATTTATATGAAGAGAAGGAGTCCGCTGATAAAGATGCTGCAAATAATAAACATGGACGAAAGAAAACAAGAGATCCCAAGAGCTGGAAATGAAATGTGCAGAAAATAAAAAGAGGTAGAGGTGAAGTTTATAAATCTACGACAACGAGAAAAGTGGTACCAGAAAGGAAACAAGGCGGTAGTAAGAAATGCATAGACAAACTTTCAGAAACCGAAAAGCTGGAAATAATGTAGGTAATAGGAAGTACACTTTCTGTTAAAATTTGCGTTGCTTTATTTTATATTCGTTTTTATTAATAAGTACTACACATTTAATAATAAAGTATTTCTTCTGAAAATGGGTTTTAATGTAACTTATCCCCTTTTTGCCTGCTGAAAACTACAGTACAAAAAAGGTTTAAACTTATCCTATTATTGCACCAATTTTTTTTTCCTTAATAGCATTGTTGTTTGGCTGTAGAATGGCGGCAAAATCATATATAAATGTTGTATTAGTTGGCCCTACTTCATGAACAACATAAATTTTAAATTAAAAAATAAAACTTTTTTTGCTTCTCTTGTAAAATTTACATAATGCTACTTATCCCCTTTTTGCATCAGGGTCTTCAAATCTAACCTTTTTCACTAAATTGTTAATAAATAAAAATACAGGAAGAGAATTTGCAAAATTTTCCATAAATTCTGTTATTCTACCCATATAAGAACCGAAAACAATTAGATAGTAGTTTTTTTTTTCTTTATGAGTGCTACGTTTATTAGTCTCTCGCCATCTTTAACTGAACATTTTTTATTTAAAACCTATTATTTAAAAAAACTCTAACATGGAAGTAAAAACTCCTTAGTAGTAGGTATGTTTTAATTAAAAATCCTAAAAATTCAAACGGATTATATAAATTAGTTCAAAATGAACGTTTTCGGACTTATCGGTCCATCATCAGTGAACTCATTTACTTGCAACATAGCCCCAAAACCAAACAGTGGTTATAAGTAGCATTCAATTTATATTCTTAAATCGTAAAATTGTAAAAGCTTAAAGCCGATGTTAGCAGATATTTTTCGAGACCATTACGAGACCCTACCCGAAATCCCAGACAACCATCTTGGTCAACTGAAGTCTGCCCAGCAACTGACTTGGGAAATATTATGTGCTGCTATTCGGAATAGTTCGGTGAATGTATTGAACCACTTTTTTTAAGTTTTCAAGCCTAGATATTCTTCTTCTCCCTGGTCATCTATTCACAAATACCTTGCCCTGAAGAATGAGTTGCAACAAGTCATATGTCTGTTCACTCCTCATAACATTGCCAGGATATTCTAGTTTGTGCTCGTTGATTGTGTCAATAAACTCGCATTACTTGCCAATTCTATGTAGAAGCTTAAGATTAGTTACACGACCCACCCATGAAATTGTTAAAATGCGTCGGTAATGCCACATATCGAAGGCCTCGAGTTTTCTTGTAGTAGCTTCAGAAAATGTCTAGGCCTTTACTCCTTATAATAACGTAGAAATAACATAGCATCCGATGAAAAAAAGTGGTATATTTTGATTTTTAAAAAGAGACTTCATCGTAACAAACGCTGTTCTTGCTTTTCCTATGCGATATTAACTTTGGTAGAGTGGTCAGTTATTTACGTTGGTGCCAAGGTATACGTAGCTGTACACCGAGTAAATTGCTTGGTGGTTAAACAGAAGCCGTGTGTTTTTAATATTTCGTGCTTACTGTTAATTGTAGCTGTTAGTTTTTGTATGTTTAACTGTTTTTTCGTACTGAGATTAAAGCTATGTAATATAGCTGATATGCGTGACATTATTATTAGACGATTGTCTTTGCCGATTGCTAATTTTTTATTTCGTAAAACATCATGTCAAATTTATATTTAAAATCTATGCTGTGACTAACACCAGACCTCTTAATTTATTTTTGTTGTATATTTGATTTGGTCTTGTTTCCAATTTTGGTGAGACACACTAACCACGTGGTGCTCCACTTGAAACATTAGAGCTACGATAACTTAACGTATGGCGTAGACTAGGGATGGGAAAAACCTACCGGTTTTAACCTAAAACCGGTTTTTTTACTTCGAAATAACCGGTTTTACCGGTTGTTTTTTGTCCCGGTTATATCCGGTTTTTTCTTTTTAAAGTAAAAACCGGTTATTAGGTTTTTACGGTGATTAGGATTAGGTTAGGTATTATTTTGGATCCCAATCATAATTATTATTCTCAATATAATTATTCCAAACAAAACCATAATTCAAATTTTATTTTATAAATACAGAAGCAAACTGAAAGTGCAAACTCACATCAGCCAGAAACAATAATTAAATTTTATTATAATATTTCGTTAGTTGATATTTACTTAAGAAGTGATCTGGTTGAAGTAGACGCAAACATCATCTATTTTTTACACTTGACTCTTGACATTGAAAGTGGGTGAATGACTTTTTCTGACTACCACAAATAATGTTCGGACTATGAATATCGAATTACCGATTACGAATACGAATCTTCAAGGATTTCCCTACGTTTCTAAAACGATACACCCATACAGGAAGTATTAAATGGGGTTTGGGAGGAGAGGAAAATTGGTGGGTATTTTAGAGGATTATATTTTTAAATGGTAAATTAAACATAAAGTGCATTGTAAATGTAACATTGTAACCTATTGGATTAAAAAAACCAAAAACCGGTTTTTGGAAAAACCGGTTTTTTTGTCCGGTTATAACCGCCAGGTTAAACCGTAAGAAAAACAAACCGGTATAACCGAAAACCGGTGTTTTGTCAAAAACCGCCATCCCTAGCGTAGACATATCTAAAAACATCAAAACTATTGCAACTTCAGCTTCCAGAAGTGGCAGAAATACGGTAACAACTGCCATAATAAGTATTATTTTTACACCTTTTTTGCAAAGCTTTAGGCAAGGTTTGCTTTTACTAATAAAATTCATTTTTGCTTCCTACCGGAAAGCATTCTACTTTGACAACCTCAAGTAAAATAAAAGCTCGAAATTACGTATCTAATATTAATAAACACTCGATTGGAGTGGAAATAAATACGCCAGTCAATGGGAGCAAGAATAGGATATTACCTCCGAATTCTATCCTACTGCATGGATTTTAATGAAATTTTGGGTATAGCCTCTACTTATCTCCTAATTCAAAGTCTACCCTATGCCGATGTATGCTTTTATCTCGGGGTGGTTCCCACCCCTTCTTAGGGGTAGAAGATTTTTTGGTTAAAATTACCACGGACTTCGCTAGAGAACCTAATCTAAGCAAAAACTGTTCTATATTTTTTTTTGAAAATTCAATACTTTTTGAGATATTCGTGGTTGAAAATTGGCCATTTTATTGAAACATAATACCTTTTCGCACGGTTTTTTGCGAATACCTTAAAAACTATGCATCTAACTAAAAAAACTATATTTAACATTTTTGTAGGTTATAGAAAAACAAAGAGACACTTGCCTTCATAAATCTTCTAGTCATAACACAAAAAGAGATATGCTAGATGAAAATAATTTGTTTTTTGGTACATTCTCAAATTGGTGTATTCAACTTGAAATAACAGAGAAACGGTTAATTTTAGGTATATAATGCTACTAATACCTTTTGTAGTGTTTAAAAGGTTCTTTAAAATGAGCTATAACATAGGTCCATTACATTAAAACCAAGCGAGATATGCTGCAAACAAACTTGATAACTAATGTATTTTAAGAAAAAATGAGAAGCAGTTTTAACCCCCATCTACCAAAATGTAATGGCATCGTTTTCCTTCTACAATACCTTTTATTATAGTGTTGTTTCTATATTATACAAAAAGTTAGCCGGGTTTAAAATGAATGGTTTTAAAAGAAAAATATCAAATTATAGAGCGCATTTTTGAATTTTCTTAAAAATCTTCCTTTTTCTCCATGTAACTTAAAAATAATAAAAGATACCGTAATGAAAAATAGAAGAAAAAAATTTATCTGAAAAAGCCCTACCTTTTTGTGTGTAGCATCTTTTTTCGTATCTCTTATTTTTTTTGAGTTACATGGAGGAAAAGAAGATTTTTAAGAAAATTTAAAAATGTGCTCTATAATTATATAAGAAATAAATAACACTATAATAAAAAGTATTGTAGAAGGAAGACGATGTATTGAAGTTCTGATGGATGAGGGCTTAAATATACTTCTCATTTCATCCTAAAATACATTAGTCATCAACTTTTTTGCAGAATACCTCGCTTAGTTTGAATGTAATCGACATTTAGTATTACTCATTTTAAAGGTATTGTCAAGCACTACAAAAGTGATTAGTATGATTATACACCTAAAATCGACAGTTTCTCTGTTATTTCAAGTTAAATACACCGATTTGAGCATGCAGCAAAAAACAAACTCTTCTTACCTACCATATCCCTCTTTGTATTTTAACTAGAAGATTTATGAAGGAACGAATCTATTTGTTTTTTTTTGTAAGCTCCAGAAAAATTTTATATAGTTTTTTTGTTAGATGCATAGTTTTTAAGGTATTCGCAAAAATCCGCCCGAGGAGGTGTCATTTTTCAATGAAAATGGCCATTTCTCAACCACTAATAACTTGAAAAGTATTAGGTTTTCAAAAAATAATTACAGTCAGTTTTTGCTTAAAATTAGGTTCTCTAGCCTCTTCTGTGGCTATTTTGACCAAAACATTTTTCACCACCGAGAAGGGGTGAGAACCACCCCCAAGATAAAAGCGCACATCGACATAGGGTAGACTTTGTTTTTTGAGCTATTCCCTACTTACTGTAAAAATATCAAGTGAATCGATGTAGTAGTATGGAATTCGGAGCCAAATACCCTAATTTACTGCCCTAAAATGGAAGGTTAATCTAGCAAGAAGAAAGATGCTACTAATTTATAAAACATAATTAAAACAACTATTAATTTATTTATCTTTATTTAATAACTTATATTAAACTGTATACAAATAATCATATAGGTGGTAACAGCAGAAAATAGAGCACCTACTAAATATCTGTTAATATCAAAATATCCTGCAGCGCTGCACCTGGGCGTCATACTAGACGCGTATTGTGCGAGATGATCGAGTTCTTCCCTGATATAGCATCTCCTCATTTTGTTTTCCGACAAATAGCACAGCATGATGAACTTTTTAGAATTCCGTTCTATGTTCTCACAGTTGTTGATAAGAAGTATAAGATTGACCTAAAATTCATTTAATAAATTTATAATGACATGTACTGCCATACTAAGCGCAAAGTGGGTATCTGACATTTTTGGGTATATTGAGATTTTGATGTCTAGTAAATTCTTGGATCTTCCTCTATATGTTACTAAAGCTTTTTAGCCGTAAATATGAATAGTTTCTTTATAAATCGCATATTTTTTTGACGTATCTACAGTTTTAAAGTATTAACCTATTTTTCTAAGCATAATTGGGTGTAACCGACATATAAGATATAGAAGATCTTCACAGATACGGCTGTTTACCTTTAGTTTTTGTTGCATACTTCTACATTGCTGCCTTAGTACTTAGTATTCTTAGTAATCACTATTTACCACCTTTTGCCTCTAGTATGTTGGTAGGAACTACAAATTGTAAATAGATGTTACCTGTTTTCTGTTCCAATTTTTGATCTTGTGGTGTGTCAAAACATTCAAGACAACAAACACATTGAGATCTATTTTATCTAAAACCAGGGTTGGTAGGTTTAAACCAACATGCTTAAAACATTGGTTTAAACAATGGTTTAAATCAACTGGTTTTTTAAGAAAAAAACCTGGTTTTCTAAAATCCAAAAAAACAAAAACTAAATCTAACTATGAACAAGAAAGAACAAAGAATTGTATTTATAAAATACCTTGTGAATGCGAACAATTTTGCTTAGGTGGAACATCAAGACCATTAAACGTTAGAATAAGTAAACATCACTCTTATATTAAAAATAGAGAATTTGATAGATCTCAAAGATGTCAACACGCATGGGACAGTGAACATAGAGTTCAGTGAAAAGATTTAAGTATAGTCCTGAAAGAAACAGATATTAAAAAGAGAAAAATCAAAGAAACGGCTCTAATTATGCTAAATGAAACCAACTGTGTCCAAATTCATCGATAGAGTGCAGTAGGATAAGGTTACCTATACTAAAAGAGGAAGTCAATAGAAAGAAAATAGCACGATTATAAGTCAATAACATATCGAGGATAGTACGTATTTTTTATTTTACTATTATTTATATATCTATGTATTATTAATATTATTTATAATTTAAAATACCATACAGAGTAAACTGAAAGTAAGACCAAATACTTACAATGTCGGGATAGCATCATGAGGTTTTTTTTTCCCGGTTTCTCCTCGTGATCTACTAGGTAGGGAATCACTAACCTGAGAATTTTACTGTCACCATTGCCTGTAATTGTCTGTTTAAAGACAAATCGCATGCTGTGAATTTTTTGTGGTGAATATTCTTGAGTTAAAGTTGATTTCATGTCATCGAATGAAATATATTTCAATATAGTCGTACCAGGAACGCAACTCATAAATTTTGGCAATATCATTTTAAAGTCTTCTACTTTAAAATGTATAATAATATTATATATTATATGCCGGAATTATTATCGATATGAATGAGTCAAGTTAAATTAAATTATTAAAAGAATTTTTTTACTAAGCAACAACATTTTTGTTTAATTTAGTAATATTTTGTATTTTGAAAACGACATCCGATGTGGACTTCGAAACGGCAATAAAATAATTATTTCAGTTAAATTGTGGCTTAGTTCCCATTTAGAATAATAAATTACATAAATGTCACACAGAAATAGCTTCAGAACAATAATGGGAATATATATAAACAAAGTTTAAAAAAACCATCAGAACTTTGAACTGATCAAATTTAAATATCTATTATTAGATAGATTGGGTACTAAGTGATAATGGTCGTAGAAGTGTCTTTTACTCGAGCATTTCAGCATAACTACTTTAAATACCTTTTATTATTCATTAGAAGTTTCAGTTAATAAATTTATATCCTAGTAATCTCTAATTTACCTATGTATATTATTTTATCATTGGTAGTATCCAGTGTAAACACTAATCTTTATAGTGGTATCTGCTTTTACTTAAGAACTTTAAACGTAACTACACAGATACCACTTATTTGGCGTAGTACATTGCAATTACAACTAAAACATCTTAGCATTTTTAGTATTTTTCGTTGTAAATTTGGCAGTATCTGGTATAATTAATGTAAAATAATAAATTTTACTATTAAAACACTACATTCAGCTAAACAAAAAAATAAAAAAATTCAATAAAAAAAGTTTGAAAGTTTTACCTAATAAAAAACCAAAATAAATGAGGTTTGAACTTTAAACGTTGTTTTCTCAGTTTGAGGTCTAATGTAGATAAGCCCTTTGCGCTTAGTAGGGCAGTGTATTAGTTAAAAAATTTTTTAACAGTAACCCTGATAACAGCATACCCAAGTTGTTGACATCAGGTTTTTCTGTTTTAATTTTTTTTCTATACTTGTCTTCCTGTTTGGAATGATGTTTTGATATTCTATCTTGATACTGGTGATAAATATACGATCAGATACTGGTTTATATTCTATAATTGCTTCTTTTTTTAGCCCCTTCCTTATCATCAACTCATTATCAAATATTAAATTGTTTCCACCACTGTTAAAAATATTGTATAATCTGAAGTAAAAGAAAGACGTACTCACAAACTCACAATCATTTATTTAATTAATTTGTTGTCTAATACATATTTATGGTCGTCTTAGTAAAATTAAATTAAATGATTGTGAGTACGTCTTTCTTTTACTTCATGCAAAATGAACTCACATATTGCAACCCATTCAACTGTATAATCTTTTTATATCATTTTTCACGTGTTCTGTCTTTACAAATGCATTACACTCTATTAGCCCAATAAATGACCGTTTTGGAGTGTAATTTCCAGGGGCAACTCCGAATTGCATGAAAGTTTGGATTTAGGTTCCACTTACCCTCCACTTCAAAGTTGAATTTGTGCCGTTGGTTGCTTTTACTTGGGGGGTGATATTTACCCCTTCTCGGGGGTGAAAAACGCGTGTTTAAAATGAGCCCGGAAATGGATAAATTGACTTATTTCAAGCACCTTTTTTTCTATAAAGTTTTTTACGTAAGTCAATACTTTTCGACAAAAAAACTACGTTTTCAGACCGTTTTTCCCAGATAACTGAAAAAGTAAATATTCTATTGAAAAAAATATTTTTAGCAAAAGTATAGCCTATAAAAAAACGAAAAAAATGATGTACCAGTAAAGTCTACAAATTGAGTAGAAGCAAAGTTGTTGCTCATGAAAAATACGTTCTTATTCCTCTAATTCCAAATCAAATAATTCAACGCGAAATCATCGAAGAAAGAAGCGTTTTTCGGGAAAACCTTATTAACATTTTTAAAGTATCGAAAAAAGCTTATTATTTGTTTTTTACAAAAGTTTACAGCATCAAAAATAAACGAGTTACACTGAAAAAAAAAGTTGGCCCCTTTTTTTTGGTAAAAAAATTCGTGAAAACCTCCCTCTATTTAGCACCCTAAATGAAATTAATCGTTTGGCTTTACCATCTCTTTAACTGTATGTGTATTGTTTATATGATCTGCAAGTTTGATTGGTTTGAAGTGCTTATTTTTGAAAACATTTGGTTTTATATTAAAAAAAAATTTATAAAAATTTTTGAAAAATTTTACTTTTTCAAAATAACTTAAAAAGTATTAGCGGTAAGAAAGATCTTAACGAGTAAAAAATGTAGGTTTTGCTATTATAAATATGCTAGTTTATTTTGTTTCTCCGTAAGACAAAAATTGGTTAATATATGGCTGTTCAAAATTTGCATACACTCATGATTAGTGACCCATTCAAGCAAAATAAACACTTTAAACCGGTGAGACTGACAGATCATATAAAAAATAGATAGGTAAGTAAATTGTTTGTAAAGCGGTAGCGATTAATTTCATTTGGGGAGCTAAACACGGCGAGATTTTCATGATTTTTTACAAAAAAAAATAAGGCAATTTTTGTTTTCAGCGGAAGTCGCTTTTTTTATAGCTAAAACTTTTGTTAACAATTAAAACAAAGCTTTTTATAAACACTTTAAAAAAGTTTAAATGGGTTTTTCCCGGAAAGTGCTTAACTTTTTGGTGATTTCACCTTGAAATATTCGATTTGAAATTAGACGAATAAGAACGTATTTTTCATGAGCTACAACTTTGTTTTTGTTTGATTGATAGACTTTACTGATACACCAATTTTTTGGGTTTTTTATAAGCTACACTTTTGCTAAGGATATTTTTTTCGATAAAATATTTACTTTTTGAGTTATTTGCGAAAAACCGTCTGAAAACGTAGTTTTTTTTGTCGAAAAATCAACATTTTCAATGGCAAATAACTCGAAAAGTATTGACTTACGTAAAAAACTCTATAGAACAAAAGTTGCTTAAAATCAGTAAATATATGCATTTCCGGTCTTATCTTGAACGTATGTTTTTTCACCCCCGAGAAGGGGTGACTGTCAGCCCCAAGTAAAAGCAACCAACGGCACAATTTCAACTTTGAAATGGAGGGTAAGTAGAACCTAAATCCAAATTTTCATGCAATTCGGAGTTGCCCCTGAAAATTACACGGTATCGCCGAATTTCCAGTTCATTTACTGGGCTATATGTCAAATTGGAACTTTTGATTTCTCTACCAGATGATTTATCTCGGTCCTCCGGATGTATGTGAGCAATATACTTTTGTGCGGTGGGGGGTCTACCGATTTTCCCCAAATTTTAGTATGTTATTTTACTACAACAAAAATGGTTCTCTGAATTTTTTCAAATTTTTTTCAAATTTGTTTTACTACAACAGAAATGGGCTCAGGCGGCCATTTTGTGAGCCTTAAAAACCAAAAATAGCCATTTTTAACGCTTTTTGTAGAATTTTTATCTGGGGTCCCTCGTCAAAGAAAATGATTTTGAAAA
Organism: Diabrotica virgifera virgifera; assembly: GCF_917563875.1. Taxonomy (NCBI): domain Eukaryota; kingdom Metazoa; phylum Arthropoda; class Insecta; order Coleoptera; family Chrysomelidae; genus Diabrotica; species Diabrotica virgifera. Next base: position 157,226,843 of record NC_065444.1, on the reverse strand, counting down.
CATCGTATTTTAGCTACTGAGGTCTAATTTAACATGAGTTTTTTCAACTCTTGTCAAACGTCAAGGCGCCATGATCTAAAAAAACTTCTACAATTTTGTTTTATAAAGTTTTTTTCGTGCTTTACAACTTTTCAAGATACGGTCGTTTAAAAAGTGCTCTTTTTACAAAAACGCGGTTTTTCACATTTTGAAAGAGGTGGAAATTTTTTCTGCCAACTTCAAATTGCACAAAAATTTTTTGAAGATTCTTTTTGCTTTTAAATCCTTCAGCTAATATACCTTAACCTGTTGACCTACCTCGCTAAAGCAGGGACTATTTAACCCTTTCATACATCATGAATTATGAAAGTAGAGAAAAGCACCTTTAATTTAAGCTCTAAAATGAGTCCCTAGCGTTTACGACAAGAAAGTTATGACAATTTTAAGATTTAATTAAATTAAATGTATCCATCTTGTGAGGCCGTTCCTGTATGAAAAAATTAATCACATTTTTTGACTCTGGAAAATAATTTTTTAGATTTACTGGATCATTATAAACAAAAAAGGTTTCTTCTTATTTTTCTCTAAAGTTGACAGTTTTCCAGTTATAAGTGGTGTAAAACTGAAAAATGCGAAAATACGCATTTCCTAGGTTTAAAAATTCATAATGCAAATTACAATTCATGAGGTTGCTAAGTACCTACATTGAAGTTTAAATATTCAGTTTTAAGAATCTGGTGAGAAATCTGGCCTTATTTCAATATAGCCCGTTGTTTTTTAATTTAATATTATGAGAGTCGGCGCGGCGGTTTAATAGTTGATCACAAGCGCATAAGTAACAATTAAAAAACAACGCTCTGTATTAAAATTTTTCCATTTTTACCATTTTTCATCAGAATCTTAAAACTGTATCTTGTATGAATCTTAATATGTAGTCTTCAATTTAGGTGCTTGTTAATCTTAAAAATGATAACTTACATATAAATTTTCAAGCCTGGAAAATTCGAATTTTCGCATTTTTCAGAATTAAATCGATTTTTAAGGTTCAGATGAAGGATTTAAAAGCAAATAGCCAAAGAAATTCTTTTGAGATCTTATACAATATGTTAAGAACTATCTTCAAAAAAAATTTGTACAATTCGAAGTTGAAGTTCCACCTCTTTGAAAATGCGAAAAACCGCGTTTTTAGTAAAAAGGGCACTTTTTAAACGACCGTAGCTTGAGAAGTAGTGAAGCACGAAAAAAACTTTATAAAACAAAATTGTAAATGTTTTATGGATCTTTCGATTAGTTACTACCCAAATATAGCTGCGTTATTTAAAAGCTGTTTTGTTGCTGTTTGAATATGGTCATTTTTGCTAAAAAGTAGGTCTACTTTAATTTTTACCAAAATGACGCCTTGACGTTTGACAGGAGTTAAAAAAGTTCAATATAAAATTAGATATCAGTAGCTAAAAGATGACGTTTCAAAATTATCTTTTGTGAACAGGGCCTCTGGAAAAAATTCTTCAAAATGCCTTAAAAATGGCTATTTTTTGGTTTTTTGAGGCTCACAAAATGGCCGCCTGAGCTCAAAAAACTCTGAAAAAATTCAGAGAGCACTTTTTATTGTAGTACAATAACATACTTAAATTTGGGAAAGATCGGTAGACCTCCATACAAAAGTATAGAAAAAGTAAAAATATTGCTCAAAAACATATCTCTTTTATTCAGTGCTCTGAAAAGAAAGTGTTCTTTTAGACATGTATTTTTGTATTTTTGTCCAGGTATAATTATTTTTTTCATACTATTATTCTCCTTTCTCCATATTATTGTACTGTGCCTGTTTCATTAACACCTTGGCTACGTTAAGGGACAAAGAGACGTCGTATTACATTAACGGTTGGCTGCGTCGACTTTTTCGTAACGCACGATAGTAAATGGGGTATACGTTGTGTGACCAACTCCAATTCAGTCGAATTCGGGACAAGGCTGAAAAAAATACATGAAATCCGGGACTTTTCGATGAAAATCGGGCCATTTTTTTTGTAAGTATAGAACTTTTCCGCAAATCGCCAGGAAATTTTGACATTCCTGTCAAAATTTCTTGAAGAAAAAGTCAGGACTTCCTTACTGTAAGGAAATGTCATTTCCTTACTGTAAGGAAATGATATTTCTGTACAGTTGTTAGTGTTCTACATAAATGATAGAAAACACATTGCTTATAAGGAATTAATTTATATTTTGAAAACATCAAGTCATTGCTGAATACATTTTTAAGATCAATTTGTTATATTTACAGTAATTTGACAGTTAGTACAATTATTGAACATTGGAGGAACACTCTTAGAACTATGAGAAACATTTTGGACAACATGCAGGGTGGAAGGGTCATTTTGTTGAATATTTTGTACTGTGAAAATTTTATTTGCCACCTCAACCTTATTGTTAAGCGATTCTTCGATATATCCTTCAGCAACGTTTGATGACTTCCATCCGCCATGCCTCTTTAAACTAGTTATTTCGGCACCAGAGTCAACCAATATTGTTGCAGAAGACCGACGAAAGCAGTGACCAGTATATTCTGTCGGATTTACCAAGTTCAAATAAGTAGCAACTATTTTGGGCATTTTTCTAAATTGATGAATTCCTACCACTTGTCTACAACCCTTTCCGCTTTGATATTTAAAGAAAAATCGGTCACTGTTCATATTTTCTGGTCTTAACGAAACATACTTTCGATAAACATTCAAGTAGATCTGATTAATTACAAATGATCTTGGTTTGTTGGTTTTCGAATCAGGTATGCTGATTAAAAGCTTAGATTCTAAGTCTTCTATATCGTGTACAGTCATTCGGACTAACTAATCCATTCTAACCAGCTCTGGAGGAGTCCCAGGAATGGAAATTTCATCATCACTTATCATTTTACTTTCGAGAACACCAGCAATTAAATTTATAAGCATCAAGTTTGACAATTCAACCTCAATACGTTTCCATAGTAACCCAAGTAATTTTATTAGGAATTTCAAAGCACCATTTATTTGGGAATAAAATTATCGCGTTTTTTTTTTTAAATCAATCAATATCTGTCGAATTTTAAACGATTTGCGGAAAAATAGTATGTTTACCTCGTAGGAAAAGCCACATTCCTGGACTCTGTGTTGCTAAGTCTCGGCTTGCGCCTCGACTTAGCAATCTTCACAGTCGTCCAGGAATGTTAAGCTTTTCCTACCCGGTAAACAATGTACTATTAATATCATTATGTTATTAATTATTAAACATTTTTATGTTGACAATATTTCAATGATATTTTTGATGGTATTAAGCCAAAATTTTTGTATTGATACTAACATTTTTGTTAATATTTGACAATTCGACTTCCAATACAGAAATCGTTTTCAAAAAAGGAAAAGTTAGAAAATCAACTGATGTTGGATTTTCACTAGTAATACCACTAGAGGTCAAATTATTTCCGGAAATTTTTTTGAGATCATAAATATTTTGAAAATTTCCCGAGTCGCAGACGAGGGAAATTTTCTAAAAATATTTATGATCAAAAAACACTTTCCGGATATTAATTTGACTTCGCGTGGTATTCGGTAAGAAAATTCCACACCAAATTTGCATTTGAAAATCCAAAGCTGCATGAACAGATTAATAGCGCGCCATAGCTTTGTCAGCAATTATTTAGGCTTTCAAATTCGTAATTTCTACTCATTGTAGTTGCATGGGAATACCATTTCAAGATAGAAAATAGTATATTCTTCAATTTTACATAAGTTTTGAGTAACTACAAGTGATAGAAAAAGAATCAAAACTAAATTATGTAAACAAATAAAAACCAGTCTGTCAAAAATGTTCTGTTATTGTAAACGTCAAAAAATTTCCACTATAATTCGCTGTTGGGTACCCCACGAGCAAAAAATTTCCGATAAAATACCTCCGTTGCCATGGTGATCTGTCAAAATAACGTATTTTGATTGGTTCAAAATTACAGGTGTGGAATTTTCATGTAAATATAATAGACCTGGATCCTGCGTACCTAAAAAGTTGATTAATAGCAAGCTGAAAATTATTTGTTAATAGCTTAACGGTGTCTATTCAGACAAACCCTCATGTATGGGAACACTGGAACAGGGTAAGTTTTAATTGTGGAATAGGTTAAAAATTTGGAACGTCAGACTACGACACGTTCCATGTATTTTGTCGGACAGAACTTCCAGTTGATTTGTTACCATTTCATTAAACTCTCATACAAAAATCAGACTGGCATTTATCACCAATTGGGCATTTTAATGAGTGGAACACGAAGAACATGTCAAATGACAGGAATCATGTTTATTATTAATAGCAGTCTGATTTTTGCATGAGAGTTTAATGAAAGGGTAACAAATCAATTGGATGTTCTGTTTGACAAAATACATGGGATATTTTCGTAATCTGATGTTCCAAATTTTTAAACTGTTCCACAATTAAAACTTAATCTGTTCCAGTGTTCGCGTACATCAAAGTTTGTCCAACTAGACACCGTTAAGCTATTGACAAATTTTCAGCTTGCTATTAATAAACTTTTTTGGTACGCGGGATCCGGTTCTATAACATTAGATTAATTTAAAAAATGTAATTATCAGTAGTAATAACCCAAGGACATTGATAATTGTTCGAAAAAATTTTATAACAGATTTCGAAAGCTTGTTGCTTGGAAACAGACCGACGCCGTAGGCGGAGGTCTGTTGCAAGCAACAAGCTTGAGAAAGTTGTTAAAAATTTTTTGAGCATTTATCAATGTTCGAGGGTTATTCGGATAGAAAATTTTTTACTGTAAAGAGTATTCTTTGGTATATTTGATTCGATAATATCATTAATATTCTCATCAGTATTACAACCAAATCGTGACATTTTGCAATATTGAATATTTGAAATGTCAAAATCGAAATGAAACGAAATGTAGGTATCCATAGCTACATGATTGAGTGAAAACAGCCCATGGGATCTGTTTTCAGTATAATGTTGGTTTTATTGGTTGTATTCAATCAGATGACCACAAATTAATTGATTTCATTGGATTTATAATTGAGCAAAAAATTTTCAGTAGTAATAACCCAAGGACATTGATAATTGTTCGAAAAAATTTTATAATAGATTTCGAAAGCTTGTTGCTTGGAAACAGACCGACGCCGTAGGCGGAGGTCTGTTGCCTGTAAGCAACAAGCTTGAGAAAGTTGTTAAAAAATTTTTGAGCATTTATCAATGTTCGAGGGTTATTCGGATAGAAAATTTTTTGCTGGTTATGAAAAAAAAAATACAGAGCAGAAACAATTTAATAACTTTCATTTCCTTATAACACTTTTCTTGTAAAAGCTTACTTGTTAGGTTCCACATGGTTTTGACAGTAGCTTCTTTAAACTCTGTACCATCTTTTCTTCTCATGTTCACAGCCCAATCCTTTAAAATCGACGCCAATTTTTCCACCGTCCGATTTCCATCTAATTCATACTTTCTATCATTGCAAAAGTCCATAAACGCTTTCCATACAAATTTTTAACTGTAAACAGTATTCTTTGGTATATTTGATTCGATAATTTCATTAATATTCTCATCGGTATTACAACCAAATCGTGACATTTTGAAATATTGAATATTTGAAATGTCAAAATCGAAATGAAACGAAATGTAGGTATCCATAGCTACATGATTGAGTGAAAACAGCCCATGGGATCTGTTTTCAGTATAATGTTGGTTTTATTGGTTGTATTCAAACAGATGACCACAAATTAATTGATTTCATTGGATTTCTAATTGAGCAAAAAATTTTCATTAAAACCAATTGTGACTTAATCCTATCAAAAATATAATTGTCAAACATGCCACAAGAAAACAGCTTCAGAACGTTTTAATGTTGATGAATTCGTACTATCATATTTTTTATCGAACGTTTGAATTTGCTTAAAAATGAGAAGAAATCCTTTAAAAATCAATCCTCTCATACTTTAAATTGACCTTAACTAACAAAATATATTCATTGTTATTGTTTTGAATCGTCTTTTCAGCAGATGATAATTAAAATACAGAGACGAAAAACGTCCACTGTTTGAGTTTTTGTAGAACTATAATACCATGATACAAAATGCATGTGTTTTGGATATGGTATTAGTCTTACACTCTAGAAATTGTCAACTTTTTTCGTCCCACCAATTCAATTTGATGTGAATTTTTCGGAATGGAACGTTTCATCGCCGCCGGTTCATCGCCGCCGTTTCGATGCCGCCGGTTCATCGCCAGTCCATTTCATCGCCGTTCGTTTCATCGCCGTCCGTTTCATCGCCAGTTAGTCAGTTGATTTTGTATTATGGGAGATGACAAGACACGGCGTTAAATTCAGTTCCAAACTTTTAAAAATTAAAAAGATAAAAAATATTATTATTTACTGTTCTACTTCCCCTAAATTTTTGTAAAGAAATTTTGAGTTCTTTTCGAATTAAAGGAACAGTTTCTCTTGGTTGGAAATGTTGACCGTGAAATTTAAAACATTATCATTATACAGTGGAACCTCGATAACTCGGATTAATCGGGACCGCGGCCGATCCGGGTTATCGGAAATCCGGGTTAGCCGGAGAATATGGTAAAAATTAATAAAATACGGTATACTTATAGATAAACTCAGTTAGAATTGCATGAAATATATGTAAATATGCACAGTACCTACACATCTAAATTACTAAAAACACGCAAACACAAACCTAAGCAAACGGAAGCCTAAGCAAACGGAAGCGAACAATACAATACTGTATTCATACAGTCACAATCGGAACGATGTTTTGTTATTATGTATTAAGAACAGTGAAAACTAAGACCATTGATTAAAAAAGAATTTTTTAAATAGTCTTTCTTAAACAATGCTAACACAGTTTAAAATAAAAAATAAAGGAATACTACAGACAGGTGCCTGTTGTTTCTACCGGCTTGTGCCATGAGTCATTTTTACTATCGTATAGTTCAAATTACACAAATACACATTATCTCTCAAATATTATATTACATACATACATTTTTATTGTTGAAATGTTTATTTGATAATTAACTATTTTGATGGGAAATAAGCCACAAATAAATTGAAAAAATAATTTTATTAACATTTCGACGCCCAGGACGGGTGTCATTGTCAAAATACAAAATATGTACTGAAAATCAAAATGTTTATCTGATGAAAATCGGTCCGGGTTAGCCGGACTTCCGGGTTATCGGGGGCCGACTTATCGGGGTTCCACTGTAATACATTTTATAATATAAAAGTTTAAAAGCCTATTAAAAGATTAAGTATGGAAAGGGGAATGGTCATTTCCTAGAATTCCTAATTAATACTAAAAATAAATAATAAATGTAACTGTCGAAAATGAATCGGCCGGCGATGAATGGGCCGGCGATGAACTGGAGGCATCGAAACGGCGGCGATGAAACGTCCTAGACCCGAATTTTCAGAAGAATAAATATTCAAAATTTCAAAATGGAATTTTACCAATACGTTTAAAATTCGGATGGCCCGGATGTCTTGTCCGGGACGCCGCGCCGGGACACGACTTCGTAATTCGGAACATGTCACGGATTTTTCGGACTAGTTGGTCATACTAGGTATAGGGACATATATATGTCTCGTAACGCACTCAACGTAAGTTTATAAATATCTCTAAATGCAGCCAAGAACTTTTCTCTGGTACAGTTATTTGTTAGCTTATTAGACCTACTATTAGACCAAAAAAACGTTAGTCACAAACAAAAACCTGTGTGCTTTGAAGACATAAATGTATTATCTAGCTTAGAAATAAAGACGAAGTTGATGAGACGCTCTCCTTAATGATGAATAATTGGGTTTGTAGTGCTAATGTGATCCTCACGTTTGGATTTGTAGTGGTAACTTTGCTATTTTCCTGGTTGGCTTTAGTGAAAGAAGCTATAGATAAGCTCCTAGCTTGTTCTCTGTTGTGAGAAAATTGTCAATTCTATTTACCACGAATCCGATTTCCTGTTTAGCTTTATTTGTTGCTTCATTATAATTAATTCTTGATGGAGAGAACAATAATAGAAGTACTCTCTAAGTTAATGAAAATAAATAAAGGGATATTTAGTCTATTAATGTAAAGACTGAAAAAAGTATTTGTACACACTTATGACTACTGAAAGACCGGAACAAGCGTACTTTTGAACTTTGTAAAATATATAAATCCCAGCTGAGCGTTTTCTGCTTATAAAGCCATCTTCAGAGCTATGCTACCATAAAAGGGTCTCTAATGAATAATTGAGGCCATGAGAGCCAGAGTGGCCTAACTGATTTTAACATTACTTAAAATAATCAAAGAAAATGATCAGAAGATATCAATGTCCGATTGTTTTAGTAACTGTATGTTGACCAGTAATGATTCTTGGTCAATTATGACTAACCAAATCGGACATTGTTATCTTCTGATCATTTTCTTTGATTATGCAAATTAATGTTAAAATCAGTTAGGCCACTCTGGCTCTCATGGCCTTAATTTATTTTAGAATTCAAAAGTTTTAACTTACGTCAACAATTTCAAAATACCACTATGAAGAGAAAGAGAGGGATACTATGTAAGATTTAAAAGACATCTACTTTTTATGCAGCTTTTTATTGGCAGAAAAAGTTTTGTCTGACTTTTGAACAAACATTAAATGGTGTTGTCAATTGTGGTTGAAACATTAAAGACATCTAATACGGGCATAAACGACTCTCACACAAAAGTCACATTACAGATTACAGAGGTCTGATCATGGTAAAGGCAAAAAAATCTTACCATCTGAAGCATACGTTGGAAGGGGGTTGGAAGCATGCAGATTGTAGGCATGAGCGTATGAGGCATTTACTGACAGCCCACACAGATAGGGCGTGCTCTTTTAGATTCATTCCTTTTTCTTCACAACAAGTGAGAGTTGACTTATGGCATTTTTAGCAAATTTCAATAATGAAGTATTGAAATTTTTTAGAAAAATGGATAATCGAATTGAACAATTTTTAACAAAGTCTGCAGTTACATATTTCTGGTTTTTTAAAAATAAAATACATGTTGAGAAAAGACTTAAGGTCGAGTATAAATTAGTTGACAAGTTATCCCCCAAACACAGAATTCGATTCTTTTTTTTTAATAGAGGATGTAAAGAAACTTGATGGTGAATTTTATCAACTTATTGGATAAGTCACACATTACATTAAGTGTACTATGTTTGTATCAAAAGACTATTATAACTAAAATTTAGTTTATTCACAAAAAAAGTATGTGGTTACTTCGAAAACTCAACTAATGATCATTACTAATCTGAAAATGACATAGCAGGTAAAATAATTAAGGTACTCATACAAAATTTGTTTGTAGTGAGTATATTTTATATACACAAAAAAAAACAAAAAAGGTTACTCAATTGTATCAAAACGTTTCCGATTTTATCAGATCATGGCCAGTGAGTGGATTAACCTGAATAAATATTCATTTAAATAACACAAATATAGAAAAAGTTTGAATAAATTCATTGCGTTTTATCGGAAAAAGCTATGTAACTATACTCTGCAAAATCAAATATCACAGTATAAACATAAAGTGATATAAAAGTTATATTTATATTAAACTTTTTTAACTGAAATGAGAAATCGGAGAATATAGTACAATCTATAGTATCCTCTAGCTATATAGACCAGGGCGCATCTGTAAAAATATTAGTACATTTGGACGTTGAGAGGTGACTCAAATTTTTTTGCAGAAATTGCTTGAAAATAAATCAAATAATAATATTTGAGTAATCCTCCCTCTCAAAAAGGTCCGGAACATTGTTTAAATATTCAAAATGTCAAAAAATTAAGGAAAAATTCGATTTTCTTCTTGGACTTTTGATTATAACTTTAAAAGTATTCATTTTCGAGAAAAGTTGTACTGACATAAAAGTTGCGTAATTAAATTTCCTACAATACAGAATTGGTTAAAAATTTAAAAAATAGTCATCCTTGTTGCAAAATAACAATAATTGTGAAAAAAACATACAAAAACAAGTATTCGCATTATACGTTTTTCAACCATTTATGCTACATTTAAGACCTTCATATTTCACCCTGAAAAACTATATGATACAGCAAAACAATACTGTATATTTCATTAAGGTCGGTTCAATATATTTTGCAAAATAAATATTGCAATCCAGCTTTCGTAAAAAAAAAATCATTTTTTCAAAATGTTACAGGACTGAAAATAAAGTAGATAGCAAGTTGAAAATTTTTTTGCTTATAGAAGTTTACTGTACCTTTCATTTGCAATTTTGCAAAATTAAAATCAATTAACACCACGGCGTCAGGAGTTTTTTTAAAATAAACATTAATTATTGGTGATACGCGCAGGACAGCGGATAGTTTGTTTTGATTAAGCATTCCAATGACCTTTGATAATGATTGATACATTTTAATTTTTATTACATTTCGATATAAATAAATAAATTGATTATTGCCAAATAAAAACACATACTCTATCCTTCGAAATAACACTTTTATTAGCAAAAATTTTCTTTGTTAATATATTTTAACTTAAATAATAAATAGACTAATAGTCATATCATATTCTATCAATCTTGTGCCATGTTTTAACGAATACCTTCAGATACATAGGATTGATACTAACTCACATCTTATCGACAGATGCAATAAATGACGTCAAAGTTAGAATAAATAAAATATGGAAAAAAGAATGGAAAAATATTACAAGCATGTCAAAAAATTTATATTTTTCTTTACATCAAGAACTTCCTCCGCCACCTGAATACATATTTAAATATAACCTGCCAAAGCAAGATATTTCTACTATCGTCAGATTAAAAACTCGACACGGGAAATATGAGGCACATCTGCACAAATTAGGAATAATTAATTCATCAGTATGTTTTTGTGATAATGTTTCGATTAGAGATTTAAACCATATTTTCTTGGAATGCAAAATTAACGGGAGATATATAAATCAATTATATTACAATTTACGACAAACACAAGTTCATTTTCCAATTAGTATAGAATATCTACTAACTTGTCATAAAATGGAAATATTTAAATTACTCATAAACTATTTGAAAGAAACAAATATAATCATTTAAGTGAAATACGTATAAATATAACAAAACTAATAAATTGAGGTAAAAATAAAATAAAAATCTGTGGCTAACGGACTCGCATCCAAGCCATTTTTTCACACACACACACACACACACACACACACACACACACACACACACACACACACACACACACACACACACACACACACACACACACACACACACACACACACACACACACACACACACACACACACACACACACACACACACACACACACACACACACACACACACACACACACACACACACACACACACACACACACACACACACACACACACACACACACACACACACACACACACACACACACACACACACACACACACACACACACACACACACACACACACACACACACACACACACACACACACACACACACACACACACACACACACACACACACACACACACACACACACACACACACACACACACACACACACACACACACACACACACACACACACACACACACACACACACACACACACACACACACACACACACACACACACACACACACACACACACACACACACACACACACACACACACACACACACACACACACACACACACACACACACACACACACACACACACACACACACACACACACACACACACACACACACACACACACACACACACACACACACACACACACACACACACACACACACACACACACACACACACACACACACACACACACACACACACACACACACACACACACACACACACACACACACACACACACACACACACACACACACACACACACACACACACACACACACACACACACACACACACACACACACACACACACACACACACACACACACACACACACACACACACACACACACACACACACACACACACACACACACACACACACACACACACACACACACACACACACACACACACACACACACACACACACACACACACACACACACACACACACACACACACACACACACACACACACACACACACACACACACACACACACACACACACACACACACACACACACACACACACACACACACACACACACACACACACACACACACACACACACACACACACACACACACACACACACACACACACACACACACACACACACACACACACACACACACACACACACACACACACACACACACACACACACACACACACACACACACACACACACACACACACACACACACACACACACACACACACACACACACACACACACACACACACACACACACACACACACACACACACACACACACACACACACACACACACATAGGATTGATCAACATTTTTTTACTCAGTAGATAATAACTCTTGCAGTTGTTTACGCCCTTTAGCTAATAAGGTTCAAAACTAGATTATTAAACTCATGTAGGTACTCTCTAGCTGCACAGGTATTTTGGCAACATAAGAACGTCCGTTTGTCGACAAACAAGAAAGAACAAGTTGTTCTAAGATCTCTGTACTGTAACCTGTAACTATGGGAAGTTACCCATTACTTATATTAAAATGCTATTTTTGTCTGGCCTCTGGTACTAACTTTTCTGCAAAATGTATTTAACTCCTTATATTACATGGATTATTCCGAAACACGAAATTTTCATTCATAGAGATTCCGGCCAATAGAAAGCTACAGAAATAACAATGATTGTTATTTCGGTGAGATGTAAAAGGATAATATTCCATTTTTTTGCCAAATTTAGTTAGGATAGCAATTTTGTTCACTTTTCCAAGCTCTATAGACTTAGTCAAAGACAGATAACATTCCATCACATTAAATAGAGCATTTTAAGCAACATTTCCTGGAGTGAAATCTAAAAGGATAACATTCCTGGAATGTTATCTCTTTTGACCTCAATCCAATTATTTTCAGCATTGACATTTAAAAGGATAATATTCCATATTTACATATATGGATATGTTTTTAGACAAATATCCTGAAATTTCGTCAAATCATGTCAAATATGAGTTCTTTTTAAAATACTATAAAGAAAACTTTGATTTTAAATTCGGTAGGCCTCAAGTTGACGTCTGTTCAATCTGCTAAGAACTCTCGGTGAAAATGAAATCTTCTCTTAACCAAAATGCAAAGTTATCAGCTGCGGCTGATATTGTTATACATGAAAGAAGAGCCAAACAATTTTACTCTAAAATAAAATATGTTCCAGAAATGTGCAATAACAGAACAGATATTATGGCAATTAGTTTTGACTTTATGCAAAATGTACAGTTGCCTGCATTACCTGTGCAAGAAATGTTTTACCTGCGTAAACTATGGTTGTATGTCTTTAATGTCTATAACCTAACAACTAATAAAATAATCTTTTATACCTATCATGAGGGTTCAGGGAAAAAGGGGCCTAATGAGGTTTGTACAATGGTATATTACAGACCAAATATGCCCTGAAGTGAAAGAGTTACTATGTTTTTAGTGACGCTTGCGGTTGTCAAAACCGCAACCACACCATGATAAGAATGTTCTTGGCAGTAACAATGACAGGAAGATTTAACACAATCCACCATTATTTCCCAGTTCGCGGTCACAGTTTCTTACCCAGTGATCGCGACTTTGCCACAGCAAAACATTTGATGTGATGTGCTATTCGCAAACATGACCGTATTTTTACACCAGCACAATACAATAACATCATTCAAGGAGCTAAAGTAAAAGCTCCAAAATTACTAGTAGTATCTTTGGAACATGCAAATTTTCTTGATTTCAAACAATGGTGGCCTTCAATATTCAAGAAAACTACAAAACGCCATGACAAGACACAAGATATTAACATTAGTAAATTCAAGCAATTCCAGTATACCAGTGAGAAATATGGATATGTCGGCGCTCGTCCATTTATTGATTATTTCGTGGTTTTAAAACTTCAAATTGTATAAAGGAGGAAGAGTGGAGCTTCCCACAGATCAAGCCTATCACTCAATGTTGCCAGTGAAAGCTAACAAACTCGTCGATGTTAGAAAGATTATGCATTACATACCAGAAGAACATTAACCTTTCTACGAACAGATCCTAAGTTGGGACCAATCGATTTCTATGGAGGGGCATGATGAAAATAGTATTAGTGATTTAAGTGACGATGAATAAACTGTGTAACAGCATTTAGATGTAAATAAATAAGTTTTTAGTAACAAAATAATGTTGATTTTTTTTTGTTGACTTCTAAGGATAACATTCCAGTAAGTAAAATAGTAATTACTTAATAAATGTGTACATACAAAACCTAATTTTTACATAAATATCTTCTTCTTACCCCATACCACAAAAAAGTAATGAAGAGTTTTATGCTGTTAAAAATAGTTAAAGAGATAAAACGTTTATTTATTTTAATTTCCCAAAATTTAAGTTTTTGGAATGTTATCCTTTTACGTTTCACCGATTCAATTATGAAAGCGATTATTTTTTAAAGATTTTAACTTCTAATCGTCTAGTAAGATTTTTCATCACGTGTTTAATTCTGTCCAATCAGATTATTAAAACATCGGTAATTTTCTACTGTACAAAATTACAGTGCGAATTTTTTTAAGTAGATTGTTTCTGTTTAATTGCACCTGGTTCCTAGTTTTGACAACTGTGACATTTACGAAAATAAACTTTTATTTCGGCATATAATGCCAAATTTTCGCAAGGAGAATTTAAAGATTATTTTATAAACAAAATATTTTATATATCTATAACTAATTTTAGCTAATATTTTATTAATATCTTCGTCCACATATTTGCTAAACTGTGATGTTCACTGTGACTAGTTGAAAAATGTGTGTCATATTAATTGAAAATCAATGTTACTTAATGTTTTTATACAAAGAGTAAAATTTTATACCTAAGTATCAAAAAATAACCTTAACCCTCTAATGCATACAACCGCCTTAAGGCGGACTTTGATGAAAGTCATATTGGTATCAACGGGAGAAATTCTGGTTGCATACCTACTTAAAACTGTTTCGTGGATGACTTGTTTTATATAATAGCGATGTCCGTAGTTTCATATCGGTCATAGATCAGCCGAGGCGGTTAGTTATATGAAGACAATTAGTAGTATTGGGTGACAAAATTATTTGGCCCGAAAACTCATTTTTAGTAAAATAAGTACTTGTTTGTGGAACGCTAAGTGAAGCAGAAAAAATTATAGGTGAGTAGCTAAATACCTCTATTACACATTTTTCATCCGATTTGATTTGAATCAATTTCGATCTTTTTGTTATGTTGCATTTTCCATACTCCGCCTGTAGGCGGACTTGTGCATCCTGGCGTAGTAAAAATTTATTTTATGGGGTATTACTGAAGCGTTGTGGTACAGTACATTTTCCTTTTCAGATATGGTACAGCGGGGTTTCAGACTGTCTGAAATCACTGATGCAGAAATCTGGGTGATGTTGGACGATATACCTGCTGCAGAAGCTGAAGCAACCGATTTTGAGAGTGACTATGATTCTGATCGACTTATGTTGGCGTGCAACCACTTGCATCTAAAAATGATAGCGTAAAGTTCCAAAAAGTTAGACGTTGGGACAGAAAAAAAGAGTTCACGATAAAATCGATTGCCCACAGATCATCAAAGAATATAACCAGCATAGGGAGGTGTTAATTTTATGGATGGACTATTAGGTCGGTACCGCATTTATAATATGAAGACAAGAAAATGGAGTAATCGTATTTTTTACTATCTCATAGATGTGGCGGTGATCAAAGCGTACCTACTGTATCAGGATTCATGCACAAAAAGAAAAAATTGAGTTGCCAGTGTTCAGAACACAAGTATCTGAATCGCTCTGCTTGTGTGGCATGGCTCCAGTCAAACGACGCGTTGGCCAACCTTCTAGTTGTTCACCTAAAACCACTGCAGGAGCACCAAAGAGAGCATATCATCCAACGGAGGACATCCGTTACGATCAAACAGGCCACTGGTGTGTATTTCGAGAACATACTAGTAAAAAACAGTGCAAATTTCCAAAATGCACATCCGAAACCCAAGAATATTGTATAAAACGCAATTTATCTTTATGTAGTTCAACCACAAAAACATGTTTTTACGATTTTCATAATAAACAATAATTTCAGTATGTTTTTATTTGCTTATTTTGATAATAAAAAAAATTAAATGCAGTTACCTTAATGTATGGTTACTGCACAAGTCGGCCTAAAGGCGGATGCCTCTTTTTTCCTTTCAAAGGAAAACCTGGCAGTAATATCAATTTTTGCCTTAGCACATTTGTGTTCGTAAGTGCAAAATCTAACTGTCCTGAATTTTTCAGCTCGAACAAAAATTGATGCATTAGAGGGTTAAGGATATCACACAACAGCAAGAATAAATAAGAAAATAATGCTCCACCGTTTCTCAAACTTGTTGTCATTGGGCAATAGCCTCTTGTCAAGCCACTTGTTGACATGTCTGTTGCCAGACAACAAGTTTTCGAACAACAACAGACAAGTTTTCGAAAAATAGTCGCATTATTGTCAATTTATTCTCACTCTCTTGTGATATTAATGCCGATAATTTTTGATAATTTCCTATCGTCAAGGATTTTACTTCAAATGACCTTCGTCGCTACGTAAAAATACGTTCAGTGACATTAGTGACAATTTTATTAATGTTTTACAAGTTGTCACAGAGAACACCAAGAAACAGATTTAGTAAATATTCAGGCGAAGATATAAATATTATATTAGTTAAAATTATTTAAAAATGTAGTTTCATTAATGAAATAATCTTACCGAGTTACTCTTGAGCTCTTAAGTTATCGATTTGTTTTGGTCTCGTTACAATTTGACATAATTTCACTTCCAAAAAATTAAGGGACAAATGTTGTTACTCAAGGATATTTGAGATGACGCTGAACAATAATATACCATCAGAGGTGACTCCTGGAGAACCTGGTGTACAGATTTAATGCTAAGGTAGGTCGTCTTGAACCAAACACAGGTAAAAGATGCAATAAGCAAAACAATATTAAATCAAGGCTTTGTTTGAACTCATGCCACAAGTAACTCTCAGTGAAATTAGACAAACGATGAATAAAATGAAATCCAATAAATCACCAGGGGATGATGGAAAAGTGATCGACGCTGTTAATAATGGCGGTGAACTTCTAATGAGAAAAATAAAAGATCTCCTTAATCTATGTTTGACAAAGAAATCCATACCATATAAATGGAATAGAGCCAAAACAGTTCTTCTGTACAAAAAAGGAGAAAAAACTGACCTTGAAAATTATCAACCAATCAGTCTGTTAAACCATCTTTATGAAATTCTCACGAGAATAATCACCACAAGATTAGACAAAAAATTAGACCCATATCAAAGTAGAGAACAAGCTGGATTCAGAGCAAACTTTGGAACCAACGATCACCTCCAAACAATAAAACAACTCATCGAAAAATCCATAGAATATAACAAGCCCTTAGTTTTAGCATTCGTAGATTTCCACAAAGCATTCGACTCAGTAGAACTCGAAAGTGTTATAGAAGCACTAAAGGAGAGCCGCATTGATAGCCACTATTCGAGGCTAATATGTAATATATATATATATATATATATATATATATATATATATATATATATATATATATATATATATATATATATATATATATATATACAAAATGCGACAAGCTCGATACAACTACACGCTAACTGCAACCAAATAAAAATCCAAAGGGGTATCCGTCAAGGGGATACGTTGTCACCTAAACTTTTCAATTGGCTCTAGAAAAAGCGATCAAAACCCTCGAATGGGGTGATAAAAGAAAAAATGTGGACGGAGAGATGCTACACCACCTAAGCTACGCAGACGATATAGTCCTGATTGCAGACGATTTGGGACAAATAAAGAAAATGTTGGAAGAACTTAGTATAGCATGTCATAAAATAGGCTTAAAAATGAATAAAACAAAAACAAAATATAAGACGACCTTAGTACCAAGTAAACACCTTGAAATACAAAATAAACAAATAGAACTGGTAGACAAATATACACATCTGGGTCACGAAATTAAGATAGGTAAGGAAAATCAAACAACCAAAGTATCCAGAAGAATAATACAAGGATGGGCAGCATGCGGAGCTCTTAGGAACATTTTTAAGAGTGACATTCCAACTAACATGAAGAAAAAAGTTTTCGACCAATGCGTGCTACCGGTGATGACCTATGGTACAGAAACATTATCGCTCACAAAGAAAAACGCACAAAAACTAAGAGTAGCGCAGAGAAGAATAGAGCGATCAATGATAGGGGCCACTCTGCGAGACATGATTAGAAACAAAGCTCTACGAGCTAAGACCAAAGTCATAGACGTCATTGAAAAAAGCTGTAACTTAAAGTGGAAATGGGCTGGACACGTAGCCAGAATGAAGGACGGAAGATGGACTCGCAAACTAGTTATATGGAGACTAAGAGCCGATAAACGTAGCAGAGGAAGACCACCAACACGATGGCAAGACGACTTACGAAAGACAACAAAAAACTGGATGCAGAAAGCACAAGATAGAACATTTTGGAGACAAACAGGGG
This sequence comes from Diabrotica virgifera virgifera, assembly GCF_917563875.1. Lineage (NCBI taxonomy): Eukaryota > Metazoa > Arthropoda > Insecta > Coleoptera > Chrysomelidae > Diabrotica > Diabrotica virgifera. Next base: position 157,208,137 of record NC_065444.1, on the reverse strand, counting down.
AGGTCTATGTTCAGCAGTGGATTGAGAGAGGCTGATGATAATGAGGTCATCTTCAGTTTCGAGGATTTTTGAGAGTAAATTGATTTAAGCAGAATACTCGGGAGTTTTTGAGATCATTGAAAACGAATACGTCTTCAGAACCGACTCTCAGAGAACCTAGTATTGAGACTAGGGTGACTGCTATGTGCGTGCCGGACACCAGCTGCCCTGAATGTCGATTCTGATAGTGTATTCATGTTCAGCAACCTCAAAAACCCCGCGTAATCTGTATGCATCAATATAGTACCGAAAACCGCCGAAACTCAAGGAGATGACGTATCTCAGCAGCGATCCTGGGTACCAAGTGCTCCGGGAATCGGTTCTGATGACGTATTCGTGTTCAGGGTCCTCAAAAACCACCGAGTAATCTGTTTTCATAAATTGATTACCGAAAACCATCGAAACTCCAGATAACGTGCCTTAGTAATAACCCTAAGCACTAGGTGTTCCAGGAGTCGGCTTTAATGTAATTTTCGTCGGCGACCACAAAAACTCCGGAGTAACAAAATTTGGCCCTTAACCCTTAAACGCCCAACCTTTCTTAGGTTCCATGTATGCCCTAGGGTGGGTAAAATATTGAGAGCTGTTGGAAATGGATTAAACTTAAGAATCTTATGCTTAATAAGCACAGCATCTTCCAAAATATTAATATAAACAATTTAAAAAATTACAACAAAATTACAATGTACATCAAAATTAATATACCAGTAAAAGCCAGTAATTCAGATTTGTTGATTTTCTCCACATTTTTCCTTTCAGCCTCCTCATTGGGGGCAATTATTACCAGAGAACGGTAGTTTTCGCCAGTGGCGCACACCCAAACCCCCTCAAATGCGACACTATATATACACGAAATTTTCGATTTTCTAAATCTGACTGAATTGAAAATTGGGCCAACTCCCATCTTAAATTTCAGGAAAAGACTCACCCATTCATATGTAAGCCATCCATTTTGGTCCAAGGGTGTGGATTTTACGGCCCTTCCTATTTAGGGTCTGTTTTTCGTTCTCGTCCCCAAAACTCCCAAAAACTTCAACAATTTAAGGCCGGCCTTTATGGCTTCTGATAGTACTGATCATTACCTTTCCAACGCATGTTTAATTTTGAAAATCGGTTATACCATTCAAAAGTTAGTGAACTCAAAATTATGACTCAATTTTTATTTAAAAAAGGGAAAATGTTTGTGGATATGTATCTGCGTGGAAAAGTTAAACCGATTTGAATTTTTTTTCTGTGTTTGAAGAGGGGGTCAGGGCCGATTCAAAACCGGTGTAGTTTGTGACTTTTGACTACCCATAAGCCAGTTATAGGACTTGGTAAGTGCAACCCGGCATATTTTTTGGGGGTATATATCTTCGGATTAAGAAGAGACAGGAGAACCGCAAATACATACATAAAATCAATAGTGTTGAGTTAAGCTTTCAAGATGGCTTAGACATACACACGGCTCACTATAGCCGAATAACTGAAAAACTAAACTTTTAAAAATTTTGGTTTTTCGACAATTACTCAAAATTTCAACCTACGAATTGCGCCAATAACTGAGAGTTTGTAGAAGGACTCTAGACAAATCTAAAGGTGTATACCTCATACCCGGGAGAATTCTAATTTTTAAGTTATATACTTCATAAGTATGATCAAATCTATTTCCTATGGGAAAAACGGTACCTCAAGCTCAATAATTCCTGTAATAGCTTCAGTTATCATACTTCTGGTCAATCCATCAGATACTACTGGTCAATACGTTTCAAACTCATATTTACTGATCAAAATCGGTTAAGCCGTTTAGAAGTTATTAAGCTACAAATGTATAATCCAATTAACGATTATTCCCGAAATGGTTTATGTAGTTGTAGTGGTTATGACCCTAAATTTGATCTGGCAATGGGCAATCCGACTTCATTTACCGGCCATCCCAATATTTTTATTAAGCTATTTCGAATAGAAAAAAATCTCGTGTACATTCGATGAAATCTAGATCATTTGCGAGATAATGTAACAAAGGTGACCATTTATAAAGCTTAACGTCTAATAGAGGAACATTGCATTCAACTTCATACACATTTAATTTATAAATATCTTTAAAAAAACTCCTGATACAAGAATAAAAAACCGCTAAACGCCGTAAAAATGAGTGGCGCATACAATATTCCAGCTATAAACGATCTGATGTGAATATTACGTGGCGCGAAAATGTATTTTCATTTTGATGCAAAACAAAATTCTAGTTTTATTTTAAAAGATTTTTCCATAATATTTGCTAAGTTTGAAGTAAACGCGCCACAAAAGAGTTTCAAAATTCAAACTGAGTTATTTTTTTGTGGCGCGTTTACTTTAAATTTAGCAAATATTATGGAAAAATCTTTTAAAATAAAACTAGAATTTTGTTTTGCATCAAAATAAAAGTACATTTTCGCGCCACGTAATATTCATATCAGATCTTTTGTAGCTGGAATATTGTATGCGCCACTCATTTTTACGGCGTTTAGTGGTTTTTATTCTTGTGTAATTATACGTCGATAATTATATGGATTATGTTCCTACCAACTAGAAATAATATAGAAACCTTTAGTAACAAGTTTTACCAAGGGTGTACGTTTTGTGCCCACCCATATTTAACTTAAGTTATTACTTTTATTTTTAAAAATATCGGTAGAACCAAATTAACATTCGATAAAGGGCTGTCTTTTTAACAATAAATAATTTTTGAAAAATCTTTAAACACGTAATAAATATGTTACAAGGGAATACGCATTATGTGGATATTTTTTACCCACCCTTGGGCGTTTAAGGGTTAATATACTGATTTAGATATGTTTATGCATTTATGGATACATTTAATGCACTGTAAATGCAATTACGCATTTCCACCTATTTTTCTCTTGTAAACATTAAATGTCTACAAAATTGAAAAAATTTCCTGACGCCTTCTCCAACACAAAAAGTTGTAAATCTCCAGGAACTGTGTCTTAAAGTCGATCTATTCAGCTGTTTTTTGTTCTAAATGCACTTGTATATTTATATCAATTTGTATAAACAAATTCTGGACCAATCCATAAAAAACTAAAACCAAATCTAGAACATTCCCGGATTAGTTGAGGAACAGTGTCAGTTATTCCAACGTTTTTTCTGGCATTTATTTCCAAATATCCATTTGTTTGAATTTATTTCCCTATATCTCTTAAATAACTCTTAGCCAAGCCGCACACCAAAGAAACATGAAACGAAAAACATGAAACATGAAACGAAAAATATGTTTCATGAAACTAAAACACTGCTAAACAAATCTCAAAGTCCGCCTACCAATGAAACGAGTGTGATTCATGCTCATGACACATTTTTATTTTCGGAGAGTTTCATAAATGGCAGGATGTATATTTGTTTAGCACTGTTTTATTTCCATGAAACGTAAATTACGTTTCATGTTTCTTTGATGTGAAAACTGCCTTACGGTTTGTGAAAAATTACCCCTACAATTAGAGAATCAGCAAAATTATTTTGAAAATGTTTTGTTGTCACATGTATCTTCTACTAAAAGCAGCAAAACCATTATCTTTTTCTTCTTTGTCACATTTTTTGTCATTTTTTAGTTTTCAGTAGTATAACAAGAATAATTTTGTGCCTATTTTATAATGATTGTTGGTATGTCTCTGAATGGTTCGCTACTATTTACAAGAGAGAATAACTTTTTGATAAAAGTTTACTACTGTAAATTTAAAAAGTGAATGTTAAAAAAAAATTCTTTTAAAACTTGCCTGGACCCTATACCGGGTGTCCACTTATATTTTCCCCCATTTTAACTACCTATAACTTCTAAACGGCCCAAGATAGAAAGATGAGGTTTTCGCTGAAATGTTTTATTTTAGTAAAAGTTTTGTATGAATCGATTGAGTTTTTTATATCGCTTTCAATTACGAAAATAAAAATGGCGGATTTGTGAAAAAAACTTTGCTGACTTTTTTTAATAGAACACTCAGTATATTTTTTTGTAAATTGAAAGAACGATCATTCATCTATCCAGGGATATAAAGTTTTTTAAAATCGGATATCTAATCACTGAGTAATTAATTTTTAAAATGAGAGGTGTAACGTGGATATCACATACCTAAATAACATAGCTAAGCAAATTGATATTATATTACGTGTTTCCACATTGCATCTCTCATTTTAAAAATTAATTGCTCAGTTATTTGACAACCGATTTAAAAAAAAATATATCGCTGGATAGGTAAATGACCATTTTTTCAAGTTACAAAAAAATATACTGGGTGTTTTAATAAAAAAAGTCAACAACGTATTTTTTTTAAAATCCGCCATTTTTTATTTAAAAGCGATATGAAAAATGGCTATTTAACTAAAACTTGAAAAAACGATCATTTACCTATCTAACGATATAAAAATTTTCAAAATAGGTTATCAAACGACTGAGCAGTTAATTTTTAAAATGAGAGATGCAATGTGGAAATCACATAACATAATATGCTTAGTTAGAGAGTTGCACCTCTCATTTTAAAAATTAATTACTCAGTTATTTGACAACCGATTTGAAAAAACTTCATATCGCTGGATAGGTGAATGACCTTTCTTTCAATTTACAAAAAATATACTGGCTGTTCCGTTAAAAAAAAATCAACAAACTTTTTTTTCAAAAATCCGCCATTTTTTTTTTCGTAATTGAAAGCGATATAAAAAACTCAATCGATTCATACAAAACTTTTACTAAAATAAAACATTTCAGAGAAAACATCATGTTTCTATCTTGAGCCGTTCAGAAGTTATAGGTAGTTAAAATGGGGAAAATATAAGTGGACACCCGGTATTTCGAACGATATCATGAAATTTTAGAAAGTTTTTCTTTTAATATATCTTTATTTTACATTTAAAAGTTTAATCGAAATTTTTCATTATATTATATTTATTTACCATTTATAATCGATAGCGGATGACCTATAAATTTCCAATAAATAATGTGTGGTTAATTCAATGTGTACGGTTAATAATAATGTGTCACGTAGCCTTGTTTATAAATTATAATTGTTTTATAGATAGTTGATGGAAGGTGGGACAATTTTGTATCGCGTTGTTTGTTTACTTTGTAAACAAAAAGCTTTTACTTATCTAGTGCTATATATGTTTTATACAGTGCGCTGGAATATGTGTTACCCCCCTTATTGACTTATTTATTTTTAACACATAAGCAAAACGCTCGGACAGGTCGATTTTTAAAATAATCATAATATGTTATAGAATCAATGTTTTGAACTTTACGCGATCCCTCTTCAGGTGACAGGCATAACTTTGAATTTTTTAAATGGGAAAGTACATCATGTGACACCTCCGTTAAAAGCTTTTGAAATACTGATTCCAAAAATATAATACTTTAATCCTATTTGAGAGCGTAGACTCAATATTTCGGTCGAAATATTTTTAAACGCATTAATTCTTTTCAAATCCTGAGAAAACTAATAACTATTTTTAAAAAATTTAAACGCAAAATGAAGGATTACATTATTAGGGAGTGCTGAAAGTTCCTTAGAATAAAGAAATAGCTTCTGTTGAATGATATATTTGAAATTAAAAATGAGAGTAATTTTTTCCTTTTTTTTTTCACCCCTGTGAGTCATTAAAATAAACAATATAGTTCTCATGGCCTTTAGACCCACGATAACACTGTAATATTTCATTCTGCGTTTAAATTTTTCAAAAATACTTCTTAGTTTTCTCAGGATTCGAAAAAAGTGAATGCATTTAAAATGAGTTCGACAGAAATTTTTCACTTACGCTCGCAAAAAGGATTAAAGTGTTATACAATTTTGTAATCAGTATTTCAACATCTTTTTAAGTGAGGTGTTACATGATGTACCTTCCTATTTAAAAAAATGAAAGTTATGCCTGTCACCTGAAGAGGATTCGCGTAAAACTCGAAACATTGATGCTATAGTATACTATGATTATTTAAAAAATCAACCTGTCCGAGCGTTTTGCTTATGTGCTAAAAATAAATAGGTTATTAAGGGGGGTAACACTTATTCCAGTGAACTGTATTTATAATTACCTAATTTAAGATAATTATTAAAAACTATAAAACTAAAGTAAAAAAACAATAAAAATGAGGTATAATTTTAAAACATTTTTAGCTTAAATTTTTCTCGAATTTAAACAAGTAACACCTCTTAAAAAAACAGATCTCATTTAGCCTAGCTGATACCACTTTGGTTCTCCACACGGAGTTCTCCACACGGAGAAGTCAAACACCGGGTAGAACCAAAACTAGCATGGTGCAGGGTAGCAGCTGTACCATAACTTGGCCGTACTCACTGAAGAATGGCGTCTTTAAGGACTTCGTAATTGACGTTGTTAAACGGAAAGCAAATACTGACTTCAACCGACTACAAAACTTCTATAGTGAAGGCAAGGAAAAAACACCCCATTTCTTGAATAGATTTATGTCAAGCAACAGCCTATGATCTCACAAATATTACTGATCATGACGATTGGATTCTAAGACTCGCCAGAGAAGGATACACACGTTCAAATAGTAAGGCCTCCCTAAGATCTTTAGCAAGCGAAATTCCTAGGCCGTAAAAAGGAAACAATTCCTCAACACCTCAGGAGCGTTATTAGTAGTAGTGGTAGAGCTGCAAAACCAGAAAATTGTAAAATATATGAAAATATTAAAAGTAGACATACTGGAAATTGTTGACACTCACTGGATAGACTCTGGACAATGAGTACTTGGATATAATATACATATTATAAAGTTTATTACGCTTGGAACAACACAATATATCGCAGAAATGGCAAACGCAATAACAGTTGCCCCACAGATTAATCTGGTAGTGAAATTCTTTATTCCTTGTTATGATAGAATAATTCTCTTACCAAGTTCGAGCTAGGGATGGGAAAAACCTACCGGTTATAACCAAAATCGGTTTTTTTCCTCGGCAATAATCGGTTCTTCCGGTTGTTTTTTTTTGTCCCGGTTATAACCGGTTTTCTCGTTTTAAAGTAATAACCGGTGAAAAACCGGATAAGTGAAAAAATACTGAATTCGGAGAAAAAATGGGAAAATTTTTCGAGGAAATTTTCGGGAAAACGAGAAATTTTCATCTGACTGAAATCGATTTCAAAACACTGAAAACTGATTTCTATACTAATGTAGAATAATATCGATTCGAATGGAGAATCGCAAACTAAAGCGCAATGTAGATGTAACCTATTGGGTATTGGCTATAAATAAAAAAACCGAACACCGGTTTATGAAATAACGGGTTTGTTTGACCGGTTATAACGGACAGGTTAAACTGTAGGTAGAAAAAACCGGTATAACCGAAACACGGTGTTTTGTCAACAACCGCCATTCCTAGTTCGAGCTACACTGACGGATATTAATGAACTGTAGATATACGCGCCAGCGGCAGATAAAGATAAGGCATAAAGAGCAGAATTCTATGAATAATTGGGCAAGTTATCTAAAATGAAAAATTACGTGAAGCAAGATTAAGGATGAGTAATTTCAATTCAAAAAATGGTACAGAAAATATTAGAAGATCGTGGAAATTAAGCGATCAAGACAATAGGCTTATATGCCCTTAAGTAACTGCTGTTAAGCAACACACTTTTCAAGCTCCCTAGTTATCGAAGATATACATAGAACTCTCCTGCAGATTCACTAGAGAACACGATCAGATAACACGACGAAATCAGATTAGTTATATAGCAAGACCAAGAAGGTATAAGAAACGATAATATCTGATCTAAACACAATGATAAAGAAACTCGCTTACCCAAAAACCGGGATAAAAATCGGAGAGTAATTAACAAAATAAATAAAAAACAAAACAGGAACACTTCGCACATATTAGAGAGGTGAAACAAATCGAGAGAAAAGCTATGCAGACCTCATGCGCAACTCTATTAAATCGCGAAAGAAAAAATAATGAATGTCCGATGAGGTAATGGATATGATGGACGAAAGACATAATTTCGAATAAATAACAATAAAAATTTGAGTAGTCACAAAAAAACAAAATCGATGACAAGCAAAATCAAATTTAATAACTTACACAATATCATAAAAGATATCCATCAAATCCTCTGAGCCACCAAGGATCTTAGAAACATGGATATCCTATACAGAAAAATTGTGTATATTAATCTATAATGCGGGAAAAACTATAAGAATTAGGAATGTGGCTATATCGACGAATTCTTCGTATATTATGGACCGAACATGTCATCAACAATGGGGTTATCCACCAAAAATGGACAGAAATACTGGACATAATTACACAAAGAAATCTTGGATGTCTTGAAAAGTCCTAACTAAAAATTTCACATATTGAGAAACAAAAAGTAACGTCTACTTCAACTGATATTTTAGGGAAAGTAAATATCGTAAGTAAGACCGGAATTGCCATGCTAATAGCCAACATTCGTAGGGGACACGGCACCTAGAAAAGAAGAATTGGCTACGTAGTTTAAATTAAAATGAGTCCACTATGACAAACTGACAATTTATGTCAATCAATTATGGCACTAATGCACAGCAAAATTTTTGTGTTAATAGTATTATATCTTTTTGGATTATTATTTATAGAATTATTCATGGAAAGCTATGTGATTTTATTCACGAACAATATATTCTCCTTGATGCAATCAACCAGCCGTATGATCAAACGAGATATAGAAAATAATTTCAATAAGGTAAACAGGTCCAATATTAATATTTTCCGAAATATTCAATTGCCACAAAAATTAGTTGTATATTGGAAATAATTCTTAACAGAAATAAAATTAATTTTAATAAAATTACATTATTTAAATTGTATTTTTATTCATGTGAAAAGCCCTCAAAATAATAAAAGTGTTGGAGTAATTAAATCAAGAACAGTAAAATGATCCGAAAGTAAAGGCTTTTTGTCTGTTACTCATTGCAAAGTTACTGGTTGGTAGAAAAGTAAAATTCGTGTAACCTTCTGGCTAATGTTTAGTGTTGGCTGTCAGGTCATGCAAGCGCCGATATTACTAAACATCCGAGAGATGAACAGGTTTTTGGGTTTTAGTAGATGAGTTGCGATGGTACATACCTACACCATAGATACAATCGTATTGTTTGAACAATAGAACATATAAAAATGAAATGTGCTCCTTTTTGACCAGAAATTGATTTCAGAATTTGAAATTGTGGGGAAGATATCGAAGAAAAAACATTATATAAGATTTTCAAACAAATTTAGTCAAAACATAAATAGTCCATTGAAAGGATACATTTAGGGTTACATTTCTTAGAGGAGTCAAGTTTAATTTTTTAGTGTATAGGGGGGTTCAGTAGAAGCTTAATTTCAAGTTTTTGGCGTCGCCGCCATTGTCCCCCGGCCGCCATCTTGGAAAAAGAGGTGCAAAGGGCTTTCGCGCTGTGTCTCCTAAACTACCAACCATACAGAAAATTTAATTACATATAAAATATAGAAAATTAAGTTTTCTACAATTTTATTTCTATTACTTTTATCGTCAAGTGACCAACAAAAAAGTTATAAACAAAAATAAGAGAAAATTTTGAAAGAAGTTTCCTTTTGGAGGTTATAAATTTTTTCCGTTCATTTTACAATAAAATAATATCATAGCGATTTTATAGAGGATTTTTCAGCGAACAATTTCCACTATAAAGTTGTTTAATTTTATTTATCTATCTAGGTTTTACAGCGCTCCAAACTTGACTAGATTCTCGAATTCTCATAGGAATACAATAAAAACAAAACCTTGTGCTTACTTTTCTATCTATATATATATATATATATATATATATATATATATATATATATATATATATATATATATACATATATATTTATTATGATTTTAACATTCCCATGCTATTATTAAGCTATTTTTCACCCTTTTCCCGGCCACCTATGAGGCAGAGTCTGGGGGCGCGTTTTTTTGTAGTATCCTTAATAGGCCTAATCTACGGACAATTTCTAGACAAAATAATATTATTTATTATTGTATGTTAAAAAAGATCTATCATAGTTATTATTTTTTTTATTTTTTTTTTTTCGATGGTCAAAGCTGCGAGTCAAGATCTGAATCAGTATCCGAGGGGAATTTTTGTGGTGTAATGAGAGTTATAATCGGCGTCATTGTCGGTAATTCATCTACCAATTCATTTTCTTCAATAATTAAAGCTGATATGTCCACGATGTTGCTGCAACTTTCACCACCACAATAGAGGCACACTGCTGAACATTTGAGATCTGCTTTTCGGCAACCACATGCACTTCCAGTTTCCATTTCATTCGCTTAAGATGAATTTCATAAGCTCAGGGGTACTGGAGGCTTGGAAGTTTGGATTGGTATCCAAAATTTTCCATGTTTTTTCCAGCCCCAATTTTCTGGTGATACACTCGGATTCTGTGGAAAACGGGCTGCATCTTGTGTTTGAGGAAGTGAGAAGAGATCAAATGCATTTTTGTCACTGTTTTAGCGAGTCGTTTGTATCTCAGGGTTTCCAGAGAATCGTCACACAACAGTGAGTAAAGATGGCTCACTGACAAATAATTTTCCCTAGAGGTTCCTTACAAATAAAATAACCACCACCCATGAGGCGCTCTTACAAAAAAACACAAAATGCTTATCTAATCACAAAAATATAAATTTTGCTCACAAGACTCTCAATAGTATTATCTATAAAACTCAACATACTTTTCACAATTTTTAATACGACTGCACTTGGCCAAATATGTAGGTAGCACAACTGTAAGAATAAGTTAAGTAGAGGGGGCCCATTGCTGTGACACCTAGGATAAATTATAATAATAAAAGTAATAGCAGGCAGATATTCAGTCCAGTACGGAAGAAAAATGACGTAACTGCAATTTTTTTCAATTCCTGTTTATTGCGCAATTAACTTCTAAAATACTATGTAAAAATGATACAAAAAACCGAAATTTAAAAATGTGCTGAGCCACTATAGGGTAGGGTATTGCGTCGTTGCTAAAGTACGCGCTATATTAGACCTTGTTTCAGATGCATAATGACGTAACTGTAGATAGGGTTGAAAATGAGGCAACTAAATTAGGATAATGAAATTCTAGCTAGGGCTTACAATACCGAGCCAAAATCTCAATACCGGTATTTGGTATTTAAAATTTCAAATACCGGAATCCCGGTATTAAAACCGGTATTATGAATAAAAAATATCCACGTTATATTTATACCATCCTTAGTTGTTATATCGACTTGATAATACGGCTTTTCATTCAGTCATTTGTTTCGAGCTTCTGTCATATGTCATATAATCCGTGTATATTAATATTATACACAGATTATACAACATATGACAGAAGCTCGAAACAAATGAGAATCGATGAAAAGCCCTATATATGAAACCTTTTAAATTTTGTTTTCAAATGAGAAGATGTTGTTTATAATATTACATAGAGAGTAGGAATAGATAGATACAAAAAAGGTGCAAATAGAAAAACTATATATTTGATTCTAGGATAAATTTTGCATATAGTACTTTTACTTATGAAATTTTGTATTTTTAAATTAATTTAATTTTAAAATATATTGATACAAAGATTAACTTACTCTCACATATATTCAATATAGATTACTCTGTGTTTAGACTGCTATATATTTTCAATTATTATAAATAATTCAGAAAATAAGTGAGCCTAATTTATACACCACAATACACAAAAAAATGAAAACTAGATCTAAAAATGTAAAAGCAATTCTGATTATCTTACGGCTTATTTATAAAATAAAGTAGTCTAATTTTAAAAATTTAAGAATTTTTATATAACTCATTTTATGTATTTGTATAGACGAGATTTAATAATTTGGTCGTAGAAACTGATATAACACTTCGCCTGAAATTAACGACATTCACGCTTTTAGGAAGCGCTATACTTGACTTGTATATGTAATTTTTATTTGTAGTTGTTTATTTATGTAAGCGTATTTAATAAATATTTTTTACAATGATATTGGTTGTTTATCTTCAAAAATAATTTCTTGTAATAGCAAAAAATATTTTAGAAGAAAGTTTATTGTGCATTAGTTCACTTTTCATAAATTAAGCTGATACCGAAATACCGGTATTTTTATTATAAATACCGGTATCGAATACCGGACAAAAATCGTCCGGGATTCCGGTATTCGGGATCCCGGAATCCCGGTATTGTAAGCTCTAATTCTAGCCAATATCGATGGAAATAAAAGCCATCGTTGTCAAAAAACCAACGCCATACCGACGTTTCTGGACGATTACTCTTCATTTACTCCCTATTTTCAATATTTAAATATCGTTTTTTGATCTTCCAAAAAATTTTGCATTTTGCGGTTGCGTGATTCTTCTTCTGCATCGGTGAATTTGTCCTCAAACAACTTCTTGAGCCCTTTCTCTATATGCTTCAAGTTCTAAGTTTTATAGTGGGGAGAAAGGTCAAAAATGGGTTAATAATAGTATAGGAATGTTAAAGTCATACTAAATTATATGAATAAAAAAATATTAAGATAGAAAAGTAAGCCTAACGTTATGTTTTCATTGTTTCCCTATGAGCATTCGAGAGTCTGGTCAAGTTTGGAGCGCTGTAAAACCTAGATAAATAAATAGAATTAAACACTTTTATAGTGGAAATTGTTTGCTGAAAAACCCGCTACAAAATTGCTATAATATTATTTATTGTAAAATAAACTAAAAAAAAGTTATAACCTCCAAAAGGAAACTTGTTAAAACGTTTTTACTTATTTTTGTTTATATCTTTTTGGTTGATCACTTGACGACAAAAAGTAGTAGAAACAAAATTGTAGTAAATTTAATTTGCTACATTTTATGTTTTATTAGATTTTTCTTAGGGTTGGTAGTTTACGAGATATAGCCCGAAACCTCTTTGCAACCCTTCTCCAAGATGGCGGCCGAGGGACAAGGGTGGCGACCCCAAAAACTTGCACTAAAGCTTCTACTGATCCCCCCTACACATTAAAAAATAAAATTAACTCCTCTAACAAATGCAAGGTATGGCCTAAAAAATGTAACCTTTCAATGGACTAACAGTGAAACAAACGTCGATGTGTATACATTTTGTATACCGTATACTCTACAGTGATGAGCGCGCTAATAACCGCCAAAGTAGCGCAAAAGACGGAAATCATAGTATGTACATTGCGAAACAAAAAGGGCTGAAACTAGTGGAGGTGGAAATTATCGTTATAAACGTATAAATTAACATTACATTACATAGTTTTCCACCTGAGAGGTCTGTGACAGGAGTATTTTATAAAATTCTACTGTCACAGTGACAGTTTTCATATGCCTCTGATACGTCTAAAGGTAGAAAATTATGTAACGTAATGTTAATTTATACGTTTACAACGATCATTTTCATCTCCACTAGTTTTACCTCTTTTTGTTTCTCAATATTATGTTTTCCATCTTTTGGGCTATTTTGCCGATTATTAGCGCGCTCATCACTACAGACATCGGCGTACGTTTAACTTTATGTTTTGACTTAATTTGTTTGAAAATAAATCGTGACACATGGGAAAAGTTATAGCGGACGAACAATAACACATTTTTATATGAGTGTTTTAAAAATGTCCATAATCCAAATGAATTAATAATATGTTTTAATCAGCCATATTTTTATCCACTAACTTGGGTGGATGTAACAGAGAATATTGGATATAAAAGATAGGTTATTGTAAGGAAAGAAAAATTTTCTCCGCTGTCTTCCTCTTCCACAAGCTTTTGATAAGATATTGCACGAAGGACTTAAATACAAATTAAGCAGGATTTTGCTAAGACAATACAATATTATTCACTAGTGATATCCCTGGAGTGGGTCATAACAAAATACCTACCTTTGCTGATGATACTACCGTCTTGGTCGTAGGTGAAGACCATAAAGAAGCAGCAAGAATACTACAAGTTTTGTGTTAATAGACTTAATAACTGGACTAAATGCTGGCGAATTAAATTAAATGAAATGAAGTTAGTGCATAAATATAAATTTTACAGACGAGAAAAAACAAGATATCCCTGTTAACGTTAATAATACTCAGATACGCCGATACCGCAAAATATTTGGGTATTAGATTAGACGCTAGGCTAAGCTGGAATGCTCATGTTGGAAACAAACGAGAACAGCTTAACATGATGTATAAAAAAATATATTCGCTGGGAAGACAATTCCCTCTGTCAATCTACAACATAATAATTGTGTATAAAGAAACAGATTCTAAAACCTACATGGACATAATATGGCCTCCGGCTATGGGGCTGTGTTAGTAACGCAGTAATTTAGACATCATCCAGCTATTGCAAAACAATGTGCTAATGAGCATTGTTAACTCTCCTTGGTACTATAGGAACAGTGACCTCCATAGGGACCTAGACTTTGATATTGTTAACAAGACCATTGAAAAATTTTCCAACAGTCGCGAATAAGGATTTCTTCAACACCGTTGAGGGTATCCAGCTCCTCGACAACACGAATCCAGCTAGAAAACTCAGAAGGAAGAGTCCCTTCGAGTTACTTAAGTGAAAAGTAGAGCACGGTGAAAGTGATGGCACAGGTTAATATTTTTGCAATAAATTAGAACCTAAGGGGTACTAGTGAGTTTGTCCTTAGTCTTAAGTTTTGGTAGTAAATTAGATTAGAAATAAGTTGCCCATTGATCATATTATTTTATTGGAGTTTAATAAAAAAAACTTGGGTGAACAGGTTTTGATATACTAATATCTTGGTTTTTCCACGAGAAACCGAATGGTATAATTTGTAAAACTGTTGTATGGCAATAAATAAATACAATATAGCTCTAGCACTTCTAAGTGGATTACTAGAATGTTGCCTTGGTAAGCCACAATTGCCTTGCCACAATTGGGTGCACGTGGCACTTAACTTATTAAAATTAGAATATTATATTTACCAGTTTTATGAGAGCTCGTGAAAGGTCCACTGAATCCATAAGTAAGTTACGTGTCGCAGTTTGACGAAACATAAAATAATTGACAAACACTAATATGTTTAAGACTGTCCCCAAAAATATAAATACTAATTGCCATCCAAACAGTAGGTTGAAGTTACGCAACATTGCAGCACATCGAGTACAGTGCTGTTGAATTTTGTCAATCTCCGAAAAAAATTCATTTTTATTTAAAATAAATAGTTTATGTTTCAATACCTGTAATTGGTTAATAATGTATTTTTGTTGTATAGATAACATATAAACGATGGTGGTGAGAAATATTGTAAAAAATAAGTGGTAAATATTCGATGTGTAAAACGATACGTAAACAAGATCTCCATTAAAAATTGCTTGCTGAATTTCTATCATCGCCAACAACACCAACGACAAAGTGTTAAGAAATATGCACATACTTTCAATATACCTTTTGTTTAAAAAACGCACTTCTTTAAAATCTCTTTGTAAGTTTAAAAAGAATTTCTGATGTTTATTTTCAAACATAAAGGAAGACACAAAAATACTTCCCAGTAAACATGCTTCATTTATACCATGTAGAAAATCAGTAATTCTCAGTGTTCTTTCCAAAGTATTAAATCTTGAAATAAGACCATATATATGTAAACCGCAACATGAAATTCCTAAAAGTATATACAATAGTTTAGAAAAAACAGTACGTTTTTCCTGTGATTTTCGTTGCAAGTTTGGTGTACAACGTAGTACTTTAGCAATAAAACACATTCCCCTGTACATTTTTAAATACATCGATTTATTTTTAATTTTGTCTTACTACTGCTATTGTAATAAAAAATTATACGAATGTATTTTCTCGAGTTCATTTCAAACTAAACGTTTTGTTATGCTTGTCATTTTTTATATTTTCAGATAATTTTCTAATGGATTTCGTTTCCAATATATTAACTAATTTCTAAAATTGATTAAATACTAAAGAAATGGTCTATGTGTGTATGTTTGAACAACATATAGTCCAGGACGGATCTGTGAAAGACGACTACAATTGGATGTGAGATGTGACATTCTGATTTGACATTTCGCAGAAGGAATGTGTGATAACTCCTTTAATAATAAATAAGAAGAAAGAACCGCTAAGCGCCGTAAAAATGAGTGGCGCATACAATATTGCAGCTAAAAAAGATCCGATATGAATATTACGTGGCGCGAAAATGTATTTTCATTTTTATGCAAAATAAAATTTGAGTTTTATTTTAAAAGATTTTTCCATAATATTAGCTAAATTTGAAGTAAAACGCGCCACAAAACAGTAACTTTGATACAGTTTGAATTTTGAAAACCTTTTGTGGCGCGTTTACTCAAATTTAGCAAATATTATGGAAAAATCTTTTAAAATAAAACTAAAATTTGATTTTGCATCAAAATGAAAATTTCGTGCCACGTAATATTTATATTAGATCTTTTGTAGCTGGAATATTTTATGCGCCACTCATTTTTACGGCGCTTAGCGGTTTTTTATTCTTGTATCAGGAGTTTTTCAAAGTTTTTTTATAAATTAAATTAATGTATAAAGTTGAATGCAATTTTTCTCGATTACATGTTAAGCTTTAAAAATGGTCGCCTTTGTCGCATTATCTCCCAAATGATCTTGTGTCTATCACATGTACACTAGATTTTTTCTATTCGAAATAGATTGAAAAGAAAACATTGGAATGGCCGGTTAATGAACTCGGATTGCCTGTTGCCAGATCAAATTTAGCGTCGTAACCACTACAACTACATAAACCATTTCGGAAATAATCGTTAATTTTATTACACTTTTGTAGCTTAATAACTTCTAAACGGCTTAACCGATTTTAATCACTAAACATGAGTTTAAAAGGTATTGACAAGTAGTATCTGATGCACCTAAGGTCAAGTACGATAACTAAAGCCATTACAAGGATTATTGAGCTTGAAAAACCGTTTTTCCCATAGGAAATAGATTTGATCATAATTATGAAGCCTATAACTGAAAAATTCGAATTTTGCCGGATATGAAGTATACACCGTCAGATTCGTCTAGAGTCCTTCTACGAACGCTCAGTTATGGGCGCAATTCGTAGGTTGAAATTTTGTCGAAAAACCAAAATTTTCAAAGTTTAATATAAAGGAAGAGATTCCTCTCATTGGCTGTATACCATAATAAAAACTTACTAATGAAGTAAAAACCTCACATGTAGGTAGGTGGTATATAATTTATTAAAAATTTTTTTTCCAAAAATGATCCAAGATGGATAAAATCACAAACGTTTTCGGACCAATCAGTCCATCATCAGGTGGTAGAAACCTAAAATAAGCAAACCACTGTATTAAAAAAGCCACGATGAAATTTGACTGTCTGAAAGTTAGGAAAATTACAACATGTGGTTACTTACTTCAGATCCAAAGTAGTTGGAACTAGCTACATATTTAGGTCAAAAGACCTTAATGTAATAATAATTATGCCATTTAGGCTACAAAAATGTCGAGGATAAGTCGATGTCACAAGAAATTAAATTGCAACGGTATTACAAAGTGGTCTTCATCTTGGCCTCAAACTGACAGACTAAAATATGACATTGAACGGATATTGACAAGACCTTCAAGGGAATTTTATGTGTTTGTAGTTATATTGTATTTTAGAAATGCAAAAAATATAAACATTATTTTTACTTAACTGAATGAATTTAATTAGATATTAAATAAATGAGTAAGAATAAACAATTTAAATTAATAGTCACATGAAATTATTTATGAAAATTTCATGGAGGTGAAAGCGAAAATTTTGCCAACAGGTAATGACGTCACTTGGTAAAAAGAAGAAGAACAAAAAGAAAGAAGAAAAATAAACTGAAGAAAAATAAAAATAAAATAAAAAGAAAATTATTAGATAATAATTATAAGGTAAAAGAATAAGTGAATAAATCTGGAATTTGGCTATAATGAAATGTAATATAGTTGATAGTCATAATGTAACAGTATAACTGGTTGTCTAATTTCAAGTAGATGTAATAGGGTGAATAAAACACAACTAAGTAAAATACTATGGTTTAACGGAATTGAGATTAAAGTACTGAATGGATGTAATATTTAAGAGAAAGTACTGTGAACTGTAAATAAGAAAACGATAAGTGAAAGTTAATATGGTGTGAAGTAAATCATGATATGATGCCAAATTATTGTTTGAAAATTATGTGAAAATAAAATTAAAATTAAACATAAAATATAGAGGGAATAAAACGAGGGTGAAAATAAGGTAGAAATGATGCATTATAAAATAAAACAAAAATTGTAGGCCTTGAATTAATGGTTGTCTAACTTGAAGAGAGATTGACAATAAAATTAGGTAAAGAAATTAAATTAAAGTTAAAAAGAAAACGAACATTTTATGTGGTTACTGGACCAACAGAGACATGAAAACCTAAGCCTACCTCCACAAAGGATAGGAGACACGCAAAGGCACACACATATCCGTCAGCTCAATGATCACATAATAATCATGACAAATTGGCAAAATAGTTCTCAGATTAACATTGTAGGTAATGGTGTGATAAATGTATAGTACAAAGTAGCGGAAGGTCTTGCTTGTTGAATATAACAAAGCTAATAGAAAGCAAAATGAAAATGTTTGTGGTCAACAAACTGACAAGAGACAAACATGCCCAAACCTACCTCCACAAAGGATAAGAGACCTGTAAAGGCACACACATATCTGCCAGTCCAATGATCACAAACACTAATATCAACAATTTAACTTAGATGAACTGAAGGATTGTATATTAGAGGTGTCCAATAACCACCAGCAACCGAACCACAACCAAAAAACCTGTGTATAAGAATAAAAGGTAAATAGTTCAGAAAAATATATTGTAAATGGATGGAGGGTTAGTGAAATGTATATTAAGTAACATGTAGTTAGGTAAAGATGTGGATTCGGAGTTATCAAGCTGAAAAATAAGAATTCTTAAAATAAAAATGAAGAGAAATATCATGTGAAGCATGGACCCTGTGGAAATAAAATAGATGTATTTAGAAAAATATGAATTAAGTGTATAAGGTTAATTGTAAACTATGGAAATAATTGACGGTGTATAGGAGTAAAGTCACGGTTTAATGAAGTTTGACGATTAACACAATTGGGGCTAGTACGTATGTCCTTGATAATCTCCAAATCCTCATACAAATCTAACCTGAGTGTATTTTGCTAAACAACCTGAGTTAAACCTGAGTGTAAACAAGCTAAACCTGAGTCAGCTGAACCTGAGTGTAAACAAATAGCTGTAAACAATGACTACAGTCCTGACATCATTGATAAACTTATCCGTAAGAGAGAGTCCAATCTCCTCCGGCAATCGGCTTACAATTCTAACCCAACCATCCCTCCTTTATATAGATCATTACCATTCCATAACTCATCAATTTCTGAAAAGATTAAACATATACTTAATAGCTCTGACAATATTAATATTTCATTTAAAGTACATAACACTCTTGGTAAAATCCTATCCAACACCAAAGACTCCATCCACTATATGAATCGCAGTGGTGTTTATAAATTGTCATGTTCTGACTGTGATGCTACATACGTGGGCAGAACTTTTAGGTCTCTTACAGTTCGAACTTCTGAACACTCCAAACGTGACAATACTTCTGCTTTTTCCCATCATCTTAAAGTCAATAAACATCATCTCAAGGTTCCAGAAGGGGTTTCTTTGATCCACAACATTCAAGATAAAAATACACTCAGGTTAGATTTGTATGAGGATTTGGAGATTATCAAGGACATACGTACTAGCCCCAATTGTGTTAATCGTCAAACTTCATTAAACCGTGACTTTACTCCTATACACCGTCAATTATTTCCATAGTTTAGAATTAACCTTGTACACTTAATTCATATTTTTCTAAATACATCTATTTTATTTCCACAGGGTCCATGCTTCACATGATATTTCTCTTCATTTTTATTTTAAGACATTCTTATTTTTCAGCTTGATAACTCCGAATCCACATCTTTACCTAACTACATGTTACTTAATATACATTTCACTTACCCTCCATCCATTTACAATATATTTTTCTGAACTATTTACCTTTTATTCTTATACACAGGTTTTTTGGTTGTGGTTCGGTTGCTGGTGGTTATTGGACACCTCTAATATACAATCCTTCAGTTCATCTAAGTTAAATTGTTGATATTAGTGTTTGTGATCATTGGACTGGCAGATATGTGTGTGCCTTTACAGGTCTCTTATCCTTTGTGGAGGTAGGTTTGGGCATGTTTGTCTCTTGTCAGTTTGTTGACCACAAACATTTTCATTTTGCTTTCTATTAGCTTTGTTATATTCAACAAGCAAGACCTTCCGCTACTTTCTACTATACATTTATCACACCATTACCTACAATGTTAATCTGAGAACTATTTTGCCAATTTGTCATGATTATTATGTGATCATTGAGCTGACGGATATGTGTGTGCCTTTGCGTGTCTCCTATCCTTTGTGGAGGTAGGCTTAGGTTTTCATGTCTCTGTTGGTCCAGTAACCACATAAAATGTTCATTTTCTTTTTAACTTTAATTTAATTTCTTTACCTAATTTTATTGTCAATCTCTCTTCAAGTTAGACAACCATTAATTCAAGGCCTACAATTTTTGTTTTATTTTATAATGCATCATTTCTACCTTATTTTCACCCTCGTTTTATTCCCTCTATATTTTATGTTTAATTTTAATTTTATTTTCACATAATTTTCAAACAATAATTTGGCATCATATCATGATTTACTTCACACCATATTAACTTTCACTTATCGTTTTCTTATTTACAGTTCACAGTACTTTCTCTTAAATATTACATCCATTCAGTACTTTAATCTCAATTCCGTTAAACCATAGTATTTTACTTAGTTGTGTTTTATTCACCCTATTACATCTACTTGAAATTAGACAACCAGTTATACTGTTACATTATGACTATCAACTATATTACATTTCATTATAGCCAAATTCCAGATTTATTCACTAATTCTTTTACCTTATAATTATTATCTAATAATTTTCTTTTTATTTTATTTTTATTTTTCTTCAGTTTATTTTTCTTCTTTCTTTTTGTTCTTCTTCTTTTTACCAAGTGACGTCATTACCTGTTGGCAAAATTTTCGCTTTCACCTCCATGAAATTTTCATAAATAATTTCATGTGACTATTAATTTAAATTGTTTATTCTTACTCATTTATTTAATATCTAATTAAATTCATTCAGTTAAGTAAAAATAATTTTTATATTTTTTGCATTTCTAAAATACAATATAACTACAAACACATAAAATTCCCTTGAAGGTCTTGTCAATATCCGTTCAATGTCATATTTTAGTCTGTCAGTTTGAGGCCAAGATGAAGACCACTTTGTAATACCGTTGCAATTTAATTTCTTGTGACATCGACTTATTGTCGACATTTTTGTAGCCTAAATGGCATAATTATTATTACATTAAGGTCTTTTGACCTAAATATGTAGCTAGTTCCAACTACTTTGGATCTGAAATAAGTAACCACATGTTGTAATTTTCCTAACTTTCAGACAGTCAAATTTCATCGTGGCTTTTTTAATACAGTGGTTTGCTTATTTTAGGTTTCTACCACCTGATGATGGACTGATTGGTCCGAAAACGTTTGTGATTTTATCCATCTTGGATCATTTTTAGAAAAAAAATTTTTAATAAATTATATACCACCTACCTACATGTGAGGTTTTTATTTCATTAGTAAGTTTTCAAAGTTTAGTTTTTCAGTTTTTCGGCGATACTGAGTTGCGTGTATGTCTGATCCTGACGGCTTAAAAACCATCTAAAATCTTAACTCAACACTATTGATTTGATGTATTTACGGTTCTCCTGTTTCTACTTGAACCGAAGATATATACCCCAAAAAATATGCCGTTTTGAACATACCAATAGCTGGCTTATGTGTGGTCAAATGTAATAAACTACACCGGTTCTGAATCGGCCCTGACCCCCTCTTCAAACACAGAAAAAAAATTCAGATCGGTTTAACTTTTACAGCCACCTACATATCCACAAACATTTTCCCTTTTTTAAAGAGAAGTTAAGTAATATTTCTGGGCTCGATAACTTTTGAATGGTATAACCGATTTTCAAAATTAGACATGCGTTGGAAAGGTAATGATCAGTACTATCTGAAGCCGCAAAGGTCGGACTTCAATTTTCGAAGGAGTTTTGGGGAGGAGAACGAAAAACAGGTCCAAAATAGGAAGGGTTGTAAAATCCACACCTTTGGACCAAAATGGATGGTTGATATATGAATGGATGTGCCTTTTCCTGAGCTTTAAGATGGGAGTTGGCCCAATTTTCATTTCAGTCAGATTTAGAAAATCTAAAATTTCGTGTATATATTATAGTGTCGCGTGTAGGGGGTGTAGGTGTGCGCCACTGACGAGAACAGCCGTTCTCTGGTAATGACTTTCCCTTCGTGTTAAATAAGAACAATAATAAAAATATTAAAAGATGATTAAAGAAACTAGATTTTGTTTCCTTCCTTTTTGTAATGGAGATATGTTTGGTGGTTGGATGCAGTGCCTTTTAGGGGTGAAGTCGAGTTCGCTCCGCTTCGTTCAGGTATATTTTAGAAGGGTACGAATTGGCTCCCGCATGAATGCGGGTAGGCTCTCATATAATCGCGGAAACATTAGACATTGTTGCCAAATCGTGTAATATTTATACTGCTTAGGAAATTTTTTATATAGTGATATAGACTTTTTATAGGAAAATTTTAATTTTAGACAAATACTTTTAGAGTTTGTTTTAGTTTAACATTGGCATATGTGGCAATTTTAACACAAATTATCGGTGTCGGCCGGTATGCGCTCGACCGTTTTGCGCTCTTACCTAAAATTGGCCGGTTTGCGCTCTACACTCTAATACCCGAAAGTTAAGTTAGGACCGAAGGGTTAGGTCTTCCTCCTTTCCTATAGATATTTCTAGGAAATTACCTGTTTCTAATAAAAAGAGAAAATTTGAGAGAAGTGACAACGCCTGGGTGATATTTTCGACATGTTTAGGTAAAATAAATTTTGTCTATGGGAGCCAATTCGGACTCTACCTTTTTTAGTTCAGGTAAAATTCTTACCATTGGGAGCGAACTCGACCCCGTCCCCTTTTAGGCCTTAGTTAATTATTTGGTATAATAAATTCTACTCCGTGTGACTATGTTATACTTTATTTATCTGGTATGCGAACTATAAATACAAACATCAACAATGTATCGACCTGCCCCAAGGCATGTTGCAATACTACTTACAATAAATATAATAATAATTTATATCACGGGAGGTTACTTTTATATACAATAAACACTTGCTAAATCACGCACTCCTCCTGTCAATGTCAATCAACTTCATAATATTTACTTGATTATTGCCATTGTGTAAAGTTTAGCGTGAGCTTTAGACATATGTTATACTGAGTATTATAATATTACTACAGTTTGTTTTATAATAGCTTTAAAACGATTCATTTTGAAGCCAATTCGCCTCATATTAAGATATGGCTGGCTAAAAATGATTAAATTTATTACTCTTAATACAAATGGCAATAAATAAAAAAAGGGGAAAACAATTTTATTATTCAATGTCTCTCAACCCCTTAGATTGCAGTTAAGACCTTTTTCTACGACCGTTTAATAACATGCTCATTATTCGCTATTTTTTTTATAGATAATAGCACCCCTTACTGTACCCGTGAGTAATAATTCATTACTCACGGGCTGAAGTTACTAACGAGTCATTACTCACGGGCTGAAGTTAGATTGAAGTGGCGCATGCCACTTTTAATATTAATCGTATATAAGCTGCAAATAAAATTACTTAAACTTGTTTATTTAATACAATAATTATTGTAATTTATACCAATAATTAACTTATAATAAAAATGTTTAAAGGAATTTTAACTGTAACAATGTCAGTATATTTTTTACGTGTATATGTTGTTTACTAAAAATTTTTACGTTTATCATTTAATTGAGTGACAGTGACATTAGCGCATTTTGTTTAAGTTAATTGGAAATTATAACTAATATTGTGTTTGTTTTATAATATTGTTAAATATGTTATATAATACCATATTACGTATAGTTATATTATTATTATATTATATATAGCTAAATGTAAATATACATTATAACTTAACTATATATATATGAAATACGTCCACCGACAACAGCCATTTTCTATTTATTAGATTCACTGACAGTAGGTACAAAATTAAGCTTATAATTGTTCCGAAACGAATAGAACTTACATTGACTATTTCTAGTTGTATTTTTACAATAAATAAGAATTTAGTAATAGTAGACAACCAATTATTCAGCCACGTACTAGGGGTAAATAGCATTTAGGTATTTTTGTAAATTATTATAATTTCGAGTAGCTGATAATTAAATTTTTTACTAATTAAAATAAAAAAATGTCGTAGAAAAAGTATAGTATTCTACTCGCATGTAATGGCTATTACTCACTCTGATGAATTACGAAACTCGCCTAGGGCTCGTGTCGCAAACTTCATCATCGTGAGTAATAGCCATCATTACATGCTCGTTGAATAATATACTATTATATTAAGGCTAGAAAATTATTATAATATATTAAAACTTCTTCTTCTTCATGTGCCGTGCTCGATTATCGAACGTTGGCTGTCAAATTGGCTAGAGCAATTACGTTAACGGCAGCCGGGAAAAGGGATGCAGAGGATGTGTTATACCATTCCCTCAGGTTTTTAAGCCATGACGTTCTTCTTCGGCCTCCTCCTTCTTCCGTCTACCTTGCCTTGTATTGTTAAATGGAGTACATATATTATATCTCTCTGGGTGTCGCATAATATGGCCAAAATATTCAAGTTTTCGATTTTTAACTGCTCTGACGACTTCCGTGACTTTTCTCATCCGGTCCAAAATAACTTCGTTACGAACTCTATCCACCCAACTTATTCGTAGGATTCTTCGGTATACCCAAATTTCAAAGGCTTCCAATTTCTTGAGAAGTGTATCTGTTAAAGTCCAACCTTCGACACCGTACAAAAGAGTAGAGAACACATAACATCTCACTAATCTAATTTTAAGATTCGTAGTAATGTTGTTTCCACATAAGTTCTTTTATCTTAAAGAATGCAGCTCTGGTCTTCTCCATACGTATTCCAATTTCTTTGCTCGTGTCCCAGTTCTCATTTAGATTACAACCAAGGTAGGTGATACTGTTAGTTCTCTCTATTTGTTCACCATAACCTGTTACTACTTCCGGTTGTATTGGCGTCTAACTGACAACCATCACTTTGGTCTTTGCGGTGTTTAGCTTGAGCCCATATTCATCACACGTTGTGGTAATCCTATTAATCAGATGTTGAAGTTCTTCATAATTGCTCGAAATTAACACCGTGTCATCCGCATATCTCAAATTATTAATATTGACGCCATTCCTTTTGACACCACATTGAGATTTATCCACTGCTTTATAGAAAACAAACTCAGAATAGATGTTAAATATTAGTGTGGACAAAATGAAGCCCTGCCTTACTCCTCTTCGTATTTGAACTTCTTCAGACGTGTCCCGGCCAATCCTGATGTTTGCACGTTGATTCCAGTAAAGATTTTTGATAATGCGTAGGTATTTATCATCAATACCCACTTTCTGAAGAATAGCAATCATTTCAGTATGTTTTACCCGATAAAAGGCGTTCTAAAAGTCAATGAAACACATATAAACCGGATGTCCGACATCTTTGCATCTCTGTACCATAACCTGAATACTAAACAGTGCTTCTCTGGTCCCAAGGTTATTGCGGAATCCAAACTGTGTATCACCAAGCTGTTCTTCTTTTTTTTTTGGTACATCCTAGAGTGCAAAATTCATAGAAATATCTTTAAAACATGACTCATCAAGCTAATGGTTCGGTAGTCACTACATCTTTTCGCGTTTGCCTTTTTAGGTATCATCACAAAAGTCGACAGCATCCAGTCCGTTGGTATATAGCCAGTTTGATAAACTTTATTAAAAAGATGAAGGAGAGATCTTTTACCTGAACTTTCGAAGAGCTTTATTATTTCACTCGGTATTTCGTCCGGTCCCGTCGCTTTTCTGGTCTCTGCTAAACTTATTGCTTGTTCAATTTCGTCCATAGTTATGTCAGGTCCTGTAACTACTTCGTTAATTTCAAGCTCGGGCCTTTCATCAATAAACAGTTCCTCAATGTAGTCTTTCCATCTGTCAATTTTATCCAAATCAGTGATAATCAGTTTTCCGTCTCTATCAACGATGTTATTTGCATGTTTTTTGTTCTGACCGGTGAGTTCTTTTATTTTTTGATACATATTAAATGAATCATATTTTCTCTGCAACTCTTCAATTTCTGAACATTTGCCTTCAAAATATGTTTCTCTTGCCGCTCGTATTTTAGTGCTTATCTCTTTACTAATGTGTTTATACATTTCGATATTTTGGTTCGTAAATTTGCGTCTTTTTTCATCAAATTCAAAATCTCATCGTTCATCCACTGTTGCTTCTTTTGATTTATCTCTTTGAAGTTTGGCGTTGAGTTGCTTATAATCGTTTTGATATGGTTCCAATGATACTAGATGGATTCTTGTTGTTCGCTATTCTCAAAATTGCTCTCTAAATTGTTTGCAATCCCCTGGCTGTTGTTTCTAATAAAATCGGTATCCAGTTTGTTAGAGGATCGTTATTGTTTTATCAGTTTAAATTTTAATTTTATTTCGGCTAACAATAGATTGTGATCAGATGGCACATCGGCGCCAGGATAGGTTTTTACAGACTTTACTCCTTTTTTGTAACGCTAACTAATGGTTATGTAGTCAATTTGGTTTCTTACGATATTATGGGGGGTATCTGCTGAAAATTTCCACGTATATAATCTCCGTTTAGGTAATTTGAAAAAGGTATTCATTATACATAGATTATGTTCTTTGCAAAAATCTGCGAAATAGTCTCCCCTTGCCTTTCTATCGCCCAGTCCATAACATCCAATAATATTACTTTGTCTGCATTTTCCTATTTTAGCATTAAGGTCACGCATCAGAATGGTGAGATCTCTAGTCTTGAGTTGGTCGGTAACAGTTTTTACATCGGCGTAGAACTTTTCAAGTTCTTCCAGTTCACTTTTCGCTGTCGGTGCATACACTTGTATTAAATTTATGTTTCTGGGTTTCGTGTTCAACTGAATCATTATGACTCGTTTTGACCTGGCATACCGCCCTAACACATTTGCTAACCTCCTTTGAGACTATGAATCCTACACCATGACGATGGTAATTACTCTCTTCTCCTGCATAATATACTTGATGATCATCCACATGGCATTGGCCAGATCCGGGCCATCGCATTTCACTGATACCCAGAAATGATATTTGCAGCCTTTTCATCTCATTTATGGCACTGTGTGTTTCTCCTGGTTCATACAAACTCCGCACATTCCATGTGCCTATTCTAAAAATAAGCCACCTAGGTAAAACAGTTCACCAAATTTCACTAAAAATAATTAAATAGATTTGGGATAATAATTGTGCATTCCTTTTTTTTAATTGAAATTTTTTTAAATCTTGCAGAACGAAAATTAAACCATACAGACCTTCGTCATTTTTTTTTGCTTATAAAAGAATATTTCTTCTATCCAACACACTTTATAGAATTAAAAAGGAATTATCTGTGCGGCCTCAGGAATTTTTTAAAAGTCTAAACAATTATTTGGCTTATCAATAGCAATATTATTTATACACAAAATATCTCAGTAGCTATTAGTTTAACTTAAATTTCTAAAACGGTATTGGAGAAGACTCGAAAGACTTTTATTCTAAAAGAAAAAAAGTTGAACGTTCTTTTCAACCACATACATACTGTGGTCTGTGGTAGACGGGGCTAAGCCGACGCACGCGTTAGCGAAATTATTCTGATTCGATATTTTTTGTACAAACTTACTCAAAAAGAGGTACTTATAACAAATCCACAGGGTTCCATGCGGTGCCATGGTCAAAAATTGTTTAAACAAATCCACAAAAATATTTTTTTTATTCCGAACAATTTTTTTTAGATAACTTGTGTCATTCTGATCCAAAAAGTTCTCTTGTCATTTTTCCCTAAAATTGACTGTTGTCGAGTTATACGCGATTAAAAATTGAAAAAAATGCGAAAATGACCATTTTCAAGGCTTAACAACTCGTTTAATAGTTATTTTTTTTACGGCCGTGCTAAAAGAGCCACTTTCACGCACGCATTTCGTTTGCAAAAGTTGCACTTTCCCGCAGGGCGTGCGTGAAAGTAAATTTTCCCGCACGAAGTGCGGGAAAGTAAAATACCTTTTAATATGGTATTATAATATAATATAATACATGCAATAAACTAATATTTAGATATTATTTACTAATTTATTTCAAATTTATCTTATTGTGTTCATGTTTTAATGAAAGTAGCGAGATAATTCGATGAAATAAAATTATTTTGACACAATATTTAAAAGTCGGATCAGTAGACAATTACAACGGTTTTTAATCGTCGTCATGGAAACCAATATCGTCGTCGTGGTAACCCATTATATTGAAAGTTTGGTTTTGACATCCTTGTCAAAGAATTAATTTGTGTATTTTCACTTCTAAATAAAAATTTATATAGCTCTATTTTTTGTGGCTTTTTTCCAAACGTACCGCCCAAGAAAAAATATTGTTCCTAACTCATGCGGAAAATGTCTTCCCCGCACTCGACTGCTTGCCCGAACTAGGGCAAGTAGCACTAGTAATACTCGAAAGTATCACTTTCCGCACTAGTTAGGAAAATAACTATATGAAACAGTTCGTGAAGTTTGCTTTTTGCGAAGGCACGCGATATTTAGAGCACGAGCGTCAGCGGAGCGAGTGCTATACATCGCGTAAGTTCGCAAAAAGTACTTCACGCACAGTTACATACAATATTTTATCTACCCTGCCATAAACAAATAAAAAAACTGCAACTCTTCGTCACTGGAATTTATTTATATTCTACAATTTTTAGAACTTTGACATTTAAAAATTCTAACTTCTTTCAAACCACAAAACTGTCAAAACTTTTGTCGTAATTTATTGCTCACAATGACGACGCGAAAGTTAAGGATATTTGATTATTATTCTGGGCTGATTATCGGAGAATAGGCCATTTTTGGGAAAAGTTATTTACCAGCAATTTTATTGCTGGAATCGAATCTTATGATTGTATATATTAATAATATAGATATGCAAAATCCGCAGATGGTGTGCTACTTTTTTTATAAACAAAATGGCGCCCGAAAATCGTGTTTTTCTCAATTTTTGCTCTATAGCTCCAAAGATTTTAACTTTAGACCAAAAACACTCAAATAAAAATTCACCTCAATTAAATTCTGCATAGAGACGTGTTTTTTCCGATTTACTTCGACGAAAACTTTCCCCGGAAAAAGCGGGGCTTTCCAACAAAATCTTTAATTTTCAGCTAAACTTTTAGATAAGTAGTTGTTAATCAATAATTAAATAACTTGGTAATGTAAAAGCCCTTTCCATATATTATAATTCCAGAAGCCGATGGAGATTGAATGAACAGTTAGCAACAATTGAAATGTTAATTAAAAATTTACGGTCGCTATAATAACGACAATAATTAGGATGCATGATAATAACTATGATTTTTTCATAAAAAGACACCATACCTATCTAATGTACTTTACATAATTGAAATTGGACTATTTAAGCGGCCTCAGGAATATTTTAAAATTATAAACAGTTTTTTGGCTTATAAACAAATAGAATATCTCGGGAAATATTAAACTAAATTAAATTGTGAAAACGATATTCGAAAGACAGCGGCAGGACGCTTCTTTTAAAGAAAAAACGTTTAATTATGATGAGTGGTTCCTGACATACAACCGGTCAAAATTGACCGAAAGTTACGGCAAAGATATAAACAATAGAATCATAATTTTCAAACGATCACCTTTTTATTTTTGTCCTCGTTCTCCACACCAATTTTCATATCTTTAAAATCTTCACAACATATATTATTATAATAAAAACTATCGATAATACGTGTGAAAATTGCCAAAAATAGCAAAACTCCAATGAAAAATTAGGTTGGAGAAAATGTAACCCTCAAAGTTCAAAATCGGTATAGGTTAAAAAAATGCATTTTCTCGGCTTCCCATGGAGCAATTTCCTTCATTCTTTTTTTGTTTCAACTTCCAAAGTACAAAGAGTAGAGTCATCGAACTAAATCATTATTAAATGTCAAACTTGCTTTGGTTTTGTTATAATAAATTAATTTATTTATTATAACACAATATTTTAATTTGTTTAAATAAAAATTGTTTAAATAATTATACAGCTTTCAAATGAGAATATTTATGTTTTTAACTTTAAAAGGTACACTTGTAGTAAGTTTATCTAAAAAAAAGCCTACAACTGGAAAAAATATGTAATTTTCTGTTCTTATAAATAAATTAATCTATTATAACAAAACAAAAGCAAGTTTGACATTTAATAATGCATTAGTTCGATGGCTCTACTCGAGTTATTAGGGAACAAAAAAAGAATGAAGGAAATTGCTCCATGGGAAGCCGAGAAAATGCATTTTGTTAACGTATATCGATTTTGAATTTTGAGGGTTACATTTTCTCCAACCTAATTTTTGATTGGAATTTTGCTATTTTTGGCAATTTTCACACGTATTATCGATAGTTTTTATTATAATAATATATGTTATGAGGATTTTAAAGATATGAAAATTGGTGTGGAGAAAGAGGACAAAAATAAAAAGGTGATGGTTTTAAAATTATGATCCTATTGTTTATATCTTTGCCGTAAATTTCGGTCAAATTTGACCGGTTGTATCTCAGGAACCACTCGTCATAATTAAACGTTTTTAAAGGAAGCGTCCTGCCGCTGTCTTTCGAATACCGTTTTCACAATTTAATTTAGTTTAATATTTCCCGAGATATTCTATTTTTTTTAAACCAAAAAATTGTTTATAATTTTAAAATATTCCTGAGGCCGCTTAATTTCAATTCTGTATAGTACGTTAGATAGGTATGGTGTCTTTTTATGAAAAAATCATAGTTATTCTTATGCATCATAATTATTGTCTTTATTATAGCGACCGTAAATTTTTAATTAACATTTTAATTATTGCTAAACTGTTCATTCAATTTCCATAGACTTCTGGAATTATAATATATACGGAAAGGGCTTTTAAGTTACCAAGTTACTTAATTATTGGTTAACAAGTACTTATCTAAAAGTTTAGTTTAAAATTAAAGATTTTGTTGGAAAAACCCGCTTTTTCCGGGGAAAGCTTTCGTCGAAGTAAATCGGAAAAAACACGTCTCTATGCAGAATTTAATTTCGGTGAATTTTTATTTGAGTGTTTTTGGTCTAAAGTTAAAATCTTTGGAGTTATAAAGCAAAAATTGAAAAAAACACGATTTTCGGGCGCCATTTTGTTTATAAAAAAAGTAGCACACTATCTGCGGACTTAATTAATACATACAATAATAAGATTCGATTCCAGCAATAAAATTGCTGGTAAATAACTTTTCCTTGTATTTTGCTAATTAGCATAGAGTATATATGACAGTGTGTTAAAAACAGTGCGAAATGGTAAGTCCCATTTAAAATACATTGTTACTTCACGCACGCTTTAAATCCTTCACGCATTTCTATCTATAATGACAGTTTTCACAAACTAAAAACTTACACATAATATGACATAGAGTAGATAAAAATTATTTTTATATAGCGCTAATTGTTAATAATTAAAAATAACAGCTTTGTAACAAAATAATGACAAACATTTCTTCAGGATCTTGAAGGAGGGGTTTTAAACTTTGATTTGGTTACTTTCTGACTTTCATAATAGTAATTGTTAACAAGCTGAAAATGCGAGCATTATCATAACGAAAACTTTATTTATTTACGTATTTTAATTCATATTATGGAAAATTGCTATTATGAAAAGTAGTTTAGAATTAATAATTATGTTTTAATGTGCAATTATATCATTTTAATTTGTGTGTGTGTGTGTGTTTAGATTTATGACCTTGGTTTGAACGAATTGGCCAGCTCAATTTTTTTTTATTTTCATAGACACAATTTCCTAATTTTAAATGATATACATTATATTTTAATAATTACAAACATATATTACATACATTACATTAAAAATACATACTAATATTAAACACTATTACTAAATACTTATACTAAACCACTAATTGATATTAAATTTTTTTTTTCAGCGCTAAGACAAAAACCCGATTCAACCTCGCGGAGGTTAGGCCTTCTTTGTGATTTTTTTGATTTTTTTTTTTTATTTTGTTTTTTTATTGTTTTTTTAATATTTATTTCTTTTTTTATTATTTTTTTTTTCTTGTTTTTTTTTATATATTTTTTTTTAATTTTTTTTATATATTTTTGTTTAAATGTCAATTTTTTAATTTTTAAGTGGTTATAAACAATTTTATACAAATTTATATTTCGTGTACATAAAATGGAATTTAAATTGGTGGGGAGAGTAACTCCCACTGTTTGTAGATTCTTATATAACTGTTGATTCAGCATCTGGAAGTTTGCGCAATCGAAAATCACATGCTCTAATGTACCCAACTCCCCGCAAGTGCAGTTTTGAGAAGTGGCCAACCCTAGTTTATTTTTGTGAACTGGATGTAAACCATGTTTGTTCCTTGCTCTATTTAAGGTTTTAATGAAGTGCCGATTTGTAATGTCGTTAGACCACGGTTTTCTATAAATTTTTGGTTGGATATCATGAAATCGTATACCTTTAAGAGAGATATCATATTCCAGTTGCCATTTGCTCCATTTGTTTTTTCTTAAACCATTGTCGTAGATCAGTGACTGGCATTAATGGTTCTTCTATCGTTTCCCCTATTGTAGTAGCATCCTTGGCAAGTCTATCCACTATTTCATTTCCGTTAATTCCCTAATGAGCCTTAATCCAAACCAAAGAAATTTGTTTACCTGTATTCGTAAGTAACTAGATGGTTTCTAAAATTTTTATAATTACTACTGATGAAGTGCTTGATAATTTAGTTTGTACTATTGTGTCTACCGAACTTTTGCTATCTGTTAATATAATAAACTTATTCTTGTAACGTATATTAATATACCTCAAAGCTTGAAGAATTGCGATGAGCTCAGCAGTATAACTAGACATTTGATTTGAAAGTTTAAATTTTTTGGATAGATTTTCATTTGAATGGTAAAAGGCGCATCCAGTAGACTTAGCGAATTTGGATCCATCTGTATAAATACAATCGGACTCCGGCCATCTTTTCAGAATTGTTTGCTCAACAAACGTATTTATGTTAAATTGATTAACATGTGGTTCAATATTAAGATAATAATAAGGAATTTGTAGTTCTAATAGGTTATAATCACAATTATAAAAGGGAACGATGTCATTTCTGTAAACCTCGCTATTAAATTGGATTAATAGCTGATAACTGCTTATTACTTTTGGATTTTTACGTCGCCAGAAGGGACTATCTATTTTTGAATTGAGGTTTTATATTTTCTCAGATCTTTTCTGTGCTAGGAGTTTTGATATAAAAACATCACACAAAAATTGCCGTCTAAGATGCAAAAAAGGCTCTGCTGCTTCGATTTCTAAAATATTTGTTGGTGTGCTTTGTATACATCCGAGACAAAGTCGTAAACACTTATTTTTTATTTTTTCCAATATCTCCAATTGAGTTAAATTTGCATTTCCATATAAAATACAACCATAGTCAATCACCGAACGTATTAGTGCTCTATAGAAGATTAGTGACATATTTGGATCGGCTCCCCACTTTGTGTGGCTAAAAGCTCTTAGTACATTTATTGCGTTTTCACTGACAAATGATGAATATGTTCTTTCCAAGAGAGCTTTTGATTTAAAATTATGCCAAGGTGTTTGACAGATGTTTTATATGGGAAAGTGAAAGGCCCTATATTAATTTGGTTTGGTGGTTGATAACGTCTTCTCGTAAATGAACACATGACTGATTTATCTTGAGAGATGCTGAATCCATTTCTTTGTGACCATTCGGCCATTCTTTCTGTGGCGTTTTCTAATGCATTTATTGAAGCTTCGATCGACTTCTTTTCCGTATAAATGCAAAAGTCGTCTGCGTACTGAAGTATTCTAGTTTCTTCGGTAATAGAACTAGTAACATCAGCAGTGTACAGAATAAACAATAATGGACTTAAAATACTTCTTTGAGGCAATCCAATTGATGTTGATTTGGGCATACCTATCACTCCATTTATATTTAAATACACTTTTCTATCACGGTATAACTTCATTAAGTTTGCAATAACCCCTTCTGTAATTCCTATGGCGTATAATTTATCTGTCAATATGTCTAGATTAACTACATCATATGCTCCCTTAATGTCTAAAAATAGGCAGGAGGTTGAGTTGTTACGAGTAAATGCTAATTGTACATCAGTAACAAATGATGTTGTAACTTCTTGAGTTGAACGTCCTCTTCTGAATGCATATTGGACTGCTGATAATAATTGATTTTTCTCCAGCCAGTGTTCTAACCTGTTTTTAATAAGTCGTTCGTACGTTTTCATTATACAAGACCCCAATGCAATAGGTCTGTAGGAGTCTGCAGAATCTCTAGGTTTATTAGGTTTAAGAATAGGTACTATTAAATATTTTTTCCAATCGTCTGGTATGTTCGACTTGTTTGTATATAAACTGTTATAAATGCCTAATAAGCGCTGCTTAGTTATACATAACTGGAATCTCAGCAATCATTGGGTAATAAATGTTGGCTATTCCGGGAGACGTATTATTCCTTTTCTTACAAGCTTGTTGTAATTCGTTCATTGTGAAAGGTTTATTTAGCATGTGATCATTTGTATAATAATTTTTGAACTCTCTTGGTTTTTCGTTAACCCAATTCGGACAGATTTTGCTATAAAAATATTCTGTCCAGTCTCCCCACTTTATTTGATGTCTATTTGCTTGTTTCCTGTTTTTGAATCTGTTTAATTTAGCCCAAACATCTTTCATTGGAGTATTTTTGTTCAAACTTTCACAATAATATGATTTCCAACTAGCTCTTTTTGCTTCATTTGTAATTCTTTTAACGATCGCATCTTGATTTTGATACTTATTAAGATTATCCAAATTTGGATTCTCTTTATATTTACTAAATAACTGCTTGCGTTTCGTTACTGCAACTTGGCAGTCATTATTCCACATGGTTTGCATTTTTCCCAAGTATTTCGTTTATTTGCACTCTTTTTGGTATAGCTACGGTACCTGCTTGGTTCATATCTTCTAATAATTTGTCATAACTATCGTCAATAACGTTCAATGATTTTTCATATAAAAAAGTGATAAATTTTCTCCAGTCTGCCTTGTTAATTTTCCATATTTTATGACTTTTTGTTAGTGGTGGCGTTCCTCTAAGTTGACATCTCATGAGTACTGGCAAATGGTTAGAGCCATGGGGATCTTGAAGTACCTCCCACTGAAATAATTGACTGATATTTTGAGAGCATATAGTAATATCAATAGCACTTTTTCTTTGGCCTGGTCTAGTAAAAAGGGTTGGTTCCCCTGTGTTTAAAAATACAAGATTTAATGAGTTTATTGCTTCTAACAGGTTTCTTCCTTCAAAATCTTCTAGATCTGATCCAAAAGCCGAATGATGCGAATTAAAATCCCCACCAATTATACATGGTTTTGGTATGCTATTAAAAAAATTAAGAAATTGTGTCAGTGTAACTCTACTCAAAGGTTTTATGTAAACTGAAACAAGATAAACTTCCTTAAATTGACCAATCCGAACACATACACACCTAGCCATAATCTGTTCCATTTGAGGTAAATCTATCTCAGAAAAACTAATTTCATCCTTAATTAAAATTGCTACACCAGCTTTTTCATCTTCTCCATCTAAACGTGAACAATTATAACCTACGAAATTATAATAAATATTTGGTTTAAACCAAGTCTCCGAAAGAAGACCTATATTGATTTTATATTCATGAAGTAAATACTCCAAATTACATTTATTTGAAACTGCCGATCGGCAGTTCCATTGTGTAATAGAAAACGTTTTGTTTATGTCTGCGAGCTTAATCCCTGTTTACTGAGTCTGTCCATAATAATATTAACCAGTTCACTCTGTTGAACATTTAAAATATTATCCCTATTTAAAGACTTTAATATATCCATAACTAATTCAAATACTAATGTTATCGTTTCTGTTTCTGACATTTCATTCATTTTAATAATATTCTCTCGGTAAGATTCTTGACTTAAAATACCCCCTGGTAACCTAGCAATTTCAATTGGTTTAGTTATTTTGATTGCTTCATTAATACAAGGATCAGGTGTTTGAGGCCTGGCCCTTTTCGTTGGATTTCTGTAGATAGTGTATTTATGAGAATCTATGGGGCTATACTGCGAAAAACCTGAAGAATATGGAAGAGCAGCTTGACTGGGAAGGAGTGGAAAAGCTTTTTGAGACGCTAATTCTATGCGAAATTGAGGATTTAATGTTTTATTTTCACTAGTAGTTGCATTTGCATATGTTCTATTGGGTATTAATTTAATTGCGTCATTGTATGTTTAATTTTTTTGAGACATAATATCTTTAATAGTTTTTTGCCTCAGATATTCAGGACACAGCTGAAAATTTCTAGTTAAATGATCTCCTTTGCACTGAAGGCATTTATTGTTTGGGTTTTCCGTGCATTTGGAGGATAGATGTTCACCGTGACATTTGAAACATCTAGACTTACCACGACACTGTCCACCTACGTGTCCGTAACGATGGCAATTAAAACACAAAATTACTTTCTGTACAAATAGTTCGACCGGAATTAATACCTTATTAATAACTACATACTTAGGTAAACTTTGTGCCCTAAAAGTCACAATAATACTTTTAGTTGGAACATATGAAGTTGATTTTTACTTACGTTTGAGCTGCTATTGACATGTTTACTAATATTATCGATACCTGAAACCGCTGTTATTTCCATATTATTATTATGTTCTTCTCTAAACTTGTAAAATTCGTCCTCTCGGGGCAAGGGCGGATCCAGAGAGGGGGCCCTGGGGGCCATGGCCCCCTCCGAGAAAAATATAAATTTATATATTTGCAGTCCAAATGTCTTTAGTTTCAAACATATACTATATAATTAGGTTCAAAGTGCAAATATTACTGTGTCATATTTTACAGAGGACCGACGTATCCCACGTGGAAAAGCTTTCTCTAAATTTGAGATACGTATACAATAACAACATTCGTGAAAACTTTGGCAAGTTGATTGACGCTTATGAGAACAAAAATAATTAGTAAAACTTACAGTTGTAGAGTAATGAGCTCTGAAGCGGTCGCGTCGGTGCAGAAATAAAAAAGATCGCAACAAATGCAGTAAGATGTCCTTGCTTGAATTACTTATATTTTCAACAACTCCCTTTCAACTTCTATTAATGTATCGTCCATCAGAAACACAGTGGGAACAATGAAGTCAGTAATATAATTTTTAACATGTCAGCCAAGAGAAATGATGTTTTAAAACTGAAACTCGAACAAAATTTAACAGTTTATGTGAAACAAGATGGGCTGAGCGCCATGAAAGCTTAATCCAGTTCAAATCTGGCATTTTACATAATGTAAGCACTAACATCTATCTCAACATGAAAAGATCTCAAGACTGCTACACTTGCATCAACATTCTTTATGCACATCTGAGTTTCTAGTATCAATGATGTCACTGATTGACAAACTAAAATTAATATTGCCATTAAGACGACTTCTACAAACAAAATTTCTTGATGCTAACCTGGCGACTAAAGCTGTTTCCAATAAATACCATGCCGACTTTGAAAGACAGAAGATCCAACTGCGAAGAAAGTTTTAGTAAGATCTTTACCGAAGTTAAAGATTTAGCAGACGAAGTGGATGTTAAAGGGAAGTTACCTGATTCCCAAGGAGAAAAAGAAGTGGATTTATTAAAAGATTTGAAGAAAGTAGTTGAAAAGTTTTCACCTATCATGGACATTGGTGATACACAGACAAACATTATCCTATTACCAGATGAAGTAACAAAGTTGCTTGACGTTTGTGACGCAAATGTCTTTATGGCATTTAAAGTACGATATGAAAAGTGCCTTAAACACACCATTCTAACTCTAATTTTTAAAAAAATTCCCTAGAAAAGTATCCCCAAAAAAAAAATTCATGGCCCCTCCCGAAAATCGGTCCTGGATCCGCCCTTGTCTCGGGGATCGGGAGGGTCACCGTCACCGTGTCCGGTCATCAAGATTTAATCGCTTCGAACGCTAAAACTGACTTATATTTATATAAAACTTAAACTATAACTAAATTAACGAAACTAAAAAAGAAAATTTAACGGATTTAACAAATAAAAACTGCTAATAAATTTAAATTTTCGAGAGGAACTTTGAAATGCGTCTTTACATTTTGACAGTAGTTTGACGTTTTTTGCATTCTAATTGAAACGTTATGAACTATAAAGGCAGTTCACTCTTGATCGAAATTCATAATTTTGCCAATGTGGCAAAAAACTGATTACTAATTAGTTAATAATTACTAAATAATTGGTAATTTTGTCAATTTTTCGCAAAAACAAAAAAATTACCCACTAAAATTACTAGCCAGTTGTGTCGAGTTTAGCGAACCGACTATATTTTAATTTCATAGCAAATGGAACAGTCCATTTATCATAAAGGGGAGGCCGCATACTCGTATAAACCTTTTTGAAGCTGTTAATAAATTATTGCTTTTAAAATATATTCAAATTGTATTTTTGAACATCTTATTTATTTTATATAATAAAATTAAATTCATTATAATGTCATTAATGTTTTATTAATACTTAATTTAAAATTTAGTTTGACATTCACGAAGTGTCAAACTCAAATGTAAATAACCTATTATGCTTTGCTTAACAAATCGAGATTAAAAAACTAGCCTACTTAATAGCAACGATTTCAGCTGGACGTGTAGTGTGTCGGAAGAAAATAACCCGATTGTGACGTCACATCTTACACTTTGGGGTCGATTATCTCGAAGACGGTTAGAAATATCCAAATGCCGTTTTCAGATTTGGATTCAGACGAAAAAACTACATAAGAATCCATCGATAAATCTGATCTGAGTATTGCAGGCGCGAAAACGTAATAACACAGAGACTTTTGCGAATTTATAAAAGAAATGTTTTCGTTGAAACTATCACAAGGAAAAATTCCTCTAACTGTATAGCATATACCATAATATGGCTGTATACCATAAATCACAAAAAATAAAAACCTAATCTTGTAGAAGGTATAATATTCAAAATCTCTAAAAAGGGCTATATCACAACAAAACGTTTTCGAAATCAATATTCCATCATCAATGTTATCACAGGTTTACATGCTTTGAGCCAAAAAAATATACGGGTAAAAACTCTTGAGTTGTTTTTAAACAGTTGAGGTTACATTAAATTATCCGATTTCAAAGGATGTTAAAAATATTTCCAGATTAACCCCTGGCATATTCGTTGGAACATTTATAGGTAGGAACTTACATGGCAGAGTTTAGATGACAACTCAGGTTTAGGAGGCCAGAGTTAGAGTTAGAGTTTTCCAGTCGGTGGTGACATACGCTGCTCCCGTGTGGTGCAGTGTGCTGAATACAGCGAAGTACGCCAAGCTGTTGGAGACTTCGCAAAGGCGAATGCTCCTCAGGGTATCTAGTATCTAGTGCCTATAGCACGACCTCAAGCGAGGCTCTTTATGTTATTGGAGCGGTGATACAGATCGTTTTGTTGTGTAAAGAGAGAGCGAGAGTATATGCGAGTACGATGGATGAAAATATAGATGAGGAAGATCGAGAGAGAACGATAGAGGAGTGGCAGAGAGAATGGGCGAGTGATAGCGGAAAGGCAAGGTGGACGAAGGAGCTTATTCCCGATCTGAGGCCGTGGTGGGAATGTAAGTTCAAGCAACTGGACTTCTTCCTCACGCATTTTCTAACCGGGCATGGTAGTTTTGGCACCTACACAAATAGGATAGGTAAATCTGCTTCGGCGAACTGTGCTGTTTATGGGATGCCGGACGCTCCCGCCCACCTCTTTAACTGTCAAAGGTGGGCAAATGAGAGGGGAGACTTCGAGAGGCGGATGGGTTTCAGGCTGGATAAAAGAAATATAGTAAATGTGATGTTAAGAGGAGAGAGAATGGAGAGAGGTGCACTGTCTGATCTCGGGGGTGATGAAGAAGAAGGAACAGGAGGACAGAAGAGGAAATTAAACCAAGGACGGTGTATGGATTTTGATTTCTTTTACCACTATTTGGAGCGGTCATTAAGATTTTAACCTTCTTCTTCTTAAGGTGCCGAGACCGCTTGTCGATCGTTGGCTCTCATGTTGCCCAGCATATTAACAATAATTGTCCTATTTACAGCCGCACGAAATAGTTCAGTGCTAGTTTTCCCAAACCATTGGCGTAGGTTTTTAAGCCAAGAAGTTGTACGGCGACCCACACTTTTTTTCCCATTATTTTACCTTGCATGACAAGGTGAAGTATGTCATATTTTTCTGGGTGACGCATTATATGACAAAAGTATTCCAATTTGCGCCTTTTAACCGTGTTCACTAGTTCGCAACTTTTATTCAAACGTTGCAAAACCCTTTCGTTTTTGACTCTTTCTACCCAACTGATCTTCAGAATACGGCGGTAGACCCACATCTCAAATGCTTCTAGGTTTTTTAAAAGCGATTCTGTCATGGTCCATGCTTCAACCCCGTAAAGTAGTACTGGGAATATATAACATCGAACCATTCTTATGCGAAGTTCCAAATTTAGATCATGACTGCACAGGATTTTCTTAAATTTCATAAAACTTGTTCTTGCTTGGCAATCCTACTTTTTATTTCTGTACTAGGGTTCCAGCTTTCATTAATATGAGTACCCAGATATACAAGATTACTTACTCGTTCAATTGAGTCATTACCGATTATTACGTTATAGTTATTATTATTTACGGC
Source organism: Diabrotica virgifera virgifera (assembly GCF_917563875.1). Taxonomy (NCBI): domain Eukaryota; kingdom Metazoa; phylum Arthropoda; class Insecta; order Coleoptera; family Chrysomelidae; genus Diabrotica; species Diabrotica virgifera. The sequence goes on along the minus strand of NC_065444.1, from coordinate 157,167,029 downwards.
TGCCTGTTTACTAATAACCATAAACTTTGTTTTTCTTGCGTTGAGTTTGAGTCCATATATCTTGCTCTTGATTTTTACTTCTTCAGAGCACTGATTCGCAACCCTAACACATGCAGTCTGGCCCCAATACAAATTTGCGATTATTCTAATATCACTACCGTCCAGACCGGTAGTTTTTAGAATATGTAGCATTTTTATAATATTGAGTACTAATTGGCCCTCATTATTTACTTTACTCATCAGTCGATGCAAAACTTTACAATCAGTGTCAATTTCTTACTAAAAAAAATGCTTCTATAATCAACATGTTTATATAAATAAATCAATATTTATATAAGCACAACAGTATTTCTGAATATAATTTTCTATATTTCCTTCTAAAATATAGTTTTCATAAAGTTAACGTAAAATCGATAACGACAAACATGTTAGCAACAGAAAATCACCTCACATCTGTATCCGCTTGAAGCCTGAAATATTACTATAATTTTGGAGGGGTTTTCAATACGTATCTGGAATTCCTTATCTCAAAATAGAATGCACTTCTCACGGTACGTGTTACATAAAAAACTTAAATATGTTTTCGGTGATATATGTTTCCACATGCGAAAAAAGTTAAATTAAATATATGTTTCGATTGGAATAGAAACATAATATATGTACAAGAATAATAATTGTAGGTATTATTATTTTGAATAAAATAAATATTTTTCTGTGCATTAAATGTTTCAGATAGGGTATAAAATTTGTGGTTAACTCATATTATATGCCTAAACGCCCATATTTTTTTATCATTTTTGGACCAAACTTACTTGTCTTACATATGTATACAGCGTGTCTACGTAAGTTGGTCACACATGGGAACCTATTTTATTATTAATTTTACAAAAAAACAATGATATTTCATAAAAGGTTCCGCATGGTCTTAAACCTCGGATGTAATCATCAGATATCAAATTTTTTCGATCATATACGACGTATGTCAAAAAATATGAATTTTACTCAAGAGTAAATTACATTTTTTATTTTCACAATATCAGATATTGTGAAAATAAAAAATGTACTCTACTCTTGGGAAAAATTCATATTTTTGACATACCTCGTATATGATCGAAAAAATTTTATTCTAAAATTATTCTTATGAAAAGTTGTTTGGAATTAAAGATTATGCTATTCAATTACATCTTTATAATTGAAAAAAAAAATTGCAAATTAAAAATGAATAACCATTTTCAATTTCGTTGCGAAACGAAAATACAGCCGAACCATATTCTAGTCCAATCAGAGAGTGCTGCAAGCACCTCTACCGGTTTCTAAACTTATTAATCTCTCATCAGGAGGCACATATGCTGCTCTCCCTGATCAAACCAAAACAAACCCCAGCGTGCAGTCCAGGATTGCAACGAACGAAATGGCATAGATGCCCTAGCGGCAACTGCTAGCAAAAAGACTAAGTTTTCACTCTAATGGCATATAAAACAATATAATGCAATTCTACACCCCACCAGAATGAAAACAATGGGAACCTTCTCTGGTTACACCTCCGAGGCTTCTACAATTTGCAAGCCATACGGATGCTGAGACTAAGGAAGATGAGGGAATTCTACAATTTACAATTCAGGTTTGGATCAGGGAGAGCAGCATATGTGCCTCTTGATGAGAGACTAATAAGTTTCGAAACCGGTAGAGGTGCTTGCAGCGCTCTCTGATTGGACTAGAATATGGTTCGGCTGTATTTTCGTTTTGCAACGAAATTGAAAATGGTTATTCATTTTTGATTTACATTTACTCTTATTGGACTATGAAGGGAACCGTTCTCGTTGGAACTTTACCGCGCTGAGCAGATGGGACGTGAATTGTAAATTGTAGAATTCCCTCATCTTCCTTAGTCTCAGCATCCGTATGGCTTGCAAATTGTAGAAGCCTCGGAGGTGTAACCAGAGCAGGTTCCCATTGTTTTCATTCTGGTGGGGTGTAGAATAGCATTATGTTGTTTTATGTGCCATTAGAGCAGAGGTTCTCAAAGTGGGTGACGCGGCACCCTGGGGTGCCTCAAGCATTTGCCAAGGGTGACGTGAAACATTTAACAAAAAATTCGAGCAATCGGCCGCTGCTCCACTGTCCAATCGAAACATGTATTTGTACCATGGTACAATAAACTTTCGGCTTTAAAGCTGAAACTTTATTGTACCATGTATTTGTACTTATGTATTCTCGATGGCGATTGAGAAACAAACAGCCGAATTCGACCGACGCGACTGCTACCTGCATTCATTCTACAGTTTAATTCTTGCAGCCCATAAGTGAGTTTTCTAAAAGTTACAGTTAGATTTCAAAGTGGAAGTTTTAAACTGCAGAAGAAAAGTGACGACGTACGTAATTATATTCATTGGAATTAATATGTATAATAGTATGTACTTTTGTTATTATTCTTGCTATAAAATATGTCTTGCACTATTACGGTTGGAAAATACCTTTCATTGTTGGCAATGTTTTGCTCTCTTTTATTTGGAACTTTTTTTTCATTCCAGAATAATAGAAAATGGGCTGACATCTGGGTCTTTGAAAATGAAATGTAGTGAAGTCACTGAAGCATCTGAACCTACTGATTCAGTGACAACTAGTAGAGATGGAGAAGATGCAAATGTCCACCAGATCCATTCGAGTCCAGCTCATCCAAGTTCTCCTTTAATTCGTGGAAAGGAGTTTCCTTACCAAAAAGAAATTCGGGAAAAAAATAAGAAGATATGATCCTAGCTATCTCACGTTTTTTTTTTTTTTTTGAAAAATGGCTTGGGCCTATCTCACTTTATATGATTTTATTTAAGTTGGCAACGAACAGGCACCAGAAGGTCAATGCGTTAATTGTCACATAATTGCTGCTATTGGGTGCTTGGTTCCATCTAAATTAAAAAGACATTTGGAAAGTAATCATCCTGGTTTAGCCGATAAGGCCGAAGAAACCTTCAAACGTCGTGATTCATCTCTTCAGGCAGAGTCATGCATGATGGAAAGAGTCTGCAAAAATGAAAACGAAAACGCCACTGAAGCATCATTTATTGTTGGTCTGCACATTGCAAAAGCTGGAAAACCCCATACCATTACCGAGGAACTGATTAAACCTTACGTGAAGGATGTCGTACAATGCATGTTAGGTTTAGATATGACCATGAAGATTGATAATGTGCAGATGTCAAACAGCACTATAAGCAAGAGAATTCATACTATTTCAGACTTTGTAGAGAGAGAGAGAGAGAGCTTACAAATAGATTAAAAACTTGTGAATTCTTCAGTTTACAGCTTGATGAAAGTACCGACGATGCTGGACTTGCTGTTCTGCTTATATTTGTGGGGTTTCCATTCGGGATGAAAATAGAATAAGAACTCCTTATGACATTGTGTGAAGAGCTTAAAAGTTATGGCACTGGTGACTAAATTTTCTATCCACGTGTATATAAGAAAAAATGATATAGAGTGGAGTAATAAATGTGTGGATATTTGCAGTGATGGAGCGGCTGCAATGCCTCCAGCAGTCATTGTATCTTACATCGCCATTCTTTGGCAACTAAAAAGATGCCGCAATATTTGAAAGACGTATTGGATGGTTCTGTGAAAATAATTAACCATGTGAAGAGCCGTCCGCTTCAAGCACGCGTTCTAAAGCTCATCGCTGAAGATATGGGTATGGATCACTTCAATCTTTTGCTCCACACAGAGGTCCGGTGGCTATCGAGGGGAACAATTTTAGGGAAACTATTTGAACTAAAGGATCCACTGATTATCACATTTACAGAGGAGTCTTCCATCCAAGAATTAAAAGATGTCAATTAGCAATTAAAATTGGGATACCTTTCAGACATCTTCGAAATAATAAATAAAACCACCACTTCGCTTCAAAGCAAAGGAGGAGCACAATAAGAAAAAATCAAACCCTTGCGTAAAAAAGTTACATGTTTCAAAGCATGTGTTAAAAAGAGGAACCTCACAAATTTCTCTCGATTACAGGAATTTGTTATAACAAATGAAATCCTCAAATGAACTTCTTTGAAATTGTTATTGCTCATTTGCAAAGTTAGGAAGAAAGTATTGTTAACTATTTTCCTGACATTGACTTAAGTGACTTGTATAGCTGGATGATAGACCCGTTTTCGTGCGACCCAAAAAATAAACCTGTCGGAATGACAAATGAAGTTTGTCAAAATCTACTTGAGATCAGCAACTGAAGATAGCAGTTTAAATCTCAAATACCGTGAAGGAAGTCAAGAAGAGTTCTGGATGCAGGTATATTCAGAAAATAATGTTGTTGGCAAGGGCAAGGTTGCAGCGAAAAAATTTGTGTATTTCACATCTGTGAGTCTTCTTTCTCCGCATATGCTTACATTAAAAACAAATTAATACAGAAGCAAACTTCAAGCATCAAGGGATTTGAGGGTCAAACTTACAAAGATTCCCATAATTAGAAAGGATAGATATAATGAAAACCTCATCGAAACAGTTTCATTCATCACATTAAGTAATAGTCGGAGAGATAGAAGCGGATTTTGTGCGTGATAAGTAATATGGAAAAACTATACGGGGATATGTTGAATTAGTTGTGTACATGACTTTCACCAACGACCGGAAACCAGAGTTGGGGCCGAGGGTAGTTATAAGGGGTCAAAGTCGCGGATTTTATTATTTTTCTTATGACGCTCATGATCGAGATAGTGCACCAAAATTTGGGAATAAGTAAGTCATGACGTAACTAAGTAAAATCTCTAGGGGTGGCACGCTGCGTGGCCGACAAAGGGGGGGGCAGAGGTGAATACAAAAAATATAAGGGGTTTTTTTGCGACGTTCGTGAATGAGAAAGTGCACCGAAATTTGGGAATAAGTAGACCATGACATAACTAAGTAAAATCCTCAGAGCCGGAAACCAGAGTTGGGCATGAGGGTAGTTATAAGGGGTCAAAATCGCCGTTTTTATTATTTTTTTTGTGACGCTCATGATCGAGATAGTGCACCAAAATTTGAGAATAAGTAGGTCATGAGGTAACTAAGTACAATCTCCAGGGGTGGAACGCTGCGTGCCCGATAAAGGGTTGGGGGTAGGTGTGAATATAAAAAATATGGGGTTTTCTGCGACGTGCTAGATTGAGATAGTGCACCAAAATTTGGGAATAAGTAGACCATGACTTAGCTAAGTAAAATCCCCAGAGCCGGTAACCAGAGTTTGGGATGAGGGTAGTTTTAAGGGGTCTAATTCGCAGTGTGTATTATTTCTTTTGTGACCCGGCACAACATTTGTCCCCCACGCAGCGTTCCCCCCCCTGGAGATTTTACTTAGTAATGTCATGATCTACTTATTCCCAAATTTTGGTGCACTATCTCGATCAAGGACGTCAAAAAAAACCCCATATATTTTTATACTCACCCCTGCCTACCACCCCTTTGTACCCCAAGCAGCGTTCCGCCCCTGAAGATTTTACTTATTTACGTCATAACCTACTTAGTCCCAAATTTTGGTGCACTATCTCCATCATAAGCGCCACAAAAAAAATAAAAAAACCGCGAATTTTACCCCTTATAACTACCTTCGTCCACCACTCTGGTTTCCGCCTCTGGGGATATAACTTAGTTATGTCATGGTCTACTTATTCGCAAATTTTGGTGCACTATCTCAAACACAAACGTCGAAAAAAACCCCTTATATTTTTTATATTCACCCCTACCCCCACCCCTTGGTCGGCCACGCAGCGTTGAGCCCCTAGAGATTTTACTTAGGTACGTCATGACCTACTTATTCCCAAATTTTGGTGCACTATCTCGATCATGAGCGTCATAAAAAAAATAATAAATTCCGCGACTTTGACCCCTTATAACTACTCTCGGCCCCAACTCTGGTTTCCGGCCGTTGGTGAAAGTCATGTACACAACTAATTCAACATATCCCCGTATAGTTTTTCCATATTACTTATCACGCACAAAATCCGCTCCCAGCTCTTAGACTATAAGGATACTTGAATATAAATGGACTGTATTTGATTGATCTGAAATAAAGTTTATATTGAAATCAAATGAGCATCAGAATTGTATTTTTTTCAGTTTTTGTCGTTTCCCAAATCGCTTCAAGGGTTGGTGTGCCTCGAAATATTTTTAGCGCTACAAGGGTGCCGCGATTAAAAAAGTTTGGGAACCGCTGCATTAGAGTGAAAACTTAGTCTTCTTTCTAAATTGCAAATTTTTCTTAAATTACTGAAACCTAACCTCATTTTTATTTATTGCAAATCTGTTATTCCAAAAGATATTCTTCATAAAGGGCTCTCCATGGTCTAAAACCTATGATGCAACCATCAAATATAAAATTTTATTAATTTTAGAGGAGGTATTTTAAAAAATATGAATTTTGCTCACAATATTTCATTTAGAAGGATGCAATAATTGTATATTGAAACATACTGTTTAATTCTGAACAACTTTTTAGAATACCTATTTTCAATATTGTGAAAAAAATTCATACTTTACTCTTGAACCAAATTCATATTTTGTGACATACCTTGTATAAAATTGATAAATTTTAATATCTGATGGTTTTAGTCCATGCAGACTTTTTATGAAGGATACTTCTTTTTTTCGGAAAATTAGTAATAAATGAGTCATCATATTTTTGTAATAAATATAAATGATGTTGGGTATCGGTAATTTGAGAGACATTTGAGAGAGAGAGGATGTAATTGTAAAATTGTAAAAAAATGGATTTTGTAAATCTACTATTACTAATGAACTTAATGATGTGGCAGAATTAGACAGAAAGACATGATGTAAATCTAGTGCGACGCCAGTTACGAGACGCCCATATAGACACGGCGAAAACGGCGGGTTCGTTGGAAAAAATATTCCCATGAGATTTTTTTTGCATAATCACAGTCGTGAGACATCCCAGAATATGGTTCAAGAAGTCACTCACGCGAAAAGTGGTCCAAATTTTTTTTTAACGTTTTTTTTTAATCAAATTGCAAAACCCAATGTTTTTGGCCCGGACAAATTTTTTTAGATATTTCGGACCATTAGGGAAAAAAATGTTTATTGTAATTTTTCTGTAAAGTTGATCGTGTTCGATATAAGCAATTTAAAATTTGAAAAACGTGAAAATGGCCATTTTTAAGACTTAATAACTCGGTTAAAAATTATTATTATGAAAGTCAGAAAGTGACTAAATCAAATTTAAAGCCCCCCCCCCCCTACATAATCCTTAAGAAACTTGTGTCATTTATTTATTACTGAGCTGTTATTTTTAATTATTAATAATGAGCGGTAACACCGTATTGACGCAGCTGTAAAAGTGAGTGCGAGTGAGATTCGCCATTGGACTGCCTAAATGGCATCTCTTTCGCTCTCATCATTATTACTTAAAAATAACAGCTTAATAATCAAATAATGACAAAAATTTCTTCACGATCTTGTAAGGAAGGCTTTAAATTTTGATTTAGTCACTTTCTGACTTTAATAGTATGTAGTAACTTTTAGCCGAGTTATTAAGCCTTGAAAATCGCCATTTTCGTTTTTTTTTCAATTTTACAATGCTTTTACCTCGAAAACGATTAACTTTCGAGAAAAATTACAGGAGACCTATTTTATGCAGAATTTTCCAACAAAAAGGTCCGGGCCGAAAATATTGATTTTTTGCAATTTGATAAAAGTAACTGTTAACCGCTTAACGCACACATTTATTTGCAAAAATACGTCAAAAAATTACTTATTTATTTTATTACAGTAAAATAAACTACGAACAAGACTATTGTCACTAGACATAATCTAAGGTAAAAAAACGCATGTTTTATTAGAAAAATGTAAAATAACAAATACCCTCGTGCACTTACCCGAGTTAACTCGGTCGTAACTTTTTACATACAAAATACTACAAATAAGAGAAGAAAATCGCAATTATTCAAGTATAATAATGTTAAATATTGCTAACAGTGTGATACACTCTATAACAAGGGGTTACACACAGAGGTACGTCACAGTCAGGGCAGAACGTGACGTCAGCAAAATAGAATTCTACTCATCGTGATCCGACCCCAGTCGGCAAGTCGATCATAGAAAGTTTAAAATTAGAAACGAAAAAACAAGTGGGCCCCGGGAGCCCATATAAAAATTTTTAGGGGAGCCAGACGTGAAGATGTTGCAGATTATATTTCATATACTTCGGATAACCATATATAGTTTAAAGCACCCGAAAAGCTAGGTAGGGGCACGCCCCCCCCTGCCCATAGGTATGGGCGCCCATGCGCAAGTGGGGATACCGTTATTTAGCGCTAGAGGAGTAAAATCTCGTAGGCGCCTTATATATCGTACAAATATTTTAAACACGAGTTAACTCGGTTAAGCGAAAGTAGAAACGTAGTTTAAAACCGAGTTAACTCGGTTAAACACGTTAAGCGGTTAAACAAAATTTTGACCACTTTTCGCGTGGGCGACTTCTTGAATCTTATTCTGGAATGTCTCACGAATGTGATTATGCAAAAAAATCTCATGGGAATATTTTCTCCAAAGAACCCGCCGTTTTCGCCTTGTCTAATAATAATTCATTTGAAATCGACAACCAGGTTTTTATGAAAAATTTCAGTGTCAAAAACTATTACGCCATGTTTCATAATCCACTTAAAGTGAACATTAATCAAAGTTCACTTTGAACTTGACATTTACCCATATGAATTGCATTATTGATAAAGGTACCAACTTAAAATTTAAAGTCCACTTTAACTGATTATGAAACCGGGCGTTACTGCAAGTACCAGAAGAATAGTATTTTTATATATTTTATGTTTTGTGATACTGTTAAAAATTTAATGGACTAACCTCATATTGTAGGTTTATATTATGCTTCTTTTATACAATGTTTTTTCCTGTTAATATCATTGTATTTACTGAAAACATAATTATAATTTATTTTAGACTTGACGAAACAAATAAGTAAAACATTTTTTCTAAAAGTACAAACACAATTTAGAAAAATTAGCTCGTTATCCAAAAATTAATAAAACAAAATTTAAATGTATACCTCAAATTTTACGTTGTCAAAACGTAGTTCAACTCAAGCCGGAAGAGGCGGTAGTGGCAACGTGCTTCCAGATTTCTGTGGGAGTTGGATGTATTAGAGTCTAATATATTTGATAAAATTTACAAAATCCACAAGGAAAAAGAATTTCCTGTAGTCGGTTATATACCATTATTAAAAAAAACAGTTAAAATCCTATATGAAAGGAACACTTAATTTAAAATCATTCCCTTGAAGGGCTATATCACAGAACGTTTTCGAACTAAACAGTTGTTACAATTAATGTAACATGTTTAATTTTTGTTTAAATTTATTTTGAAATGTTGTTCTGAAGCTATTTCCTTGTGGCATTTTTATAATTAAGTATTTTCTATGGGAAATAAGCCACAATTTTACTAAAAAATGAATTTATTAACGTTTCGAAACCCAAATCGGGTTTCGTTGTCAAAATACAAAATACTATTAAAATAAACAAAAATGTTGTTGCTAAGTAAAAAAAAATTCTTCTAATAATTTATTTAATCTGACTCATTTATATTGGCAATTCAGACGTATATTATACATTTTAAAGTAGAAGACTTTAAAATGATATCGCCAATATTTGAGTTGCGTTCCTGGGACGATCTTACTAAAAGATAGTTCATTCGATTACATGAAATCAATCCCATCTCAAGAATATCCGTCGTAAAAAAATCATAGCATGTATTCTGTCTTTTAAAAGACAACCAAATGCAACAATGACAGTAAAATTCTCGCGTTAGAGATTCCATAGTAAATCACGAGGGAAACCAGGAAAAAACCTCGTGATACTATCCCGACATCGTAAGTATTTGGTCTTACATTTAATTTACCTTCAAAAACTAATACCAAATTCTGACTTTAATATGTTTAAATTATAAATAATATTAATATACATAGACATACAATAAGTAATACTAAAATATAAAATTTGTACTAACTCGATGTGTTATTGACTTACTAATCGTGGTATTTTCTTTCTATTGACTTCCTCTTTCAGTATGGGTAACCACATCCTACTGCATTCTACCGAGGAATTTGCGACACAATTGGTTTCATTTAGCATAATTAGAGCCGATTCTTTGATTTTTCTCTTTTTACTATCTGATTCTTTCAGAACTATACTTGAATCTCTCCACTGAACTTTATGTTACTATAAACTCCCTATATGCATGGGATAATGAACATAGAGTTCAGTGGAGAGATTCAAGTATAGTCCTGAAAGGATCAGATAGTAAAAAGAGAAAAATCAAAGAAGCGGCTCTAATTATGCTAAATGAAACCAATTGTGTCGCAAATTCCTCGGTAGAATGCAGTAGGATGTGGTTACCCATACTGAAAGAGGAAGTCAATAGAAAGAAAATACCACGATTAGTAAGTCAATAACACATCGAGTTAGTACAAATTTTATATTTTAGTATTACTTATTGTATATCTATGTATTATTAAAGGGGTAAAGGGGTAGAATGCGAATATATGGAGTTGATTCCAGTTTACTCCACTTAGCCTCTTCTACTCAAATCCGACTCTCACCTTCACGCTGGTACCTCCTGTTAAACCGAGCAACCCCGCCGGAGATCCGGTATCAAACCCGGGTGGAAAGTGGGGTCGGGAACGGACGAGAGCGGGTGAAATGGTCCTCCGAAAAGGGGGTAGTGCTATGGGCCGGCATCCCGTACATATGAAAATTTTGAAGCCACGAAACAGAAACTATTGCCTCGGAACAAGACGGATACTCGATATAAACGACACACGCAACGGAATAAGGATATTTGCATAGGTACGTGGAATGTGTTAAGTTGGTACAGACCTGGAATAGCGACAAGAGCCATTAGACAACTGCAAGAATATAACATGGATATAACAGCAATACAGGAAATAAGATGGACAGCAACGGGAAATTTAGAAATGGAAGATGTTATAGTCTTTTGATCGGGTAGTGAGAACAGACATGAATACGGATGTGGATTCGTAATTGCAAAAAGATTAAAAACGGCAGTGATAGACTTCAAGCCAATAAACGAACGTATCTGCTATATTAGACTCAAAGGTAAGTGGTTCAATCTCACTATATTCTCAATTTATGCCCCAACAGAAGCTGCCGAAGAAGATAGGAAGGACGAAGTTTACGAATTACTAGACCAACAGTATAAAGCAGCGCCAAAACATGACATCAAAATAGTAATGGGGGACTGTAATGCTAAACTAGGTAAGGAAGACTATTTAAGAGAAGTAATTGGTAAATATAGCCTACACGATACAACAAATGATAATGGACACCGGCTAACACAATTCGCAATATCTAATAACATGATTATTATATCCACCCAATTTGAAAGAAAGGACATTTACAAGGTCACATGGGTGTCAGATGATGGAAGAACACGTAACCAAATAGATCATGTCCTCATTGATGCAAGACACTCTAGTAGCATTATTAATACACGAAGTATGAGAGGAGCTGACAGCGATAGTGATCATTTTCTTGTAAAATCAAAGTTAAGAACACGAATATCAGTACAGAAGATGGAGCAACAAGAACAAAGAGAAATATGGGACATAGAAGCTCTTCAAACACCAAATAAAGAACTGGAGTACCAAGTAGCCATAAGCAACAGATTTCAATTGCTGGGAGAGGAAGACCAAAATGTAGACCTAGGAGATGCATGGCAGCGAGTGGCATCAGTGATAGAACAAGCAGCGAAAGAAACCATTTGGAAAAAGAGGACTCGCCCAAAACAGAAATGGTTTGACAAACAATGCGAAGAAATGCTGGAAACAAAAACTAACAAAATAATGAAAATGCTACAAAACCCTACAGATGAGAACAAAGCAGATTTTCACAGAACGAGGGCACAGACAAAGCAACTACTCAGAACTAAAAAGAGAAGCTACATAGAACAGCAAATACGAGTAATGGAAATAAGTGGCGAGAGGAATCAAATAAGAAAATTCTTTAGGGAAGTGAAGACAGTCAGACAAGGTGGAAATGTTGGGGTAACACAAGCTATGAGAAATGAAGCAGGTGAACTGATAATGATGGAAACAGAAATCGTAGAGCGATGGAAGGAATACTTTTGGAATTTACTAAATATTGAAAGTGAGATGGAGGAATCAGAGACTACATTTCATTCTGCAGATGTGGAAATACCACCACCAACACTCCAAGAAGTAAAGAATGCAATAGCATATCTTAAAGATCACAAAGCACCAGGAAATGATGGTATAAATAGAGAATTGATAAAAAAAGGAGGAAACGTTTTACATCAAAAATTGTATGATATTATTCTCAGAGTATGGCAACAGCAGAAAATGCCTAGAGAATGGAATGGTAGCGTTATAATACCCATACATAAGAAGGGAAATAAAGAGCAATTCCGAAACTACAGAGGCATATCGCTTATTAGTACAGCGTATAAGATTCTATCAATTATCTTACTAAAGAGACTCACTCCGTATTCGGAAGATATTCTAGGCGACTACCAATGCGGCTTTCGAAGTGGAAGGTCAACAATAGATCAAATATTTACCATCCGACAAATATTAGAAAAAAACTGGGAATTCAACCGAGATGTACACCAAATCTTCGTAGATTTCCAGCAAGCATATGACTCGATAAAAAGAAGCAGACTATGGCTAGCAATGCTAGAAATGGGAATACCAAGAAAATTAGTGCAGCTCACTCAAATGTGCGTGGCAGACTCATATGCACAGGTAAAGATAGGAAACAGAACATCGATGCCATTTAGTATAACATCAGGGCTTAGACAAGGAGACCGTTTATCACCATTGCTATTCAATTTGGCTTTAGAATACGCAATAAGTAAAATATCGTCTGAACTAACAGGGGGATTCGCAAATCCAGGATCAAAACTATTGTTGGCCTTTGCCGATGATCTAGATGCAGTCGCACATTCTACAAGAGACGTAAGGGAGGTGTTGTCACAGCTCGAGGAGGAAACAGGTAACCTGGGCCTTCGAATAAATGAAGAGAAGACGAAATATATGCTGGTGACCAAAAATCCAAGACCAAGAGTTAGGCAGAACGTAACTATTAATGACCACAACTTTGAAGTAGTAAAAGAGTTTAAATATCTGGGAGCAGTAATCACAGAGGACAATCACATAGAAAAAGAGGTCTCAGCAAGAATAGCTGCGGGAAATAGAGCATTATACTCCCTACCATCATTATTAAGATCTAAGCTGCTGAAAAGACAATCTAAATTAAAACTGTACATATCAATTATTCGCCCAGTTTTTACATATGGGAGTGAAACATGGACTCTACATCAGCGAGAAATAAATAAATTGCTAATATTTGAAAGGAAAGTCCTCAGAATGATATTTGGTCCTCAAAGAGATGAATTGACAGGATAGTGGAGAAGGCGCCGCAATGCTGAATTGGTGACTCTATATGGTACTGAAAACATCGTCAGACATATAAAAGCTAATCGGATAAATGGGCAGGTCATGTAGTAAGATCAGAGGAAGACAGAGTGCTAAAGACAGTGTTCTTCGAGAGACCAGACGGTAGAAGATCAGTGGGCCGTCCCAGAAAAAGATGGAAGGATGATGTTGAAACCGATCTATCTAGAATTGGGGTACAACAATGGCAAATAGGAGCGCAAGATCGTAGACGATGGAGGGCCATAGTGGATGCGGCGAAGACTCACCCCGAGTTGTAAAGCCAGTCAAGAAGAAGAAGATATCTATGTATATTAATATTATTTATAAATTAAACATATTAAAGTCAGAATTTGGTATTAGTTTTTTGAAGGTAAATTAAATGTAAGACCAAATACTTACGATGTCGGGATAGTATCACGAGGTTTTTTACTGGTTTTCCCTCGTGATTTACTATGGAATCTCTAACACGAGAATTTTACTCTCATCGTTGCATTTAGTTGTCTTTTTAAAGACAGATCACAGGCTATGATTTTTTTACGAAGGATATTCTTGAGTTGGGATTGATTTCATGTAATCGAATGAACTATCTTTTAGTAAAGTCGTCCCAGGAACTCATAAATATTGGCGATATCGTTTTAAAGTCTTCTACTTTAAAATGTATAATATACGTCTGAATTGCCAATATAAATGAGTCAGATTAAATAAATTTTTAGAAGAATTTATTTTTTACTTAGCAACAATATTTTTGTTTATTTTAATAGTATTTTGTATTTTGACAACGAAACCGGATTTGGGCTTCGAAACGTTAATAAATTCATTTTTTAGTAAAATTGTCGCTTATTTCCCATAGAAAATACTTAATTAGTTTGAAATTTCTTAAAAATATTTCCAATATTTCGAATGAATTGCTATCCGTTGTAGTCAATCGTAGACAGTACCACTTTCTGTCAAGTCGTTCCGATTATGGCTTTTTAAAACTTGGTTCTAAATCCTAACCCACTATTTTGTGCCATGTAATGTGGATTGCCTATATGAACTTGAATCGGGACAAATGGGCATACAGGGTGGGTGTTGAATTGGAAAACGGGCAATAGGAAACTCAATGTAAAATTCTAAACTGTTGAATTCCTGCTTCCCTAATTATTCTACATCAAAAGACATGAGAAACTATTTGTAGAGGATTGAAATCTGTATTGAAAACAATTGTTAAAATTGTTCTACGAATTAAACACATTCCAAAATTTTGTAAAATATAATAAATTTTATCAAAATATTTGCCAAATTTAGGCTACACACAGTACAATAATGTGTATAAGGTTGCCTTCGATCACAATGAAATTATTATATTTACAATATTTTGAACCGTCAGTATTTTTATTTTATCGTTTTTATTGTTTAAAAAACAATAATGTCAAAAAGATGTCCTCAGTTGACGAGAAAGTAGTAATATTAAAGATGTTTTATTCAGTCAATAGTTTGCGTACTGTCAGAAATAGTAATGTGTGGCTTTAGGCATGGCAAATGTATTCTATTTGTCAAAATTGTAGACTCTGTTTAGATCGTAGAACAAATTAAACTTTTGTTTTTAATACAGATTTTAATCCTATACAAATAGTTTCTCAAAACTTTTGATGTAAAACTATTAGGGAAGCAGGAATTTAACAATTTAAAATTTTACATTGAGTTTCCTATGGCCTGTTTTCCAATTCACCACCCGGTATATATAATAAAGTTTTGCTGTATTAACCACTTTAAAAATTCACATTGTAAGGCATGAATGGGCTCTAAGCCAAAATAAAAAAAAAGGCATGAATGAATCAAATATGTAGTAGGTATCTTTATTTGTAGATGTATTTAAAAATGAAACTAAAAAGTTATCACTATAAAGAGTGATATGTAGGTACCTATAAACGTGGCTATGCTTGACTTAAATAAAACAATTGGATATAAAAAATCACAAATTTTAGTAAATTTGGGAAAGTATCATAAATACAAATACCAATGTTCAAACGTATTTAAATACCAAGTATTTAAATACTAAAAATGTACCAAGGTCTTCGGTAAATTTTGTTCTTAAGAGGATGGGTGTATTTTCGGCTGCAATTCTATTCAAATGGGGATTCATTTTTTTCGAGTCCTAAGAAAACTAATAAATATTTTTGAAAAATTTAAACACAGAATGAAAGACTACGTTATTAGCGAGGGCCGAAAGTCCCTGAGAACTTCTATAATGTTTATTTTAATGAGTTACAGGGGTGAAAAGCTAAGAGAAAATTTAATGTGATTTTTAATTTCAAATATCTCATTCAAAATAAACTTTTTATTTATTCTAAGGGACTTTCAGCCCTCGGTAATAATTAAGTCTTTCATTCTGCGTTTGAATTTTTCAAAAATATTTATTGTTTTTTTCAGGATTCTAAAAAAATGAACACAATGTCCGTGGTAATATTTTCCAAATCTACCTTCGTCTTACAACGCACTCAGTCGAATAGAATATTGTCAGTCAGACATTGACAATCAGTGACAATTTTAAATATTTGACATGGCATCGGGAATATTTTTAGTTGTTGATTAAATAAAATTGATATAAAGTGTATTTGATAAATAATTGATTTAAGACGTGAACTTAATAAAAAGTTATTTATTGATTTATTGTGTATTATTTGTGGAACATCCAAGCAGAGAATACATAAGGATAATATATTCTGTTATCCAAGGACTTTGTTGTTAAAGATGTTCAAAAGTGTAAGCCTTTCATAGTAACAATATATTATTAAGAAATCACTTTAACACTTTTCCTCTTTTCTCGATTGAGTACTAGTTTTTGTTGTACATATAAATTATTACAATCACTGAATACATAGCAAGTGAAAAAATTATCACATTTATTAACTGAATTAATAATTTGCAATTATACAAATAACAGTTATCCAAGAACATTCAAAAGCCATCTCTTTAAGTTAATGATGACATTTTCAAGTAGAATGGCATTCTAGTTATGTTTACATATCCATAACAGTGTGAATTTTACTACACGTAATTTGCCGTGTAAAGACAGTAGAAAGACAGTAAAAGTAGGAGAGCAGTAAAATATTTGCGAATTATGTACCGATGGCCTTAATCATTCACCCTTTTTGTAGTACATTTCATATTTTTTACTTTGTATCGGAGCTAATGAGCCATAATTTCGAGATTTAAATACTTATTTCTAGGTATTTAAGTACTTTAGACTTTAGAGCATTTAAATACCAAGTAGATACCTATTTATAATTATAGAGTATTTAAACACTTGGCAGTTAAATACTTACTCTAAGGTCCAAAGTTTTAAATATTTACAACTTACAACAAAGTATTTAAATTTTGAAATACTGCCCGTCAGTTCGGATACCAAGTTAAAAATATGAAACGTGCAAAAAGAGTGGATGATTAAGAAAAAAATTACCCAAAAACTTTCTCAAATTAATAATATTTGTGATTTTTATTTATATCTAATCGTTGCTTTATTTTAGTCAAGCATATAGCCACATATGCATATATCATATAGGTACATATTATCACTCTTTATAGTAATAACTTTTCAGTTTCATTTTTAAATACATCTACAAAAATGGTCCTACATATTATTTTATTCATTCAAGCCTTACAATGTGAATTTTTAAAGTGGTTAAATCTGGGTTAAATACAGCAAAACTTTATAATTTATATGCCCATTTCGCCGATGTAAGTTCATATAGGCAACCCAAATTACACGGCACCAAGTAGTGGGCTAGGATTTAGACAGAATTTTTTTAGAATTTAGTTTTAACAATTCCTGGTGTGTGTAAGTATGCTAAATTTAGATTTGTTTCTTTACTCTAATGAGTTTTGTTTTTTCCCGTAGAAGAAACACCAATCAGGTTAGAGACTAGGGGGGGGATTATATGGTTGTTAAATTGCCTAATACAATTTTTGGGGATGTTTTGAGGAATGACAACTATTACTGGTAATTAAATTATGGATTTAACAACGAATGCATCTAATTCGCGCATTTGAGTTTTTTGTATAGTTTCCGTTTTCTACCTGGTATTCCCGTATGGAGGAGATCCCGTAGGAGTTGGTAATTTTTGCTAAATTTGATTCAGGCTTTATGGTCTTATCCCGGCTTTCAGCCAGTTTTTTTTATTGGTTGGCTACATCCACGTGTCATGGTTGGAGCAATAGGAGCACGGCAATACTAAGATAAGTACCTTAGTGTGTTAATCTGTTTTTGAATTTAATTTGGATAAATTCTTTTCAATATATTTATATGTGCTCTGGGCCACAAATGCACTAAGCATGTTGGTACATTTTTTTATTAAGTTAATTTTGACCGGATGACCTGGCAAGAAATTATCTGATAATTTTTTGTCTGGTCATTAGCAATTGATCAAAGGTTCAATGTATATCTAAAACTCTCAACCTTATAATTAACTTTGTTAATATACTATAAAAGATTTGTAAATTTTTAATATAATAATTGGACATGATTTTGTAACTTTAGATTTTTCATTCAGAAAGTTATACTTATTAATAAGAGGATAAATTTATTTGTCAATAAATATTGTTCGTTGTCTATGAAGGTATTTGTTTTATTTTTTTTTCTGTCTAGCCCTGGACGCATTTATTCAATAGGGATCCAGGAACCATAAATATTCTTTTTGAGTTTTGGTTTAGACTAGAGATTTAGTCAATTTTAAGTAGCTTCATGGTATTCTCGGGGTTGTACAATATTTATATTAGCATCAACAAATAAGAGTAATCCATATCGATTTAATTTTTAAAACGAACATTGTCTACATGCATTGTTTAAATTAGATAAATAGGTTACATTGATGTTGCAATGTAGGACACCCGTTTTGAAAACTCCAAAGTCAGCGATTCTAATATTATTAGTAATTCACAGTCACATTCGGGTGTCGTCAATCTTAACAAAACAATTACGATTTATTTATAGATACGGAGAAAGTAAAGAAGGAATTGATTCATTATTCAGACATCGACGGGGTTAGATCATAGACTTTGTCCACCAACTATTTACTGGCTTATTTAGTGTTCCAAATAAATATATGTCTGGTAAATAGTGCTTTCAACTTAATCAACCCCATCATCGGGGGTAACAACCCCCAGTACCAAGATAGGGTACAATCTTTTTAATAATTGAATACCTGGCGACCTTGAAGAATATTTATTAGTGAATGGATTCTTTTGAAACTTTTGAGGAAGAAGCAATTTTCCTAAGAGTATACTCCCCTTGGAGATGTAAGAGTACTCAGTAAACTTTCAGTTTTATAGCCGGAGCGTTTAAATTTTTCAGTTTTGAGTAGTTAATTTTTTCATTCCTTAACAGTAATTTTTTATTCCGTAACACAATTCATTATCAGTGCTGTTCATCAATAGGTGTGAAAATCCTTTAAATGTACATTTTTGTAGATTTACATGTTGATAATAAATTAATTGTGATATTTAAAATAATCCTAGATTTTACATCAGGCAACACAGGACTCTCCACAAAACGTAAATTGCTCGTCCAGATGGCAGAATGTCACATTACGGACTGTAAATAGCAACTGGCTATCGAAATAATCGAAATCCAGAAATCAAAAATTATTAAAGAGGAAATATGCACACTAAGTAATTCTTATTTAACAATAACTTGAAACGAAATCTACTACAAATGAGAATATGTATAACATAATCATTTTTTTGTTATCTAAAAATTAATTTATAACTCTATTAAATAAGTTTTACAGAAAGTTTGGTCAAAAATACTATTAGAGGGTTATTGCCAACGTCTTTTAAGTCAGCCTGTAATAAAAGATCCTTTATTTTGACATATAAGCATGCGCAGTAATGCGTCTTTTTATTTTTGTCCTTTAATAAAATACAATGGCCGCCTGTATTTAAGGAAAATTAGAAGACACCGTTCTTTTAATAAAAGTTCTTTATTTTGACATAACGTGTCAAAAATGTGAAGAAAGGTCTAACTTTACTTGTATTTTGAATTTATCTTTTATCTTGTGGCTTCTTTGGATTGATAAATTATGTATTGTGGATTGATATTTGATTAAACTTTCATCATTAAAATTGTATGTTGGGTTTTATTTATTAAAAATAACTCTAAGTAATATTCTCAGATATAGATTATTAATGTTTTGACCCAAAGGAATATAAAAAAGAACATTTTATTGAAGCGTGAGTGATTACAAATAGTTGTAAAAAGGAATATTATGTAAATAATTTTAAAGTGTTACTAATTACAATGATCAGACATAGAATAGCATAACATAACTCATTTATTAAACTCAATATATTTTACATTTTTGTATAAAAATAAATATTTATTAAGATTTAAGAGGTAATTTCAATAAATTTTAATGAAGGTTAGGATTTGTTAAAATTTTATATATTCGAAATAGAGTTCAATTCAACAGCTACATAACAACAGGTTAACAAAATAAAACAAAGGTTTAAGTATTTATTTTTGAAAATTTAATCTTTTACAGATTAGAATCTATAAAGTTTTTAATCAAAAGTATTAATACACATTCATTTTCATGCCATCTTCTTCTTTTGGTTCCTATCCGTTTCGAATGTTGGAAATCATATTAGCAATCATAACTTTGGTAGCTGCGATTCGAAACAGTTCCATTGATATTCTCCCTCTACCTGGTCTTCGCTTACTTTTGACTGCACCTTGCAATATGTACTGCAGCAGGGAGTAACCGTGCTGATTTATCATATGTATCCCAGATACTGCAGTTTTATGCGTTTGATGGTAAACACAATATCGAATTCTTTCTTCATTCCTCCTAGAACCTCCTTGTTCGTGATCCATTTCATGCCGTCAGTATTTGTTTATTTAAACACTGCCAAAAAAAAAAAACAACAAAAAACCGGCATAAAGATAAATTCTTCAATTATATTTTTGTCTATCGGGAAGTTTATTTAGATATTACAGGTCTTTTCATTTCCAGATAACTAATTATTGGGAAGTTTATAATATAACAGTATCCTTAGTATCTGTCTTTTCAGCTCCGCATAACTAGTTAACGGGAAGTTTTTCTCTGTCAGACATCTATTAGTACCTAATCTGTCAGATAAACTTCCTGATAACTAGTTATCCAAAGGTGAAAAGAGAGGACCATAATGAATCGTAATGAACATATTTTAAACGATAAAAGATCAAACACCAATAGCATGTATATATTTATAAACTTATTATTTAAAACCTGCTAATGATCATAAAATACTTAAAATCGGTCACCAATATAATATTTACATATATTTATTTATAAATTTATTAATAAACTGCAGTGCAATAAAAATAAAATTAGTTTAAGCTAGCTTTAAATGTCGAACAATATTTTTAAACAAACACACACACACACACACACACACACACACACACACACACACACACACACACACACACACACACACACACACACACACACACACACACACACACACACACACACACACACACACACACACACACACACACACACACACACACACACACACACACACACACACACACACACACACACACACACACACACACACACACACACACACACACACACACACACACACACACACACACACACACACACACACACACACACACACACACACACACACACACACACACACACACACACACACACACACACACACACACACACACACACACACACACACACACACACACACACACACACACACACACACACACACACACACACACACACACACACACACACACACACACACACACACACACACACACACACACACACACACACACACACACACACACACACACACACACACACACACACACACACACACACACACACACACACACACACACACACACACACACACACACACACACACACACACACACACACACACACACACACACACACACACACACACACACACACACACACACACACACACACACACACACACACACACACACACACACACACACACACACACACACACACACACACACACACACACACACACACACACACACACACACACACACACACACACACACACACACACACACACACACACACACACACACACACACACACACACACACACACACACACACACACACACACACACACACACACACACACACACACACACACACACACACACACACACACACACACACACACACACACACACACACACACACACACACACACACACACACACACACACACACACACACACACACACACACACACACACACACACACACACACACACACACACACACACACACACACACACACACACACACACACACACACACACACACACACACACACACACACACACACACACACACACACACACACACACACACACACACACACACACACACACACACACACACACACACACACACACACACACACACACACACACACACACACACACACACACACACACACACACACACACACACACACACACACACACACACACACACACACACACACACACACACACACACACACACACACACACACACACACACACACACACACACACACACACACACACACACACACACACACACACACACACACACACACACACACACACACACACACACACACACACACACACACACACACACACACACACACACACACACACACACACACACACACACACACACACACACACACACACACACACACACACACACACACACACACACACACACACACACACACACACACACACACACACACACACACACACACACACACACACACACACACACACACACACACACACACACACACACACACACACACACACACACACACACACACACACACACACACACACACACACACACACACACACACACACACACACACACACACACACACACACACACACACACACACACACACACACACACACACACACACACACACACACACACACACACACACACACACACACACACACACACACACACACACACACACACACACACACACACACACACACACACACACACACACACACACACACACACACACACACACACACACACACACACACACACACACACACACACTCTTTAAGACCCGTCCTGTATTTGTCCTTTATTAAAGTATCCTCTAATAAAGGATCCTTTATTTGCCGGTGGCAATAACTCTCTATTATCGAAAAATAACATCGTTCAATATTGCGGACAATTTAAAATAAGTCGTCCCCTGTAGACATAATTTGTGGAGCAAAGGGCATTATCCAAAAAAACACCCCCATACGGCCGTCGTAAAGTCATTGAAACATTCAAGAACTTCTGAATTATTTGTCGTGCGTAGCAGTTATGGAAATCCGACAGAAATACTGGCAGATAAATGGACCAAATGGTCTGAGAAATGTCGTAAAGATTCTTTCTGCACCTTTTGGATCGCGAGCAAGACGCCACCAGCAGTTTTGGAAAACATGTAAAAGAACTTTTGATATAGATCACTTTTATAAAATGGTTGCGAGACGATACAATAAGGAGGGGTTAAGGTGAACGGCTTGTCGTAATTTTTCATATAAATACTGAAAAAATATTATATATGTGGGGTATTTTATATATTTTACACAATATATCTTTTTTAAAACAGTGTTGTATCAGAGGTTTGTAATATTTGATTAATAAAAATAACTGAAGACAGTTGGATATTTTTTATATAGGGTGTCCCAAACGTAGCGGACGGTCAAATATTTCGTGAAATGAACATCGGATCGAAAAACTGAATCATGTTACTGTCCAATTAAAGTTACGCTCCACTCTATCCACTGGAGGTGGGGTGGAAGATAATTTTATAGAATTGTTGATAGGTGTCGCTATTAAATCGTATTTTTCCGATTACAGCGTCATCTATCAACAATTCTAAAAAATGTTCTAATAAATGTTACCTACCTATTTATTTTTTCATGAGAAATCGAAATCTGCAATCCAAAATATCGATTCCTATTTAAGACGAAGTAGTTTTTAATCCTAATAATAAATTATTAATATTGAAAATATTAAAAATATTACTAAAAGATTTTTAAATTGAGAACTTATTGGTACACTTTCCTGGTGACACCTCCAAGACTTCTACAATTTGCAAGTCAAATGGATGCTGCAGTGAAGACGAGAGGGAAGGAATTCTACACTATGCAATTCACATCCCCGTCTGCAGCTGGTAAAGTTCCAACGGAAATATGCACCTAGTTACCCTACGGAGTAATACGACTATAAAATAAAAATGTATACCATTTTTATTCAGTTGCAATGTGAAGGCAAAACAATCTTACTTTTCAATTAGAATACGGAGTGCAGTCCAGTCCCTTGAATCGCGATTTTCGGCTCTTATTGGAGCCTTCATCGGAAGGAACGTAGGCACTGTTCTCCATATTTTAACTGATTACGTAGGCACTGAACAGTGCCTACGTTCCTTCTGATGAAGGTTCCAATAAGAGCCGAAAATCGCGATTCAAGGGATTGGACTGCACTCCGTATTCTAATTGAAATGTAAGATTGTTTCGCCTTCGCATTGCAACTGAATAAAAATGGTATACATTTCTATTTTATAGTCGTATTACTCCGTAGAGTAACTAGGTGCATTTTTCCGTTGGAACTTTACGAGCTGCAGACGGGGGATGTGAATTGCATAGTGTAGAATTCCTTCCCTCTCGTCTTCACTGCAGCATCCATTTGACTTGCAAATTGTAGAAGTCTTGGAGGTGTCACCAGGAAAGTGTACCAATAAGTTTTCAATTTAAAAATCTTTTAGTAATATTTTTAATATTTTCAATATTAATAATTTACTATTAGGATTAAAACTACTTCGTCTTTCAATGCCAGATGGCGCTAGCCATCTACTATCATCACTTCAGTTGCAATGGGTGGGAAAACCTCTCGATACGAATCAGTTAAAATATGGAGAACAGTGCCTACGTTCCTTCCGATGAAGGCTCCAATAAGAGCCGAAAATCGCGATTCAAGGGACTGGACTGCACTCCGTATTCTAATTGAAAAGTAAGATTGTTTTGCCTTCACATTGCAACTGAATAAAAATGGTATACATTTCTATTTTATAGTCGTATTACTCCGTAGAGTAACTAGGTGCATTTTTCCGTTGGAACTTTACCAGCTGCAGACGGGGGATGTGAATTGCATAGTGTAGAATTCCTTCCCTCTCGTCTTCACTGCAGCATCCATTTGACTTGCAAATTGTAGAAGTCTTGGAGGTGTCACCAGGAAAGTGTACCAATAAGTTTTCAATTTAAAAATCTTTTAGTAATATTTTTAATATTTTCAATATTAATAATTTACTATTAGGATTGAAAACTACTTCGTCTTTCAATGCCAGATGGCGCTAGCCACCTACTATCATCACTTCAGTTGCAATGGGTGGGAAAACCTCTCGATACGAATCAGTTAAAATATGGAGAACAGTGCCTACGTTCCTTCCGATGAAGGCTCCAATAAGAGCCGAAAATTGCGATTCAAGGGACTGGACTGCACTCCGTATTCTAATTGAAAAGTAAGATTGTTTTGCCCTCGCATTGCAACTGAATAAAAATGGTATACATTTTATTTAAGATTTTAAAGTTACTCGCCATACCACATCCAGGGGGTTAGGTTTTTGAAAACCTAAGGAGTTTGAAAACCTAAAATTATTAAACAAATATATTTTGGTTTTTTATTTGGAAGTGTATTTCTCCAGACATTACACCGCTTATATAATTTATATAAGACTTAGGGGACCTACGGTATCGGGATAAATTGTTTTTTCTGAGCATAGCGCCATCTATCAACAATAATTATAAAAAATGTGTTAAATATAACAATTAATGTAATTTATTTTGGTGTAATTTTATTTAACCTCGTTTATTTATTGCAATCTGTTATCAATATAACAATGAACAATATGTTTAACAGCGAGAAAAAACATGATACAGTGTGAGCTACATATAGTGGTGAGCACACCCTGTGCACAAATTATAAGTAACTTCTATTCAGTTCCGAGCGGTGCACTGTGGTTCCAAATGCCGAAAAAGTGATCATTTGATCATGAACCTTTAAAAGCATATATTATTCATACACTGCAGAATTAGGTACTTTTGTACTGAACGGTTTTTGCATTGCTGAATACGAATCTAACATTATTTTTTTAACAATATAGCGGATCCAACATGGCGGAAAGAAATTGAAAATATCAATCAAAACGAAAAATTTGTTGTCAAATTTGGTAGTTTAAGGTCGCTGATTACAAATCTAACATTATTTTTTTGAAAAACAAAATGGCGTATCCTATATGGCCCAAAGAAATTCGAAAATTTTATTTTAGACGCATATTTTGTTGAAATTTTATATAATAAAGGAATATTGAAGTTGCTGATTACCAATACATTTTCATTTTGAATTATAATATTGAGAACCTATTACTTAGATACAACCGTCCATACATACGTATATGTAAAATGCGTCATTTCATACATTTGTATTCAAAAAACTGCCAGCAATGCATAGATAGTTGAAGGCAGCTAAACCAATTTGATTCGGTATCTTCTCACTGTAGATTTTGAGCAGAATTATGCAGAATTTAGTACTTTCTGAATGTATTTTTACGATATTTTTATTATTTCAAGTATATTTTTACTGTTTATTCATTAACAAATTTTAGACATTTATTTTTATCAAACCATACTTGAAAAAGAAGAATGTGCTATACAGGGTGAGTCATGAGGAACTGTACATACTCCTACCTCGTATAGAGGCTCCTATGGGGAATAACAAATGACCATTAAAAAGTGTCTGCTCCCATTGTTTAATAATATACAGGGCGAGTTTCGCATTTTGACAGAAATTTATATTCGTCATAATTTTTGAACGGTCAGATCGATGTGTCTCTTATTATGGCCAATCGTTACATTATTACCACCTAATTAACTAATTTATTCAAAATAGAAAAAAATCAGGTCCGGCTTTAAAAAAGTTAGTTCGTTTTTGTCTTAGAAAAAATTTCACCCTGTATACGCTTTTTGAAAACTCTAATATGAATTTTCCAAATTAGACAAATAGGCAATTAAAATGGCATATTAATTTTTTTCCGCACACGATTACTTAATTTTTTATAAAAAAATCAAATTTCACTATGAATTAAAAATTTGGTAAAGTGAACCATAGATTTAAAAAAAATAACTTTTATTACAAAAATTAATTTTTTTGCACAAATAAGTAATTTATGTTACCATCCAATCAACTGATTTATTCAAACTAGAAAAAAATCAGGTCCGGCTTTAAAAAAGTTAGTTCGTTTGTGTCTTAGAAAAAATTTCACCCTGTATACGCTTTTTGAAAATTCTAATATGAATTTTACAAATAACACAAATAGGCAATTATAATGGCATATTTGTTTTTTTCCCACACGATTACTTAATTTTTTATTATATAATTTATATACAGGCTATACACTCCGTGCGGAGTTGGAGCCACTCTTATTGAGCTCATTGGCTCATTTATTGTGGTGAGTCACTCCACATTCTTTCTTTTCTCAAGTTAACTAGTCTAATCAAGGGTTCCTCTTTGCGTCCTCTGTTATTTTCCTCCATATATCCCGGTCCTGTATTTTCTGTCTCCATGTTGGCCCTTCCAATCTTTTTATGTCCTCCAATACCTGGTCTTCCCACCTGCTTTTTGGTTTTCCTTTCGCCCTTGTTATATTTGGGTTCCACATTGTAACTTTTCTTACATCTTTTTCTTCTCCCATTCTTCTTAAGTGTCCATACCACCGTAGTCGCTGGGTTTTTATAGCTTTCACTATGTCCTCACCTCCTAGTATGTCTCTTATTTCTAAATTCAAGAGCCTTTCATAATCTCCGTGCACTGTTTTCTTTGGTCCATAAATTATTCTTACCATTGTTCTTACAAATATTTTTAACATTTCTTCTTCCCTCTTTGTTAGGCTCATGGTTTCTGCCCCATATATCACCACTGTTCGAATTGCTGTTCTGTACACTCGGATTTTCGTAACCCTGCTGATTTTTTTTTTAAATACTTTTGTACTTATAATATGCTCTATGACCCGCTTGTATTCTGTTGGTAATTTCTATGTTTCTTTCATTTTTGTTGTTAATTGTGACTCCTAGGTATTGAAAATTACTGACTATTTCAAAATTATAATTCCCAATTTTTATATTTCTTTCCTCTGTATCTTTGTTTTTCCTCTCTGTTTTCATGTATTTAGTTTTCTCTTCATTTATGGTTAAGCCTCTTTTCACCGCTTCCTTTTCAATTTGTCTGTTTATGTCATCTAAGGTTCTTTTGTCTCTCGCCAGCACCGCTAGGTCATCAGCATATGCTACTATCTGGACTGAATTTTTGGTGATCGTCCCATTGAGTTTGCACGTCTTAATTATGGCGTCTAAAGTTATGTGTAAGAGCGTAGTTGACAGCCCATCTCCTTGTTTTACTCCTGCATTGTATTCGAATTCTTCTGTTGTTCCTTCCTGCGTTAATACGGATGCCTTTGATTCTTTCATCGTCATTTCCACGAGTCTTATCATCTTTCCGGGTACTTCTATATTCCTCATATCGTTTACTACTGCTGGCCGCTTAAAATTGTCAAATGCTTGCTTGAAATCAATAAAGAGGATATGCAGCCACATGTCATATTCATAGAATTTCTCGACTGTCTGAGTCACTATGTGTATGGCATCTACGGTAGATCTTCGTTTCCTAAAACCATTTTGATAATCCCCTATTTTTATATATGTATGCTCCATCAATCGTTTATTTAACATTGTGGTCAAGATCTTATAAACCACATTTAGAAGAGTAATGCCTCTGTAGTTTTCACAAACTTTTGGGTTTCCTTTTTTAAATATCGGAATAATTAACCCTTTTTCCGATTCTTTAGGCATTGATTCTTTTATCCAAATCTGTTTAATCAGGTTATACAATCTTTGCTGTATTGTTGTCCCTCCATGTTAAATCAACTCATTAACTAAACAGTCTGTTCCCCCTGCTTTATTTTGTTTTAGTTGGCTTATCACTTCGTTAAATTCTTCTGCCGTTGGTATGTTTTGTTCAGGCCGTTCTTCTTCTGTTATTTCCAAAACTTCATCTTCATTTGCTTGTATGTTTTCTTGCGTTAAGAGATTTTTGAAATAATTTTGTCACTCTTTCTTTTCTATTGTTGCCATATTTAATTTTTTATTTTGCTTGTTAATATATTTATACAGCTTGCCGTTGTTTTTTGTGTCTTTTTCCAGTGCATCCATGGTTTCTTCAATCCACCTCACCTTTTTGTGTTTTATTAGTTTTGTGGTATCACCTCTGATTTTTTGGTATATTCTGTAATCATCTGTGCATCCCGTTTTTAACCATTTGAGTCTTGCTGATTTTTTCTTCTTTAATATTTCTTCGCACTCATTGTCGAACCAGTCATTCCTTTTCTCTACCTATTTTCTTCGTAGCACTGTATTTGCTGTGTTTTCTATACTTCTTCGTATATTTTCCCAGTCTGTTTCAATGTTTTCATTTTCTACATTTTCCAATAGTTGTTGTTCGATTTCTTGTTGATATTGCCGTTTCTTTGTTTTTAACTTTTCTATTCTCCATCTTTTCCTTTTGTTTTCTTTTTTCTCCATATCTATCATTCTTAGCTTAAGCTTTGCTATTACAAGGAAGTGATCAGATCCCACATCCGCGCCTCGATATGACCTTACATCTTGGATCCTTCTTGTTCTCTTTTTATTTATTAGAACATGATCAATTTGGTTTCCTGTATTTCTTCCTGGAATAAGCCATGTTATGTTATGCTCTAGCTTGTGCCGAAATTTAGTACTTACTACAAACATATTCATATCTGTTGTAAGATTGCCCATTCTTGTCCCATTTTCATTTGTTGTGTCATGTGCTGCTTTTTCCCTGCTACCGATCTCCAATGTTCCTCTTTACCCATCTTTGCACTGAAGTCTCCTAGAATTATAAGTGTGTCATGATTTTTAATTTCCTCACAGAGCCTTTCTAGAGCTTCAAATTTTTTATTAAAAAATCAAATTTTTCAAGATCGGAATTTTAACCTAAAAATGAAAAAAAAAAATGAACTGACGGTTTAACTCGCTACAACTCTGTTCCATTTTAATATTTTTTTTTTCTAAAATTTTTACAGCACATACCTCTTACCATTGTGAAGACTATGAAAATTGTTGTAGACTTTCAGTCTTCTTCTTTTAAAAGTTACAAACTTGTAAATCGCAAAAATTAGGTGGAAAACGTCTATGTTAAATTATAGAGTCCAAAAGAAGTGTTATGGGATGTTTTAGATCTAGACGTGTTATAAAAAAAATGGTAAAACTTTTAATTTTAAGAAAAACGTTGTTTTTGTAAATTAATTTTTGTAAAAAAAGTTAATTTTTTTAAATTTATGCAAAAACTTTGCCAAACTTTTTATGCATAGTCAAATTTGATTTTTTAATAAAAAAATAAGTAATCGTGTGGGGAAAAAATAAAAGAGCCATTTTAATTGCCTATTTGTCTTATTTGTAAAATTCATATTAGAGTTTTCAAAAAACGTATACAAGGTGAAATTTTTTCTAAGACCCCAACAAACTAATTTTTTAATTCCGGGCCTGATTTTTTTCTAGTTTGAATAATTCAGTTGATTGGGTGATAACATAAATTAAATATTTGTTCAAAAAAAATTCATTTTTGTAATAAAAGTTATTTTTTCTTAAATCTATGGTTCACTTTACCAAACTTTTATTTATTCATAGTCAAATTTGATTTTTTTTATAAAAAATTAAGTAATCGTGTGAAGAAAAAAATAAATATGTCATTTTAATTGCCTATTTATCTAATTTGTAAAAATCATATTAGAGTTTTCCAAAAGCGTATACAGGGTGAAATTTTTTCTAAGACCAAAACGAACTTATTTTTTAAATCCGGGCCTGATTTTTTTCTTGTTTGAATAAATCAGTTGATTGGTAGTAATAAATATTTGTTAAAAAAAATTAATTTTGGTAATAAAAGTTAATTTTGTTAAATGTATGGTTCACTTTACCAAACTTTTAATTTATAATCAAATTTGATTTTTTTATAAAAAATTAAGCAATCGTGTGCGGAAAAAAAATATGTTATTTTAATTGCCTATTTGTCTAATTTGTAAAAATTATATTAGAGTTTTCAAAAAGCTTATACAGGGTGAAATTTTTTCTAAGACCCAAACGAACTAATTTTTTTAAAGCCGGACCTGACTTTTTTCTAGTTTGAATAAATCAGTTGATTAGGTGGCAATGGTGTAACGATTGACCAAAATAAGAGACACATCGATCTGACCGTTCAAAAATTATGACGAATACAAATTTCAGTCAAAATGCGAAACTCGCCCTGTATATTATTAAACAATGGGAGCAGACACTTTTTAATGGTCATTTGTTATTCCCCATAGGAGCCTCTATACGAGGTAGGAGTATGTACAGTTCCTCATGACTCACCCTGTATAGCGATAAAATTGATAAACTTCATAACGTTTTACAGCGTTTTCAATGCGTTCTTTTTAACTTTCACTGTAGGATAAAAGAAGGTCGTATATGCCTCACTTGCCCCGGAGTTATGAATAAGAATAGATCCGGTCTGATCGTTACACCTGCATATTACGACTCTACGATAGTATGAGAAAACAAACTGTAAACAAAAAAATCCCTAAGTAAGGACTTTTTATTTTACATCATGACCAACTTTTCAGGATTTGGAACCCACTGTGCGGTGAAGAAATCTAGAAGATCCAGCCTATTTAATCTTCTAAGTAGTGGCGGGGTCAGTAGATCGCTGGTGAGTGGATTTTAGTGAGATGATAGTTTCTTGAAGGAGTTTGTACACTGAGTGACGGTTCCTTCTTTAACAATTTTAACATTCAGATCATGATGAATAACATAGTTTGGCACATATTATGGGGCATTGCAGATATCCCGAAGGATTTTGGATTGGAATCTTTCTAGTCTTTACATATTTGTATTTTTGGCAGTTCCCCAGATTTGGACTCGTACATCCAGACATGTCTTATACAGAAGTAGTTTGTTCTGAATACTTAAACCGACTTCCCATTCATAAACTAGAACATTTTCTTGTAAACCATACCCAACTGTACTTAAGTACAGTTGGGTATGGTGGAGTCGTTTGGACTCTATAAATTTTCCCAAATTTATGTGATTATGTGGATACCCAGATATTTGGCATCTTTTCTGACAGGGAGTAATTTTGGTTAATAAACCAAAGAGGGCAGTTCCCTCTTTTTAACGTGAATGTGATGTGAGTTAATGCAGTATTATCTACTTGGACACTTCACAGTTTTAACCAATTTTTTAATTGGTTTAAATGGTTTTTTAAATTTCTGAATGCTAATCTGGGATTCACAAAGGTGGCCATTATCACAGCATCATCTGCGTACCTAGCAATCGTAGTATTATTTGTGATAGGGATGTCAGATATGTACAGTAAACAAAGGGTTGGACCGCGTACACCACTTTCATGGACTCCTGTAGAGATCACAACTCACCACGCGACGCTTGGTTAAAAGGTAAGCGTTCTTACCACAGAGCCACAGAGATGGGCTATATGAATTAATTAACTATAGGGTCTTTATAAAAAAGGTACCGTCGCGGCCGTTTCTATAGCAGGTAAAAATTTGAAAAAGTATCGGGATTTTCTTAGTAAAAGAAAAAGAATGTGTGTGTACTTTGTACGTACGTAAGAAGTTATACTTCTATTATAATATAATTTCAACAAAATAAATATACCTATTTAACAGTTAAAATACAAAAAATTAACAATAATTACCAAAAATGAACCAAAACTTAACAATGCCAAATATTAAAAAAAAAAAAAAAAAGAAAAAAATATGAATCGTCCGGGATTTGAACCCGCAATCTCGCGATTTTTTGATCTCCGGTCCAATGCTCTACCAACAAGGCCATCAAGCCGCATGCTAGTTACCTTTCAGATATACATAATTATACATCACGGTGACAAGTGACAAAGACACAAAATTATAGTAAAAAACCTTTTAAACCACCTTTTTCAAATTGCGCAAGTTGTATTATTAATATTAATGTTAATAAATGAAATATAAATATTTTTACGTTTCACAATTTGACAATTCACTTTTAACTGCAGTGCCTTAAAAATTTAAAAGCACTAGTGCCTTAAAGTAGCATTTTTAACGCTCCTATGGAGTCCTAAAAATTGCATTTTTAACACGTTTGTAGAAAAATAAATTTAAAAACACTAATATATTCTTTCCACACCTTTTCTGGACTGATACATACATAAATTAAAACATTTTGAAGTATAACTTCAAAAATATAATATGAAAACTATTTAAAAAGGCAGTATAACTATTAACTAACCTTTGTTGTTTCTCTTCCCACAAATTTTAAAACACAACAACCATACATAACCAAACCGACAACCGTCCAAACCACAGTTGCGCTACAGTTGCCATATTGGATAATTTTTGACATGTCATTTGAACATCCAATCAGAACAAAGTTATAATGAGCATGCGCCGGGATCGTAGGTTTTAACATATAAAAATTCACCTTCATATCGCGCGTAAAGAAGTATAACTTCAAAAATGTTTTTAACATTTTATAAAATCTTACCGAAACTACTGGCGACATTGTAATGAAATTTGGTGAGTTTTAAGAGGTATTTATTTAGCATTTTTTGACATACAATCAAGAATTTTATATTCATTATTGGCTCGCATACGCGTAATGGTCTCAATTTTTTAAAGAAAATTAAAATAGTACCTACGGGTCGAATTAAAAAAAGGAACATAGATTTTTTTTCATAAATTGAAGAAGGGATTAAAGGAAAGAGAGGAATTCAAAAATTATTTTTAGAAATATCCGTGCCGTACTTTTTTTTTTCTTTAAAAAATTCAGACCATTACCCGTATGCGTGCAAATGATGAATGTAAAATTGTGGTTTGTATGTCAAAATATGCTCAATGACTGTCTCTTAAAACGCACCAAATTTCATTAGAATGTTTCCAGTAGTTTTGGTAAAATCGTAAAAAATATGAAAACATTTTTTTAACGCACTGTATCTTGAAGACTGATGCTGTTAAAACAAAATTTTACTAAGCAAATCCCAATGATTTTTCAAATTTTTGCCTACTATAGAGACGGTGTTACCTTTTTTCTAAACACCCTATAGTTAATTAATTAATATATTATTACATCTGTGTGGCTCTGTGGTAAGAGGGCCTACCTTTTATCCAAGCGTCGCGTCGTGAGTTTCAATCTCAACTGGGTAGGAAATTTCGCATTTATTAAAAATTAATAAATGAATACAGGTTTTATTCTTGTGTATGTGTGTGTGTGTGTGTGTGCGTGCGTGCGTGCGTGTGTGTGTGTGTGTGTTTTTTTTTGTTTTATGGCGCTGGAACTAAGCTAATTAGCCAGAACATGTCTATGTAAAATGCTTTAGGTAGGTATTAATTTTCACATTATGTTTATCTTACCTTATATTTAATGAACAACACATATTATAGTACATAATATTCAATATCATATTATTTCTATTGTTAATGCTGTTCTGAAGCTATTTTCTTGTGGCATTTTTATAATCAAGTATATTCAAATGGGAAATAAGCCACAATTTCACCTAAAAATGATTTTATTAACGTTTCGACGCCCAAGTCCGGTGTCGTTGTCAAAATACAAAATAATACTAAATAAACAAAAATGGTGTTGCTTAGTAAAAAATTCTTCTAATAATTTATTTAATCTGACTCATTTATATCGGCAATTCAGACATGTATTATACATTTTAAAGTAGACGACTTTAAAATGATATTGCCAATATTGATGAGTTGCGTTCCTGGGACGACTTTACTAAAAGATAGTTCATTCGATTACATGAAATCAATCCCAACTCAAGAATATCCGCCACAAAAAATCATAGCATGTGATCTGTCTTTAAAAAGACAACCAAATGCAACGGTGGCACTGAAATTCTCGCGTTAGAGATTCCATAGTAAATCACGAGGGAAAACCAGGAAAAACCTCGTGATACTATCCCGACATCGTAAGTATTTGGGTTTACATTTAGTTTATTCTCAAAAATAATACCAAATTCTGACTTGATATTTTAAATTTTAAATAATACTAAAATACTAAATATGTACTAACTCGATATGTTACTGATTTACTAATTGTGGTATTTTCTTTCTATTGACTTCCTCCTTTAATATGGGTAACCACATCCTACTGCATTCTACCGAGGAATTTGCGACACAATTGGTTTCATTTAGTATAATTAGAGCCGCTTCTTTGATTTTTCTCTTTTTACTATCTGCTTCTTTCAGGACTATACTTGAATCTCTCCACTGAACTCTATGTTCATTATCCCATGCGTGTTGACATATTTGAGATCTATCAAATTCTCTATTTTTTATATAGGACTGATGTTCATTTACTCTAACGTCTAATGGTCTTGACGTTTCACCTATATAAAATTGTTCGCATTCACAAGGTATTTTATAAATACAATTCTTTGTTCTTTCTTGTTCACTGTTAGGTTTAGTTTTAGATAGAATAGATCTCAATGTGTTTGTTGTTTTGAATGTTGTTGATATGTTGAATTTATTTCCTATGGTTTTAAGTTTCTCGGATAGTCCTTTTATATATGGTATTGATATTTTCCTCGTATTATTTCTTATGAATGTTGTAGGATCCCGTTCTAAGTTGTTCTGTTCCATTCGATCCAATCTTGATAATTCCTTATTTATAAACGATATGGGATAATCATTTTTTAATAAAACAGATGTTAACAATTGTTTTTCTTCTAAAAATGAATTTTCGTTAGAACAAGTAATTTTGGCTCTATCATATAAGGATTTAATGATTCCCTTTTTAACGTTGATGTTATGATTTGATTTGTAATTGAGATATCTGTTGTTGTGTGTTGGTTTTCTATACACTTGAGTCTCATATCCAGTATCCTTCTTTGAGACCAAAACATCGAGGAAAGGTAGGGTGTTATTGTATTCCTTTTCCATTGTAAACTTTATTGTCTCTTCTTGATCGTTTATAATATTCAGGAACGTATCCAACAATTCCGATCTATGAGGCCATATGGATAACACATCATCTACATATCTCCACCATACTGTGGGTTTTACATTTTGTTTAGAAATGATATTAGTTTCGAAATCCTCCATAAATATATTAGCCAATAATGGAGATAAAGAAGAGCCCATTGCGAGACCAAAATTTTGTTTATAGAATTCATTATTTAGTTGAAAATAGGTATTATTAGTACATAATGTCAATAACTCCATTATAGCTGATACATTTAGTCTTGTCCTAGTTGTTAATGTATTATCATTTTCTAATTTCCTTTTGATTATGTTTAAAGTTTTATCTAATGGCACATTTGTAAATAAACTGTTTATGTCAAAACTTACTAAAATATTATTTGGATTAAATTCAATATTTGATAATTTGTTTAAAAATATTGTGTATTTTTTATAAATGTGTCATTATTATTTGCAAATGGTTTTATAATATTTAATAAAAATTTTGATAGTTCACTACAAGGAGAATTGATGGTACTACAAATAGGTCTAAGTGGAATATTTGCTTTGTGAATTTTCGGTACTCCATAAAAATGTGGTGTCTTACTGTAATGAGGTGTCATTAATTTTCTTTGATAGTACGTTAGGTCATTTTTAAATTTGAATAAAGTTCTATAGATTTTGTTTTCCAGTGTCTTCGTTGGATCCTTCGTTAATTTGGTATTAGGTCCATTTGTAATTAGATCTGTAATTTTGTCCTCATATTGTACTTTATCCATTATTACAGTTGCATTTCCTTTATCCGCTGGTAGGATTATTATGGAGTCATCATTTTTAAAGTTTTCAAAGATTTAATTTCCTCTTTGCTGATGTTCTGTTCAATTTTATTAGATTTTTCCAATTCAAGTTTGCATAGTACCCTATATTGTTCTTTTTCATGGGTTGGTAAACACTGGGATATTTTTTCCACTGCGCTAATTATGTCTAATTTTGGAATAGATGGATGAGTGACAGCATAGTTTAAACCTTTTGACAATACCAAATTTTCCGTTGCATTTAAATGTCTATTTGATAGATTGACAACTGTCGCTAATATGTCATTATTTCTATTTAGGTTATCAAAAGTATGTATACTATTTTGTTCTAAAAGAATATTAAATTTATTTAAATGTATATTTCTTTGTTTCTGATATGAATTTTGATAAATTATGTGTAAACTAAAAATAATTTGATCAAAATCAGTATTCGATATCATTCCGTAAAGCAAATCTTCAATACTTACGATGTCTTGTTCAATAAAAAATAAATTTGATCTATGAAATTGTAACCTTTCCCGGATCATTGACACACTGGTTCTATGTAAAATATTTTGGAGTCTTCTGCTTGAGTATGCTGGCCGTAACCTTAAGCCTTTTGGTATTAAATTGTTGTCTCTACATCGTCTTAAAAATTTTTTCGACTTGGGCGTCGAAACGTTAATAAAATCATTTTTAGGTAAAATTGTGGCTTATTTCCCATTTGAATATACTTGATTTCTATTCTTGTGAGATCTGTACTCACCGGAGGGACCGCAGACGTTCTGTACAGCCCTTTGAAGTTACAAATGAAAAATCGTTTTTTTCCAATACATCGAAAATTATTAGAGATATTTTATTGAAAATTGACGTGGCATTCTCATGGCAGTAAAAGTCTCTTAGTATTTTTTCGATAGGCCAGTTTTAATGGCGATATTTTGAACATTGGTAAAATTCAACACATATTTTTACATGGTTTATGGACCTGGTAATACTTAATATCAAAATTTATTTTTAATTTATATTTTTTACAAGCAAAAAAGTTTTAAAAGCATTGTGTTTAACTAATGGTACCACAATAACAATTTAATTGGAACGTACAACGTACAAAATATTTGGGTGATTTAAGAAAACAACACCTCCATAAAATTTTTATTTAAACATAATATTAGATAAACAAGAAGCTGCATCTCCATAAAAACTGGTTTATCAAAAAAATACGTACAAGCAAAAGTTTTAAAAATATTGTGTTCAACTAATGGTACTTCAATAATAATTTAATTGCAACGTACACAAAAGTGTTTTTGGGTAGGGGTTTACGGGAACAAAACCCCCATAAAATTTTTATGGAGCGTACGTTATTATTTGCTATTATACTTTATCACTGTTACTATCTCCAATAGTTTTCGATATATTGGAAAAAATCGATTTTCATCTTGTAACTTCCAAGGGCTGTAACTCTTTTTATGTGTACATTTGTACTAAGGTAAGTTCGGTTCAATCGAACTATTTTTGGTACCTGAATATGTGATTTAATTTATGACCTGCCTTTTTGGTACACCCTGTATAATTAAATATTTTTTTAGTGTGGGAGATAATTTTCTCCATAATTTTGCATTTAATTATTTATACAGGGAGGACGTTTAGGTTGGAATAAATTAATTTTCTCGAGAATGGAAGATTTTAGAGGTAAATCCCGAAACAGGTCGATTTTTATGTCTAGATTATTATTTTTTGGCATATATGACATACTAGTGATGTCGTCCATCTGGGCGTAACGACGTAATCGACTAATTTTTTAAACGAGAATATGGATCGGGCGATAGCTCATTTGAAAGCTTATTCAATTCTCTATTCAGTAATATAAACAATAACATAATTATTTATACAAGGTGTCTAGAGAAATGTTTTTTTAATTAAATTAATTGAGACAAAATTAAGAATGTATATAATTTATTGAATTCAAAATACATATAATATTTTACTACTGTCACAAAACAGAAAAAAAAAGTTTATTTGACAAAAAAATATTGTTTTTCGCTTAAATTCAATGTTAAAACTGCCCCTCACCTGCCTCTTAGCAGTTTGCACATTTAATTTAAGCGAAAAGCAATGTTTATTTTTTAATTAAATATTTTTTTTATGTTTTCTGACAGTAGTAGAATGTATTTTGAGGTAAATAAATTACCTACACTGTTTTTTTCGTTTCAATTAATTTAATTCAAAAAATTTGTTTTGTATAAATAATTATGTTATTCATTATATTACTCAATAGACATTTCAATAACCTTTCAAATGAGCTATCACACGACCCGTATCCTTGCTTACAGAAATCATCCACTATGTAATCACGCCCAGATGGATGACGTCACTAGTACAAGATATATGCTAAAAAATCCTAATTTAAAAATAAAAATCGACCTGTTTCGGGATTTATGTTCAAAATTGCCATTCTCGAGAAAACTAATCTATTCCAACCCAAACGTCCTCCAGATCCAAATGACTTATCACAATAAATGTGGTTTATTTTTGAGAGTTTAGCAGATTTAGTATTTTTTAACCAAGATTGATTTTCAAGTTCATCGTTCATTCTCGCTGCTTCTCTCGTATGCACCAATATCGTCATAAATAAAGTTGCAGCATTTGCAGTTTACATTTCATATAGCCAGCAACACAAGAGAAATGTAATTGTTGTAGTTATAACACAATAAACCCGAATCCGTTGGTTTAATTACTCTTATATGCTTTCCATCAAATGTGTCAATACAGTCAGTAAAATTGGAATGTATTTCAAATCCCGATGATAATTATTTTCATTTTCATTACTTTGGCATTGCTAAGCGTGTTGCTAACTTTTTTATATCGCTGCACAAACTTGTATTACCGATATAGTAATTGTGGTAACTCCAAGTCAAAAATAGTAATACAGCTTCAAGAGTGAACATCCACATCCTATGTATCTGAGAAAGTAAATTAATTTGATTGTATGGTTTCTTCAAACTCAACAAGAGATGGAAATGTGTAATAATGTTAGGCTAGCGAGGTCAAGAGACAGAAATCCATAAAATCTGGATCCGGGAGTAAACTAAAGAATGAATATATATATTTCAAGCAATTAAAATTCTTGAAAAGAGTGGTCGTTGTGAGAAAAATAACAGGAAATATCCGATAACATATGACTCTCAAAAAACAAACAACAACAAAAGAGAAATACAAAGAAGCTTTACAACACAAGACCTTGATATAGCAGAGCACAGTGGTGAAATACTCGAATAAGATAATCTATAATTACATTCACGATATGTCGTTCACCGTGGTAATAATCTTTAGCGAACTAGTTCTTTTTATACCTACAAAAGTAATTAAAAATATGTACCAAAAGTAAAAATGATGTAGATTTGATTAAAGAATAAGGTGTCAACTATGTGCTTATACGTATTTCGATTTCAACTTAATCTCATCAGATCATGTGTGTAAAAGCTCTGAACTGAAATCTTCTCATCTTTTCGGTGTAATTATTAAATAATTACAAAAGATCCAGATCCAGAACTAGCACCATATCTATGCATTGTAAGTCAAATTAGACATAAACTAAACTTCAAATTATTTATCCCCTGCGCCTTTTGAGATGTAAATATAACAGGGTGATGAAATACTTATTTGAGCAAAACTTTTATTTTTATTTTATTGTGGTGTCCTAAATTTATGGTTTATCTCTTGTTATTAAGATGATGAAATATGTCGAGATGACACAGAGTCCATCGATTTTATAGTTTCCGTATGGCAAATATCCGTATCTTTACTTTTAATTTAAATATGATAGAGTTCAAAGCGAAATTCTCAACGTTTCACTTTATAAGAGTGTAGTCTTGAGTATGACGTATGCTGTGGGGAGATTAGTATATTGTGTAACAAGTGCAGAAAGGCACTAATTTCTCACAAGTTTGAAAAGTTGCGGTACGAGCGAAAGCGAGTGCCGCAATTCAAACGAGTGAGAAATTACCTTTCTGTACGTATTACACACTATACTTTTTCTACAACCACATATTTTGCTAAAACTAAAAATCACAATTTCCCATCGAAGATTTATTATAACAATAAATTATAAATTTTAAACTGTGTTTAATTAATACTAATCAATTTAAATTCCTTATAACTAAACAAACTGCACATAAATCAGTTAAAATATTAATGCACTACCTTAGTGTGTTTGAATTTAATAGTTATTTATAATATAAGTGTTAAAAGTTCACGTTTAAGGCACACATGCGAAAGTTTACAGAATGAGCGAAGCGAGTTCTGCAATTCACATAAGTGCCTTAAAAATGTACTTTTTAACACGCATATCATACAATATTTTTTCTACAAACGTAATTACCGGACAATATCTACAAATACTTTTACTTGAACTTGACTGACATTCCATTTTTATATTTTTTTGACATTACATCAAAATTGCCTGTACGAACTATATGAACTGCAGTGCCATAAAAATTTTAAAGCACTAGTGCCTTAAAGTAGCATTTTTAGCGCTCGTATGAAGTGCTAAAAATTGCATTTATCTACTCTGTCATATTATGTATAAGTTTTTAGTTTGTGAAAACTGCCATTATAGATAGCAGTGCGTCAAGGGGTTAAAAAGTGCGTGAAGTAACAATGTATTTTAAATGTGATTTACTTTTTCGCACACTTTCAATGGGTTTTTGTCACACTTTCGTATAATCAAATATCCTTAACTTTCGCTTTGTCATGGTGATGACAATATGAGCAATGACTTACAACCAAATTTTTGACAGCTTTGTGGTTTGAAAGTAGTTAGGATTTTTAAATGTCAAAGTTCTAAAAATTGTAGAATATAAATGAATTCCAGTGACGAAGAGTTGCAGTTTTTTTATTTGTTTATCGTAGATAAAATATTGTATGAAACTGTACGTGAAGTAATTTTTGCGAACTTATGCGAGCACTCGCTCCGTTGTCGCTAGTGCTCTAAAAACCGCGTGCGTTCGCAAAAAGCATACTTAACGAACTGTTT
The DNA here is from genome assembly GCF_917563875.1 of Diabrotica virgifera virgifera. Classification (NCBI taxonomy): domain Eukaryota; kingdom Metazoa; phylum Arthropoda; class Insecta; order Coleoptera; family Chrysomelidae; genus Diabrotica; species Diabrotica virgifera. Next base: position 157,125,587 of record NC_065444.1, on the reverse strand, counting down.
CATAAATAACTATTTTAACGCGGTTGTAGAAAAACTATTTTAAATAATTATTACAAAATAATGTCACATTTGACGTTATATTTATGCAGTCACGGATTTACACCATACCTACTTCATTCGACGTATCTTGCTGAGGTTGATAAATCCTTATTGGTTAATTGATAATTATAAAATATTTTCCATTATGGTTCATATATGGTTTTCCATATATGATCGCCGTTGCCATGGTAACATGCACAATACAAACACAATTAATATTGTCAATTTTAACTATTTATAATGGGAAATAAGCCACAATATTATTAAAAAATGATTTTTATTAACGTTTCGACGCCCAAATCGGGTGCCGTTGTCAAAATACAAAATACTACTAACATAAACAAAAATGTTGTTGCTTAGTTAAAAAATTCTTCTAATAATTTATTTAATTTGACTCATCTATATCGGCAATTCAGATACATAATATGATACATTTTAAATTATTAGAAGAATTTTTTTACTAAGCAACAACATTTTTGTTTATGTTAGTAGTATTTTGTATTTTGACAACGGCACCCGATTTGGGCGTCGAAACGTCAATAAAAATCATTTTTTAATAACATTGTGGCTTATTTCCCATTATAAATAATTAAAATTGTAAAAATGCCACAAGAAAATAGCTTCAGAACAACATTAATATTGTCAAAAAAAATGTGTTGAAGCAAAACTTACCAGAAATTACCTTTCAAAACTGTTCAAAAATATCTCTTAATTAGAATTTTAAATAAATAACGTATATAATTTTAAGAATATTAATACCTACATATATGTATTGTTATATTTCTATTTGATATGAAAATTAAATTTTGATAATTATAAACAAAATTCACTTTAATATAAAATATTTTTAATTTTATCAACCTCGGGCATATAAATTTAGAACAACCTGTATACAACAAATTGTTATATTTAATTTTAAGAAGTGATTAAATAAGACTCAAGTGAAATCGTTAATAGGTCATTATCGTTGTTCGCCGAAGGATCGGTCATTAGCCGATGCTAAATAAGACTAAGTGGAAATAGAGAATAGGTCATTAAAATTTGTATATAGTAGAAAGTAATTTTAGAATGGGAATTAACTATTTTCTTTGAAATCCATTAAGCATATTTAGAAAGTTTAAAAATTGGTTTTTAGGAATACTGCGAATGAGAGTTGGTGGTGGAAGTTTGATTTGTGAATCTGGAAGGGATATTTAGAAAGTAGGGGAATGAATGACAAATAGAGAGCAGAATGTTTTGAGCTGTCGAGAAGTGAAGTCGAGTAGTAGACGGTAGTGTACGGAGAGTGAGAAAGCCGGTGTAGTTCCGTGAGTGTGGAGTATCTATCGTAGAACGAGAGGTAGGCCAGGTTGAGAGTAAAAGAACCTCCTTGAGCCAAGAGTTCCCGGTAGCTGATTGCAGTTTCGAAAAAGGTAGAACACAGCATCACGACAGAAGCAGGAAACGAGAGCTATACGAGCTAGTTTCAGAGGAGAACATTACTGGAAGCCAGGACGAGGTTTTGATTGCAGCCAAGGATAGCAGGAAACGGGTCTTGTGTGAAGACATTCTCAGTGCACCAGAAAAAGGTCAGTCTCATTTGTTTGGACATGAATGTATGGGTTTTTCGTATTAAATACCACATTTAAAATTGAAGAACATAATCAATAATATCAGAAAAGCTTCATCAAACTTAAATAGAATTGTTGCTGATAAATCATAATAGTTAAATGTTAATAAAAACTTTCAATTGGAAATCAAAAGGAAATAAGATTCCCATGTATAAATGTTATGTTTAAGAATAATAAGATATAGCAAATATTAAGCAGTGATTGCCATTTAAATAAAATAAACAATATTTTGATTACAATTGTAACCCATATGTGTTATTATTTTACTCTTTTCTTTCCTATCCCGATTAGGAACCATTGAGAAATACTTAGAAGCCACGTATGTAAGTAATTAATTTTATAAAAAGCCCTGAGATTGAAAACATATTGATATGTGATCTGGTAAATTAATTAGATTATTATTAAAGCATTGATTAAATTAAATGACATATAAAATTATTATCTCATATCAATAATCAATATCACAACAACTGGCGCCCAAAGTGGGGCATTGTAAAGTATTTCTAGTGGCAAATTTGAAGGATAGAAAGAGTAAAGCCGGTATTTGAAAATTTATATGCCTGTGGTAAAAAGTGAGATACTTACATTTGATAACATAAAATTTTAGATCTCTTTAGGTACAAATTTTACATAACTGATTTAATATTTTATTTTTACGATATTTACATTTCATATATTTATTGACAATTTATAATATTTGGGTGAGAAAAAGTCGTCTTGGTAACATACTAGTAAAATTTCATATTTGGCGGGGACAGTACTTCTTGAAAACAAATGTCTGTGACAAGAAGCCAAAGCAAAGACAACAAAAAACCAAAAGAACATTCAGACCAAGAAGATATTTTAGACACGACAATCATGGCATCAGAAAATCAAGAATTATCAGGAATAGATAAACTATTACAACTGATGCAACTCCAGTCACAAAAACTGGATGACAATCAAAGAGAAACACAACAAAAAATGGATGAAACACAAAAAAAAATGGATGAAAATCAACGTGAAACGAAACAAGCCATGGAAGAAACATCAAAGAAAATGGATAAAGTGGATCAAAAAATGGATGAAACACAACAAAAAATGGATGAAACACAACAAAAAATGGATGAAACACAACAAAAATTGGACCAAAAAATGGATGAAACACAACAAAAAATGAAACAAGCAATAGAAGAGAACAACAAGAAAATGGAGGAACGCATAGAAAAGTATGAAGTGAAAATTAAAGATCACATGCAAGAACAAGAAATGAGAATGAAGGACCACATGAAAGAACAAGAAATGAAAATTCAAAATAAAATGAAGGAGTTAACGAATTGCCAGAAAAAATAAATGGAAAGTTTGGAAAACAAGTTGGAAAATGCTATTCAAGTAGACAGAGAAGAAGTGGAAAAAAGAATCACAGGAATAGAAAAACAAGTCACCGAAAACAGGACGCAACAGAATGTCGGAGAAAGAAGAGAAATGGTTATACATAGCACAGATGACGTGAAGATAAGGTTTGGCGGGGATGTAAGAAGATTACACCCGGTGCCGTTCATAAATAGCCTGAAAAAGAAAATACAGCACATCGGAAATTTCGAAACAGCAAAAGAAACTATCAGAAACCATCTCAAATATGAAGCAAGCCTATGGTTCGATAGCAAAGAAGAAGAATTCGGCAATTGGCAACAATTTGAACAAAAATTTTTGAATTATTTCTGGGGAAAGGTCCAACAATTGGAAATTAACAAGGAATTGCAAAATGGGAAATACAATGATAGGATGGGTGTATCAGAAAGGACATATGCTTTGCAAATTTACAATAATGCAAAGCATTTACAATATAATTACTCATCGGAACAATTAGTCGAACTGATTGCAAGACATTTCGAGGAAACGCTGGAAGACCATATCACATTGCAAAATTACAAAGACATAGATAGTTTATGCCAATTCCTACAAATAAGAGAATCACGTCTAAGAGAAAGAAAATCAAGAAGGTCGCGAGAAGATTACAGGCCCCGAGAAACACAAGATTACAGAGATAGAAATCAAAATAGGAGGGACTATGCAAGACGAGATTTTAATCCCAGAAGGGAAAACGAAAATAGAGACAACGGAAGAGGAAATTATGAACAAAGAAATAGGCAATGGAATGAGGATAGAAATCGAGAATACCAGAATAGAAACACCACACGCTCAAATCAAGAAAACAGAAATAATGGTAGACAAAATGAACAGGGATATCGAGAAAACCGAAACAGATCCGACAGACCAAGAGAAAATAGAAGAGAAGTAAATAATACCCAGACAGATGAATATGACGGAGAGAGACATTATGACGAAAATATAAACAACGATGAGCAACCGGCGTCTTTTCACGACGGCGCTCACTAAAAACCAAAAATCAAACAGGAATCTTTTGTCACCCCAAGGAGTTTATTAAATTGGCAGGAAACAACGAAAAGAAAAATGGAGTTAATTTAAAATTTGTGGATGGATTTATCAACGAGAAACCAATTAAAATTATGATAGACACTGGATCTGAAATAACATTGGTCAACAGAAAACTAATAGAAGAAGTTAACTTAACAAATTTAATTTACAAAATACCTAGGGTAAATTTAGTGGGCGCAAACAAACGGACATTGGCAACTATAAATGAAGGCATACGAGTAATGGTACGACTGGGTAAGAATATGTATGCACTACAATGTGTAATAATGCCAAATATGTCACATGACATGATAGTAGGAGTTGACGAATTGGCAGAAAAACATGTAGTGATAGATTTTAAAAATAATACGATGAAACTAACAGAAGAAAAAGAAAAGGAACAGGACAAGGAACAGGAGAAACAAAATACGGACGAATCAGGTAAAGAACAAACAGTGGAAATGAATTTGGCCACGAAGCAAGGACAAAGAAGAAAAGGGAGAAAAAGTCAGAAAAGGATAAAAGAAAATGAAACCTGTGGCTCCTCAAAAGAAGAGTTGAGCCCAGAAGAAGAAAATTTGAGAGTATCAGAAACAAAGGAAACCTGGGATTCCTCAAAAGAAGAGACGAGCTCAGGAGAAGAAGAAATAAAGCTAAAAAATGAAAGTGAAAAGAATATGTTTGAAACAGTGGTATTTGAAGGGGAGGTATATGCAAACGAGGATGCAGAATGCACGGTAAACATGTGTGAAGAATCTGAAAAAAAAGACAGAAAATTGATATGTGGAGAAGGGAAAGAAAAAGAATTGCGGTTGATGTTAAGAAACTACGAAAATTTGATCAATGAGGAAAACAGAGTGGCTAAAATACGAACATTCATTTGAGGTGAAAAACTTGGGAAATTTTCGATCAAAGACTTACCCGATTCCATACAAGTATCGACAAGAGGTGAAAGAAGAAATAAATAAAATGTTGGAAGATCAAATCATCGAAAGATGTGATTCACCGTATGTTAACCCGATTGTGATAGTAAAGAAAAGCAATGGAGAATTGAGATTATGTTTAGATGCCAGGAATATCAACCAGCACACTGTATCACAATATGAATCACCTCTAAACATCGAGGCCATTTTTGGAAGAATCACCGGGTCACACATATTTTCGAAAATTGACTTAAAACACAGTTTTTGGTTGATACCGTTAGCTGAAAAGTGTAGAAACTACACCGCTTTTTCTATTGATGGTATTGTCTACCGGTTTAAGGTAGTGCCATTTGGATTGCAGAGTGCTTGTGCTGCACTCGTCCGAGCTCTACATACCATTTTGAATCGCCATGAAGATTTCATAGTTCATTATATCGATGATTTATTAATTTTTTCACAAGATACTCAGAGTCATCTGGAACACATAGAAATAATTCTGAAAGAATTGGACACAGCGGGATTGAAATTAAACATTGAAAAATGTCAATTTTTTCAAAAAGAAGTCATTTATTTGGGTTTTCAATTGGACACCAAAACAGTAAGTTTAGCCGAAGACAGAGTCAAGCTCATATATGAATACCCAAGACCAACGAATTTGAAAACATTGAGAGGTTTTCTTGGCACGATAAATTATTTTAAAAAGCTGATTCCCGATTTGAGCCAAAAGGAAATCCCTCTGATAAAATTGCTTAAAAAAGGAATAAAATGGAATTGGAAAGAAGAACAGGAGGAAGCTTTCGAAACATTAAAACGAGAATTCTCAAAAGGAACGAAAATATACCACCCCATTTACAATTTACCTTTTATATTCCGAACTGATGCGTCCATACAAAAATTTGCAGGAGTTCTGTCTCAAATACAAAACGACCAAGAAGTACCGATATGTTTTATATCTCGAGTGACTAAAACACATGAAAGAAAATATAGTGTTACAGAATTGGAGTTTGCCAGTGTACTATATTGCGTAAACAAATTGAGGTTTTACTTATTGGGAGCAAAATTCACAATCGAAACAGACCATGCAGCTTTAGTACATATCATGAAGAATAGATTAGTAAATAATAGAATACATAGAGGCATTCTATTATTACAGGAGTATGATTTTGAGTTCCGATATATAAAAGGAAAAGACAACATAATAGCCGACGCTCTAACACGGGATGAGGACACCGGAAAAAAGGAAACAATTACTCTACAGGTGGGACTAAATAGATTAATACAAGAAGAAGGGATATATTCTTTAAATGAGATAAGGACAAACCAGGAAGACCTAGAGGAAAGAGAGAAAAGAAGAGCGGAAGTAGAAAATAACATATATTTTAAGAGAATAGACGGAAAGGAACTATATTTAGTGACACAGACATTGGCCGAAAAGATAATAAAGAAATTACATGAGGACAATGGGCATATCGGTAGCAGAAAAGTTTGGCTCGTTTTTAGGGAAAATTACATAAGCCGACAGGATTACCGCATTGCAAAGGAAATTACCCAGAAGTGCGATGTATGTCAAAAATATAAGAGTCGGAATTTCAAAAACGAAAATGTTGCCAAAAATATTGAAGTCCGAAACAAACTAGACATTGTAGCAATAGATATGTTAAGCGATCTAATTATGACCACTAAAAGGAACAAACATATTCTGGTAATGGTGGATGTGTTTTCAAAATACGTAAAATTATATAGTTGCCGCACCACAAAGGGGGAAGAAATATTAAGAAAAATTGACAATTTTATAGCCATAGTAGGAACACCAAAAAAGATTCTACTGGACAATGCAACGTATTTCCGAAATGATCGTTTCAAGGGACAACTTCGAGAACGAGGAATAGAGACAAATTTTGTCAGCATCAGGCATCCACAGAGTAATCCTTCGGAACGATTCATACAGGAAGTGACGAAATTCCTTCGCATTGCAACAGATGGCCAACATCGCCACTGGGACAGGAAAATGGCGGAAATAGAAAGGTATCTAAATACAATTCCGAGCACAGTAACAAAAGAGACCCCAGAATACATCATGAAGGGTGTACTGCCGATAAGGCCATGGGAAGACCAAGATCCAAAAGAATATCAACAGGTGATTGAAACCGTACAGAGAAGATTACGGCGAAGCAACGAAAAATATATCCAAAGACAGGAACAAAATAGAAAAAGAAGACCAGTGACTTTCCAAAAGGGTGAAAAACTACTCGTGAGGGCATTACGAGTATCAAATCTTCCTGGGGGCATTTGCGCAAAGTTGATGCCTGTTTTCGAAGGCCCGTACATCGTGAATAATGAAAATGGGATAAATAGTTATGAGTTGAGACACAGGAACTCGGAAAAGATCCGAGGAATTTATAATATTCACGATGTATACAAATATCACGAATAAAAGACAGAATTACATGAAGTAGATAGTAAGTTAGGATATAAGACGTAGATTAAAGTAAGGAAATATACAGGGAGTTGGTTTTGCCTCGAGAAAATTTATTTAAAAATGCAGATAAATTTTATCGAATACAAGGCGGGGATTTGTTATATTTCTATTTGATATGAAAATTAAATTTTGATAATTATAAACAAAATTCACTTTAATATAAAATATTTTTAATTTTATCAACCTCGGGCATATAAATTTAGAACAACCTGTATACAACAAATTGTTATATTTAATTTTAAGAAGTGATTAAATAAGACTCAAGTGAAATCGTTAATAGGTCATTATCGTTGTTCGCCGAAGGATCGGTCATTAGCCGATGCTAAATAAGACTAAGTGGAAATAGAGAATAGGTCATTAAAATTTGTATATAGTAGAAAGTAATTTTAGAATGGGAATTAACTATTTTCTTTGAAATCCATTAAGCATATTTAGAAAGTTTAAAAATTGGTTTTTAGGAATACTGCGAATGAGAGTTGGTGGTGGAAGTTTGATTTGTGAATCTGGAAGGGATATTTAGAAAGTAGGGGAATGAATGACAAATAGAGAGCAGAATGTTTTGAGCTGTCGAGAAGTGAAGTCGAGTAGTAGACGGTAGTGTACGGAGAGTGAGAAAGCCGGTGTAGTTCCGTGAGTGTGGAGTATCTATCGTAGAACGAGAGGTAGGCCAGGTTGAGAGTAAAAGAACCTCCTTGAGCCAAGAGTTCCCGGTAGCTGATTGCAGTTTCGAAATAGGTAGAACACAGCATCACGACAGAAGCAGGAAACGAGAGCTATACGAGCTAGTTTCAGAGGAGAACATTACTGGAAGCCAGGACGAGGTTTTGATTGCAGCCAAGGATAGCAGGAAACGGGTCTTGTGTGAAGACATTCTCAGTGCACCAGAAAAAGGTCAGTCTCATTTGTTTGGACATGAATGTATGGGTTTTTCGTAGTAAATACCACATTTAAAATTAAAAAAAAAACATAATTAATAATATCAGAAAAGCTTCATCAAACTTAAATAGAATTGTTGCTGATAAATCATAATAGTTAAATGTTAATAAAAACTTTCAATTGGAAATCAAAAGCAAATAAGATTCCCATGTATAAATGTTATGTTTAAGAATAATAAGATATAGCAAATATTAAGCAGTGATTGCCATTTAAATAAAATAAACAATATTTTGATTACAATTGTAACCCATATGTGTTATTATTTTACTCTTTTCTTTCCTATCCCGATTAGGAACCATTAAGAAATACTTAGAAGCCACGTATGTAAGTAATTAATTTTATAAAAAGCCCTGAGATTGAAAACATATTGATATATGATTTGGTAAATTAATTAGATTATTATTAAAGCATTGATTAAATTAAATGACATATAAAATTATTATCTCATATCAATAATCAAGATCACAACAGTATATGTATTATATTTCAATTTATGCATATAATATACCTACAAGCACTTAAATTATTTAATTTTGAAGTTTGAAGTTTAAACTCTTGAGAAAACTGCATCGATAGAAAAAGTACCGTGTGCAACACATGAGAAAATGACATATTTCTCTCCCGCTTAATTGTCTCCCTCGTCTCGTGCGTCGGCTCGTGCCAACAAACTTCTGAGCTCGTGACAAATATGTCCTTTCTCACTTGTTGTACAATATACTATTCCGGCAAAGAAATGGCATTTTTCTGCAAACTAATGTCATATATCTTATACTGTAAGAAAATATTAGCTTTGTTAACATAAAACTGTGCAGAAAAGTGCATTTTGAATAGTGGTTGTAGAAAAAAGGTATTTGATTAGTACGGTCAGCATGGGACGCTTAGCGTAAAGTACCTGAAGTCCCATTGTACCCTAGAGCTAAAGAACAAACACAATAATGAGTGTAAGCAGTAAGCGTCACCTATTAAAAGAAACAGGAAGATAGTATGCTAGTGTTTACAAATTTAAAAACAAATATGTACTGACAAATCATACTCCTACGACATATTCTAGTTTAAATACATCTAAACCACAGAAAACTTTTCTGGAAACTATATTTTAGAGCAAAGGACAGAAAAAGATAAATAATAATTATTTTCGTTTATAGCCAGAGTAGATTGCTCTTTTGTAAATGACCAGTTCGGTGGGAAAATATATAGAGACCTCTTGTTGATCTGTGGATTTGAGTTGGTATACATATAATTATGTAATACGCATGCCTTATATAAACTTAAAATGGCTGTGGCATGCTGCTATTTACCGAATTAAATACAAATAATGCTGACAAATTGGGCTCCTACGACATGTCTGTCTTAAATTGATATAATATAAATATATATATATATACTTACATATAATATGATGTATAGTATTTTTACTACAAAAGCAAGATTACGTAGGTCAAAATTTTTGACGTATGAGCACTGTCAAAACATTAAAATGTGACTTTCCATCATGGCCACGTTTATGTCATTATACTTGTGAGAGATATTTTTCTTTGTTATTGTTTACTATAAAAATAATAACTATAATTTTTTATTATAATTAATGATGTCAATTGGTTTTCATTACTTGCCGAAATATATTAATTAGCAACAATATTATCATAGTGTAGGTATAATCATTAAAATAGATTATTTCACAGCTCACAGCATAATTGACCGCAACCAGCAACACTGATATGAACTGTCATTTGCGTTTGAATGTATGAGTAGTGTACGAATGTCTAAAATATTTAACTAATATTATTATTTTTTGGAATATTGAACTTAAATAATTGTTTTAGAAAATTTATATTATTGGCAATAAAAAATGTTTTTGGTTATTTAATTAATATAATTCTAAAATTCTCAATGTAATCGCGATTACGTTTTTTTTTTATTAAAATACCATGTGGACGTTTATACAAGATCGGGAAGTTCCGTGTTGGTGTCGTATTTTAGCTGTGCTACACAAATTTCAATTCTGGAGTTGATGTTATGGAATATCATTATTTTCGTTAACATTAACCAATATTTTGGCATATGATTAATATATTTTGGCAATTGATAGTAAACATAAACAAAGAAAAATATCTGACAAGTAGTGACATTGACGTGGCCATGATGAAAAGTCACATTCTAATGTTTTGACAGTGCTTTTACGTCAGAAATTTTGACGTTCGTAATCTTGCTTTTGTAGTAAAAATACTATATATGCGTGTGTGTATTATATAATGTTATATTTTTGATAAATGAAAAACTTTGTCCGTACATTAAGAAGGACGGGTCAACCACCCTACTGGATTCAAAATATTTTTGCCATTATTGAGAAAAGCTTTTCTCCGTCAAGAATGTTTGAAAAAATCGTTTTTTCTCATCATAAGGGAAAATTGGTTTACACCCTTTGCACGCCACTTTTCCTTTAACGCTTATTTTAAATATATCGGAGGGTCTGTCATTGTGTGCGGAGATCTTGATTGATCGACTTACATAACTTGTATAATAGAACACAATCAGATAGAGGGTGTGTTTTGAATTTCTTTTTCGTCCACCAGATACATTCCGTCGGAGAGATAAAAATAAGGGCTGTTACGAAATAGTATTGACTTATATCTTATATTTTAGTAAGAACTCATGTTATATTCAATTTAAAATTATAGATAATGTCCATGTTTCGCCTGGCTTTTTTACTCTTAGAGTCGTCTAATTTACTTCAGATATCTTCTTCTTCTTCACGTACCATATCAGAATTATCCGACGTTGGCGATCACCATTGCGAAGGCTTCTAGATCTTCTGCAATATGGAACAATAATTGTCCTGCAATTGATATCTGAGTCCATTCACGAATGTCTTTTAACCAAGAAACTTGTTTTCTTCCTAGATCTCTACGGCCCTCTATTTTGCCTTTAAGGATCAGTTGTAATATTTTATATCGACTTCCCCTAACTATATGTCCCAGATAAGATATTTATAGATGTTTAACAGCAGTGGCGTAGCGTGAGTGAAGCTAGGACAAATAATCCCCGGACAAATAATCCCGGACAAAAAATCCCCACAAATTATCCCCGGACAAAAAATCCCCGGACAAAAAAACCCCACAAAAAATCCCCACAAATAATCCCCACAAATAATCCCCGGACAAATAATCTCCGGACAAAAAATCCCCACAAAAATTCCCGGACAAAAAATCCCCACAAATTTTTTTGGACAAAATATCCCCACAAATAATCCCGGACAAAAAATCCCCAACAAATATTTTTGCTACCGAATAGTTCTCTAAAAGTTTTCCCGTGAATGTAATCGACGCAAATGTTTTTCAGCTTCAGTGCATGAGAGTTATAGCAATCGCCATGAAACCAGTTTTCTGCACGAAAATAATAATTAGCGATTAAAATTAAGCATACATTGTAATTTCGATTAACAAATGTCGAATTCCAATTGTGAGTTTTTTCAAAAATAATGGAAGATATGTGGAATAAGCTAAGGCTTTGGGAATCATGTTGTACTTATTGTCTATTCGTGATGATAACTGCTGGTCCAGAAAACGATAATCTTGATTGTAATGCAAAAAATTCTGTTTCTTTTTGTAAGTTTAACGTCAAAAATATTTAGTCATCATCATCATCAATGGCTATAACGTTTCAACCTTTTTCTAGGCCGCCAGACTGCACCTTTCCACCTTTTTCTAGGCCGCCAGACTGCATTTTTCCATCTTTTTCTAGGCCGCCCTACAGACCTTCTCCCATCTTGCCTCTCCCCTATGCAGCCATGTCTGATTTGATTTGTGGGTAAATTTTTAAAGTTTTTTTATGGATGCACACAGATCCTCAATTACCTTGTCTAAAAACCTAATATCGAATATTAATGAACATAAATTTGTTTCCAAAACCAACAAAAAATCAAAATAATCGAAAAGCTTTGTATAACTTTCGTGGCGATGCGATGCGTGGAACGGATTTTTCACATTAGTATAATCAAGATTATTGTTTTCAGTATAGTTATCAGTTATTATCATGAATAGACAATGTTTTAAACAGAGTTACTCAAAGCCGAGTGCTCAAAAGATTTAAGCCAATTACAACATGATTCCCACAGTCTTAGCGTATTTCCCATATCTTCCACCATTCACGGGAAAACTTTTAGAGCTATTAGACAGTAAACATTTCATGGGGATTTTCTGTCCGGGATTTTTTGTGGGGATATTTTGTCCAAAAAAACTTGTAGGGATTTTTTGTCCGGGATTTTTTGTGGGGATTTTTTGTCCGGGGATTATTTGTCCGGGGATTATTTGTGGGGATTATTTGTGGGGATTTTTGTGGGGATTTTTTGTCCGGGGATTTTTTGTCCGGGGATAATTTCTGGGGATTTTTTGTCCGGGATTATTTGTCCGGGGATTATTTGTCCGGACCCCGCGTGAGTGTCGGCCGCCCGGGGCGGAAGACAATTTTGCCGCCCTCTTATTTAGGTATTTTAATTTATTGTATACTATACATTACATACATTAATTATAGAGAATTTTCGGTGAGAAAAGTCATCATTATTTTGCATTATAATGATTGGATTTTAAGTTTTACAATCACGTTTATTTACAAAAATTCTTTTACTTTAACCAATTAGATACATTAATATAGCTTAGTACTTATCACTTAAGATTAGGTACACCTTGACGATCAACAAAATTAAATAAAATCAATTTTTAATTAGAACTAGAAACGATACTTATAATGTTATATTTTTAACTTTATTGCAAAGTAATATGAGTATTTGTTAGAATTAAAAACAAAACTTCCGTCTTCAATTAAAAATTTATACGTCTACTTTTTTAAGAGCAAAGTCTTTTATTGCACCGTCAATGTCTATCGCATCACACACCTCTTTCTCAATAGAAAAAATAGCCAAATTAGTTAGTCTTAGAGTACTCATTGTCGATGTTAAATATTTTTAATCAATATCAATTTTGAAAAACTCCTCTTACAGCTGGCATTGCTTATAGCAACTGTGAACAATATTCGGAATATTATTAAAATATTGGGCAGAGTATCTTCCAGCTTGGATTTAACAATAAATATAAATAATTCAAATGAGCCTGCATTAATAAATTTCGTTGCCTGTAGCAGCAACGAAAATCCGCAGTCGTTAGTTTTTATAGCTTGAAACCTGCTCGTCAATTTCGTCAGATGCGTAGTCTACATTCTACATTTCTACATTCAGTGTTGTCTGGATCTAATAATATAGGACGTTAGATAAACAAACTTATCTGTTAAATTCTGTAGCTGTTGAAACCGCTCACGAATTTCTAGAACAACTCTATCTAACGAAGAAAACAGCTTTCGTCTCAACTCATTTTCATAAGAAAAGTTAGCACCTTTAGTTCCGGCATCAAAAATATGCTTTCTTGTTATGCGCCTTCGAGGATTTATGGAAATTCCAAGTTCTTTACACATATTTTTGCATAACCTACAGCGCCATTTGCCCATTCCTCTCTTTTCTCTGTCAATATCTTATCAGCGCACAATCTTATATGTCAAGCCCCCTTGTTTGCAAATATTTTTGTGCATCATTCACTTCATGTAGCACCAGTTGCCACAGGCCCAAAAAACAAAGAAAGGAAAATGACTGCATCGAAACTAGTAAAGCACCTGCATCTGTCCTAGTATTTAAGCTTTCACCTGCCTCTGTCAGTTTTTCCAAAGTGGTGAGAATGTCTTTGTAATGATGCCATGTCACATTTACGGCATCGCCTCTTGCACTCCACCGCGTGTCTGGAATCCTTCTTTTGCCTGTAGCTGCTATCAGAACTTCCCAACGATGTGTCGATGAGGGAAAAAAAAGAATAGGAACGTTATAAAGTGCCGAAAAAAGTTGTGATGATTGTTAGTCACAAACGAGGAATTCCCACAAGTCATATAGACGTTGCCAGTCGCTACAAAATATCATTTAATGCAAAGGAATTCCCCGAATTCGTCACAAAATAAGTAATGAAAAATTCCGTGCTCCTTTCAATCGGTCCGAATTTGTAGTTGCGATAAAAATATAAAATGGTTCAAATATTTAAAAAATATTTTTATTATTTATTGGTAAATTTTGCCGCCCCCTAACAAGTGCCGCCCGGGGCGGGTCGCCCCTACCGCCCCCACTACGCTACGCCACTGTTTAACAGTCTTTAGTAGTTCTCTATCTTTGTTGACCCTCCTTAGTACTTCTTCATTAGTTTTTCTTGGTGCCCAAGGTATCTTCAGCATTTGTCTATGAATCCACGTTTCCAATGCTTTAATTCTGTTTATGATCGATACTTGTAGCGTCAACACTTCTGCACTATACAAAAGTACGGACCAAACACAGCACTTAACCCTTGTTTGTCTTAGTATTAAACTGAGATGATAATTGCAAAGAAATGACTTAATTTTCATAAAAGTAGTTTTAGTCATTGCTATTCTTCGTTTTATTTCTATGTCTGGATCTAGTTGGTCCCTTACTACAGTTCCCAAATATGTCATTTTGTGAACTTTCTCAACTTGGACTCAGTTTAATTGAAGCTTTGCATCGGGATGTGGGTTACGACTAAACACTAAAAATTTGGTTTTGTTTCAGTTTATTTTAATGCCCATTTCCTCTCCTACCTCGTGAATATGATCAAGCAGAAGTTGGAGACCTTCAATATTATCTGACAGAATTACTGTATCGTCTGCATATTTAATCACATTAAGTAGTTCCATATGGCTGTCTCTCAAATGTGTTTTTTTAAATAATGGGTTAGAGTAAACATTGAACAATGTCGGCGACAAAATACAAACTTGTATGACTCCTCTTTTATGGAGATTTTTTTCGGTGTAGTTATCTCCAATTTTTACGATAGCAGTTTGATTCCAGTACAAATTTTTAATGACACGGATGTCCTTGTGATCTATTCCGATATTTTTCAGTATTTGACTTTACTTTACTTAATCAGTAGACCCATTTGTAAGTTTCGGTGTTGGGCCAATTTCAATATTTGAATTAATTTTATATGCTGTACTTTATCGAATGCCTTGTGGAAGTCCACGAAACATGCAAATACATCTTTTCTTTGGCCACGGCATTTTTGTAGTAGGATGTTAAGCGCAAAAATTGCCTCCGTGGTGGCCATAACATTTCTAAAACCTAATTGGGTATCTTCGAGATCTTCTTCGCATTTGCATCTAATTCTGTTGTGAAATATTCTTAGGAAAATCTTAAGAGTGTGGCTCATTAGGCTAATTAATCGATATTCTGAGCATTTTCTTGCCTTGTGTTTTTTAGGTATTGCGACAAAAATGGATTTGAGCCAATCTGTGGGAATCACTCCAGTGTTATATTATATTGAATTAAAAAGTCTAAAACTACTACTTTTATGTTATCATCCTCTATTAGTTTCAGCTGGTGTATCATCTGCACCCCAAGCTTTTCTAATTTTAGCATTATTTATAGCGTGTTATACCTCGCATTTCATAATAATTTCTAGGCCGTCAGTACAGTTTTGGTAGAATTCGGCAATATTATTCCTGTCATCTTCAAACAACTTTGATATATATACAGCTGCCATTCTTTTCTTATTTCGGGCTCATTTACAATAATTTTGTTATTATTGTCAACGAGTGCAGAGGGAACTCGTTTTTTAAATATGTTACTTATTTCTTGTAGTTTTTTGTGCACATTAAATAAGTCGTGTCTAGATATCACATCCTCCATTTCGTCGCACCTTTCTCTCATCCATTTTTCTTTGGCTAATTTGATCTCCTTTTTTATTCTTCTCTGTAGGTTTTTATATTCTGTTTCATTAGATGTTATCAGTCGACGTTGTTCCATCAATTTCATGATGTCGTCTGCCATTTATTTTTCTTGATTAAGTTATTTCTATAATCATTTTTTTTTATTAAAGAAATGTTACCGCATCCATCAACGGGTTATTGGTGCCTTTACTTTATGCCCTATTCCACGATCATACGACTGTGTTGAATTATCTCGACAACGAATATGTTATTGTGCAAAATATGAAGAACGAAAGTAAATTGCAAATTACATTGTTGTTTATTGGAATAATTATTAGAGCCATTTACTTTCGTACTTCTTATGTTGCCCACTAAAATATTCGTTGTCGCGATAATCCAAAACAGTCGTATATTCGTGGAATGAACCATATAAACAAGGTTTAACAATGATTTTTAACAAATAATAGATAACTAGATTTGATACAAAATATTGATGGATAGTTGAATAAGTCTTTAACTGGACAGTTTTCTCGTAATAAAGCTGGTAGAGTGTTCGGTAGATTGTTTATTGAACGTTCACTTTGATATTTTGGACACTCAATTAACAGCTGGGTGACGGTAAGAGGCGTAGCACATAGGTCGCACATGGGACGTTCACTGGCCGAAAGTAAATATGAGTGTGTATTTTTGGTGTGTCCTATATGTACGTAGGCGCGTTAGAACCGTTTGAATAAACCGTGAACTAGCACTTGTTTTCCACTGTCGTGAATCTGGATTTACCGATTTTAGTTTATATTGCGACAGAATCCATTTGCGTTGCCACTGACCGATCACTTTTTGTTTAAAAAACGTTTTGAGATCTTTACACACACACTCGCGCACTAATTCAGATTTCGCACTTGTTGCTGCATTACGAGAACTTCTGTCTGCCTCCTCATTGCCGATAATTCCTATATGTGACGGGATCCATATAAATTTATAAAAGTGTGTTTAAATGTTACTAGTATATACAATTGTATATTATAATAAAATAATAGTTATTTATGAAACAGTTCGTGAAGTATCCTTTTTGGGAACGCACGCGATTTTTAGAGCACGAGCAACAACGGAGCGAGTGCTATACATCGCGTAAGTTCGCAAAAAGTACTTCACGCACAGTTTCATACAATATTTTATTTACGATATATAAATAAAAAAGCTGCAACTTTCGTCACTGAAATTCATTTCTATTCTACAATTTTTAGAACTTTGACATTTAAAAATCCTAACTACTTTCAAAACATAAAACTGTCAAAAATTTTGTTGTAAGTCATTGCTCATATTATCATCACCACGACAACGCGAAAGTTAACGATATTTGATTATATGAAAGTGTGCCAAAAAACCCATTGAAAGTGTGCGAAAAAGTAAATCCCATTTAATCCCATTTAATCCCATTGTTACTTCACTCACACTTTAAACCCTTCACGCACTGCTACCTATAATGACAGTTTTCACAAACTAAAAACTTATACATAATATGACATAGAGTAGATAATAGTTATTTATGAAAGAGTCCGTGAAGTATGCTTTTTGCGAACGCACGCGATTTTTAGAGCACGAGCGACAACGGAGCGAGTGCTATACATCTCGTAAAATCGCAAAAAGTACTTCACGCACAGTTTCATTTTATCTACGATATACAAATAAAAAACTCTAACTCTTCGTCACTGGAATTCATTTCTATTCCACAATTTTTAGAACTTTGACATTTAAAAATCCTAACTACTTTCAAACCACAAAACTGTCAAAAATTTTGTTGTAAGTCATTGCTCATATTGTCATCACCATGACAACGCAAAAGTTAAGAATATTTGATTACCAAAAAGTGTGCTAAAAAACCCATTGAAAGTGTACGAAATAGTAAATCCCATTTAAAATACATTGTTATTTCACGCAAACTTTAAACTCTTCACGAACTGCTTTCTATAATGACAGTTTTCACAAACTAAAATCTTATACATAATATGACATAGAGTAGATAAAAATATTTATTGTTTCAAATAATTACGTGAAAAGTGTATCACTTACTGCGTCTTTACTTGTATGTACCAATTTCACAAAAATTTATATATAAATAAACTTTTATTTATATTTACTTAATGAACGATAAATTATCTGCTAATTCTCTATAATCATTGTTTGTGGAGATTTTGTTAACTTGGTTTTTAAATTCATTCCATAGTTCTTCTGGATCTCCTAGTTGTTCTCCGATGTATTTTATTCTATTGTTAATTTCATTTTTAATGTTATGTTTTATGTTTATATCGTCAAAGTTAAGTACATTGGTTTTTGATTTTTGTCGCTGAATTCGTTTTAACCTTAGTTTAATATCTGCTACAAATGGTTAATGATCAGACCCAATTTCTGCCCCAGGAAATGTAGTGACTTTATTGACGGCATTTCGGAAACGCTCATTTACAAGTATATAGTCTATTTGATTTCATGAAGACTCAGGGTTACTGCCATCATCAACTGGGGCTTTCCAAGTGTATAGTCGTCGCTTGGGTAGTTTATACCAGGTGTTTTCAATAATTATAAATATCGTTTTCTTTACAAAATTCATACAATTTCTGTCCTCGATCGTTAGGTTGTCCAAGACCATAAGGACCTACAGTCTGACCTCGTCGACCTTCCCCAATTTTTGCATTGAAATCGCCTATAATATATAAAATTTCGTGTTTATTAAGTTTCTGTAAGATGTCTTGGATTTGATCATACAACTTCTCGATTTCATTGTGATAATATGTATTTTCTATCTGCAGTCGGGGCATAGATTTGACATAATATGTTAGTTTTAAATTGTTGAATATTTATTTGAAATAATATTATTCTATCCGAGACTGGTATGAAATTGGTCACATATTTACTCAGTTCTGATGTTACTAATATACCTACACCATTTTTGTGATGCGGATCTTCGGTGCTTTTTCCGAAATAATATAATACACTTTCGTCTTTTTTATAAGTTCCTGACTCTGTCCATCTCAATTCGCTGATTCCCAGTAGGCCTATTTTCATTATTTTTATTTCTTGAATTGCGTTGTCAAGTTTCCCAGCCTCAAATAGACTTCTAACATTCCATGTGCACATTCTAAAATTAGATTTCTGTATTTTTAGGATTTCTTCACGAGGTTTTCGCATGTTTACGACCTCGTGGCCTCGTGGTATAAATATGTTTCTCCTCTACTGCCGAATCTTGGCCTCCGCTTTCCATGATCAGTAACGGTTTGGAATTGAAGTGTCAATCCTATGGTGACTTTCCTGGTGGTGCTCTATGAGCAGTGAATGCAGTGGTTCACCTTTGCCTTCTGCATTCTTATGCCGTTGACCATTATTTGTTGATTCATCTGTCTTCGGGGCCGATTTCTCAACCACAGGACAAAATAGTGCCCTATCACTCACCAACTCATCCGCCCTAAGCCTTTGGTCAGTAAGTGGGGGATTGCTTATACTGTAGAAATACGGTAGCCAATTGGGTAATTTCAAATTTTTCATTGTTCTTGTTCATTTTCATTGTATCATTTTTCATTTTTCATTTCATACAAGTTTTTGGACAATTAGTAGATTTGCTGTATGTATATGTTATACAGGGTGTCCCGAAAACATTGGTCACAAATTATACCACACATTCTGGGATCAAAAATACTTCGATTGAACCTAACCTACCTTAATACAAAATGTGCTCATAAAAAAAGTTACAGCCCTTTGAATTTACAAAATGAAAATCGATTTTTTTCAAGATATAGAAAACTATTAGAGATTTTTTATTGAAAATGGACATGTATAATTATTCTTATGGCAGGAACATCTTAAAACAAAATTGTAGTGAAATTTGTTCACCCCATAAAAAATTTATATGGATTTTGTTTCCTTTAACCCCCCTAAACTTTGGTGTACGTTCCAATTAATTTATTATTGTGGTTTCATTACTTAACGTTTTTTAAACACAACGTTTTTAAAACTTTTTTGCCTGCTAGTATTTTTTCGATAAGCCAGTTTTTATCGAGATGCTTTTTTTTCAATATATTTACGTAAAAATTTTATGGGGGTTTTGTTTCTTTAAACCCCCCAAATGTTTGTGTACGTTCCAATTAAACTATTATTGTGGTACCATTAGTTAAACACAGTGTTTTTAAAACTTTTTTGCCTCTTAGTCTTTTTTTGACAAGTTACCTTTTTTCGAGATGTGGCTTCTTTTTCTAAATATACCTAAAAATGTAAATATAACAGGTCTCTATAATCGTACTTAACCATATACAAATATGTGGTGGATTCGACAAATATTCAAAATATCTCGATAAACACTGGCTTATCGAAAAAGTATTACGAGGTAAAAAAGTTTTAAAACATTGTGTTTAACTAGTGGTGCCACAATAATTTAATTGGAACTTACACAAAAGTTTGAGGGGTTTAAGGGAACAAAGCCCCCATAAAATTTTTATGGGGTGCACAAATTTCACTTTAATTTTTTTTAAGATGTAGCTGCCATAACAATGCCACATGTCCATTTTTAATAAAAAATCTCTGAGAGTTTTCGATATATGAAAAAAATTTATTTTCATTTTGTAACTTCAAACTTAATTAACCTATTTTTGACCCCAGAATCTGTGGTATAATTTACGAACAATCTTTTCGGGACAACCTGTATAACTAGAGCTTTTGTATCAAAGGCGACAATAAACTTTGTCTAGGCCACAGAAAGTTATGCCCTAGCTACTTTACTCTGCTGAAGATTCGCTGAATTCAGTAGACTTCAATAGATTCATGACCATGACAGTAGACTGAACAAATTGCTATGATTTATGGTTCAAGGGAAAACCGACGTGTCGCAAAAGAAGTGATAAACCAGGACAACGTACAATGGGCAGTAATTCAGTTAAACCAAATCATGGATGCTCCCTTTGAAAAGAAAGGGTGGCTTTTATATCCAGACCTGACGAAAACGAACAGGAAGAGTTCTCTAAGGCGGATAAGTATAATGTTATTCGTACTGCAGGCACTAGAAAAACTGCTCGATAGGCATATTAGATTATGTAATGATTGAAAATCCGATATCATGGAGAGTAGGGATATCTCGTACAAAGAGTGGAGTATGTTTTTTAAAATCAAGAGGTGTTGGTGCATTTGTCAATATAGAGGAAGTAATGGACACCTCCTATGAAGCAATAACAAAAGCGATATTCGTCTAAACAGAATAAATTTGGGATAGACTACATGCTGAGGAGTCGTGTTATTAAGATGTTGGTTAGCCATCTGATGGTTGCTGGGATTGGTTAGCAGGAATACACTCAAATAATCATAACTTGTTTATTCGGGAAATTACTGCCATATAAATGTATTCAGTTGAGAGGTGATTACATTATTCTGCTCTAACGGTAGCAAACCCCCAAATCTAACTAACTCGTCTAAATGACCCAATTGATCTCGAATCTAATCGTGTTCTCTTATTTATTAATACCTCGTTATGTAGATATGTTTGTATATATATTTTTCATTACTGTGTCAAGTTTAATAAACAACCTTGCTGATATTAGTAAATCTACATTGCGTGAACTTAACTAAAGTGTCCTACTTATGTAATTCAACTTATGCCTAGTGTTTATGGTTTTATACATAAACATCTAATGATTAATTTAGTTGATTTAAGGAATTTTAAAAGATCTTAATAATGAGATAAACTTAGATCACAGTGTGATATACGAAGCGCTATATATAACGCAACGCTATAGTACAATTACTAGAAACGTCTGAAGAAGTTCTGACGGCAGATTTATATATATATTAGGCAAATATTTTCGCAAGTGGCGACTTCAACCAAATGCATCCAAAATAGAAGTTAGTTGCTTTCACCTGAACAATAAGCTTGCTGGAAAGAAACTCAACATACGGATTGAAAATACCACACTTATCCACAACAAAACACCTAAGTACCTGGGCGTAACACTAGACAGAACGCTATCATTTAAAGAGCATCCAACAAAAACTGTCCAAGAGTTGAGTACAAGAAATAACATCATACAGAAGCTCTGCGGCACCACCTGGGGAGCATCGGCTTCCACTCTCCGCTTTACTGCCTTAGCCCTTGTTTTCTCGACCGTTGAATATTGTTCTCCAGTCTGGCTACACAGCCCACACGTAAAAAGGTCGAAACTCAGCTGCACAGCACTATGAGGATGATAGCTGGTACAATTAAATCAACTCCCACCCAATGGCTTCCAGCATTAAGTCACATCCCACCTCCAAATTTACGACGAGTTGACGCACTTACACGTGAATACAAAAAGATCATGAACAATATAAATCTGCCGACCAATAAAAACGGCAAGAATGATACATGAGGAGTTCAACATCACGAATGCATGGTCCCAAGAATGGAACGCATGGCAAAATAACATGCCCTGCATTACCCACAAGCCACCAGGTTTTGATCTCCCACGTAAAACATGGTCCACTCTAAATAGGATGCGAACCAGACATGGTAGATCTGCATACATACTACATAAATGGGGAAAGAACCCGTCTCCTCAATGTGACTGTGGGGAGAATCAAACCATGACCATATTATTGAAGAGTGTCCCTCAAGATCCTACAATGGTTGCTCTGAAGACTTCCTGTTTGCAAGTTCAGAGTCAATTGATTATATTAATACGCTTGATGTTTGTTTGTAACTATTCAAAGTTTGTCATATACCTACATATATTATTAGTGTTTGTAATTTTGTTCTAAATGTGTTGTAATTTCCATACGATAAATAATAAATAAATAAATACGCAACGCTTCTAAAGGATACAATATCAGCACAAGTACCTGCTGTATCAGTCGGGCCGCTGGGGTATGTTTTATCTCCTTTCTTGTAAAATATGGTCATTGATGAGCTGGTAGTTAGACTCAATAACGAATCCTGGGTTTTGCGGATGACGTGGTCATATAATCCCACAGCACATGTAATGGCACAGTCAGAGATATTATAACGCAACTGGCATCGACTGTACTTGACCTGCCTCTTTTACACATTGTTATAAGGGGATTCAAGAATCGGATAATAAAGAGTGGAGAAAACTTAAGCCAGATAATGGTTAAATACGTCATCATCATCATCACCCAGACCTTTGCGTCCAATGCTGGATATAGGCCTTTCTCATTTTTGTTCATTGTGCTCTGTGTGTTCTCCATGGTCAAATTAGTTGGTTGAGGAAAATGTCTGCCCTAGTTTAAATTTTTCAAAAAACTTATTAGTTTTCTCCTAACTTCGATAAAAATGAATGTATTTAAAAAACATTGGCGCGAAATTTTGCGCCTACGCCCTTAATTAAATTTTTACTGTATTTTTTGATCGCTCTTCATTCAGATAATTACAGTCATATTTTCTTATTCTCTAGTAAATATAACTCATTTGTTGCAAATGAATCAATTTGGCAACATTGTTAAAATTTATTTCGAAAATCTTCACAGCTTAATTTACTTCGATACATACACATACCCAATTTTAACGAAATTCTGCATCGACTAATGGCACCGATAGTAGCACTCTACCCCGTTCCCTTCCACTTTCCCCTTTCGTTTTTGCTTCAGAAAGTGGTTTCCGCCAAATTTATGTATTGACTTTGGCTACAAATTGAAATGTGCTTTTGCGAATTCAACTCGAATGCTTGATTTAATACCTACTCCCTTATTCAAACATTTTCTGCGTCACTCTTTGTGGGTATTTTTACTGTGTCAACAATTACGTGGAGTTGATTACTACACGGAGAAACATGAACCGTAAAACGAAGATAAAATTTAAAACTGACGTTTGGTTTTTGGTCGGTATGTTCTCCAAAAAGGTTCTAAAACTATTTTCTTGTGGCATGTTTAACACAGATAACGTATCTTATCATGTCATCATTTTTAATACAGAATTTTTTTTAAAATCGCTTTTCCGTATTGAAAATTGAAACCTTAAAACGTATTTAAAATGTAACATTACAATTGGAATTTTCCATTAATTTGACGTATATTGAGCTCCCAAGGCAAAGTTTAATGTTTAAGCAGTTTTCATAATTACAGTGTTTTTCACGGGATTTGTATTAGAATTAATATTTCAAATGTAATAATAATAAAATAATAATATTAGTGCTGTCGCCAGGACAGCACCACGGCCTCCTTTATTCAGATGGACTTACCTAAGTTTTTTTATGTATTTTGACCCGTAGAACACGAATTTTTAGGTAACAGTTGATCCGGATGTCGATAAGTTTGTTATAAACAAAGTACTTGAGGAATTACATAACAGCAATTTTTGCGGAACAAAATATTTTTTGTATTTTTTGGGACATTCTAAGCAAACGATGTTTCTACAAGTTTTTTCGTAGGATGCATAGTTTTTGAGATAAACGCAGTTGAACCCGAAAAACTTTTGAGTCAAAAACAAAATAGAAATTCTGCTTACCGCATTTGAAAGTTCAAGCCAAATTATATCGGTTTTGGTTGCCTGCATTGCTAAAAATTAATTTCTATTGTCAAACAAAGCTATAAACAAATAGTGTTTTAATGTATTTTATTGCATGCTACGTACAAATTGCCTGTTTGTAAGCGCGCCTACTCGTTCGATTTTATATGGGAGATGCATTGAAAACATCACTCAAGCACTATGTGTTTATAGCTTTGTTTAACAATAAAAAATTTATTTTTAAGAATGCATATAATTAAAACCGGTATAATTTGACTTGAACTTTCAAATGCGGTAAGCAGAATTAAAATTTTATTTTTTAATTAAAAGTAATTGGGGTTCAAAAATTGCAATTTTTCGATTTTTTGAAAGTTCAACCGCGTTTATCTCGAAAACTATGCATCCTACGAAAAAACTTGTAGAAACATTTTTGGCTTGGAATGACCCAAAAAATACAAAAAAAAAATGTTTTGTTTTTCGAAAAGTTGCTGTTATATAATTCCTCAAGTTCTTTGTTAATAACAATCTTATTGACATCCGGATCAACTGTTACGTAAAAAATTCGTGTTCTACGGGTCAAAATGCATAAAAAAACTTCGGTAAGTCCATCTGAATAATGAAGACCGTTGTAACCTCCCAGGCGACAGGACTATATTGGTCTCAGTATTTTACTGTTCCCATGCATAATAGGCCCGAATCCTGCGAAAATTTTATTAATAGACTAAGAGCCGCTATAGGTGAAATTTCTTAATCATTTTAGGCACGATGGGACCCTATAACTTAAATAGTAGAACCTAAAAGAAAACGTTTGAACACTGTGCCGTCACTTTTCAGTGGCACATGCGTCGACAGTGGCGCATCAAACTTTCCACTTATGGACGGGATACATAAATTAAAAGTTACCCTCCCTTAATAACAGAATTAATTTTTTTTATTTTTTTAAGTGCTATGTCATCAACACATAAGATTCAGTGTAATTTTAACCCACCACCCCTTCCCCCTTCCCCCACCATCAAAAACTTCATTTTTTGTTTTTATTTTTTTTGTGGGATGCAATCAATTTTAAAATTTCAAAAAATTCACACGCATAGCTGAGGCTTTTATAAAACATGCCTATTTTTTATAGACCCATAAGTAGAGTGTACATAACCTCAAAAAATTAAAAGAAATTTTTTTTTTTTGAAAAAAGCGTATAACTTTTTTTGAGGAAGAGCTGCAGGTCTAATTTTTTTTAATCTTGTGTGTTTTATCAAACATTATATTTTTCATTTTTTTTCAGATTTTTCCGTAAGGCTCCCCACCTTCAAAAATACGAAAAACTGTTTTTTGGGGGTTTTGGGGGATTTTTCCTATTTTATAGATTTCATAAGATTTTTCCTATTTCATAGATTTCCTATTTTCAAATCAATTTTATTTTAATAGGTTATATGTAACTTAAAGCAACTGAGTCCTTTAGAATATTTAAAAATCAGAAAAACACGTTAAACCCCCCCCCAAACCCCCTTAAAAACAGTTTTTTGGATTTTTGAAGGTGGCCAGCGTTACAGAAAAATCTGAAAAAAATTAGAAATATAGTGTTTGATAAAATACACAAGACTAAGAAAAAATTAGATCTGCAGCTATCCCCAAAAAAAAGTTATATACTTTTTTCCAAAATAAAAATTTTAAAATTTTTTTGAGGTTATGTACACTCAACTTACAGGTCTATAAAAAATAGACGTGTTTTATAAAAGCCTTAGCTATGCTTGTGAATTTTTTGAAATTTTAAAATTGATTGCATCCCACCAAAAAAAATAAAATCGAAAAATAAAGTTTTTGATGGAAATAAAGTTTTGAAGGGGGTGGTGGGTTAAAATTACGATGAATCTTATGTCTTAATCACATAGAACTTAAAAAAATGAAAAAAAAATAAATTCTGGTAATGAGGGAGGGTATTTTTTAATTTATGTATCCCGTCCATAAGTGGAAAGTTTGATGCGCCACTGTAGACGCATGTGCCACTGAAAAGTGACGGCACAGTGCTCAAACGTTTTTTTTTAGGTTCTACTATTTAAGTTATAGGGTCCCGTCGTGCCTAAAATGATTAAGAAATTTCACCTATAGCGGCTCTTAGTCTATAATAGCAAGCTGAAAATTTGTTAATAGCTTAACGGTGTCTAGTCTGAAAATATTGATGTTTAGGAATAATGGAACAGGGGAAGTTTTAATTGTGGAACGTGATTTTAATTGTGCAACGTGTCATCCTGAAAAGAGTATGAGTCTGAAAACCAGCAGGTTGGTTTTAAGTTTATTCAATAGCAAGCTTTATATAACATGTTATGAAATAGTATATTACTTTATGAGGCGGAGAAGCATGACTTTTCTTGACGCGCCCGGAAAAGTCGCTTCTTTGCCGAATAAAGTATACTATTTTTTCTTCAAACGTAGCAATTTTCAACCATAAATAGTACAATTCATACGCTATTTTTACTCGAAATTAACTGTGACAACTATCAAAGTCGTCTAGATGTTAGAAATTAAAATAATTACCGAAGCGTCATGGGAATACATTCGATCAGCGCAGTAGCCCAAAAAGTAGCTAGTTATTTAAATTTAAACGATGCAAGCGCATACACGGGTCACTCTTTACGACGAACTTCAGCAACACTTTTAATTGATGGAGGCGGAAATCTAGAATGCCTCAAACGACATGGGGGCTGGAAATCAAGCACGGTTGCCGAAGGATATATAGAGGATTCAATAAGAAATAAGAACGATAATGCTCAAAAAATTTTAAACCCTCATGATTCGCCAACATCGGGAATGATTGCTGAAAGTTGTGCTCGACCATCACAGTATCATCAACAATTACCAATGCGTATCAAGAGTCGGGAACATTTTTGCACGGTTTCAATTTTGAAAATGCCTCATTAACTAATTGTACTTTTAATATTACTATAAATAAAAATGATGTTTAACTGTTGTTAATGACATTTGTATTGTTGCTTTGTGACATGTTTCATATTGTTGCCATGACAACATTTTTCCCTCCGCCGTAAAGAAATGTGAAAAAAAACTGCTGCCGGCGGAGATATCAAACTTTGACAGGATCAAGTTAGATAAGTAATGTCATCATTATTTGACGTTTGAAGAAAAAAATGTTTGTCCGACAAGTATGTTTTGCATTTTAATAAGTTCGACACGTAGAACCTGTCAAATGACAGGAATTATGTTGTTCTGAAGCTATTTCCTTGTGGCATTTTTATAATTAACTATTTTTATTGGGAAATAAGCCAAACTTAAATTGAAAAACTAATTTTATTAACGTTTCGACGCCCAAATCAGATGTCGTTGTCAAAATACAAAATATTACTAAATTAAACAAAAATGTTGTTGCTTAGTAAAAAATTCTTCTAATATTTTATTTAATCTGACTCATTTATATCGGCAATTGAGACATATATTATACATTTTAAATGTATAATATGGAATTTTATATAATATACATTTATACTATGGAATCACTAACACGAGAATTTTACTGTCACCGTTGCATTTGGTGGTCTTTTTAAAGACAGATCACATGATATGATTTTTTTTCTTGAGATATTCTTGAGTTGAGGTTGATTTCATGTAATCGAATGAACTATCGTTCAGTAAAGTCGTCCCAGGAACGCAACTCATAAATATTGGCAATATCATTTTTAAAGTCTTCTCCTTTAAAGTGTACAATATATTATGTCTGAATTGCCGATATAAAAGAGTCAGATTAAATAAATTATTTTTTACTAAGCAACGACATTCGATTTAGGCGACGAAACGTTAATAAAATTAGTTTTTCAATTTAATTGTGGCTTATTTCCCAATCAAAATAGTTAATTATAAAAATTATGTTGGCGGTAAATAGCAGTCTAATTTTTGCATAAGAGTTTAATGAAAGGGTAACAAATCAATTGTAAGTTCTGTCCGACAAAATACGTGGGACGTTTTCGTAATCTGACGTTCCAAACCTGTAACTTGTTCACAATTAAAACTTCCCATGTTGCAGTGCTCCCGTACATCAAAGTTTGTACGACTAGACATCGTGAAGCTATTAACAAATTCTCAGCTAGCTAATTAATAAACTTTTTATTTGGTACGCGGGGTCCAGGCCTATTATCCGGTCTACATGACCTGTACGGATTTAGTGTCTATCAGTAGGTTGCTAACCTACCTTTAGGCCACCTCCTCCTTTATCCGGGCTTGGGACCGACAACCGGTCAACCGGACAACCTATCAAAATAGCTATCAAAATGACAGTGTTGCCATTTAAGAAAATCAACGATGACGTCATATCTCTAAATTGGGACACCCTGTATACATTATTATTATATGTCAAAAAGGACAATTTGATATACTAATCGACGGGTCTGAGCATTTTTCAAAAAAACAGTTAGTATTTTAATTATTGAATATATTCCAAATTACAGATATAACTTTGTTATTTTCTATTATCTTGTAAATGGTAGAGAATAAAAATTTGATATTTTGCAGTTATGTATAACTTTACAAACCCTATCAAATTAGCTATCAAAATGACAGTGTTGCCATTTAAGAAAATCGACGATGACGTCATATCTCTAAATTGGGACACCCTGTATACATTATTATTGAATGTCAAAAAGGACAATTTGAAATACTAATCGACGGGTCTGAGCATTTTCCAAAAAAACAATTAGTATTTGAGATATTGAATTTATTCCACTTTACAGACTCTCTCTGTATATTATACGTATCGTATAATAGTATATTATGCAACGAGCATTTAATGATGGTCATTATGAAGCGAGTATGAGGGTTACGAAACGAGCCATATGCGGCGAGTTTCGTATAGAGTACGAGCTTCATAATGATAATTAAATGCAAGTTGTATACACTACTTTTCTATGATCAATCACAACAAAAGATATATTCAAATTTATTAATTTTGTAACACAAATAAATTCAGTAGTTTGTCAATTTGACGGTTTGTTTACATATTGAGAACTGTCAAAGCGTATGTATTTGACTCGCCATTGGCCACTGCGCGTGTACTGCCTTTATCGCGAATGCCATATAGCGATTCTGTTGGTTAAAAATCTGTATCTTAATGAAAATCCATATATCATAATTTCAATTGGGGCGTTTTTGTAGCTCCGGAAGTACGAGACGGAGATATTTGTGCTTTTCGGGTTAAGCTTTTTGAATTCTTTGATGATTTTTGGTGCGGATTTCGATTCGGTCAGAGGCGTGCTTTCAGATTTTTTAAGGGGTACGAGTTTTACTTAGGGGAGGGGGGTGCGATTGTCAAAGGCGAAAAAATTTCGTTGGGTTTTAAAGCTAAGGGTTAGGAATGAATGTCACTTTTGACCCGGGGATACTACCTCGAACAGGGGCGTCACAAAAAAATCGCAAACTTGCGGGTTGAAGGAAAAAATTGAAAAAAAGGGCAAAAAAGTTGAAAAAAAATTTCAGATGGACGTAAATCGGGTGGTTTTAAAAGAAGAATGTTGTGCTTTTGAACTTAAGCTGTCTAAATTTCTTGCAATTTTCTCGTGCAAAGTTTATCCCTTCCAGGGGCGTACTTTCTTTTTTTTTTAAGGGGGGCGAGTTTATCATAGCGGTACGGGGTGGGTTGGTCGAAAGCGATAAAGTTTTAGCGCGTTTTGACGCTAAGCGTTAGGAATAATTGTGATTTTCGACTGGAACGGATAGCTCGAACAGGGGCGACACAAAAATTTCGCAAAGGGGAAATTTGAAGAAATGGTCAAAAATGACAAACTCACCCCTCGAAGTACCCGGAGTTTTTAAATGTTTGCAAAATTTCCGAAATGGCCAAAATATTTCACAGTTTTTACATGCAAAGCAACCATAAACCGCGTTCCAACCCCTAGAGTAAGGGTGGGGGATGCTACCAAAAAGGGGTCAACTTTTTAATTTCGCGGCCCAGTCGCGTACTTAAGCCGTAACATAGTGAGTCGCGCGAGGCAGCAAAATTTGGGCATCGACGAGACGAAAATCATAGGTTTTTCGAAATTTTCAATTTTAGGTAAAAAATTTCGAAAAAAAATTAAAAAGTAAAAAAAATGAAAAAAACAGAAAAACTGACATAGCTCAGTCCCTACGGCTTCGATTTTGACCAAACTTTTACCGTTGTAAGTGGTTTGATGTTAGCGGATTCGAAAAACTAAGTTTGAATCAGAGGCGTATCAATGGGAAGAAAAAAGGGGGCAAAAATAGGGATATTTTCAACAAAACCGAAACATAAGGTTTGTGCTTTTGGACTTAAGATTTTTGAATTTTTTGCAAATTTTTCGTGTCAATTTTAACCCTGACAGTGGCGTGATTTCGAATTTTTTAAGGGGTACAAGTTTTGCATAGGGCTGAAATATTAAAAAGAAACACAAAATGAGGTTTTTGTTTTTGGGATTGAGTTTTTTGAATTTTTTGCGATTTTTTCGTGCCGATTCCAATCCTATCAGGGGCGTACTTTCGTATTTTTTAAGGGTTGCGAGTTTTGTATAGGTGTTTAAGGGCGGCAATATGAAGTTTGTGCTCCTGGACTTAGACTTTTTGAATTTTTTGAGAATTGCTTATGCCGATTTCATCCCTGTCATGGGCGTACATTCGTATTTTTTAAGGGGTGCGAGTTTTGTATAGGTGTGAGAATGGCCATATAAGGTTTGTACTTTTGATGTTAGCTGTTTAAATTTTTTGCGATTTTTTTTGCCGATTTCAACTCTGTCAGGGGCGTACTTTCGTATTTTTAAGGGGTGCGAGTTTTGAATAGGCGTGGGGGGCAATATGAGGATGGTGCTTTTGGATATAAGCTTTTTAAATTTTTTGAGAATTTTTTGAGACGATTTCAACCCTGTCAGGAGCGTACGTTCGTATTTTTTATGGGGAGCGAGTTCTGTATAGGTGTGGGAGGGCTATATGAGGCTAAGCTTTTGGATTTAAGTTTTTTGAATTTTTGGCGATTTGTTTTTGTTCCGATTTCAAACCTGTCATGGGCGTGGTTTTGGATTTTTTAAGGGGTGCGAGTTTTGTATAAGTGTGGGGGTGGCAATATGACATTTGTACTTTTGGAATAAGATTTTTAAATTTATTGCTATTATTTTGTGCCGATTTTAACCATGTCAGGGGCGCAAATTAGTATTTTTTAAGGGGTGCGAGTTTTTATAGGTGTGGGAGGGCAATATGAGATTTGAGCTTTTGGACCTAAGTTTTTGAATTTTTTGCGATTTGTTTCCCTATACCTAAATACAGGGTGTTTTGATTTATTTCAGTTTTTATAAAAATGTAATTTAACTCGGAGTAACGGATTTAGAAATACAACCGGAAGTACTGTTTAAAGTCGCCAAAATAGTACAGGCGACATATTATTCGACGCGCCTAAAAGGTAACTTTTAAAGTCACAGAAATAGTATAAGCGATATATTATTCGACGTTCTATAGCAAGATGAGGACAAATGTATACTGTTGGTTTTTAAATCATTTCTGGTTAAAAAGTTCTAAACGAAAGTGCAATATTTTGGTATAGTAGAGTATACTACATGCATTTAAAACTGCCTAATGTCTATCTCTATACAGGGTGAGGCAGATAAAGGGCGTATTAGAAATATCTCGAGAACTCAAGGTAAGAAAATTATGAAATTCGGAATACAGGGGTTTTGAGGTGTGAACTATTTAATGAAAATATTTTGGTCACTTTGCTACTTCCGGTTATACCGGAAGTTGGTTGTAACTTCGTTTTTTTTAATGGGACATCCTGTACATTTTTACATTTTTGGATTCTCCTTGATTTCTTCTTTCTTAAAATATAAGTTTTTGTAATATTATATAGGGTAGGTTAAAAGATAATTACGTTTTTTATGAATTTCGTAGCAAAATTCACACCCTGTAGAATTGTAGTATTTTAACATAATAAACTCCGTTTATATTCAAATGATTTTTAATATAGTCTATGTTAAGAATTATTGGTATAGTTAAATTTTTCCTTTTTTGTATACAGGGTTGGTAGAAATTCAGAATGAGTGTTTTCTGAGTGTTCTTAAATGGAACACCCTGTATTTTAGTATTGTAATGAAATGTTATTTTAGGATACTTTTTAATTTCTTAAGCAATCCCTATACCTAACTGCTTCAATTTGTGAGTTATTGGTGATTCAAGCCAAATATTAATTGCAACACAAAAACCTGAAATTTTATTAGGTTGGCCGTAAAAATATTCAATCACAAATAATTTTTCGGAAATAAATACATAATAATCGAGACTACTTAAAATTGCCAATAATGGTTGAGCTATCAAAATATCTACGTAGTTAAGATTGTTGGTGCGATTAACAATTAAGCACAAATTAAAGCAGTTGGGTATGGGGAATGCTTAAGAAATTAAAATGTACCATAAAATACCATTTTATTACAGTACTAAAATATAGTGTGTTCCATTTAAGAAAACTCAGAAAATACACATTCCGAGTTTCGACCCACCCTGTATACTAAAACTTAAAAATTTAGCTATACTAATAATTGGTAACATAAGTAGACCATATTAAAAATCATTTGAACATATAAACGGTTTTTGATGTAAAACTACTACAATTCTACAGGGTGTGAATTTTGCTACGAAATTAATAAAATAACGTAATTGTCTTTTAATCTACCCTGTATAATATTACAAAACCTTATATTTTAAGAAAGAAGAAATCGAGGAGAATCAAAAAACGTAACAATATATAGGGTGTCCCATTTAAAAAAACGAAGTTACAACCAACTTCCGGTATAACTGGAAGTAGCAAAGAGACCAAAATATTTTCATTAAATAGTTCACACCTCAAAACCCCTATATTCCAATTTTCATAATTTTCTTTACTTTAGTTCTCGAGATATTTCTAATAGGCCCTTTATTTGCCTCACCTTATATACATAATTCCAATGGGGGCCGTTTTTGTAGCTCCCGAAGTAAGAGGCTTGGAGATTTGTGCTTTTCGGGTTAAGCTTTTTGAATTTTTTGATGATTTTTGGTGGGGATTTCGATTCGGTCAGGGGCGTGCTTTCGGATTTTTTTAAGGGGTACGAGATTTGCTTAGAGGTGGGGAGTGCGATTGTCGAAGGCGAAAAAATTTCATTGGGTTTTAAAGCTAAGGATTAGGAATAAGTGTCACTTTTGATCCGGGGATGCTAGCTCGAACAGAGGCGTCACATAAAAATCGCGAACTTGCGGGTTGAAGGAAAAAATTTACAAAAAGGTCAAAAAAGTTAAAAAAAAATTTCTGATGGACGTAAATCGGGTGCTTTTAAAAGAAGAATGTTGTGCTTTTGGACTTAACCATTTTTAATTTTTTGCAATTTCTTAGTGGAATGTTGTGTACTTTCCTTTTTTTTAAGGGGAGCGAGTTTTCATGGGGTGAGGGGTGGGGTGGTCGAACGCGGTAAAATTTTAGCGCGTTTTGACGCTAAGCATTAGGAATAAGTGTGATTTTCGACTGGAGCCGGTAGATCGAACATGGGCGGCACAAAAAATTCGCAAAGGTGAAAATTTGATGAAATGGCCAAAAATGAGGATGTCGTCCCTCGTGTACCCAGAGTTTTCGAACTTTTGTAAAATTTCCGCCATAGTCCAGATATTTCCCAGTTCCCATACTTACGAGAACGTCAATTTTTTTCGTACCTCTACGGTAAGGGTGGGGGTGGCTACCAAAATGGGGTCAACTTTTTGACTTCACGCCCCAGTAGCGCCCTTACGGCGAAACGTATCGAATCTCGCGAGACATAAAAATTTGCGCATCGACGAGACGAAAAACATACGTTTTTTGAAATTTTTAATTTTTGATGAGACGTATAAAAAAAAATTAAAAATAAAAAAAAATAAAAAAAAACAAAAAATGACAGCTCCGCCCCTATGACTGCGATTTTGGTCAAACTTTTATTGTTGTAAATGGTTTGATGTGGCGGATTCGAAGAACCAAGTTTTAATCAGTGGCGAATCCATGGGGAAAAAAGGGGGGAAATGGCGATATTTTCAACAAAACTTCAAAATGAAATGGGTGCTTTTGGACTTAAGATTTTTGAATTTTTTGCCAATTTTTAGTGTTATTTTAAATCTGTCAGTGGCGTGGTTGCGGATTTTTTTAAATTTTTTAAAGGTGCGAATTTTGCATACGCGTGAAATTAAAAACACACACACACACACAAAATGAGACAAGCTTTTGGACAAGCTTTTTGAATTTTTTGCGAATTCTTCGTGCCGGTTTTTACCCTGTGAGTGGCGTCGTTTCGGATTTTTAAAGGGGAGCGTCTTTTGTATAGGTGTGTAACTAGCAATATGAGGTATGTGCTACTGGAATTAAGCTTTTAAAAAATTTTAAGAATTTTTTGTGCCGATTTTAACCTTGTTATGGGCGTACTTTCGTTTTTTTTAAGGGGTGCGAATTTTAAATAGATATGAGGATGGTAATATGAGGTTTGTGCTGTTGGACTTAAGCTTTTTGAAATTTTTGCGAATTTTTCGTGTCAATTTAAACTCTGTCAGTGGCGTGGTCACGGATTTTTTAAGGGGTGCGAGTTTTGCACAGGCGTGAAATTAAAAAAAAATAAAAAATGAGATTTGTGCTTTTGGAAAAGCTTTTTGAATTTATTGCGATTTTTTCCTGCCCGTTTTAACCCTGTCAGTGGCTTAATTTCGGATTTTTTAAGGGATGCGAGTTTGTATAGGTGTGTAAGTAGCGATATGAGGTTTGTGCTTCTAGACTTAAGCTTTTAAAATTTTTTGAGAATTTTTTGTGCCGATTTTAGCCATGCAATGGGCGTACTTTCGTATTTTTTAAGCGATGCGAGTTTTGAATAGGTGTGGGGATGGCAATATGAGGTTTGTACTTTTGGCCTTAAGCTTTTTGAATTTTTTGCGTCGATTTTAAACCTGACAGTGGCGTCCTTTCGGATGTTTTAAAGGGAGCGGATTTTGTATAGGTGTGTAAGTAGCAATATGACGAAAGTGCTTCTGGAATTAAGCTTTTAAAAATTTTTGAGAATTTTTTGTGCCGATTTCAACCCTGTCATGGGCGTACTTTCGTTTTTTAAGAGGTGCGAGTTTTGAATAGATATGGGGAGGGTAATATGAGGTTTGTGCTGAAAAGCCAAGATTCAATGAGTGGCGCATCCGTGGGTAGAAAAAAGAGGGGAAAATAGCGATATTTTCAACAAAACCTCAAAATGAGATTGGTGCTTTTAGACTTAAGATTTTTGAATTTTTTGTGAATTTATCGTGTCGATTTTAACTCTGTCAGTGGTGTGGTTGCTGATTTTTTTAGGGGTGCGAGTTTTGCATAGGCGTGAAATTAAAAAAAAATGAAATTTGTGCTTTCGCACAAACTTTTTAAATTTTCTTGCGAATTTTTTGTGCCCGTTTTAATCCTGTCAGTGACGTCGTTTCGGATTTTTTAAGGGGTGCGAGTTTTGTATAGGTGTGTAAGTAGCAATATGAGGTTTGTGCTTCTGGACTTAAACTTTTAAAAATTTTTGAGAATTTATTGTGCCAATTTTAGCCCTTTCATAGGCGCACATTCGTATTTTTTAAGGGGTGCGAGTTTTGAATAGATGGGGGGATGGCAATATGATGTACTTTTGGCCTTGAAATTTTTGAATTTTTTGCGATTTTTTTGTGTCGATTTTAACTCTGAGAGTGAAGTGGTTTCGGATTTTTTAAAGGGTGCGAGTTTTGGATACGCGTGGGAGGGCAATATGAGGTTTGCACTTTTGGACTTAATCTTTATGAATTTTTTGCGATTTGATTTTGCCGATTTCGACCGTGTCATTGGCGTATTTTCGTATTTTTAAGAGGTCCGAGTTTTGTATAGGCGTGGGAGGGCAATATGAGGTTTGTGCTTTTGGCCTTGAGCTTTTTGAATTTTTTACAATTTTTTTTGCCGATTTCGACTCTGTCAGTGGCGTACTTTCGTATTTGTTTAGGGGTGCGAATTTGTACGGAAAACGTGAGAATTTTGACATCAAAAATATGGTTTTTGATTAGTAAATGGAAGTACCATTTTAAACTCACTAAAATAGTACAAGCGATATATTATTCGACGTGCCTTAGAAAATCATTTCTGGTTAAAAATTTCTAAACGAAAGTGCCTTAGTATAGTATAGTATAGTGTATGAGAGTATAGTATTTTATAAAATTATATTATTACATACATTTAGTACGGCCTAACTAGTCTATATATCATAATTTCAATTGGGGCGTTTTTGTAGCTCCGGAAGTACGAGACAGAGATGTTTGTGCTTTTTGGGTTAAGCTTTTTGAATTTTTTGATGATTTTTGGTGCGGATTTTGATTCGGTCAGAGGCGTGCTTTCAGATTTTTTAAGGGGTACGAGTTTTACTTAGGGGAGGGGGGTGCGATTGTCAAAGGCGAAAAAATTTCATTGGGTTTTAAAGCTAAGGGTTAGGAATAAATGTCACTTTTGACCCGGGGATACTACCTCAAACAGGGGCGTCACAAAAAAATCGCAAACTTGCGGGTTGAAGGGAAAAATTGAAAAAGAGGGCAAAAAAGTTGAAAAAAAATTTCAGATGGACGTAAATCGGGTGGTTTTAAAAGAAGAATGTTGTGCTTTTGAACTTAAGCTTTCTAAATTTCTTGCAATTTTCTTGTGCAAAGTTTATCCCTTCCAGGGGAGTACTTTCCTTTTTTTTAAGGGGAGCGAGTTTATCATAGGGGTAAGGAGTGGGTTGGTCGAAAGCGATAAAGTTTTAGCGCGTTTTGACGCTAAGCGTTAGGAATAATTGTGATTTTCGACTGGAACCGCTAACTCGTACAGGGGCGGCACAAAAAATTCGCAAAGGGGAAATTTGAAGAAATGGCCAAAAATGACAAACTCACCCCTCGAAGTACCCGGAGTTTTTATATGTTTGCAAAATTTCCGAAATGGCCAAAATATTTCACAGTTTTTACATGCAAAGCAACCGTAAACCGCGTTCCAACCCGTACGATAAGGGTAGGGGGGGCAACCAAAAAGGGGTCAAGTTGTTAACTTTGCGGCCCAGTAGCGTACTTAAGCCGTAACATATTGAGTCGCACGAGGTATCAAAATTTGCGCATCGATGAGACGAAAAACATAGGTTTTTCGAAATTTTCAATTTTAGATAAAAAATTTCGAAAAAAAATTAAAAATGAAAAAAAAAAAAGAAAAAAACAAAAAACTGACATAGCTCAGCCCCTATGGCTTCGGTTTTGACCAAACTTTTACCGTTGTAAATGGTTTGATATGGCGGATTCGAAAAAATAAGCTTAAATCAGAGGCTTCTCAATGGGGAGGAAAAAGGGGGCAAAAATAGGGATATTTCCAACAAAACCAGAAAATGAAGTTTGTCCTTTTGGACTTGAACTTTTTGAATTTTTTGCGAATTTTTCGTGTCAATTTTAACCCTGTCAGTGGCGTGGTTTCGAATTTTTTTAAGGGGTGCAAATTTTGCATAGGGCTGAAATCTTAAAAAAAACACACAAAATGAGGATTTTGCTTTTAGACTTAAGCTTTTTGAATTTTTTGCGATTTTTCGTGCCAATTTGAATCCTATCAGGGGCGTACTTTCGTATTTTCAAAGGGGTGCGAGTTTTGTATAGGTGTGTAAGGGGCAATATGAGGTTTGTGCTTCTGGACTTAATCTTTTTGAATTTTTTGAGAATTGCTTATGCCGATTTGATCCCTGTCATGGGCGTACTTTCGTATTTTTTAAGGGGTGCGGGTTTTGTATAGGTGTGAGGGTGGCAATATAAGGTTTGTACTTTTGGTGTTAGCTTTTTAAATTTTTTGCGATTTTTGTGTTCCGATTTTAACTCTGTCAGTGACGTACTTTCGTATTTTTTAAGGGGTGCGAGTTTTGTATAGGTGTGTTGAGCAATATGAGGTTTGTGCTTTTGGATATAAGCTTTTTAAATTTTTTGAGAATTCTTTGTGCCGATTTCAACCCTGTCAGGGACGTACTTTTGTATTTTTTAAGGGGTGCGAATTTTGTATAGGTGTGGGAGGGCAATATGAGGTTAAGCTTTTGGACTTAGCTTTTTGAATTTTTTGCGATTTGTTTGTGCCAATTTCGACACCTGTCATGGGCGTGGTTTTGGATTTTTTAAGGGGTGCGAGTTTTGTATAAGTGTGGGGGTGGCAATATTATTATGAGGTTTGTATTTTTGGAATAAGATTTTTAAATTTATTGCTATTATTTTGTGCCGATTTTAACCGTGTCAGGGGCGCAAATTCGTATTTTTTAAGGGGTTCGAGTTTTGTATAGGTGTGGGAGGGCAATATGAGGTTTGAGCTTTTGGACCTAAGTTTTTGAATTTTTTGCGATTTGTTTCCCTATACCTAAATACAGGGTGTTTTGATTTATTTCGGTTTTTATAAAAATGTAATTTTAACTCGGATTAACGGATTTAGAAATACAACCGGAAGTACTGTTTAAAGTCGCCAAAATAGTACAGGCGACATATTATTCAACGCGCCTAAAACGAAAGTTTTAAAGTCACAGAAATAGTATAAGCGATATATTATTCGACGTTCTTTATAAAGATGGGGACAAATATATACTGTTGGTTTTTTAATCATTTCCGGTTAAAAAGTTCTAACCAAAAGTGCAATATTTTGGTATAGTAGAGTATATTTCGTGCGTTTAAAACGGCCTAATCTCTATCTCTTTGTACATAATACAAATTGGGGCGTTTTTGTAGCTTCGGATGTAAGAGGCAGAGAGGTTTGTGCTTTTCGAGTTAAGCTTTTTGAATTTTTTGATGATTTTTTGGTGTGGATTTCGATTCGGTCAGGGGCGTACTTTCGGATTTTTTAAAGGGTACGGGTTTTGCTTAGTGGAGAGGGGTTCGATTGTCGAAGGCGAAAAAATTTGAGTCTGTTTTAAAGCCGAGGGTTGGGGATAAGTGTCACTTTTGACCGGGGTGCACTAGCTCGAACAGGGGCGTCACAAAAGCCTTGCCAACTTTCGGGTTGAAGGAAAAAATGTTAATAAATGGCGAAAAAGATGAAGAAAATTTTCAGATGGACGTAAATTAGGTGCTTTTGACCGGGGAATGTTGTGGTTTTGGACTGAACCATTTTTAATTTTTTGAGATTTTTTAGTGGAATGTTTATCCCGCTCGGGAGCGTACTTTCCTTTTTTTTAAGGGATGCGAGTTTTCATAGGGGTGGGGGGTGGGTTGGTCGAACCCGATAAAATTTTAGCGCGTTTTGACTCTAAGCTTTAGGAATAAGTGTGATTTTCGACTGGAGCCGCTAGATCGAATAGGGGGACACAAAAATTCGCAAATGGGAAATTTTGATGAGATGGCCAAAAATGACGATGTCGTCCCTCGTCTGTATCATAATGAAGTTCATTATGATACGATTAGTGACATTTTAATTGATATATTATTATAGTATGAGAATAGAAAAATAAATAAATAAATATGTATATATACTACAATATTTTTCCTTTTAAATCCTTTTTTACGATTGTAATATTTTGCGCTTTCAATAATAATAAATAGATCGATGCTATGCAGTATTTTGAATCGTTTTTTGCACCATTTGTTATGCTTTGTATTTTAACCCCTTTTCCGTCGAAGCCAATAATTTATTTCACTTCCTCCCTTTTACCATAATTCTTGGAGAAAAAAAAAACCAATCGGCATGATAATGCACAATAAAACACTAGACTGAGATTCGGGGTAGTGGAAGTCGACAGACTGATTTTGAAGATGAAAGGATTACAAAATAAATGGGATAATTTCGGACGGATTTTTTTGCTGGATTCCAAACCCATCTATTTACAGATTTTGTCTGAATATAACACAGTAAAATGTAAATTCCTGTTATTTCTTGAAATAAATTAAACCTTAGTTTTATATTAGTAATATTCAACGAAAAACTTAAAATAAAGCAATAAACGAAATTAAATATATAATATAATATGAGTTTTAGTATTCACAATATATGTAATAAAATGTCGTAAAGCAACAAAGCTAGGTTATGTAATATATTATTATAATTTATAATATTATGAATTTCTTGTATGAAACAATATTTTATCCCGCTCTATAAATACTCGTATGTGCATAGCACAAAAACAGGAAATCGGGGATCAACATACTGTCAAAATTGCTGATCGAAAAATTAAGAATAATACTAAGTTATGAAGGTAGGGGAGAATGGGGGAATGAGAACCACTTAACTTAAGTTATTATGAAATTACTAAATATAGTGAATGGCTCCAATTGCCCCAATAGGTCGGGTAATAAGAACCACAATTTATTTTAAGTTTTATCTGTATTAAATTTTTAATTTTCATAACAAAAATAGTAATACATTGTTTTTAACTCATTTTGTTTAAACAAAAGTCACAGAGATAATCTTTAGCTGTGTCAACCCCCGAACAATCTGCATGTACCCATCGACCACAAGCTGTACAGCGATACCACAGTTCTGCCACTTTTCCCAGAATCATAGCAGATCAAACATAAATCTGTTTCATCTTCATTATCCGAGTTATCATCACAAAGGTCTTTATCACTGACATTTTCTTAATCCGATGAGTCCCATCTGATGAGTCTTCATAATGATTCCCATTACCCGTTTTGTTTAGAAAATTTTAACCTATGAAAAAAATTACCAAAACCAGGTGATTAAAAAAACAAATCACATGCAATTATTCTTTAGGTAGTTAAGTTTAGTTTGCATAAAATAGTTTTTAAGAAAAACATGTTGGGACTAACTTACCGTGAATTTTGTAAACCACGTGTATTATAACGATTACTGCAAAAAGCCTACTACGCTCACACAACATTCAAACAACACTGAATAAACATCTGCAACGATGTCGCTGCATCTCTGCATTGTCGGTAACGTGTCGCCAGTGTCAGCAAGTATTTAAAAGCGCGTAATTTAAATAAAACTGGGTGGCTCTCATTACCCGATGGCTCCCATTCCCCCATTCTCCCCTAATAGTAATTTTACGGGACGTTTTGGCATGGAACACAGATATGAAGGAGAAAAAAGGCTGCTACTGTTTGCACTAAAAACATGTATACCATTCCATCTACTATTTTTTAGCAATATAATAATAAAAAGAATGTGTGTGTACTTTGTACGCACCTAAGAAGTTATACTTCCTATTATAATATAATCTAACTTCATATTATGATTTCAACAAAATCAATATACCTATCTACTTTAAACAGTTTTCTGTATTGTATTTAAATATTATTCTAATTTTAGAAAGAACAAAAAGAATACCAAAAATTAAAAAAAGGGTATGCCTTTGAAAAAAGGATTCGAACAGGGGATCTCTCTATCCCTAGACGAATGCTCTGCCGATCAGCTATCACCGCTTTTGTACTTTTGTATTCAGTCGATCATTTCTCGGACATAATTACAATCGCGGTGACAGATACATTAATTAAAAACAAACATTTTCAATAATACTTATAAGGAGGAAGGCAAATCCAC
Source organism: Diabrotica virgifera virgifera (assembly GCF_917563875.1). Taxonomy (NCBI): domain Eukaryota; kingdom Metazoa; phylum Arthropoda; class Insecta; order Coleoptera; family Chrysomelidae; genus Diabrotica; species Diabrotica virgifera. The sequence goes on along the minus strand of NC_065444.1, from coordinate 157,083,475 downwards.
AGACATAAAAATTATAATAAATATATTTACTAAAAACACTAATAATATATTCTTTTCACGCACACCTTATTTGCGCTACATCACTTAAAATATGTAGCCACTAATACCATACTGTCGGTGTGCGCATGCGCCAGGGAATGTAAAAATTCACCCTCGTGCCTAAAGAAGTATAACTTCAATAATGAGTGAGACTATTTTGCTCCCATATCTAGTTAGCTCTACAGGTATGCCATCATTTCATAAAGATTTGTCATTTTTTGTTTTCACCCATTTTTGAAAAAAAAAATATGAAACATTGGATAATCCACGTCCGTCTGTCTGTTAGTCTGTCCGTCCGTAAACAAACTTAATAGTGTACAATATTAGTGTACGTGCATAAATGAAACAAGATATGTATATTTTTTGTATTCTCTAAGAATTAGATATTAATATGTAAAAAAATTATGTTCATTTTTAACAAAGATCCTTAGAAAATTTTTTTTTGAAAAAATGCCTATTTTTGGTCTTCTAAAGTGTACTAGTATTTTAATTTAGCAAAAAGCGATGTATATTATTTATGAAATAAACATCTGTTTTTGTTTTCTGAGCGCAATAAAATGTATTTTGAATTAAACCCCACTTTTATTACCATCCTTAAGTAATAAGCTTTCATTAGACACCTCATTTTTCACTCTTTGTACCTGGTATAATGGCGGAGGAATTTTGTTTACGGATGGGCGAACGGACGGACGGAAAAAAGGACGTGAAAATTCAACTATTTCACATTTTTTTTTAATTGGGTGAAAACAAGAAACTGACTTTGGCTAACTCAAAATATGCAGGGTGTTTTATTAATAATAATTGTCCATATAGTAACTGAAGCAACCTTAGCACGAAGATTTAACCTAAAACACTTAAATAAAATGTGGTTCCTTACTGATTTACAGGGTGTTTTATCTATAAATTTAAAAACTATTTAGTGCGACTACTATACGCCCTACCAAATTATGATAAACAAACGTTTTTAGCTACTACCAGAGGCGTACGACAGGGGATAGTGAATGGTTGACGCTTCTCAAATTCTTCGCCACTGGTGGAATTACTATTTTAGTGCCATTTTTAGATTCTCCAATACTTTCTACGTAAATAATATACTCCTCATTGGTAACGATAACGTCATTAGTTTTCGAGATATTTGAAGTAAAATATGAAACGGCACAGTTATTTTGATTAATTTATGATACGATTCATTTATATGATATAATTTAAAAATTATTTGTACCCAGTATTTTAAAACTATTTGGCGTATCCTTATAATACTTGGCAGAAAGTGTAGGTACTGTATACCCTACTAAAATAAGATAAATAAACGACTCTAGCTACTACCACAGGCGTACGACAGGGGATAGTGGCTGGTTGACCCTTCCAAAACTCTACGCCACTGACAAAATTGCTATTTTAGTGTATTTTTTTTATTTTTAAATACTTTTTATGTAAATAATATACTGTTGATTCGTAACGATAAAATGATAAGTTTTCGAGATATTTGAAATTAAAAATGAAGCGACACAATACATTAATCAAAATAACCGGGTCGTTTCATTTTTATCTTCAAAGATCTCGAAAACTAATGACTTTATCGTTACGAATGAGAAGTATATTATTTTCACAGAAAGTACTGGAGAATCCAAAAATTGAACTAAAATAGCAATTCCGGCAGTGGCGTGGAATTTGGAAAGGGTCAACCGTTCACTTTACCCCGTTGTATGCCTTTGGTAATAGACAGAAAGGTTTGTTTAACATAATTTAGTAGTTTGTAGAGTACCTATACTTAATTTTAAATAGAATAGTTTTAAAATGCTGACCAAAAATATTTTTTTAATTTTTAGGTAAAACACCATGTAACTCAGTAAGAAACCACATTTTATTTAAGTGTTTTAGGTTAAATCTTTGTATTTTGTGCTAAGGTTTCTCCAGTTACTAAATGGACAATTATTAATGAAACAGCCTGCATTATTTGGTTATTATATCACAGCTTGGAATATTCCCGATTTAAAAGTAAAAAACATTTATGTGCAAGAAGAATAATCCTAGTGGGTGCAAATCCATAAAATGTTAGATATTCCCGGTTTATTACAATTTTATTGAAATATATTTTATATGACACAAAAAGCGATCGGGGTATTAGGAGACCGAAGATATAAAAATAAAGTTTAAATTTACTCTAACCGTTACATATTATTGCACACATATTTTTTAACTAATACTTGGCTTGTCTAGACTTTACCTGACTTGGGGTTCAAACGGACCACCTTCAGTCCTATGAGGGTTAACAAAATTATACAGGGTGTAACAAAAAGGCAGGTCATAAATTAAATCACATATCCTGGAACCAAAAAGAGTTATATCGAACCTAATTTACCTTGGTATAAAAGTGCACATGAAAAAAATTACAGCCCTTTGAAGTTAAAAAATGAAAATCGATGTTTTCCAATACATTGAAAAATATTGGAAATTTTTTTATTGAAAGTGGGCATATGGCATTCTTATGGTAGGGAAATCGTTAAACAAATGTAACAGTGAAATTTAAGCACCCCATAAAAATTTTATGGCGGTTTTGCTCCATTAAACCCTCAAATGTTTGTATACGTTCCAATTAAATTATTATTGTGGTAACATTAGTTAAACACAATGTTTTTAAATTTTTTTGCTTGTTAGTATTTTTTCGATAAGCCAGTTTTTATCGAGATATGGTTTAGTTTCGAATATGTTTCAAAGTACTTCTAAAAAATGTAAATTAAATAAATTTTCATATTAGTTCAGAAAAATAAAATTTTTCTGGTGGCACATCCCGCTCCAGGCCAAAAAAAATTTTTTGAGTAGTATGGACATCTATAATAATAACCTTTATGTTTCCTGTAGCCGATTTTGATAATATACATAGTTATAAACCAATTAAGGTCAAAAAACAGTAAATTTTCGCTTTTTTCGTCATTACCAAAAAGTGAAGCATTTTAAACAATATTGAGAGTAAGAAACTCATAAATCATATAAAATACTTCAATATGGCGTTCACTGAATATATCTATCCTTATTTTGTTGCTTAGAAAATGATAAAGTTGCAGTAATAAGTACTACGAATAGTTTATGAAATAAGACGGTTTCTACTATTCATTTTATTTTAAAAAAATGAAAAAATAATTTTAAATATTGCAGAATTATTTTGCAAGAACATGTCGATTTTTTGCTTATAAACTAGAATAACTTTTTAATCATTACCCGTATAACAATTATTATTTTTTATATTTAGAAAGAGTGAATTTTTTCGGTATATTTTGATTGCGCGCAGCGGTCAAATACCTCCTGAGGTACTCTACACTCTAATACCCGAAAGTTAGGTTTGGACCGAAGGGTTAGGTCTTCCTCCTTTGAAAATTGTACTGTATAATATATAATATATATAATATATATAATATATTAATTTTTTAATTAATTAATTTTTTCAAATTAGCAAAATTTCCGTTCAAAACGAATAAGAAGTAAATAAAACTTAGACACCCTGTTGAGAACCCTGACCGCTGCGCGCAATTGCAATCTGCCCAATTTTTTTAAAAATTCAGAAATAAAAAAATTGTCCTAGAACAATTAGGAACAAAGTTTACCCTTTTTTAATTCACAGTAGCTTTGTTTATAACAATTAAGAAATAAAATTAGCCGCATTTCAAAGAACTTCAGAGTTTTAATGTACCAAATATACCATTATTATTACAGTGTTGCTGAATCCAGAAAATAAATTCAAAAAATCATAATTTTTAAATATTTTGAAATAAATAGTGTTTCCAAATTCCCTACAATACTGTAACTATACAGGGTGTCCAGAAACTCTACCGACAAACGAAAACAGGAGATTCCTCAGATAATTTAAGACAATTTAACCCAATTCACCTAGTCCGAAAATGTTTCTTAAGGGAGCTAGAGCTCTTTAAAGATGGCGTCTTGGAATTAGTTTTCCTTAAATATCTCCAGAACGCCTCTATTTAGAAGAAAAAAGAACTGGTACGCTTATTTATCGTCTAGAGATAAATTGATTCCATCAATTACTAATTTCTATTACCGGTCATAGGCGCCCGTTTTAGGTAGGACCACGAATATTTTATCGCATAACTTTTTTGCTTTAACCTTTAAGCATTTTTGACACTGGATTATTAAATCGTAAGGGATTCTAGTACTAAAAGGTACTCTTTTTTCAGTTTTTAGTTTTTTCAATTTTAGAAAAATTAAAAAAAAATTCAAATAAAACCGGAGTATTTTACCGACTTGTAGCAAGAGTAACTTTTAGTACTAGAATACCTCATAACTTAATCATCAAGTATCAAAAATGCTTAAAAATTAAAGACAAAAAAGTTATGCGATAAAATAACCGTTGACCTACCCAAAAGGGACGCATATGACCAATAATAGAATTTCGCAATTGAGTATATCGATTTAACCCTGAAAGATAAATAAACGTACCAGTTTTCGTTTTTGTAAATAGTTTTTTTGTGAAAATTTTTTTTCAAATTCAAAAAACAAAAAATTTTCAAATCGATTTTTGTAGAAAACAGTGCATTCTACCGACTTAAAACAAGAGCACCTTCTAGTACTATAATACCTCACAATTTAATAATCCAGTGTCAGAAATGCTTAAGAGTTAAAGACAAAAAAGTTATGCGATACAATAACCGTTGTGCTACCCAAAACGGACGCCTAGGAGCGGTATCGATTTACCCGGTAATGGAATCGATTTATCTTTAGAAGATAAATAGGCTTACGAGTTTTCGTTTTTCTAAATAAAAAAGTTCTGGAGCTATTTTAAAAAACTAATTACAAAACGCCATCTTTAAAAATCTCTGGCTCCCTTAGGAATCACTTTCGGGCTAGGTGAATTGGGTTAAATTGTCTTAAAATTTTCTGAGGAATCTCATGTTGTCGTTTGTCGGGAGAGTTTCTGGACACCCTGTATATTATAACATTGAAAGATATAATATTAAGATTGTGAAAAAACAAAAATTAATATATTTCATACATTTTGGGTATGATAGCAAGGCCATTAAAATAAAATAAATCAACAACAAAGGAGATTTATTTAGGATTACTTGTATTTTTATAAAAAAAAAGCTTAACAATTATCAGTTATTTATTATAAGTTATTGTAAATTCAAATTTTTATGATTCACTCCTATGATTTCCAACAAAGTCATCCTAAAAATATCATAAAAATTTTCCATAAATTGTTTACACTACGTACATAGTTAATTAAATAATCACTTTATTAACAAAAAACTTATTCGTAACGTACGCAAAGAGTACACACAGATTAAAAAAAGAGGCATCAAAATAGATAATAGAGAAAGATAGAGGTTTTGGTTATCGAAGTCAATAAAATATTTATATCTCTGTAGTAACAGGTACTCGGTGCAGCCAGTTTTTCAAAAGCAGGTAGTTTTTCATTCATATCATCTTATTAGTCTAGGCGTCAGAGGGGTCACCGTGTCCTTTTCAATTCTGATGGACAAACTCCACGGTCTCTTATGAATTTTTGGCTACTGATTACGAATTTCGAGGGTGGATTTCGATCCCATTGGTCAAAAAATTGTTATAAACAATTTAATTGTTTATAAATTGTTTATAAGGCTCTGGCTCATAAACTAAAAGAGATAAAAATAAATGTTTCAAATAAAATTTCTTGGTTAATAAAAAACGAAGAAAAAAACGTTTACTAAACTTAAATCCAATAATTATTACTCAAGATATTGTAAAATTAGTGCACAACGCAAACTGCAAATTGCAAAATAAGTATTTTTCGTAGCTTTATTGATCGTAACTCGGCTTTTACGCATGTTAATAAGCCTTAGAAGCTCTCATTTTAAAGCTTCATTAATAGGCTTCCAAGCAAAATATGCTAAATTACTTTATCTTCATTTGTTTTAAAGTTATACCCGTTTGAAGTTAAAATTAAAAAAAAAATTGTACATTCATTTGTTTATAAGGGTTTCAAGTAAATTTGGACGGTAAACATTTATTTTTTAATTAAAAATAATGATAGAAGAACTCAAAAGCAATAATTTGAGCTTAAGAAAATGTTCGTAAGTTTATTTTTGGTCAAGATATCGATATTTTAATGGCACGCTATGAGGCCCAACATCGGCTCAGAGTCAAGTATTTTTCGACGCTTTATCGATCGTAACTCGTATTCTACGCATGCAAATGAGCCAATATGTGATATCCATATAAAAATAGATCGAGTTATTTTGCAGCATCATCATTGCATATAAAAGGAGCATTTATGTTGTGCGGCATACACACAATTGACGTGCCTTGATGATGCTGCAAAAGAACTAGATTCACTTTATATGGATACTATCCACTATCCACTGGATATCTATACTTAATAATTAATCTTAAAGATTTAGTTTTACTGCCTACAAGAACAGTCTTAGTACCACCATGTAACTGTAAAAATTGCTCTAAGAACTTATGCAGATGTAAAAAAACTGAGATTCCCTGTATATCTCGATTCAAATGCATGAAACAAAAAGTTTGTAAAAATAGTATTAATAAATAATATCAACTTACTTTGTAGTTCTATTTCTGAAAGTTTTTAATGTTTTTTTTCTCATTTAGTACAAAAAATAGAAGACAAAGTAAATAGAATGAAAGGTGATACGAGGTACAGTATGATGATTTAATAATTTTAGATAAAAATTATGTGATAAAATTTTATTAGGATCTCCAAAAATAAAAATGAAGATAACGCATATATACATAGAAATTATAATTTGCATCGAGAAGTTAGCGCGTGAACCTTTACGCGGTGAGCCGATCTTGCGCCTCAGAGCGCACTATTAAAATATCGATATCTTGGCCAAAAATAAACTTTTTCGTAAGCTCAAAATGTTCCTTTTGAGTTCTTCTATAATTATTGCTAATTAAAGTATATATGTTTATAGCTTAAATTTGCTTGAAACCTTTATAAAAATATTAATGTACAATTTTTTTAAGAAAATCATTATTTAAAATGGGTGTTACTTTGAAACAAATGAAGATCAAGTAATTTAACAAACTATTTTTGGAAGCCTATCAATAAAGCTATAAAATGATACCTTCTAAGGTGTTTGCGCCAATATGAATATATATTTCATTTATTTTAATTCGGGAACGTCTTGGCAACACAGTTCTAAGTAAGCATAATCTTCTGTCCTTTATGTTAAGTCAGTCAGTCGTTAACAGACATACGGTCGGAACGTATAGTACACTTTGACAATTTTAATTTGATTTTGTGTGTGTTTTCCGTGAGACAAATTGACGATACCAGACAACATATTTTCGGTAAGTTCCCTTCTTTTATCCCATCCTTCATTTTCCTTAATGCCACCGAAAATAGTGCTTCAACATTTAACAACACGAAGAAAATCTAAGAAAATCTCGGTAAGTTATTATTATTAAATTTTTTCCATTTGGTTTGCTAAAAGCCAAAACATAATTGGTCAATTTCGAGCACGGATATTCAGCGTAGGTTTACAGTTTGCTTGGCTTAGTTTTGTATTATTAAATAATAATATTCTTATTTAGAAACAAATTGTTCGGTAAAATTTAATGTCGGCACGTATCGGAAAAAAAAAACTCTGTGATAACTTTTTGCTGATTTTTGTATTTGTATCGTTTTTGTTTCTCGGAACAACTTGGGCTTCGGGCGTGAAAGAAGTTAGGTTTTTAAATATTTGCGGTGTTGTCAAACGTGAATATTTTTCGACTCAATCGGTTACGGAAAAATTCGGATGTATGAATAAAAATTATTTTGTAAACAAATACTAAATTTGATTCACGGTTCTAAACAAAATAAAGAGTTTGCATAATAACTGCCCGGAAGGCTTGTTTTTTAACAAATCTCTATAGTTAATTAATTTTATTCAAAATTTATACTCAGACCTGGTTTGTTATATGCTACAGTTTTCTTAAAGTAGACTTTGTTTTTTTTCTGATTTTGCGGATTGATTTCAGTAACAATGACTACTTACGAAAGGCAATTTAAAATATTAACGGCTAAAAAAGAAACGCTTTATACAATCATTCAGACTTTATATGACTTATCGAAAAACTTAACTACGGATAACACCATTAAAAAATTCACAAACTTGTATCAGTCGATGGATTCGACAAGGACAGAAATTCTCAAAATTTTGGATGAAATCAACGCAGTCGGGTTTGACGTTGATGAAAACTATAAACCAGATTTTCAGGTGATGTCTGTTATTAACGAAATGTGTTGTGAAGCAAGGGCGGCTTATACAAAATTAAAACCAAGCACCAATATTGTAAATCCAACTTTACAGCAAAGTACACAACAACAGTGTAATGTACACAGTCTTTTGCCAAAAATCACTATTCCAGATTTCCACGGAGAACCAAAGGAATGGGAAACTTTTTATTCGATTTACAAACCATTGGTACACGATAATTTCCAGCTGACGGATGCAGATAAGGCTCGGCTTTTGGTTTCACATTTAAAGGGATCGGCCCTTAGTATTTGTGCGGGAATATCTACTTCTGGGGATAATTATGACACGTTATGGAAAGCACTTTTAGAAAAATATCATAATAAAAGGTTGTTAGCAAACACTTATTTACAACAAATTTTTAATTTTAAATCCTTGCAATCGGAATCTGAAAAAAATCTAAACAGTTTTTTAGAAATCTTTGACGCCTCGGTTAATGCCTTAAAAAAGTTGGATGTCCCGGATTTAACGGATTTTATTTTACTTTATCATGCACTCTCAAAACTGGACAGGGAAACGGTAAAATCTTTTGAAAATCACATGCGCGGAACGGTTATTCCTACTTACACGGATTTAATTAAATTTGTTAAGGATCAAACAAAAATTTTGCATAATAGTGACTCACAAGAGGCTAGCTCCGGTGGCTATCATAAAAATAAAAATTCGAAATCATTTTTTGTAAGCCAGCATGAGAATAAAAACAATAACAGAATGCCTTTTTGTGTTTTATGTAAAAAATCGTCACATTTTTTGGGTAGGTGTGATAAATTTAAGGCTATGAATCCTACACAAAGGTACGATTTGGTAAAAAATAATAATTTATGCTTTCTGTGTTTTTCCCAGTCACATGGTGTAAGACAGTGCTTAAAAAGACCGTGTGCCCAGTGTGCCAAGAATCATCATTTTCTTTTATGCGCAGGAAAACCGGAAATAAGGGGTGCGAAGGAAAATAATCAAAATAATCAACCAAATTCTGGTGTCGGTATTCCAGAAACGGGTTCCAACAACCACAATTCGGGTTCAGTTAATTGTGCGTTTCAAAATTCTAGTTTTTTGAGTAGAAATCAGGAAAAAACGGTTCTATTAGCAACGGTAACGGTATGTGTGTTAAATAGTCCTTTACAAAATGCAACGGCGCGGTTTATTTTGGACAACGGTAGTCAGTGTAATCTTTTGACCACGGAATGTTGTAAAAAACTAGGTCTTAGATATACAAAAATTAATTCTTCGGTACAAGGTTTGGGACAAAACTCTCAGTCGGTAAGGGGAGTAACGGACATTATTATCGCTTCGCGTTTTGATCAGACTAAAAAATACGATGTTCAAGCTTTAGTTATTGATCATATTACAGATAAATTGCCAAAAACGAAATTAAATTTGCAAACTTTATCGGAATTTAAAAATTTACAATTAGCGGACGATAAGTTTTTTGAACCTAAATCAATCGATGGCATAATCGGTGCGCAGTTTTTCCTATTCTTTTCGGCGGTAATCGGATTTTGAGTTCTTCAGGTTTAGGGGCGGCTTTAGAAACAACGTTCGGGTATGTTATTATGGGTCAGGTGGATACGGAATATTCCACTCCCATAAATTTGCTCACTTTAAGGGAAGAAACATCGATTGAACAAATTTTGACAAAATTTTGGGAATTAGAGCAGGTTCCAAAACGGGAAATTCCGGATTTAGACGCTATAGAATGTGAAAATATTTATAAAACCACGGTTTCCAGGGATATATCGGGCCGGTTTACTGTTGCATTACCTTTTAAAAGTTCACCAAAAAATTTGGGAAATTCAAGGGTTTCGGCGGAAAATCGGTTAAAAACCTTGGAAAAATGGTTAACAAAATCGGACAGCTTGCGTGCGGATTACAATAAAATTATGCAGGATTTTTTGGATCAAGGATACTTAAAATTATTGGAAAAATAAGATTGTGACTTATCCTATTATATTAGTCATCACCCTGTAATAAAATTAGAGAGTTTAAGTACACCTATACGTATCGTATTGGATGCATCTTGCCCTTCAGACAGTGATGTCTCCTTGAATGATTTATTGCATAGCGGGCCTAAACTGCAGGCGGACATATGCACTTTATTAATAAATTTTCGGCTTTTTCCAGTAGCATTGAGTTCGGATTTAAAAAAGATGTTTTTACAAATAAAATTAGTACAAGACCACTGGCGGTTTCAAAGAATATTATGGAGATTTGATCCAAACGAGGAAATAAAAACGTATGAATTTACGGTGGTTGCGTTCGGTTTAAGGTCGTCACCTTTTTTAGCGCTACGGACGGTTCAGCAATTGATAAATGAAGATGGCAAAGATTATCCTTTAGCTAAAAAATATATTTCTTCGGGGCTATATATGGATGATTTTTTAACGAGTGTTCCGGACGAAATTGAAGCTAAAGAATTATATAATCAATCGGTAAAGCTCTTCAAAGGTGGTTGTTTTGACTTAGTTAAATGGTCGACTAATTTGGACAATTTGTTATCAGAAATTCCGCTGGAAAAACGTTTACAAAATTCGGTTACATTTAAATCGGAGACTAAAGTTTTAGGGATGCAATGGGATCCGCAGAGGGATGTTTTGAACTATAGGTTAACCACCCCCGATAAAAATCGTACAAAACGTAAGATTTTATCTCTTACTGCAAAATGTTATGATCCTATTGGTCTGATTGCTCCATTTATTTTGCATTTAAATTTAATGATCAGGGAGTTATGGCAACTAAAATTGGGTTGGGATGACTCACCCCCGGATACGATTAAAAAATCATGGGAAAAGGTATGCAATGAATGGCAAGATTTTTCAAAATTTGAGGTCCCTAGACATGTAGGAGCCATGAGGGATGTTCCGATTATGATTTTGGGGTTTGCGGATGCAAGTCAAGACGGTTACGGTGGGGTAGTTTATTTAAGGGTTGTAAATTCTAGCGGTGAAGTGAGTGTGAGACTGGTTGCTGCAAAATCGAGATGTGCACCTTTAAAAAAGACCATGACCATTCCGAAGCTACAATTATGCGCGGCTTTGTTGTTATCATCTTTGCTGAAATTAATATTTGAAAATTATAGCAAACTTACTCATATTTCACAACTAGTTGCGTATTCTGATTCGACCATGGTGGTGAGTTGGTTAACTTCGGCAAATACCAAAGATATTTTTGTAGCTAATCGAGTGCAGCAAATTAAAGAAAACCTTCCTAATATTTCATGGCAACATATTGAAGGTAAAAATAATCCCGCGGACTGCTTGTCAAGAGGGTTGACACCCTCACAATTAATAAATCATGAACTTTGGTTACAAGGTCCTAGTTGGATAAAATTACGGGAATCGGACTGGCCTTCTTCAATATTAGAATCGGATATTTCGGAGGTTAAGGTTTTGGTTATTGAGGAGGAGAAGCAGGGTGAAAAAATTCATCCCTTACTTGAATTGGTTGAACGTCATTCTAGCTGGCATAAAATTTTACGGATTACGGTTCGGGTTTTAATGTTGTTAAAATTAATTCCTGTGCAAAAATTAATTACGGCTACTGCGCTAAGAACAGCAGAATGTTATTTAATTCAGTTAATTCAGTTAAACCATTTTGAAACTGAAATAAAAATGATAAAAGAAAACAAACAATGTAAAACACAGCTTAAGAAATTACGGCCATTTTTACAAGACGGTTTACTTATGGTGGGGGGACGACTTAATAATTCATCCCTTAGTTTTTCGGGAAAACATCCACTAATTTTACCGGGAAAAGAAACGTTAGTTGAACGGATTGTTGATTTTTATCATATAATTTATATGCATACGGGGGCATATTTGCTTGAAGCTTTATTGCGTCAAAAGTATTGGATTCTTGGGGCAAGAAATCTTATAAGAAATCGTTTTTAAATGCAATCGTTGTTTTAGAAATAAACCGAAAATTTTGACACCGCTCATGGCAGATTTACCGGTATCGAGGGTTACTGCTACTAAACCCTTTTTACACGTAGGGGTTGACTATTTTGGGCCAATAAATATTACATTAGGTAAAAAACGTAATGCGGCGGTTCATAAATCGTATTGTTTATTAGCGGTTTGTTTAAGCACAAAAGCGGTTCATTTAGAATTGGTGAGTTCTTTAAGCACACCACATTTTATGCAAGCATTTAAAAGACTTTTAGCAAGAAGGGGCCCATGCAAGGTTTTGTATTCTGATCAGGGATCATCTTTTGTTTGTGCGAAAACGGTTTTAAGTGAAATTAATCGGTTTGCTAGTTCGGAAGAATATCAAAATGTACTGTTATGTGAATTAAATTTGAACGGTGTGGAATGGAAATTTATAAGTCCACAAAGTCCGAGTCACGGGGGTCTTTGGGAAAGTAATGTAAAGAGCGCTAAGTCGCATCTCTATAAGGTCATAGGGGATCAGTTGTTAACATATGAAGAGTTAAATACTCTATTAATTCAAATAGAGGCAATCTTAAATTCGAGACCTCTTTGTCGTCGACCAACTGATTCATCTCAAATATCGGTATTAACTCCATCACATTTTTTAAATTTAACACCGTTAGGAAGTTTGCCGGCCGACGATTTAACAGATTTAAATATAAACCGGTTAGATAGGTTCCAGTTAATCGATCGAATGGTGCAAGATTTCTGGAAAAGGTGGCGTTTGGAATATTTGACTACCTTACAAACTAGAGAAAAATGGAATATAGATTTGCCTAATGTTAAAATCGGAACGGTTGTTATTTTAAAGGTAGACAATGTACCTACACTTTGTTGGCCGTTGGCCATTGTTACTGAGGTTCATCCGGGTAAAGACGGAGTTGTTAGAAATGTTACTGTAAAAACTTCGAAAGGGACATTTACACGACCAGTTTTGAAGTTATGCCCTCTTCCGAATCAATAAATTTACAGTAATATCTTTTGTATATAGTTATAGGTATTTTTCATTAGAATTTATTTATTTTTTTTCGATTATTTTTTTTTGAGTTACGGTAATTAACTCTGAAAATTTTGGTATATTAATTTATGCCTGGTCCTTTGAGTATTTATTTGGAACTAGTTTTTTTTTTATTGTGTTTTCGGCACAAATTGCATACAGATTTGGCTGAAAAATGGGTTTTTCAGGGCGGGGGCTATGTTTGCGCCAATATGAATATATATTTCATTTATTTTAATTCGGGAACATCTTGGCAACACAGTTCTAAGTAAGCATAATCTTCTGTCCTTTATGCTAAGTCAGTCAGTCGTTAACAGACATACGGTCGGAACGTATAGTACACTTTGACAATTTTAATTTGATTTTGTGTGTGTTTTCCGTGAGACAAATTGACGATACCAGACAACATATTTTCGGTAAGTTCCCTTCTTTTATCCCATCCTTCATTTTCCTTAATGCCACCGAAAATAGTGCTTCAACATTTAACAACACGAAGAAAATTTAAGAAAATCTCGGTAAGTTATTATTATTAAAGTTTTTCCATTTGGTTTGCTAAAAGCCAAAACATAAGGCTCATTTGCATGCGTAGGAGCCGAGTTACGATCGATAAAGCTTCGAAAAATACTTATTTTGCAATTTGCATTGTGCACTCATTTTACAGTATCTTGAGTTTTAATTGTTGGATTTAAGTTTAGTAACGTTTTTTTCTTCGTTTTTTATTAACGAACAAATTTTATTTGAAACATTATTTTTTACCTCTTTTAGTTTATGAGCCAGAGCCTTATAAACAATTTATAAACAATTAAATTGTTTATAACAATTTTTTGGCCATTCGGATCGAAATCCACCCTCGAAATTCTAAATCAGCAGCCAAAAATACATAAGAAACCGTTGAGTTTGTCCATCAGAATTGAAAAGGACACGACATATTTGGTGCTTAGATTATATAGCATGGTTAACCAAAAAATAAAACCTAGTTCATTTCAGATTTTTTGATTTCTAGAGACCAATACTATTTTTAGAAACAATTGAATGGGATAATTTGTTTTTTTATACAATCTATTAAAAATAAATTATTTACTAAGTTTAATGAAGAACTTCGTGTTCTTATATTATTTATAAATATTTATGTTTTGTGATTAAAATTACTTCATATATTATTAAAAAAAAAATTGAAAAAAATTGTTTAAACAAATTTGATGGTGTATATAACAATTAATTTATTTAAATAATGCATATTCGTAATGTACACAAAAAGTACATACAACTTTTAAAAAACGTCGAAATCCATAAACGAGAACCAGATATACAGCTCACAGCTCCTTCCCCTTTCTCTTAAGTTTCTAGCCGATTCTAAGGGCCATATTTTGAAGCTTTGTGGACGATTTCCTTGAACAGGAATCTTTGTTATATTTGGTACGTTAAAACTTTGAAGTATGTTCTTTCAAATAATGTGGCTTATTTTATTTCTTAATTGTTACAAACAAAGCTGATGCGAATTAACAAAAAAAAGGGCGGTCAACTTCGTCCCCAAGTGTCCTAGGACAATTTTTTTTCTTTCTAAATTTGTATACAAATTCAGTTTTTTTAAATATGAAAAAATAATTTTCTACGGATAATGGTTAAAAAGGTATTTTAATTGTTTATAAGCAAAAAATGAACATGTTTTGCAAAATACTTTTGCAATATTTAAAATTATTTTTTGTCGTTTGTTTTCTTATCTTCTTATTTGATAAACTATCCGGAGTATTACTGTAACTTTATCATTTTCTTATATTGTTGCATAAAATATTAATTTCGCATATACATTATTATTATTATTGGGATAAACAAACTAAATAACGTTTAACTGTTTGATCAATTGGTTTGAAATTAAGCGTATAATTTAAGCACCAGAAATCTCAGCATTCCGTTTAACAAGAAGGTTTTTAAATAAGTTATGAACATTTATAAAAACTCAAAATTTGCGACTTATTTTGCAATTTTCTAAGCAACAAATACAGACAGACATATTCAGTGGACGCCATATTGAAGTTTTTTATATAATTTATGAGATTATTATTCTCAAATTTGTTGAAAATGCTTGACTTTTTGGTAATAGACGAAAAAACCGAAAACTGCTGTTTTTTATCTTTATTTGTTTATAACTTGTATGTATATCATTAAAATTGGCTGCAGGAAACATACAGTGAGGACGTTTGAGTTGGAATAAATTCATTATCTCGAGAAGGGACCAATTTGGAGAGAAATCCTGAGACAGGTCGATTTTTTTTAAATTACGACTTTTTGTGATATACATCATAGTAGTTACGTCATCCATCTGGGCGTGATGACGTAATCGATGATTTTTTTAAATAAAAGTAGGGGTCGTGTGATAACTCATTTAAAAGGTTATTTAAATCTCTATTCAATAATATAAACGTTAACATAATTATTCATACATGTCGATAAAATCTGGCTTATCTAAAAAGTGCTAAGAAGCAAAACAGTTTTAAAAACCTTGTGTTTAACTAATGGTATAACAATAATGATTTAATTGGAACATACACAAAAATTTGGGGCATTTAAGGGAACAAAACCTTCATAAAATTTTTATAGGGTGCAAAATTTCACTGTTATTTTTTAAGATGTTCCAGTTATAAGAATGCCACATGTCCATTTTCAATAAAAAATCTCTATTAGTTTTCGATATATTAGGAAAAACAAATTTTCATTTTGTAACTTCAAAGAGTTGTAACTTTTTTTTGAGTGCACAGTTGTACTATAGTAAGTTAGGTTCAATCGAACTATTTTTGATCCCAGAACATGTGATTAAATTTTTATGATCTGCCTTTTTTCTTACACGCTGTATATACTGTAATACACTGAATATAGTTAAATTAATAGCTGACCATATCCTGACTATTTCTTTTTAGGTTTTATTATACCCTAAAATACAGTTAGCTATGATATTGGCAAATAAATACGTTTCTCATACACAATTATGTTAAAATAAAACTTTTCACTAAAGATTTATATATTTTGCCTGGCTATTTATGACAAGTTTCTGCTAAATAAAATGAGAGTAAATCAAGCAGTTTCTCAAAGCAATCCTCATGTATCATCCACACAATTTTCCCTAAAACACATATACATCTGCCTCTAAAGTGATACATTTCTCCAGCGGTAGAGAACATGGAACTCCAGACAAATACTTTCTAAAAATTCATTTGTTTTTCCACGCGGGAAAACCACTGAAAGTTTTCTCTTTCACTGTTTCACGTGAGAGAATACAAATGTCGAGTGAAAAATTCACTTAGTGCGCTCATTGTCTTTCCCTTTCACGTCCCAGAAAAATTGAAACATTCTGCATGTCTGATGGGTCTAATGTGCTTGATGATGATGGATAGGTCGTTTCTCTCGGAACTACTGCACGGATTCACTCGAAACCTACGTTTTTCCATTTCAAGAAAATATTTGAAACTAGCATTTTAA